>NW_027286763.1:1210000-1835000 GCF_022747635.1 Hetaerina americana
AGTAATGCATAAATAAGTCAACACTCGTCATACACTATCGCACTTGACATATTGCAATTTTGCGCCAAAATACAACAATAATATATAATATTGAAAAAAGGAGATACGATATGAAATATATTTTATATGCTAGCCATTTTAGGCCTAATTAAGGGAATTGACTTCTATGGGCATTTAATATTGATCAAAGGTTCATCTTAACTCTAATTTAAGTGTGTTTCATATTCAATTGCTCACTCACCATCATGCTTAGTATCTACGGTGTATAAAAGGGTGGAATATTAAGTACGGAGGCAAACACTCTAGCAATATTCCTCATAATAAAGATTTATAATCTTCTAGGTTGGTGGCATAGCATCATTTTGTCAAGTGTAGATAAGGTACATCGAAATTAGTCGGTAATAAATCTTTATTAAGTGGAAAATAGCAAGAGTTTTCGTCCCGATTATTATGGAATGGTTCTACCATATCATACCTGAATCAGTAACTTGTAGTAGAATATTAATTCCATAACTAGATAAAGACCTCGTTGATATGCCCGGCAACAGTGGGCATATTTCATGATAATCGTACTATCTAGAAATTACAATAAAAGAGCCACTTCAGTATTAAGTTCCAATTTTAAAGAACGTAGTGAATATATGTAGGTATCTCTGTTTACATTTTCAAACACTTATTGTATAAGTTCAAATAAAGATGAATTTATCCGAAAATGTTTCTATGTAAGCAAAAATGTTGTGATGACGTGGGAAAATTTACAATAAAACACTTAATGGCGCAAAGATAAGAATCAGTAATAAAAAATTGATCCAATTCATTCAATTGCGGAAAAAGTATCGTGCGATCATATAACTTCTATCAAAATACAACGAGATACCTGTTTCATAGTCCATGAAATTTCCCCATACCAAAGAGTCAGACATATTTAATACATTGCATCACGATACTCTCTCGTCAATAAACATGAAAAGCATCCGATGAAGGTTAAAACTCAAATAACGAGCGCCAGTTCAACGCCCATAATTTCTACGATCACGTTAATTTCTCGGTGAAAACAGTGAAAACCTTTCCAATGCCAAAACGAAACAGACCTATTCACTTAAGCACAACTATAGACGAAGCCATCAAACAGACGTGTAAGGTTAAAAAACGAATGCGTACCGTTAAGATAATCCTCCATGTTTAGCCCTTGCCATTTATCTCATTTAGGGACACATAAGAAATGTCAACCTAAACAACTTGAAACAAAGGAAAAGACATTTATTTTGCGTGTTTTAAGCTTCTCCAGGAAATCTTATATTATGTAAAATAAACATATGGGGCATTCATTGGAATTTTCAGTTATTTGGTCACTTTAAATTGAATGCTCTATGCGGTACTGCCATCGTTATTAAGGAAACAGAGGGATGAACAGTTTCCGGTCCCGAGCTAGGGCAATTTGAAAACGAATACTGACTGCACATTAAAATCAATTCTGTGAGCCTTCAGCATAGGTCGGAGCAAATACCTTGAGGAGACTAGCGCCGACTGAAATATAATCCTTTTCGGGTAAAAGGAAGTGGGCTTATTGGGGTCACAAATACACGGGCGTTCGAGATTCACTGCAAAATAGACCGGAAAACACCAAATGAACTGAACTAAACTCTAAGGGACCAAAAAAAAAAACAAATTCATTGAACACACCACAGGAAGGCCTACCTACGTTTCCTGGGAAAAAATTATTCCGTTCGTGCGTTGACAAAACGCGGATATCAAAATTGGTCCAAGAACTTCGCCGTAGCAGCGTGAAGTATCGACATCCGCGGTGTCATTTATCTGAGCACGAATTGGATATCCGCGTGAAAGTCCAAAATTCGGGCATAAAAACTTAATAACTCGATGGCAAAAACGCACATGAGGGAGCGGGTGAGCTTTTGATGGGGGAAAGATGGCGATTAATTGCTTTACACAGGGAACACTTTCATTAACGGGAGGAAATAAAACATTGTCGTAAAATGTGTTCCCAAGCGAGATACATTTCGGGGCAGTAGTGGAAAGAAAACGTCGGATTCCCGAGGCAACTAAAACCAGAGGCAGGCGATTTGAGAACAATCACAGCGAGAGGTACGACACCAAGTTAGCGAAAAATATAATATCTCACTGAGGTAAAAATATCAATGCATCTTTCCACTCAAATTTAATCGGTGCCAGTACTAGCACAAGTACCAAATAAAACTGAGAGGTAATATATATTCGTATTTCCAGTGATAATGGATTTCCATAAAGTTAAGCTTGAAAACATTGAATATAATATTTAATGTTTGTAATTGTTCATAAAGGCTATTAATTCACGCGCTAAGCTACACATCCTCAATTTTAGCGCTAATTTTTAGACCAAGCAACTTGATTTTCATGAGGATATAAAATGAAATCTTCAAGATCATTGATTTCCCTGGAACATTTCCCTAAACTTGACATTTATTATTTCAAAAGAACATAATAATTGAACTCGACACAGAAACTGCGCTTTTTCATGATAGATACTTAAACGAATATGGTATGTAGTTATAATATTTATTCCTATTTATGGCCCAACGAGTCCTTACTTTCCCATTTAAGCTTCACGAACTCACTGAGAAAACCTAAGCATAAATTCTGTTGACGATGCTAAAACATTTGACAAGGCACAAGCGGGAATCGAAGGGATCGGACGTAAACATGTCATCCTAAGTCGAAGTCGAATGGCCTCTAAAAAGATACTTAAAGTTGAGAACATTTCTCGAGAAAGAATCACAATGAAAACGCCCGACGCCAACCCGGGATGGAACGGTTGGTCCTCTAAAGTACCATTCACCAAGAAAGATTCGGTCGGAGAGGAGAGGTAGGACGATTGTCTTTGAGCTAGAACGGTAACAAACATGAATGAATATCTGACGTTACAAGACACGAAACACTATTTCGGTGGTACACTAGCAACGCGTGCAATGATGTTGGCGTCAAAGTTAAGAATAGCTTTTGAAACTTTAGTCCTTCCATCACAATTTAATATCGTGAAAATATCACGGCATAATATTCACGGGCACTGAAATACATTCTTTGACGCTGCACGTCCCGGCACAAGTCCCGTTTTTTCATAAAACGAGACCAAACTCATCCCTCTCTTTTCTTTGCTCCTCGTATTTTTATCAATCGTCTCGGAGCTGAGCTGGAAGCCCAAGTGAAGCTTAACAGGCAAAATAAACGCCGCAATCGAGGAGTTTGTCTCGGTCGGCACTCACCCCACCCTCGGGGTCGTGAAATAAAGCATTCAGAACAGTTCATTTCCCCAAATGCTCGGCCTCTTAAGGATAAGCCTGGATTTGGGCCCTGGCACCAGTTGAGGGACCTTCGATTCGACAAGGGATCGTCCTATCAATTAGGCAGTGCGCTACGAAGGATAGCGGGCTTTGGGAAACACTCG
The DNA here is from genome assembly GCF_022747635.1 of Hetaerina americana. NCBI lineage: Eukaryota > Metazoa > Arthropoda > Insecta > Odonata > Calopterygidae > Hetaerina > Hetaerina americana. The sequence continues at coordinate 1,213,440 of NW_027286763.1, forward strand.
CACGGGCTTGTTTTATTTGTAACGACGACTGTCACTCGCAAATCGATGCTCACCCACCAGCAGTCGAATCGGGGATTCTGAATGCACCACTTCCTAGAGCATCACACCACCACCACCCGCGAGGGACACTCAGCGACACGTCAGCTAGAGAGGGAAAGAGATGAGGCGACCGACCTGTGAGGTGTCGCCTGTCCAGTACCATCCGCGTCGGCTTGCCCTCCTCCACTTCCTCCATCACGACCACGGTCCCGGGCACGCCACCCGCCACGCCGCTCTCCACCACGACAACCACGGCGCCCCCTTCGCTCCCGCCCCCCGCCCCCTCGTCCAAGGTCCACGCGTAGTCCATCAGGGCCCCCCGCGGCTCTCTCGACCGACCTCGGAGGCGGCGGCCTAGGTCGAGCCGCCCATTTAACACGCGACCACCACCTTCCTCCTCTCTCGCCCCCGGTGGACCTCCGGCGCGAAGAGCGGCCCCCGTCCACTACTCGGCGGGGCGCGGCGTGTGATGAGAACCGGCCCGAGACTTTCCCGCCGGCCGCTGCTCTGCGACTAGACTGCCGGTCGTCCCCGTTCTTATCGTTCCCGCGACACTGAGAGGGCGAGAGCGCGTCGCCGTTCCGTTTCGTCCGGAAGGCCGTTGAGGAATCATCCGCGGCGGGTGCGGAGGAGACAGCGGGGGGGAGGGGGGGGGTGAAAAGAAATATCGGGAGGCGAAACGGTTGCGCGCGCCGACCCACGGACTAGGATAGCGGAACGGCGAAGGGAGGGGGAGGATTTGGGCAAGGGAGGGCGGGAGGAAAAAAAGATTACCTTTCACTCTCAATTCCTCACACGGCAGGCATAAAGGTAGGGGGTGAGGAGAGGAGGGGATAGGGTGGGTGGGTGAAAGGGGTGTTCCCTTTTGGAAGGGGGGGGCACGCCACGGCGCATGCTCCGAAGGACGCTCACCGCGTCGACTCGCCCCCCCCCCTTTCCGCCCGACAAACAACCCCTTTAATCCTCTCGCTCGCGTCCCCCCCCCTCCCTCTCTGCTCTCGGCAAGCGAACCCGGGACGCCCGGCTGAAAATGAAGCGCGCGCCGGAGGAATAATTTGGCAAGAGCTCCTCGGCCGACGAATGGGGCGTGGATGCCGATCGAGGCATTCGATCTGCTCGGGAATTCATCTCTCCTATCCTCTTCCGAAAGAGGTCCAGGGTCGCGTCCGTCGCCATGTGATTTCATAAAGCCATTGCTGGTTCTTTTCTATTACAGCGATGACGGGGCAGTTTATTTTATACGCTCAGAATATACAGTTTCCTCAATGATGATCACCCTAGCTTTTCCCGCAAACCTCATTCTTTGCTTAGACTTTCCCTATTTTATGTTCTCTTTCTTCACTGTCATTTACTTTGAGTATTTGTATATGTGTAGGTGAATCCTTAATTTATATATATATATATATTATATATAGATGATTTCGTCGACGTAACACGGAAGGGCCGAAAAATAAATTGGACTGCAACAAACAATGTAGAAACGCGTCGCGCAGAATTCCGTCGAAATGATCAAGAAATAACGTGTGAGTGATCTTTTTATGTTTCTATATTGTTTGTTGCTGTCCAAATTATATATATATATATATATATATATATATATACACATACATACACACATATATCTATACACACATATACATATACACACACATATATATATTTGTGTGTGGGGGGGGTGTATATATAAGGATGTACATATATATTTTTTCTTTTCTTTTTGATGTGCAAATCTGTGCAAAATGAATATGTGTCTGTCTAAATGTATTTATGCATTTAATCATAAATTTTATGGCTAATATAATATGTATACGACAATAGGTTAAATGGAAGAAGGGACCATTAGGTTTCAATTTCGCCCAAATAAAGACCCCTTTCGATCTATATATCCCAAATAAAATATCTAATAATAAAAAATATCTCGCCCAAATAAAGAGATCTATTACTTGTCTTTGAGAGCGCCGAGGAGGGGAAAGGTTAATTGGAAGTGTTTTCAAAATTCTTCAATGAATAGTTAGCTCTTCCAAAGGTCACTCGTCCTGACTGTGGCCTGCTGTCATCTGAATTCCGAGATTGCAGATTCCAACCCCTTTTTGTCATGGTTAATCAAACTTTCATCACGAATAAACATTCATTTTTCATTGGCTTTCCATTGGGAGGTTTTCAATGGCTTTCCATTCCTACTGCCACAATGCACAATTAATGGAGTTGAAGGTCCCAATTAAATTAAGTATATGTAGTATTGTGCCGCGTATAGACCGCGGAGGGCTCGTTTGCAGCCGAATTGAGGGTTTAAATCAGAGATTGCTGGGATTTTTCCGGGGAATCGGAGCGGACTTCGTTGATCTGAGGCCTATCGCTCCGAAGTCCATTATACTGCCGAGATATCGCAGTTGGTAGCGCGTAGGTTACACAAACAAGTTTCGAGGGTTTAGCATAGCTGGTGGGCAAGAGCGTAGGTCATATATTGGGAAAAATAAAGTAGAACCCAGCGCTTTTTGTCAATTCAGATCAGGTAATGCCTCTCATATCCCCAAAAAAATTGAACAAACAAACACTTGCGTTAAAACAACATATAACTCACATAAATTTAATAAAATTGGTGCCTCTACATACATAACAGATAGCAATGCAAGTGAATGTAATTCTTTTGTCTCTGTTCACATCGAATCGTCTCAAAACAGTTTTGTTAGCGTACATAAAACCGAAAAACAAGAAGTTATTAGCCATATTAAAATTATAACATTAAACTGCCGTAGCATTAGAAACAAAATATCGGATATTGAACATATTTTTGTCAGTACAAACGCAGACATAGTAGTTGGAACGGAAAGTTGGCTCACGGGAGATATAGCAAACAATGAGGTTTTTCCAAACGGTTTCACAATTTACAGAAGGGACAGACCAAATAGATTGGGTGGGGGAGTATTCATTGCAGTAAAGTCACATCTTAGTAGCAAACGATATGAATGCGACGTAGATGACATAGAAAGCGTATGGTGCAACATTAAGGACTACAACGGCAGAAGCCTATACGTGTGTTCATTCTATAGACCCCCAGATTCTAACACAGATGTCCTACACAAGCTCGACGAACAAATATCCACTCTCAGCAGAAGACATAACAACAGTATTATTATAATCGCTGGTGACACAAATCTACCGTCAATTGACTGGGACACGTACAGCGTAGGAAAATCTGCAAAAAACAGAGATTCATGCCAAGAACTCCTTCATATATTCACAAAACACTCCTTAGAACAAATTGTTAAACCACCAACACTGGGCCAAAGCATACTAGACATCTTTGCGACTTCTATGCCCGAAATCATTACTAACATTGAAATAATAGACGGAATCAGTGACCACAAGGCTATTATTGTAGAGTTAAAAACTGAGTTCGTCAAAATAAACAAAGAAAAGCGTAAAATATACCTATACAACAAGGCAAATTTTACCGGACTAAGAGAATATTTAAAGATAAAATTACCAGAATACAAGACAAAAACACTCAAAACCAATACAGAGAACACTTGGAATTATTCCTTAAATATTTTACGCGAAGGAATGAAGACGTACATCCCGTCCAAACTCAAATGCGACAGTAAGGAACCTAGATGGTACAACGGGGAAGTCAGATCGGCATTAAGAAGGCAAAGAAAGATACAGTCAAATTTCAAAAAGAGTTTAAAAAGTGACGATATAGTTTATATGAATACATCCAAACAGCAACTAAAAGAATGTCGCAGTAAAACGAAAAGTAGTATGCGCACAGCACTACACTCTTTTGAATCTAAAATGCTAAGCGAATATCTTGAGGAAAATCCAAAGTCATTCTGGTCCTATGTTAGGGAAATACAGGGTAAACGTCCAACTGTTCATTCTTTGAAGGCGGAAATGGAGAAATCATTACAGATAGCGTGAAAAAGGCAAATATTTTGAACCATATTTTCCAGAGCGTCTACAATAAAAACACAAACGCACCATACGATCCTCCACACCCACCCGGGGAACACATGAGCGATCTTACACTGACCAAGCAGGGAATAGTACATCTGCTCCGTAGTATCAAAGCACACAAGGCACCTGGCCCGGAAGAAATACCTGCTAGAATATTGAAGGAATTAGCTGAAGACATTGCCCCGTTTTTGCATATTGTTTTTCTAAAATCGATAGAAGAAGGCTCAGTGCCTCGCGACTGGAAGCTAGCCCATATAACTCCCATCTATAAAGGCGGCGATAGGGATAAACCAACCAATTACCGACCCATTTCTTTAACATCGATCTCTTGTAAAATATTGGAACACATTATTGTCACTAACATTATGAGATTTCTTGATAGTAGGAAAATACTAATCCACAACCAGCACGGATTTAGGAAAAGGAGATCTTGCGAAACACAACTTGGTCTCTTCATTCACGATATACTTAGTCCGGGAGAAAACAGCACACATCAATGCAGTATTCTTGGATTTCAAAAAAGCCTTCGACAAAGTCCCACACAATGAACTGTTACATAAACCTAAATACTATGGAATCAATGAGAAAATAATTAATTGGATTAGAGACTTCTTGTCAAACCGCAAACAAATAGTAGTCATAGATGGGTTGTGCTCAACGGATAGAGATGTAACTTCGGGCGTCCCCCAGGGAAGTGTAATAGGGTCTCTTCTGTTCTTAATATACATTAATGACCTAAGCACACACGTTGGTAGCAATCTGAGGTTATTTGCTGACAACACTGTGGTATACAGGGAAATAAGGTGCCAACTAGATCTCGAGCCCTTGCGGCGGCTTGCGGGGTATTGAGTAGAAGTAGAAGAATACCCCACAAGCCGCCGCAAGGGCGTGTGGCGGGGGGTGTTAGGACACCACTCGTAATTTAGAAAAGAAAAAAAACCGCGTACAAAAACCACAAATTCATGCATCCACAAAAAAATATGGCATACATTCATGCAAGAACACTTACACCCCACACATACAAACCCTCAAACTACATCTTACATACACATGCACCTGAAAGTATACCTAACAGCTTTGCAGTGTTTAACTTTGCTCCAACTTTTAACTTCAATGTTTTCAATATTTCTAAAGTGACTTCGGTTTCTTATTATTATGATTTCTGATTGTTCGGGAAAAGAATGAGTATTTGTACCTATCTGTCCTGGAATCTATCTCTTAAGTAGTATTAAGTAGATGTAGATAAACCTAGACCCTCTGGGTGGAAATTGTTATCCGAATTGCCTTCATAGTAGACCCGTAATCATGGATTACTGTTATTCAGGAATCAGCAGTAAAACCAACTGGCAAACTACGTTAGGCTCAGATAGTAGCAAACTGTTTTCACGGTTGACCGACAGAGCTGCGATCGCCAATCGAATTAGACTAACACCAACCTTGCCCAACCATGATTCGTCCTTGAGTCAGTGGAAGAGCATAGCGTCATGCTTCACGTTAACATATTACTTCATATGTGCTGTTTCGTTTATAAGATATGGCATTTTGATATGATTATCCTTTCTTTTAACATGCCTATTTAAGCGACCAACTTGATAATCTTCTGGCACTCCTTATGAAACGTGTATACCAAGTTTTCATTGCAGCGCACGCCTTGGCGGTCAATTGCCGTAGTCACGAACCTCAGTGTTTTACATAAAGTCCTTCTAGTATTGGCTCATTCATTGAATTTTGAAGCACTCTGTATGCCTGTTCCTTCCAAACCATGAATGGGATTCACTATTACGTGAGTTTAAAAAACGATGTAAAAATTCCTTGTTTATTTAAGAAGTCGAGTCAATGAAACATTTTTCTTGAAAATACCTTTATCTGTGCTACGTAATATGACAACCTTTTCGATTTTCATTTGCATAGATATTTGCGACCAATATTTAGATAATTTTACATTCAATTAGTTCAGCATTTGTGTGGATTCAAGCAATCAATAGTATATATTCTACTGTTTCAGGCTTCACTCCGTGGAAGTATTTATTACCCATACTATAAAGACTTTGTTATTTTCCAAAGATTTATATCACAGGTACCTTGGAATAAAAATCTGAGGAAAAGTGCCAAGTCTTTTTCAATCGGGATATTCTGTGGTAAGTACAGCTCGGTGCTTAGTGCATTTAGTAGGCATATTTATGGGTAATTTTTGAGATATGGGTTTGGATAAAGGTGCAGAAATTAAAACAGAAATAAATGAAAGGATTAAACACTTCTTCTTCAATTAAACACTTCTATATCTACATCAATACACTACGAGCCACCAAAAAGGTGTGTGGCAGGGGGTTCAGCACCAGGAGGAGAAGGTAAGGGATGAGGGGGTTGGGGTTTTTCAAATGGATTGGGAAAGGTAGGGGGAACCCGCAATATATATGTATGTGTATATATACATATATATATATATATATATATATATATATATACATATATATATATATATATATATATATATATATATATATATATATATATATATATATATATATATATATATATATATATATATTCGTATAACCATGCGCAGTCCCTACCTTGTAGATTAATACTTATTGTGTCGAGCTGACTCCTGGGAGATTTTGATTACAAGCATTCTGGTCTCTTATTGTTCTTGGAAAGAATGACATTTTAAACCTGTCAGTCTTGCAGCCTCTCACTAGAAAGAAGTAATATGGGTGCTCGAATGGAAATACGGGGGAACACATTGGATAGGGAAGTGCCCATGAAATGAGGGGAAGGGTGACCTTGGCTGTTATATTATGCAAAATGAAGAGGCATAAATAGGAAAATAAGGTGGATGGAGGGCGGGTTTAATATAGGCCGAAGTAATAGTAATCCATACTGATAAGAGTGACTAACGGTGGATTTAAGCTATTACAAAAGATTGAGGAAAACGTACAACACGAAAAAAGCGGTATTCGAGATTTTAAGAGGTATTACTTCGTAAGATCTGCCCTGAATCAATGTCGATAAAAAAAACCATTGAATCACTTCCGTATTACAGGAATAACAACCCTATCGGTCCAATTATTTTCCGCGATTATTAATACCCTTACGCGTTGCACACAAGTTTCATGCTACTAGTTACCATGAAATCATTCCCGTTTGCAATGTGTCCCACCAAATTCTCCTGAAACATTTATGCAGCATTATGTATGCCTCCAACAGAGAATTACAGCGTGATCGACGCACTCATATGCACACATAATTTACGGGAACCGTCATAATTGAATGATGGCCACGACTAAGTGACTGTCACCGAAAAATGTTCAAGAGTGCGCAAATGATCTGTAATGTCCGCAGTTATTATAATGCACTCTCAAGCACTTCCGGGAAACATTGAAAAAGAACGGTACTTGAAATGAGCATAAGGAAACAGTCATATGGCATAATACGGACGCAGCCTTGGCACCCCGATATCAATTCTTAAAGAATCGAAGAGGAAACGGAGGGAATGGAGAGAAGGATGATTACCCCAAAAGCGCCTCGATCTTATCTCTATCCCTCATGACAAAAAGTGATTTCAGAACTTCGTCGGCCCCCATTTCCATTGATTGGGGGCTTTGCCTATCCTTGGGGGTGGAGAGGCGGTAGGGGGGGGGGGAGGATTGGTGGCGCTTCCGAGTGCCCCTGCGTGGGCCAATGGGCCGAGGCCTCTCAAGCATTCTGGGTGGCTACCTTATTTATCGATGAAGTTCAGTCCGGCGCACAAGCGCAGGCCCTCCCGCGTCTTCCACCTGCGTCACTCCGAAGGCTTTCCAATCCTTCCCACACTCCGAACTGCCCCTCCCCCACACCCCCTGGTCCCCCGCCCCCAATACCCACCCCCCTTCCCTCGCCCTCCCCTCCCGCCGATTCCAAACAGTTTCCCACAGCCTTTGGTTGTTTGACCGCTAATGAAGTGACTGAAAGTCTTTCAGTCCTTGCTCTACGTTACATTATTTCTCTAATTTCAGTCATGCAACAAATAAAATAAGGGCGAGTTGGACATCTGAATATTTCCTGGCAGCAGCCCAAACAAGCACTTGCTCTCAAGAGTCAAAAAGGAGATATATCATGTGGTGATTTTTTTTAAATCGTCCCCGGAAAGCTCAGTTTGACTTTCCACACTGATTGGTGCCAAGTAAATAAAAAATGGCACTTTACTTGGTGCTAACCGTTACCAAAGGCTACTGCAGATCTAAACTGATATTTTCAGTCCTAATTAGAGCTTTAAATTGACGAATGTAGGTTCGTATTCTCCTTCATCACGCTAGGGCTATGGCAGGTAAGTCTCAATCAAATGAAATAATATCTATAGGTTTGAAATTAATTAATACATGGATGTGAAAATCATCGGCATTCGTCTATTTCCCGTTACGACATACATACTATATATCAGAACTCTGCGTGCGCTTCTATTTTCTGTTCCGAGGCGTATTCAGCACATTCAGGCCAATTCAACATGTCATTTATTTTTCCGCTAAAGCAAGATGGTTTCAAATTTCTCTTACTCGCCTCCGGAGCACGTGTGGGGACTCGCTCCCAGCCGGTAGCTCTCCATCAATTCCGGCGTTCACCACAACTAGTAGTCACAGAAAGTTGTCTAAAAAGATCACACGAACAAACCCAAGGGCGCTAAGCAGAGTTCAGATATCAAAGAATACGCCCAACTTCGCGCTAGGAATTGAATCAATGCGGGCAGTCAGAGGAGGCGACGGTTGGCTTACGAAGTAGTAGTCCTAGTAGAACAAATCACGATTCAATTTTCACCATCATCTGGCAGGAAAATGAAATGGCGAATAATGTACAAACATCGAGGGTAAAACCTCAAGCACCAAGCATGCTGACTTAACATATTCTATGGCTTTAATTAAATCCCCAGAACAAGCTCGCCGTCCATATATTCTACATCTACATAATACCCCGAAAGCCGCCGCAAGGGCGTGTGGCGGGGGGTGTTAGGTCACCAACCGTTAAAAGGAACAATACCACATGAAAAACAACAACGTGGAAAATTACACCCACAGCAGCGCAAACACTCTTGCAACAATCCCTTCATCCAACACTCATGCAAACATATATGCCATACATCAACAACAACTGCATCCCAGGATGCAGCACGAAAGCCATCCTACAACACGCAAGCCAGGACACAACAAGCAAGAATGTGAAACATCACTACCACATGAACATGCAACACAAAACAGTCTACCCCCCGAAGAGACTGTGAAAGGCAGGGAATGCGACCCAACGCTGCAGGTAGCAGGTATTTCCCCCAGCGGGGAGGGACGAGGGATTGAAAGGGAGACTTAAAAACAGATGAACAGAACACGAATGAGGTCATTCGGAAAGAATGGGTTATTATAACAAAACACATAAGGTTAGTGGAAGAGCATGCATTTAAGTAGAACCAATTATTTTTTAGACGCTGAGGGTGGCAAGTGGAATTTTTGCCATCTATAACCCTGCAGTTGCTATCCCGTATTGTCCATGGGAAGAAGGAGTCCTTGAGTCGGCTAGTTCTGGCGTCTATTTCCCGAATTTGATATGCATGATCCGAGCGACCAATGTATGTAGGAGTACGAATAATTTGCGAGACCTCGGTGCTGAAACATGCGGATCTAAATTTATTTAATAATTTCAATCTTGCATTGAATCGTCTCTCTTCCAATGATTCCCACCCCAAATCCATGAGCATATCGGTGACGCTTTGCGTTTTATCGTAAGAATTTTTTACAAAACGGGCTGCCCGGCGTTGAACCTTCTCAATTTCCCGAATGAAACCTTTTTCACTCGGATCCCACACGCTACATGCGTATTCTAAATGAGGCCTTACAAGAGCGTGGTAACAACGTTCATTGACCTTCGAGTCACTTTTGCCGACAATGCGTCTAATGAATCCCAATTTGTTATATGCTTGACCGCAGATTTTACGTATGTGAGTGCCCCAATTAACCTTATGCGACATTTTTAGATCTCACCCTCGTTCTTTTCAAATAATTTACCTCAACACCCAAAGTCTCTCTGCACACCTTGACGAATTGTGCCAACTTCTACCTGACAACGACGTTCATGCAATTTCCATCGCTGAGACTCTGCTTAAGCCTCATATGTCTACCTCGTCCATCGACATTCCTGGCTACAACTTCTATCGACATGATCGTATCGGCAAGGGTGGTGGAGGCGTAGGTGTCTACGTGAGAAAAGATCTCTCATTCAAAATTATATCAAAAAGTACTTCCATTTATGCAAAAGACCCGAGTTTGCATTCTTAGAGATAACCTTCAACCTACAAAAAATTCTTTTGGGCATAGTATACCGCCCACCCAAGGTAGGTTATTTTTCCGACTTGGAAGAAGCATTATCTTCCCTCATTCCGAACTATGACCATGTTATTATTACTGGTGACTTCAATGCCAACTTTCTTCCCTCTACTCATGACTCTAAAACAATTACTAACTCTATGTCATACCTCGGTCTTAGCATACTTCCCCTAGAACCTACCCATCATACATCTTCATCAGCCACTTGGCTTGTTGCAATAATTACAGCCAACCCTGAAAAAATCACAACATATGGGCAACTTTCTGACCCAGGAATATCCATGCATGATGTATTATTTTTAACATGCTCAGTTAGACGTCCTAAATTTAAGCAGAAATTCATTCTTACTCGCGATTTCAAGTCCATAGATGACAAATACCTAGCATCTGATGCGGCTACCATTCCATGGCAGTCTATAGAATTCATCGACGACATAGATAAAAAAGTAGAACTCTTTAATACGTTCTTAAATGATCTAGGAGACAAACATGCACCGTTTAGAAAAATACGACTGTCCAAACCACGCTCCCCTTGGATAACAGATGAAATAAAATACTTGATGCGTAGGCGTGACGCAGTCTATAGCCTGTTTAAAAAACATAAAAACGAAAATGTATTCAATATCTACAAACAACTGCGAAACAAAACTAAACAAGTCATTAGAAATTCCAAAATCAGATATGCCTTCCAAATATCTAAAGAGCCCCCGTCAAATATTTGGAAAAGCTTGAAGTACCTTGGTGTCGGAAAAACTAAAAATCAACACTTTCTACCTGCTGACATTTCTCCAGACGACCTAAACCGTTTATTCACAACCCCACCGACGGAAATCGACTTTAATGCAAAAAATGAATACTTATACAGTTTGCATAATTCTGAACCAACTCCAGTTTCTGCTGGAAGCTCATTCAAAATTTCTCCCGTCACACAAATGGAAGTCCTCCAGGCCCTCAAAAAAATCAAGTCCTCCTCAGATGGAGCTGACGGAATTTCAGCTATTCTCATACAAAAGTTACTTCCCATTGTACTTCCTGTTTTAACTCATATCTTTAATTGGTCCATTCTAACTGGAACATATCCCTTACTCTGGAAACGTGCCCTCGTCCGTCCCATCCCCAAAAAATCCACACCCACTAACATTGCTGAATACAGACCAATCAGCATTTTGCCTCCTTTATCAAAAGCATTCGAGAGACTCATTCACGAAATGTGAATTTAATTCACATTTCGTGAATGAGTCTCTTAATGAGTCAATTAATTAAATTCATTCAAAGTTTCTGAATGAAAATAACTTACTTGATCCTCTACAATCAGGCTTTCGGTCCTCTCACAGCATAGCTACCGCTCTCCTTAAAATAACAGATGACATCCGACTATCCATGGATCGCAAAGAGGTGACAATAATGACTCTCCTAGACTTTACCAAAGCCTTCGACTCTATTGACAAAGATATACTCTTAGCAAAACTTCAAAACCTGAATTCTCCTTCCTCGTCTTTACTGTGGATTCGCTCATACCTAAGTAACCGATTCCAAAGAGTCATTACACCTAATTCATCCTCTAACTGGTTTCAAATACACAGAGGTGTTCCAAAAGGATCCATTCTTGGACCCTTGCTTTTTTCCCTGTATATAAACGATATTAATAAATGCATTTTAAATTGCAATCATCACCTTTATGCCGATGATTTACAAATATATCACCATTCCCGCCTTCAAGACCTACCTACAATTATAAACGAAATCAATGCAGATCTGGCTGCTTTGTCACTATGGGGAATAAAAAATTTATTGAAAATAAACCCAATCAAAAGTCAGTCCATTATAATTGGATACCATAAACTACATTCTAAAATAAGTATTGAAAAACTACCACTACTAAAATTGCAAGGATCTATCATACCATACCTAAGGACAGTAAATAATTTAGGCTTAACCATAAATGAAACATTATCTTGGACTGATCATGCAATTGCTATCTGCAGAAAAATTAACTCATCCCTGCATTCACTGAAAAGGTTAAAGCACACTGCTCCCCCCTCCTTAAAGATGCTTCTTGTGTCCTCTCTTCTCATACCACACTTTGATTACTGTTATGTAGTATACCAAGACCTTTCAGGCGAACTGAAAACCAAACTCCAGAAGACCCATACCTGTGTGCGGTTCATATGTCACCTTAGGAAGTACGATCATATTTCCGACTCATTTAATAGAATATCCTGGTTAAAGCTAGAAGGCCGCAGGCATTTACATATTCTTTCACTTCTCTACGGAATACTTTCAAACCACACACCTATTTATCTATACAAAAATTTCCTCTTCATCAGCTCAATCCACAACAGAAATACTAGGGGTAATAATAAACTTCTTGTCCCACACCATCGCACGGAAATCTATCACAAATCTTTTTATGTTATAGCATGCCGTCTGTGGAACTCTCTCCCAGATGACATAAAAAACTCTTCATCAACAACAACATTTAGAAGAGCACTTCACAAGTTCATTTTCCTCAGGTACTTAACTTAACCAGTATACCCTCCATCATTCCACTCAGCTGTTATACAGATCACTGTGTCTACTTTTTTTTCCCTGCTTTTTTGTTTTGTCATCTCAAGCGGTAGGAGTTTGCATAATTATTTTTAGAAATATCACGCTTCTCATTACTCCGCATGTGTTGTCAATGTATTTAATTTCTCCAATTCAATTTCAGTAACTTAATAATACATGTACTATGTAAAAATGATTGTTAAAATGTACATGTATCTTTCCTCTAATTAATAGGGTTTTCGCAGGTTTTTCACACCCCCCTTCTCTTCGTGGGTGTTTTTCCTGCGTGGGTTTTTACTAGTTGAGCAATGCCACGCTCTCCCTAGCTTTTCCCACAAACCTCATTCTTTGCTTAGACTTTCCTCATTTTATTGTACTCTATCTTCACTGTCATTTAATTTGAGTATATGTAGGTGTATTCTTAATTTATATATGTATATGTATGTATGTATGGGTGTATATGTGCGTAATTATGTATATATTTATGTATGTGTATGCATGCATGTATGTATGTTTATGTATGTATGTGTGTGTATGTATGTATGTATATGTGTAGGTATGTGTATGAATATAGGTATGAATGTGTGTGTATATGTACAGGTATGCATGTGTATGTGTGCGTGTATATATATGTATACACTTTTTTTCTTTTCGATGTGCAAATCTGTGCTAAATGAATTTATGTCTGTCTATATGCATTTATGTGTACATATGAATGTAACTATAAGTTTGATGCCTAATATAATATGTATACGACGATGGGTTAAATGGAAGAAGGGACCATTTGGTCTCAATTTCTCCCAAATAAAGACCACTATCTATCTATCAATCTACGCTCCAAGCGTAGATTGATCATTGTGGCGATTTAAATCACCGTGCAGTTATCAAACGATCAACTTCAAGAAATAATTTTAAAAAGTTGAGATTACGTGCTACGAATTTATGCTGAATGAATAACGCATACGTTTTTGCAAAGAAAAAATTTACATTCAAACGCGATAAAAGATAAGTTGCCCAAAAAGTAACAAATGCGAATGCGCAAGCGATCAATTTGCGGGCGATCATCAGGCAGTGATATTGCCCGGAGAGTGTTTGTGTGATCTACAAGCTCTTGACATTACTATGTATATAATAACGATCAGTAATGGATTTTAGACATGCTAGTTCGTTTATTGAAATCCATAGGATTAAATTATTTTTCTCTATTTCACCAATGTTACTGTTATTAATAGGTTTTAATTTCCTGGGAAATTATCAGTAGCAGCGCATATTCACGGAAAGATCCAAACGTCACCAACTAAAATTAAATCTGAGAACTAGGAAGATATAGACATGTACGTATTATTCCACAATCGATAACCACCTCAAACGGAGCTCTTTTTCGTGCTCGTCAAACTGCAACAAGTTTTCATCATTTAGAAGACGAGTCCATATAGGGCGTTTAACGAATTTTTCTTTCAATTTATAAATCACGAAGTACGCTGGCTTTTGTTAACGTTACCTCACATATGTATTCGGTCTCCTCATTTCGCTTGGCGAGGATGCAAAAAGAGATGGTAATTCATATGAAAAATCAGTTTTAAATTGGGTCCCCGTGGCAATCACATAACTAAGGAGTATTGCCATATAAAAATGAATGAAACATATGAAGTGATAATCAATTTTAGTTCATAAGCCTGCTTTATCTGAAGACAAACACTTTCTTAGATTTCTTTTTTAGCCAACCTTAAGAGTTTTATCTGAATCTCCTATTGATAAAATGCGAGGTAACCCATAAATTGGACTGAACGAAAAGTTTGCATTTCATAAAGCGCAAAAGGAAATTCTGCGAGATTGAGCATACTGCCGACTGGCGGTAAAAAGTGGGATAGATGAAGACCGGAGATTCCATTCATTCATATTATTATGGCTGAGGTTATCATGTGGTTGCAATTTTTCTGACTCACCTTTGGACGAGGGCTCTGCCTGGATTACGAGTTTCGTGACCGCGTCCATCCTGCCTTTACCCCTTCCCAGGCATTGCTCCATCCTATGCAACGTTGTCCGTTCTCGCGTCAGGCTACCAAATGGTCTAGCCATCCATAATACTCTATTGCTTATACTTGTTTAAATAGTGTTATATTACTGATGTTGTATAATACACGATTGTTTTGGTAAAACTCGGCGTATTTAATGTGACTATCCCCGATACCCTTTGTGTGGTTTTCCAAACGCCCCTTGCTACAGGGGTAATAAGAAGTAATCAATAACGATTTCCATTTATACGAGGGCGATTCGAAAAGTAAGGTCTCCTATTTTATTCATGCAAAATCAAATTTATTCCTCTTGGTGTACATCGTAGGAAATGCTGAGCATTTAGCTATTTTTCTACAAAGTCGCCTTGACGATCAATCACGTTTTGCATCCTCGTAAGCAGCTTTTTAATATCGACGTCGTACCTTCCTTCCGCCGCGTCGCGAAGCCAACTGACGACTGCTTCTCCGATATAAATTCACCGCCATTTAGTGGATGTGTATAGTGAGAAGTGTATGGACATCAAAAACGTACGGAAGTGCTGCAGGGAGGTTTTTGATGGCCGGGAAAACGTCCACGATGAGCAGCGGCCGGGGCGGCCGAGTTTGCCGGAATCAACGGTGGCTCCAATTGGCGAGATGGTGCGCAATAACCGGAGAATTACCCTTCATGAGATAAAGGAAGGCCTCAATGAAGAGAGTGGCTACCTCTCCATGCAGAATATTCCGTCGGAGATCCTTGGTTTCAACAAGGTTTCTCACCAAAGGAGTGTGTTTGCATATCATGACAATGCACGTCCACACGTGTCACATCAAACGACCACCCTACTCAATGAATTTGACTGGGATATCATCGACCACCCTCTTTACAGCCCGGACGTTGCCCCCAGCGACTACCACTTGTTTCCCACTCTCAAAAAACACCTTGGAGGATAGAAATTCAAGTCAGACGAGCAAGTGCAAGAAGCAGTCGTCAGTTGGCTTCGTGACGCGGCGGGAGAAAGGTACGATACCGGTATTAAAAAGCTGCTTACAAGGATGTAACAAGTGATTGATCGTCAAAGCGGCTATGTAGAACAATAGCTAAATGCTCAACCTTTCCTACGATGCAGACAAAGTTGAGAATAAATTTGATTTTTCATGAAAAAAATAGGAGGCCTTACTTTTCGAATCGCCCTCGTAATATTGGGGACAGTTCCGGAGGATTCGGAATACTGACTCCAATCCCAGTATCCGCCACAGAGTCGCCGAGCTAACGCCCTGCAGCAAGAGACTTGAACGCATGCAATTATATTCACGGAACAAGATTTAGACAATGGTTTACTCACAAAGTGTAAGTTTTTTTGGAAATGCTCCCTTTCTGTGGCGTGCATCCATCATTTAAAGGAGAAATACAGGAATTAATAATACAAAAAAACGCATTGTCACAACGAACACCCGTTTTTTTCTGGCTTTCCATAAATTTTACCTCAGTGCAGGTATTCTGAGACCCCTTATCGACGAATGGTGTCGGTTTTAGACCCTCATATTTCGAATTATCTGGGATCAATTCAATGCAAAGAGACATATTTAAGTAATGCCTAATCGTTCGTAAAACATTTTTATCGGATATGGAAACGAATGGATAAAGAATGATGCACTTAGCATGCGTATTCTCCACGTTTTGTTGCTATCTCAAATTACTAATATTAAATGTTTCACTTTGTGGCGCAACAAAAGTCTCTTATATTTTATTATTGGTCTGAGATACACAGCCACCGACTGCGATAACGAAGTTGGAGAAGAGTGTTCCAAGGAACCAGTAGGTCGCAAATTCGGATCCTGCCCCATGAATATATGTACATTGTTGGATTAGCTAGCTAGGTTGAGCGAACGCTAGATGCTAGACAATATTCCTCAGCTTAGAAGAACACCGCTTCTGGGGGTGAAATTGTAAAATGTTCTTACATTTTGATATTTGATTAACACAAAGTATAAAGTGGTACGTGCCATGGATACAATCATTTTAGATAAGGGATAAAATGGAAGAATTGCCGCCCATAAATTATGTCACGCGTTTTCCGAGTACTTTTCACTTGGACCTAACGTAAGCTAAAATTCGTCACACTTTCCAAACTGCTAAAAATAGGTACACCACCGGAACGATTTCTTCTCCTTCTTTACAAGAGGACTACAAACGAGCTCACTGGAGGCGGCATCACCCTCCATCAGGTTTCTGCCACTCCTGTCATGCTTCACGCATGGACCAGTCTCTTCCCCATCTGTGGAGACTAAGCAATGAAGGGCCAAAGTCGAAAGTCCAAACACTCAGGTAAATAATTTCACTGTTGCGAAGACATTGCAGTAGGTTAATTACTGACTGTTACCATACAATGAAAATGAAACACAATTATGAAATTGCCCGTCCATTTCCAGGGTAAAAAATTATTCTCTTCAGAGAGTGACTATATATCATATGCTCAGATAGCAAGAGTCCTTGTTGCTAGGATTAAATACCATGCCAAGCAAAATATAAAACACGGCTTCAATTCCACATGAAATAAATTATTTCCACTGGGATATCCCTCAAAATTACAATTTAATTTCCAGGTCCTACAAGGACAGTAGTCAACAGAACAAAGACGATATACATTGACTTCTGGACTATTAGGGGTTGCAACCGGTGAATCATCATTAAGTGGCTCGGTGAAAGCTTACACATATATTCAAGTGAATGAATGTCCTCATCAGAAGAATGACAGATTGCAGTAATTTTCTCTAATCACTACTTTTACGGTACTTAATCTTGTGTTTGTTCTTATGGAGAATAATGTGGTGAAAGAGATTTGAATTTAACTTCCCGTGCTCGATTCTATTTCACACATTTTACCCTGATTGCCCGATCTGCCGATGTCACGTGCGAGCGAACCTATTCGTAATTTGATTTGGAATCACAATCAAACTCTATCCAATTCCCTTCCCGAAATCCTTTACAAAATGTCTCATACCTTTCTGAAATTCTTAGTCCTGATAGAACTTGCACGGCCACTCGGGAAAACACATCAGGGGTACAAAAAACACCATTTGCGATTCCACAAAAATTGGCATCGTGTGACTAGGAAACGCTCGCAAACGAACGAAGGGAAACATCAGCGAGATGTAATTTCTATGTTAATCTATTGGAGCATTACGAATCATCGGGGATCAAGATGGTGCGATGGCTATCGTACTGGCTTCCCACCCAGATGGCCTGGGTTCGAATGCCAGCGCCGTCGAATATTTATAAGTGGTATCCCGATCCCTACTTGAGGTACTTCGTGGAGGGCACTGAGTGAGTATGCCGTCCGTCGCATGGGACCTTAAGCTGTTGACCCCTTGGAGCCTTTCGTAAAGAGTAGGCTAATGCCGACGCCGGGTTTCTCTCCACCCTTCATCCTTTCCTGTCCATCCCTAATGACACAAATGACCTCAGATGTCGGTCGCCTCCCCCAAAATACTACTACTACGGATCATCACGCCTTATCGCTCTTAGTTATGCATTCTAATATTTTTAACCCGTGGCGGTGGCGCAATTCTGATATCGCTATTACATTTTTCACACTCCTTCTTAGGCGGGATGCGGCAGGAGGGGCGTGATGTGTCGCAATGGGGAGAGGGGCGTGGGCGCATTGGGGAGGGGGGATGGTGTTAGAAGGGCGAGACGAGTGCACGACGGCGGAGTGGTAAAAGTGAAGGCGGGAAAGAAAGGAGCGCTACCAGGGGAGCGGGAAGGGGTGGGGCGAAAGGGGGGGCTGGGAAGGACGACGTGTTGCTTTGCGCCGCGGCATGCGAAAGGGGGGGGGGGCGAGAGCGTATAAGAAAGGGAAGTCCGCGATGCCCTCTTTCGAGATGGTCCGCACCCTTAAGGTATCAAATTACACCAGCCTATCTGCATGTTTCAATTTAAAGCACATCTGAATGCTGCATGGTGGATTTAATGGTTGTATTTTGAGCAATTGCGTTTGACACTCTAGTTTATCTATTATTTTTCCTTCAAAAATATTATCAGCATGGTCTCTTATGGACTATGCTGTAATCCACTATTTAAATACAACATTGATGAAAAGATAAAGAAATAACGCCTAGGCTTTATTGAAAAACTTATATTGAACATATTTACGTGATATTTTTGTGAAAAAATATTCATGACTAACCGTATCACCTCGAGAGAAATAAGTGTTTGAAGTTTCAATATTTTTTCTAATTAATCATCGTGAAATTGAAACTTGATCCCATAACTAGAGGTTTTCTGGTTTAAAATTAAATATCTGCCAAACGATCATGGTGTACGTTTATCTTTAAATCAGGCAAAAGAGCATGTCTTCAGAACATTCAACAATATCAACAAAACATATTCTAAAATCAATATGTGCCAGCAATAAATAATGCTTTCTTTTTTAGAGCTTCCTAAGTAACGAAAGGCCAAGCTTTACAGCACTTCATCAATTAAAACGCTTTTAAAATATTTGTCTTTAATGAAGACAAGGTCGTCAATAAAAAACATAAAATATATACGTAAGTAATGTGTATGATTGCCTGTTGCGACCAATATACTCTTGTATCTCCTAACAAAACGCAACCCAACATCCTACTCTAAAACAGGCACCTCTTCATCTCTGTGTACTTCCTCCTCCCTTCATCTCGTCCAACATCCCTATCCTGTTCCTGCCCTTTCCTCCTTTGCCCAACATTCTCCCCTCTATTACAGTCTTCAACATCCCACCACCGATCAATATGCCCTTCATCCATTTTTCCTGCCTCCTAAGGATTATCTCCCGACAATGCCCTTTCCTTCCCACACCAAACTCAACACTTCCTCACTTGTTTTCCTTTTGGTCCTCTTCCCCTTCGCCATCCTTTTCCACACCCACATTTCTCCACCGTCCCGTACGCTTCACGTTCACACTCCCCGTGACGTGCGTCTTAAACCTCGCAAACGCACCGCCGATCGCCAACAACAAAATATAACGCCACTAAATACGTATTTCACGTAAACTCAAACTCGAACGATCCCACTCCAATGACTTCCTGTGACTCGACTTGGGTTTTTGGAGCCGCGACAAGAGCCTTGTCCCCCCCCCCCCCCCGGGTTCAGGTTGCGCGTTACGTAAGCATCGCATGGGGACCAGTAAGTTTGAGTTTGATTTAAGTATTTTGCAAAACGTATTTCCTGTAATGAATGGGCGAAGAGGGTGGATGGAAATAGCCGGGAGGGGGAGCGACGCAGTATTGCAGAGGATGGGCGGTTAATGGGTGTGGGGAAGAGAACGGCTTCCTCGGACAAGCAATGGCGGGAGTGAAGGGATTATTACGCGACCGCCAGGTAGCAGGAAGGAGATTCCCCCCCCCCCTTTATTCCTCCGGGGACCACGCGGGGGGGGACGGGGGACGCAGAGCGCACGAGAGCAGCGAGGTGATTGCAATAAGGGGGGGGGGAGGGAAGAGAGAGAGAGAGGTGGGGGGGGGGGCTGACGCTGTGGACGCTGGCTCGCTCCCATTCGAATCTCCCGTGAGATGGAGACTCCCGATAACGCGACAAACGAGCAGAAGATTTCATTAGGCTCGCGGTTGCACAATGGAGGAGATTCAATGCAGGAGCCCGTGACATCACCCCCCGGTCCCCCTCGCGTGAGCGGGGGAGGAGATGGATGGACACATCCAGAGGCGCGCTCTTTTGGGAGTGGACGCATGGAGAGGAAAAGTGGGTGGATGCCACGGAGAGCGAGCGAGTGGCTAAAGAAAGGAAAGAGGCGTCGGGTGTGCGACTTACAAGCTTCGTATTGAGAAGCGGCGATGATACGTACGTGCCACCGAGGCCACAACAACGCTTGGACAGGCGTGGCGGCGACAGAAAATAGTGAACGGAGGATTATAGAAAAAAATGTATCTCGTCGAGAAACTGATAAATATTGGCGCAGGGGAGCGGAATTCTCGATCGCAATAAGGAGGCTGGAGCGCTGCCGTGAGTCATTGAGTCGGAATAAAGAGCACCTCATTTTATCCGAGCATTCATGAATGACTGAGAGAAAAGAGCATTTTCCCAATAAGTTTAGCAACGTAAAGATGCTACATCATCATTAAAATTTCTCTTGACAACGCTGAGGACGCACAAACTTTTGAGATTGAATTTGAAGTTTGTTTGAAGCAAATTTGTACGAAAATCATGGTCTGAAATGAAACCGAGGAAATAAAACTGAACCTTATCATTTGAAAATACTTATATCACCTCAAGATGATATAACTTCATACTAAAAAAAATAAAGCCGGAATTAAGCGGTTATGTCTTTTGATAATCTTCATTTAAGATAAAAGTCGTCGATGCAAAATTTGCTATCACATTAAAACTATCGAAGAATTAAAAAAAAAGTCTCAATTTCTTCGAAGTCAGTACACATCACTTTGGCTATCCAGTCATCTTAAGTGCTCCGAATAGAGATTTTAGAGCAGTATCATGTACTATCAATGGCATCATTTACTCTATGGTAAAACACATAGGAAAATTATCCAAGCAATCAGAAAACGAGGTTCAAATAACTTATAGGAATGCATATAAAAATAATTCAAGAAACAAGCAACTGTTTGAGGAACTCGAGTAATTGAAACACTCAATTGAAATAATATTTACAGTAAAAAAGATATAATAGGGAAATTATAATTTTAAAAATTACCAGCGCGTAAACGTAGGGCGTATAAATGAAGCATTCGAATTCAGAACCGGCTAGCATAATTATATATGAGCTAATGTTCCTTGATATTGATTGCTTGTCGTATCGCAGATGTCACTCATACCATGGGTATCTAACTTAAATAGACATTGAGGTGAAATGCTAAAAAAAAATATTTTATGCGAGAATTTTTCCACCAACCAGCAGAAGGATCCAAGGTTAATGCTCTTGTGCAATTCTATCGCTATAAATAAATAAATCTTGCATAGATATATTTATATGACAGCCACTAGTATACATTCATATACATGTACATATATATCAGTACATGTGTACACGAGTACACACACACTAGCGGTTATGCTATAAATATATGCAATATATAATAAGCGAATAAACCGCACGAGATTATTACGGTGGAGTGTGTATATATATATATATATATATATATGTATATATATATGTATATATATATATATATATATATATATATATATATATATATATATATATATATATATATATCTTCGAAATGGAACGCTCTTCGGCGACGCAAAATATATAAAAACGCAGAGGTAGATTTTTAGGCCATAGATACACAAAGAAAGGACACTAACAATTTGTTGTTTTAAAAAACATATTGTTAGTGTCCTTTCTTTGTGTCTCTATGGGTTAAAAATCAACATCTGCGTTTATATATATGCGTGTGTGTGTATCTATATATATATATATATATATATATATATATATATATATATATATATATATATATATATATATATATATATATATATAGTACAATACACAGTAACACACAATATAGAAACACAAAAAAAAGAAGAACACTCACACGTATTTTCTTGATATTTCGACGGAAACAATCCGTCTTCATCTGAAGATATAGAAGTAATGACTGCTGGAATTGTTCAGGTGAGGGGTGCGAGAGAAAGGGAAGGGGGCCAGGGAAAGGGGAGAACGGGAGGCGAAGGAGGGGTGAGAGGAATGGTTGGGGAGAGGAAAGGGTGAGGGAATGGATGGAATTGACACAAAATCGGAAAATAGAACAACATGCTCACCGCAACTATTGCAACATACGAGACCCATGTTTCAACCTACAAAGTATTGATCAAGACCTCGCAAGTCAAAACAAAGGCCACGTACACCAAAACTCATTCGGAAAAACACAGTGTCCACCCCCCGATATGCTTTGCTTCCACAAAGTAACAATTTTAGGCCACTCCCATCAGTGAACGACATTGAGGCCCGGATTCTGATAGGCCATACAGATGTAAATGAATGCCATTTCAGGAGTTTTTAATTCTACAGGGTTATCGGATGTGGGAAGGGACGCTATGACGGAAACATTGTAACACTGGTTGAAAGGGGTATTATGATGGGAAGCATGTTTAGGGATGGGGAGACCCGCGGACGGGGAGGAGGGATTGCACGAGGCGCTTTATTTGGAGGTAATGGTTATTGTTGAAAGAAAAGGAGTTGCGGGTGAGAATGAAATTGGAAAGATCAATGAGAAAATCGGTACTGGGGATTTGAGGGGTAGGGCGTACCTGTAAACTCTGCCCGTCCTTTTACATAGGCCAATATTCCACACCACTTAACATTAGGATTAATAACCACCGCGCCTCGTGCAATCCCTCCTCCCCGTCCGCGGGTCTCCCCCTTTTTTTGTGTTTCTATATTGTGTGTTACTGTGTATTGTACTATTCGGCACTTCCGTGTAACGTCTACGAAAGCATATATATATATATATATATATATATATATATATATATATATATATATATATATATATATATATTAACTATATATTAACTATATATATATATTGAATTATATTCAATTAACTAATTTATATCATCTAATTTTTCATCTATTCTTTATAACAGATTAACAAATCTGTTATAAAGAAAGGGTGACAGATCTTTAAATTACAAATTTACGTTAGGGTGTTACAATAATCCGTGTTTCACGGAATTTGGTACTGTGCCTGTTTATTCCTTAGATCTTCAAATGAAAGTGAATGAAAATGAAAATAATTCGAAGGATAATTTACCCTAGGCCTGAATTTGGCGATACAGTACATGATTTAAGAGCAAACAAGTCACCAGGGATGGACGATAGAGTCTCAAAACTAACAAAGTCAGGAAGAATGATTCTGAGACAGCTAAACAATCTATTTTTCAAATGGCATATGCAGATGAGGGGGAAAATGCGGACGAACTTTTAGAAGAATGTTATCTTCTGGATATCAAAATAGAAAAATGCAGAAAAATGTGAAAGCTTCATAGCAATCACTCTGGCAATTCATACATCGCAGATTCAGGCAAGAATAATACTTATGTACCGAAGAACGGAGAAGAAAGCAGGAGAGAATGTATAGGAGTAATCATTTGGATTTAGAATAAGTAGAGGATCAACAGAAGCTATTCCCGCTCTCAGACTCTTCACAGAGAAGATGGCATAGGAAGATCAACCGAAAATAGTATATCCTTGATCTGGAGAAAAACTGTAAAAACTTAGTCCGAAATATGATGCTACGTATATTATACGATATTTTTGGGAACTACGGAAGGTTATCTGCCCTCTATAAGATACAGATTAAAATAGCCAGCAATGATGAGATATGATGAAGAAAGAGCAGTTTAAATTAAGGATGGAACATGAGAAGGTTACCCATCATCGTTATTGATATTTGCATGCAAAAAGGCAATTGACGTGATCGAGGAATGCATAAAATGTACGTAAGAGTTCAAGATAATATGACCAGTATCCAGCTATTTCTGGACGGTCTACTTGCAAAGAAGAGGAAAAGCCTTAAACTGATACTAGCAATCTGGAGAAGGAACAGTAAAAGGGCAATCCTAAGGAAAAATACTAGGGAAATACTAAGGGTAATGCTAAGGAAATACTCACTGAAGCATGTGAAAATGTTTTGCTAGTTAGAAAGCAGAATCACGAGTGATGGCAGAATAAGAGGGTTTAGTAAATTGAGTAGGAATGGCGAAGAAGACTCGATCAGAAGAAGCAGCAAATAACGGCAAATATGTAAGCAGTATGAGCTAATAAATAAGGAAGAGGCGGGACCAGCAAAGAAAAGAAGTTTGGAGGCGATGGAAACGTGTTGTTTGGAAGGATTTCTGAAAATGAAGTGGATTGACAAAGTACTTAGAAGAGCGGGGAAGAGAGGTAGTCCAGAGAGAGGCCTATTGAAGGCACTTTCAAGAAGATGAGGGAAATTGTTAGGAAATATTTCAAGGCAGAACTGATTACTGAAGAGATTATTAGTGAATGAAATATGGAGGGTAAAAATTACAGAGGAAGCCCAGGGTACTATGAGAAGCAGTTTACGAAAAATGTTAGTGGAGGAGCAATGAGGAAGCAAAGAAATTGGGAGGGAAGAAGATGAGGGAAAGTTGCACCAAACAAATCCTCGACTGGATAATCCGAGGTAATGATAAACTGATAAAAAAAGAAAAGTACTGTTTAATTACTTAAAATAACTAGGATTAGTACAATTTATAATAAAGTTAACTCAAGGAAAAAGGATAGCAAGGGTTGGCACCGCCATTTAGAATTAAAGTTAAATTTTACCGCCACTGGTTTCCTGGAATTTGTTAGCAATATCTAAGTTTGAGAAAACTTTTAAAAACTAAATCGCAGGCTGATCCCCGCACCGGCTCTTTGTGCACGACGTGGAATCGAACCCACGCATTTAGGTTATCATGCTGACGCGTAATAACGCTGTTCATTGCGGCTTCTCGGAAAATCTTGATCCTAAATAATGACTTTGGGAGGAAAACGGATTGATCTCCGCGTCCAAGTAAAACATCCCACTGATGAAACGGCATTTCCAGCACCAAATACCAAAAGTAAATATACGAGGTCTATTCAAAAAGTATCAAGGCTGTTGTGTTCTTTTTCAAAAATTATTTATTTATGCATGGATAACTATTTTGTCCCCTTCAAATTAAATTTGCGCACAAGTAACGATGCGCGAGCAGGGGCGTTGTCATGGTGCAAAAGCCAATTTTTGTTCTTCCACAAATCCTGACGTTTGTGGCGAGCTTCGCTCAAATTGTGCATAACTTGCAGGTAATATTCCTTATTTGCCGTTCTACCCCCTGGAAAGAACTCAAGATGCACCACGCCCCTACAATGGAACAAAACTGTAAGCAAAACTTTCACATTCGACCGAACTTGGCGCCCTTTTTTCGGTCTTGGCTCGCGCTGCAGCTTCCATTGGGATGATTGAGCTTTAGTTTCCACGTCATAACCATAAACCCATGATTCGTCACCAGTTATGACCCTCTGGAGCCAACTTGGGTCGTCGAGTAACACCTGATTCGCCATGTTAATGCGTTGCTGTTTTTGGTCGATATTGAACAATTTTGGTACAATTTCGCGGCGACCCGTGTAATGCCCAAATCATTGATAAAAATCGAATAGCACGAGTCAATCGATACGTTTAGGTCTTCAGCAACTTCTTTAACGGTGATTCGGCAATTGGCCAATACTATTTTTTTCACTTCATCAATGTTTTCGTCTGTCGCTGATGTGCTCGGGCGTCCGGCACGCTCTTCGTCTTTCACATCCTCTCGGCCCTATGAGAACATTTTGTACCACTGATAAACATTGCCTAAGTCCAAGGGAGCTTCTCCATATGCCACAGTCAACATTTGGAATGCGTCCGCGCACTTGATTTCGTTTTTCACACAAAATTTTGATACATATTCTTAAATCCATTTTTTGGAACAGGCAAAAATCGAACACAAGCCAAAACACGTCCAAGAAAAACAGCTGCCGGCAATTAACTGAACATTGCAAATGGCCGAACTTTTCGGCATAAGTGAGAGACTTAAGAATCAACATAACGCCACAAAGAAATCGAAAATCAAGTATTCGTGAAAATTCAAAATTCACGATACGGTTTAAACAGACCTCGTATAATTCAATAATCCACTCTCATTTCCCAGCTCAAAAACACTACGGCACCATTTAGCTTGAAATGTTCAATTTGAATTTTTTTGTTAAGTCCAAGATTTTAAAAAAGCAAAAATAATCATTCATTTAAAATCATTGTTAGGAAACGAAGGAGATGAAAGCAAAATATGCGAGGAAAAGGCAAATAAAATACCAGTACGAGTTACGAACTGAGTTCTATCCCTCTCTTCCTTGAGGAAGGTGGCTGCGACCACCGAAAATTCGAAACTTGGTGAGTTTCTGAGAAACTTGGTGAGGCGAGCAACGAAGTTTTTGCTGCCTTATTTGGTGAATGGACTTTTGAGGGAGAACCATTCAGAACAGTTTCAATGTGGAGACAAAAAATTACAGTAACAAAAAATTCCCATTTTGTAGACGAAGGTGCTAACGCCATTAGATAACAACTTATATTACATAAACAGTATTGAAATAACCCGATATCACCGCACAGTAGTAAGATTAAACTAGTGAGTTTGTAGTTCGTAAATATTTAATTTTAACAAGCAATATCCTTAATATTTTATCCGCAATAAAAATAATTTTGTTTGTCTTTATGAATATATACATTTCTGTGAGTTGAAAAACACGTTTTCGAAATAAAATCATTGAATTTGTTTGTTGCAGTTTATTTTCCGAGGAAATTTTAAGTTTAAATCCTCCAAGATCTAGAACAAGTTAGACTGCAAAAACTCATGAATTTACAGCTTGGAAGAGATTTGCTGCAGTACTGAATTTTGATTTTGGAATTTTGATTTCTTTAGAAATTTCTCTTCAAGAATCGTCGCGAGTTGAAGTTACCAATGACAACAGCGTATCATCTCAGTCACCCGAAGAGCGGTTATGAATACCATGGATGTAGTTTGCGCGTTGTAGTCTCGTAGACTAGACAAACGTGACTGACTGGTTAAACGTAAATAAGAGTTAGGCACCTAGTTTTTCTCGGTCATTATTTTGAAAAAATGTTGAAAGTATTTTCTTGAAACACAAATATTAAAAGTTTTTACACGGAAAGTTACGCACTGCCTTCATATACAAACGCAATCATATTTCTTTGCCCTTCAATATTCATATTTACCTTTTTTCTTACATTATATTTCCTTTTCCATATTAACTAAAGTGTATTCAAATGCATGCATGAACTAATATTTCTGATATATGGCTGGAACCTGACACCCCCCGCCACTCGCCCTTGCGGCGGATTGAGGAGGCGTGTTGTGTAGCTGTGGACTCATTGGTGGATGCGTTTGGATATTAAACCTCTTGAAACAGAATTGTAAGAAATACGAGTAATAAATAAATCATAATAGGAAAAGGGATTTCTAACAACAGTATTCACAGAGATGTGATAAATTATTCACGATAATGGATAAAAATAATTTATATACAAAATCTTAACATATTTAAATACTAGATTCTTTGTTTTCTGAGTCATTTTCAATTAAGTGTTCTTCATTCAGGTTAATCATTATTTCCTTTCCAGAAGAAATATCTACTCGTTCAGAAAAGTTAAAAGGATACACGATTAGTTATAATTTGTTTTTTAATAAATTAAGTTACCAAAAGAAGTAATATTTCGACTGAATGATTAGTATTTAATTTAAGTTCAAGTTCTTTTTTTATTTCCTACATGCATATCACAATTCACTGAGGCAATAGTTGTCACCATTTATGGAAAGGACTAACATTTGAAGTAACAACATCCGATGACACAGAGTATGAGATCAAATTATTAATGCAAAACCTATAAAAAACAACTATATTGCGAACAACCACCTGACTTAATAAAAATCGACAATAGCAAAGCACGATATATGTACATACATCCACATACACACATCCGTCCTATACGAAAGATGGCTCAATGTACTGGCACATATTTAAAATCTTAAATTGCGTCTTAAAGGATTCATACAATTTGGGGTTGACCATGGTGATAGCTCTCATTCCATCCACTAAGAGCTTTCGATGCACATTCAATTAATTTGAAAGCTACCAGTCACGCGCCACGTGATTTTTCAACGTTTTTGAACGAAGGGAAAAAGGAATCTTTGCCGTCTCCATTATTTTCTTATAGAGCAAAATGAGAATGTCCCAGGTGGTTAATACTGGCAAATCGACTTGCCCCAAGACTGAACGTTCTCCAGCGAAGCAACGCCTGGAGACGGCCCACGGTCCAACCGCATTGGCTCAAATACCATCCACCGAAGGAAGAAATCGCGGTCAGGTCTTGATGAACACGAGAGGGGAGAGTTGCCATGGATTATTTCGATTGAAACGAACATACCAAAGCCTCGAACCGTTCGTACTTACACCACCTGATTCCTTAGTTGCCGTATCGGAATTATTTCGATGAATTCAAACGCTAGCCTAGAAGACTTAATTTCGTTATTTTATCAAATAGGATTCCGGAGACAATTCTAAAAACTAACTCCGCTCAAAAATGGGATATACTCTCGCAAAGCAAAATTCCAGACAATTCGACTCGCTGACCAAACGAAGAGGCGGATAGACGTAGACTGGAGGCTTTTGATATGTGGGTGTGGAGAAGAATGGAGAAGGTGAAATGGACAGAGAAGAAAAAAAATGAGGAAGTACTTGGTATTGAGGGCGAAGAGAGGGGTTTGTTGGGAGAAATCCTATGGAGACAGGAATAGTGGATGAAGGGGGTATTGACCGGCAGTGGGATGTTGAAGACTGTATTTGAGGGGAGAATGTTAGGCAAACGAGGAAAGGGAAGGAACAGGATAGGGATGTTGGACGGGTTGAAGGGAGGAAGAAGGTACGCAGAGATGAAGAGGGGCCTGATGTAGAGTGGGATGATGGATTTTGTGTTTTGTAGGAGTAATAAAATGTTTGTTTGGTAGTTGTGCCCATCCAAAAACCTACCTTAACCGGTAGATTACCTTACAATAATATCCACACAGACTTATATATCACGAAAAACGAAATCCCGCCATATGGCGAACAAATATTCATTCACATGGAAATAGATAAAAGGAAAAGGGATAGGAACACATAGAAAGGTCGGACACACTGTCTTTTCCTCTTGTATGTGGTCTATTTCTCCTTTGGTGGGTAAAACAGCCACCTTTGCCCAGATTCTTTGGCCATTTCTTGGCCAAAGAATCTGGGCACTTGGTGACATATAAGCGTTACAGATCTCAGTGTAAATGACGTTCCCTCAAAAGCACAAGAGGTTGTAGCATCCGCTCGGCAAGTGGAAAGATCCGGTGCTCAAGTCCCGGTCTAGGAAATATTTTTTCCGCTTGTGATCTGTCCGATTCCGCCTTCCCCACCTCTCCAGTGCTCGTGCTTTCTATGTGTTCCTATCCCTTTTTATCCCTTTTCTTTATATCCATTTCGATGTGAATGAATTTTTGTGTGTGTGTATATATATATATATATATATATATATATATACATATAATGTACAACACTAGGTGACACAGACAAGAGTGGCGGTGAAAACGCCAGCCACCACCGAACAATTCCAACGCCCCCCCTCCCTCCGACAATGCCCATGACATTGTTAACCTTTCAAACACCAGCCTTTCAGACAATGAAATATCCGTTCTTAGTAAAGGCCTATCCTTCTCCCCTACACCAAAAATAAACCACATAAACATTCTCACTGATACCCTCAATTTCTGCCGAAACCTTCGATGGCGCGCCTTCTGGAAATCACAAAGTAAACCTTTCAGTAACTTAAAAACCAATCCCGCACTTGACAAATTCCGCCCGGCTTCAACTCATGAGCCAAAACCTCTTCCTAATAACCATCCTGTCGAAATTTTTATACGTCTCCTTATCGAAAAAGTTTCCAATCAATCCTTCAGAAAACATCTCAGACCAAAAAATAACCTCTCCATGAACGAACGTCATGCCCTAAAAACCCTACAGTCTAATCCTAACATCGTTGTTACCTCCGCCGACAAAGGCTCCTCTGTTGTAATTCTAAACACCAATGATTATATTTCCAAAGCCCTCGCTCACCTGAACGATACATCCACCTATACCACTCTAACCAAAAACCCAACACAAACTTTCCAAACCGAAATTCAGTCTTTTCTCCTCCACTCCGGACCAGAAGAAGGCCTCACCTCCCACGACATATCCCTACTTTCACCCCCAAACCCCAAAACACCCCAGTTTTATCTCCTCCCAAAAATACACAAACCCAAACTCCCCTGTCGTCCTATAGTTTCCAGTTATAATTCTCTCACCGAAAGAATCTCCGCATTCCTTGACCACCACCTACAACC
Source organism: Hetaerina americana (assembly GCF_022747635.1). Taxonomy (NCBI): domain Eukaryota; kingdom Metazoa; phylum Arthropoda; class Insecta; order Odonata; family Calopterygidae; genus Hetaerina; species Hetaerina americana. The sequence goes on from NW_027286763.1 coordinate 1,244,282, forward strand.
ACTTGTACTCTCCTTGCCCTCCTTCACGAAAGACACATACCACTTCCTCAACCGTCTATATTCCGTGTCTATTCCCTCCACACCCAACCTACTTATGGCCACCATCGACGTTACCTCACTTTACACTTCTATTCCCCATGCAGAAGGTTTATCCTCCCTCCGGCATTATCTTTCCCTACGCCCCCTACCCCAGCGCCCCTCAACGGAATTTCTCCTCAATCTTACCACTTTCGTCCTAACTAAAAATGAATTCACTTTCCAAAATTGTTTTTACCTACAGACAAAAGGCACAGCGATGGGAACGAGGATGGCACCATCATACGCCAATCTCTTCATGGGCCATCTCGAAGAGACTTTCCTGTCACAGCAACCCTTTCCACCTCTTTTCTGGGTCCGCTACATAGACGATATTTTTATTCTCTGGACTCATGGCTCTGATTCTCTCAACAATTTCTTATCCGTCTTAATTTCATCTTTCACGGTTAAATTCACCTCTTCCATTTCAGACTCCACCATCACCTTTCTTGACACAGACATCTCACTTCAAAACAACAAATTCACTACTTCAGTACACATCAAAGCCACTAACCATCAGCAATACCTACACCACACAAGCTGTCATCCTCAACACACGAAACGCTCGATTCCTAACTCTCTCTCTATCCGCGGACACCGAATTTGCAACACCACAGCCACTCTCAACAAATACCTTGCCAATCTACACCTTGCACTCCTCAAACGCGGTTACCCAAAAAAGTTACTACGAAATAAAATCCACCGTTCCACCCGAACACACACACCACACAATAACAAGCCCACATCTGACACAGGACTCAACCTTTGCACCACCTATTTCCCCGGATCACACAGACTGAAAACCCTCCTTAAAGAACTGTTTCCAATTTTACATGACAATGACGCGACCTCATTCTTACTACACCAATGCCCATCTATCGCATACAGACGACCCGCCAATCTCAAAAACCTTCTGAGATCCACCAACCCTTTGGCGCCCCCCCGTGACAAATTGCCCAATATTTCCCCAACTTGCAACCGCCCCCGATGTAAAACCTGTCCTCTTATTATGCCTACTCCCCTCTCCCTACATCCCCTCATAGCCCCCTCACCTCGTTCCCACGCTAATTGCCTCTCAAAAAATATTATTTATCTTTTATCATGCAAGCATTGCACTTCCTTTTACATAGGTGAATGCATTACCCCCTTATCCATCCGAATGAATAATCACCGGTACTCCTGCAATTCTGCCTCACTCTCTTCTCTTCCTATCCCTTCACACGCCAATTCCCACAACCTTTCATTCGACCAGTGTTTTGCTCTGAGCATTCTAGAATCCCTACCTGATTCAGCCACCAACATAGAGGTGAGAACTCGTGAATCCGCCTACATACTAGCTTTCCGTTCTTTCAAAATTCCCACCCTTAACCGCCATATTTAATTTCCCTCCCAGCATTCCCTCCACACCTCCCCTCCCCGCCCATACTTCTTTCCCCTCTCCAAAGCAACGGCATATTTTCAGTCTCTCTTGAAGAAGGCCTCTGAGAGGGCCGAAAGCTCGAACAATTATCTGTGTGAGTGTCCTTTTAAATGTTGCTATTCTATTCTATTTGTGTTATATTGTGTCAGCCCATTATATGTATATATATATATATATATATATATATATATATATATGTATGTATGTATGTATATACATACATATATATACATGCATATATATATATATAATTTTTTTTTCTTAAAAACTTTTTGAAAGTCTCACAGACGTGAATAACAATGAATAACACTTAGCACTAGTGGACACAGACAAAAACACAAAAAAGAGACACTATTTTTCGAATTTTCGGTATTCGTGTCCATCTTTATCAAGGAAGAGAGGGACAGAACTGAAGGGAATACGAGGGCTGGAGCGATGGATGGAAGGGGAAGGTGGGCGGAGAATTCGGAAGCGGAGGGTTTGGAGGGGCAGAGTTAGAAGTGTGGGGAAAATATAGAAGGTGATGGGGGCGGAAGGGGGATGAAAATATATTTGGAGCAGGGTAATTAATGCCTAATTTTGATTCCTGGCCAATTCCAGGACTCCAAGAGCCAGATGAAGGATTGCTCTAATGTTTTCAGTTTGAGTTGAGGATCAGAGGGTGGGAGGGATGCTAAGATGGATACACTATAGCATTTATCAAAGGGAGTGTTGTGTTCGGAGGCGTGTTTGGGGATAGGGAGCATATCAATTAGGGAAGAATTCTTGTATGTGGCTCGGTGGTTGTTAATTCTAATATTAAGGGGTGTGGTACACTGTCCAATATAATAGGCACGGCAAGGTTGGCACTTCAGCAGGTACACTACATTGCTAGATGTGCAAGTAGAGGAGGGAATTGGTCGGAGAGTTAAAAAGCGGGTGATAGAGGGGTGGGATTTTGGTTTTGAAAATAGGGCATGTTTTGCATCTAGGTTCAATGTATGGCATGGGAGTGGTTTTGGGACGGGGTGGGGATTTAAGGAGCGGATTGGTTGATTTGAGGGGATCGGATAGGCTGGTGGGGCGTTTGAAAGTAACTGAGGGACATTTGGGAAAAAGGTTGGCGATGGCATTATGATTTTTGAGGATAGGGTAGAGGTCTTTTAGGATTGATCGTAGAGATTCTAAGCCCGGGAAGTATTTGGTGCAAATTGAAAGAGGGTGGGGTGCCGCAGCGGGGGAAGGTTGGGGAGTGTAGGCATGTTTTCGGATTCTTTTTTTCAGGAGGGATTCGGGATAACCTCTTTTGAGGAGGGAACAGTGTAGATTTGAAAGAAAATTATCATAGGAGTCGGGGTCATTGCAAATTCTGTGTCCTCTTATGGACAGGGAGTAGGGAATGGAGCGTTTGGTGTGATATGGGTGGAAACTATCATCGTGTAAGTATTGCTGTTTATTAGTGGGTTTTATATGTACAGAGGTGTGAAATATTTGGTCTATGAATCTTACATTTACACCCAGGAAGGTGATTTGGGAGGAGGAAACTGTAGAACTGAAGGAGACAGAGGACGAAGCATTGAGGTCGGAAATGAAAGTTTTCAGGGAATCGGTACCATGTGGCCAGAGGAGGAAGATATCATCGATGTATCTGAGCGGCAATAGGGGTTTCAGTGATTGTTTTAACACGAATTGTGTCTCTGCGAGACCAAGAATGATGTTTGAATGGAAATGGCTGAACCTGCTGCCCATGGCACAACCCTTGATTTTGCAAGAAGAATTTATCGTTGACGGAGGAGGAATTACGGGTGAAGATGAACTCGGAAAGGCTAAGGAGAAAATCTGTGTTGGGTATGTGTGGCTCAGGGCGTTGGGAGAGGTAGTGATGGAGAACGGAGAGACCTTCTGAGTGGGGATTCGATGTGTATAGGGATGTTGCATCTATAGTGGCCATAGTAATCTCGGTATCTGCAGGAAGGGAGGTCGATTTTAGCCTTTCCCGGAAATGGTATGAATCTTTGGTGTGTGACGGTAGGGAGTGGACTATCGGTTGGAGATAGTGGTTTACAAATGCAGAGAATCTTTCGGTTGGGGAGTGACGGGAGGATAAAATCGGACAACCGGGATTCCCAGGCTTGTGAATCTTTGGAAGTATATAGAAATGAGGAGTGCGTGGGTGGGGAGGGGAGAGGAGGGCCAGGTCTGAAGGAGACAGACCCACACTTGGCCCGTTGGACACGAGAGATTAAATAAGTTCCTTCTGGAATGCGGGGTTTGGATCTTCGGGGATTTGCCGGTATGCAGTTGTATCCAAGACTCGTCTGTCAACCTCCCTTATGTATTATATGAGGTATATATATACATATATATATATATAAATATTATTAGAAATCTACCGGTTAAGGAAGGTTTTCGGATGGATACAGCTACTAAGTAAAACATTTTCTGACTCCTAACAAAACACAAAATGCAGCATCCTACTCCATTTCAGGTCCTTCTTCCTCTCTGAGTACTTTCTTCCTCCCTTAATCCCGTCCAACATCCCTATCCTGTTCCTTCCCTTTCCTCGATTGCCTAACATTCTCCCCTCAAATGCAGTCACCAACATCCTACTGCCAGCCAATACCACCTTCATCCAGTTTCCCTGCCTCTATAGGATATCTCCCAACAAACCCCTCTCTTCGCCCACCATAGCATGTACTTCCCCATTTGTTTTCTTCTCGGTCCATTTTACCTTCTCCATTCTTCTCCACACCCATATTTAAAAAACCTCCAATCTACGTCTATCCTCCTGCTTCAATTACCATGTTTACGCTCCGCACATAGCTACGCTCCATATCAAAGTTTTTACGAGTCTTTTCTCAACATCCTTACTCAACGACCCTGTCATCAACTCCCTCCTCCTCGTGAAAGCCTCTTTGCCTAGCGCAATTCTTCTCCTTACGTCCCTACTACTTGGACCGTGTTGGTCCAAAACACTTCCGAGATACGTAAAATGTTCTACCTGCTCTAGTTTTTGCCCTTCTATTTTAATGTTTAGCTTAGCCTTTTTCTTTCTAGAAAATCGCATAACCTTTGTTTAATAATATTGATTCTCATCCCATACCTGTCGCACTGAATTTCCAATTCACTCAGCAATGCTTGCAACCCCTTGGCTGACTAACAAACTAAAGCTTGGTCATCAGCAAGCCTAACTGATTTTACAAATTCCCCGCCCACTTTCCTTCCTACCTCCAGTTCTTCCCATGCCTCTTTATCATTCCTCCCTCCAGTTCTTCCCATGCCTCTTTGATCATTTACTCTGCATACAGGTTGAACAGAAACGGTGATAATTGGCAACCCTGCCTTACACCTCTTCCTAACACGGCCCAACCGGACTCTCCGTTCCCCACTCGCACATGAGAAGTCTGAGACATGTACAGGTTGCGGATTAGCCTCCTATCCATCCAATCTATTCCTATTTTCTGCAATATACTCATTAGTTTTTCCCAATTCACTCTATCAAACGCTTTTTCGAAATCTACGAAACAGGCAAATACCTCCTGGTTGTGTTCTATATTCCTCTCGATTAATAATCTCATTACTGCAATGGCATCACGCGCACATCTCCCCTTCCTAAACCCAAACTGATCATCCCCTAAGCAATCATTCTTCCTACTCTCTGTCCTTTTGGTTATGATCCTGAGAACAATTTTAGCTGCGTGGGATATCAACCTTAATCCTGTAGTCCTCACATGATGTAGCCTTTGCCTTTTTCGGAATAGGAACTAAAACTGATCTCACAAAGTCTTCCGGCCAGATTTCTTCCTCATAAATACTGCGAATCAGCCCATATAGCCTTTTCCTCCCACATTTTCCTAAACATTTCAATAGTTCCGCGGGAATGTTATCCACTCCCACGGCCTTATTTAGTTTCATCTCCCTTAATGCCCTTTCTATCTCATCGTCGAGTATGCCTGGACCTATGCTATCTTCCTCAGCGTCATGTTCCTTTTCTATGTCTAAATTTATTGGTCTAAGTTCTTTACCATACAGTTCTTCTATATATTCCTTCCATCTCTTTTGGATCTTTCCTGTGTCGACTATTTTATTACCCGCCTTATCTCTAACTGCTATCATTGACCTTCCTTTCTTACTTCCCGATGTAGATTTAACTTTCCTGTACAGCGCACCAATGTCACCCTTCCTCTGCAAACTTTCCATATTCTCGCACTGCGCCTTCCACCAAGTTTCTTTTGCTTTATAGTTGCCCGCCTCAATTTATTTTTTAATTCTTTGTACATTATTTTGCCTAGCTCTGTATTTACATGTTTCCATTTTCTCCGCTCATCCATCTTTGTAATCATCTCATCCGTGATCCATGGTTTCCTAGTCCTTTTAACGTTAACGGTTCCAATAGTATCTTTTGCGGCTATACACAACCCTTTCTTGAAACTTTTCCATTTTCTTCGATAGTACTCAGCTCTTTATCATCCTCCATGATTTCCTCTACCGCCTGTTTGCACTCCTTCCTTTTCAAACCATTTAATGCTTTTACATTCCATTTTCTAACCTGCCCCCCCCCCCTGCCTTATCTTTTTGAAACAGACGCTACATTTCATAACAACTAAATTGTGGTCAGGGTCCGCATCCGCTACCGGAAAGCTGTGCGAATTTATCACACTTTTCCTAAACCTGTGTCTAACCAGTATATAATCTAGCTGATACCTTTATGAGTCACCTGGCATTTTCCATGTATAACTGCGTCTTTTGTGGTGTCTTAACCAAGTGTTGGTGATGACTAGCCCCTGTCTCCTGCAGAACTCAACTGCTTTCTCCCTGCGGTCATTACTCGTGACTAAACCGTAGTCCCCGACCTCATCACCATCTCTTCCTTCGCCTACCGTCGCATTCCAATCCCCCATCACTATCAAATGTGCTCCTGCAGGAACACACGCGATTATGTCCTCTGACTGATCGTATATCCTGTCGACCTCTTCTTCCTTATGGTTGCTCGGTGGCATATATACCTGAATAATAACCAAGTTCGTCGGTTCTGCTTTTATCTCTACTAGTAGTATTCTGTCCGTTTCCTGCTCTTTATTGACTATGCTTCTTCCTACCTCTTCATTTAATACTATAGCAACCCCTCGTTGGCTCTCGTCCCCGCCGCTGTATATTATTCTATAATTATCACTCCAGTAATCCCCGCTATCCTTCCATCTCACCTTGCATAGACCTAAAATATCTATTTTCCCCTTTCCATGTCTAGCTTAATATTCTACAGTTTCCCTGTCCTCGTCATTGTCTTAATATTCCAAGTTCCTATTCTAACTAATTTGGTCTTCTTCTCCTGCGTCTTCTGTCCTGATGCTGCTGGTTTTCCCTTCCAAGGGTTTCGTGGGATGACGACCGCGGAAGCCTTGCCTCCGGCGGGCACGGCACACGACCGATTGGGCCGAGCCCCGTAGTTATCAGGACTCAAAATCTCTGTTTTGTCCATCTTATAAATCTTTGGAATGATAATTGAGGTGGTTTCCTTCCTCAATAGTGTTTTAACGTGACACCATCACTTATTGGCCGCCCCACTGGGGTCAGACGCCATTGCAGGCCACCGCCTCACTGAGGAACGGACGCTGCGTGGACTACCTTTCGTCTGGCTCCTAACCTTCGACCTATCTGGCATGGGTGACACTACCAGGAGCAATTATTATTACTCGCGCCAGCACAACTCTAGGGGTCATCGGAACGCACAAGCTCTTCCACCACGTCAAGGTTGTATTCGGGGATGGATATACACATATATATATATATATATATATATATATATATATATATATATATATATATATATATATATAAAATATTAATTTAATCTTAATGCAAATTTATCAGCAATTTGGATTTTGCTTCTCACACCCATGAGGAGAGACGAGATCTGAGATAAGCATTCTACAAGATGTAATCATCGATCCAAGATGAATCGCTCTTGATGATGGAAGTACTAAACCTCCTTCCCTCCCTCTCATCGCCCCTCGGGCGCACGCAAATGGACCGCAAAGGGAAACACAATCGAGAGCCAGGACCATCAAAAGAAGGAGTGAGGAGGGGGGTGGGTGAGGCAAAAACAAGTGAGGGGGAGCGGGCGGAGGCTCTCGTCCCAGTTCCTCCCCCGAGAGACCATCCAAGCGTCCCGCTCTCGATTTCCGGTTCGAAGGAAGAGACTTTTTGCGCGTGCGAGACTGGGGAAAGCGGAGAAGATGGGGGGGGGGGAGGCGGCGGAGTAAGAAAGAGGGGCGTGGCACTAAAGAGAGTGTGAAAGAAGGGGAGGGGATGGAGAGGAAGGAGGAGGAGGAGGACATCCGGCAGCATCCGCGCGATTTCGCAGGTCGGAAGACCGCTCCGGGAGCACGGGTTATCCCCTCCGTTTCCCCCGGTCGAGCTGCCTTAATGGGCGCATTCGCGAAGAGCATCCCAGGGGCCATGAAGTTTCCTCACAAGCTGGAAAATCATCCTTCAATAAAATAAGCTCCATACATTTTCCTGTGCTCATTGTTAACTAATCTTTCGAGGTTTTTAAGTTCGACACATCGATTTTCATCGAATTTCACGAAAGACAACTCGGCCTTCGAAAGACAATGCGACCTACATGCCGCCTCATCAAGCATACCACTGACACATACGAAATCGAGTGCATAAAATAAGTAGTATTATCTGCTGTACGTAATTGTTTAACTCCGATGCTCACCAAACTTCATGGTTGAAATGGCCCGGGCATCGTTACGGCCGCGAGCCTAAGGTCGAATGCTCAAGAATGGTTTAAGTCACGGCTGAGTCAAACATTTTGTGGATCGGTGTCTACAACTTTCATCTTTCCCCCCAATCAAACTCGCGTCGTGCATTGCACACTCCTTCCCTTTCCTATCCTTGCGAGTATGCTGCGGCCTATGGATATTTACATTCATGCATATCTATGCAAACGCAGACGAATACGTTAGCATACATGCATACATATACGCGTGGTTTTCTTACTAATCATTTCTACCCATTGATGGGTGGTAGAAGTAAAGCGACAGCCAAGTTGTACCCTTATCCCGAAGGGCTACAATACCTGCCTGAATTATGGTCACCCTTTGATTACTATGGAAAGAGAAAGCATGAGGGGATTGTTTAATTTATGGTGGTGCCCTGTCGTTGATCGAAAGTGGATGGGACGAGAGAAATGCTGCGAGCGAGAGAGCGGAGGAGAAAATGATTTTCTACCACAAAAAAACCTTTAAGCATTACACAATATCAGGGTGGAAACAAGGAAGAGCTTTATCAAAGGGTATCGACGTAAAATTATGTCTTCAATCGGACGTGAACAATGGACGGCTTGGAGTGGAGATGGAGAACTCGATCTTGTTCTGCATTCAAGGAGAAAATAACTTCGCAGTTTAATGAATTGACGCATTAATACGATAGGCAAGGCAAGGGCCGCTCGAAAGATTTTGATAGAGAAAAGGGCAGCGTTAAATGCCTAAACTGAGAGTCTTAATTCATAGTTCAAAGCTACCGACCTATATTAGAATTTCTGCTAGCAAACAAGGAAAGGATTTAAGTGAAATAAATATTGACGATGACAGCCAAAGATAAGTGCTGCGCCCGATAGTAATTAGATAATCACCAGAATCAATTATTAGAAGTGATGAATGAGTCAATTGACCATTAGCGTCCGAAAGGATTTGAATTTTGTCGGGAGGAGGCTTAAACACCAACGGGGATACTGGACGAAGAGTTCCGAGCAAGAAATAGGCCGGCTTGGAGGCAAAGGGACTGAAGAGGGCGCACGTGGTCGGTGAGGGTGATCGATTGATCAACGGCTGCGAACGGAGGAGAGGGGAGATGGTGAAAAAGGAGGAGAGATAGCACTGAAACATGTACATCCGCACATTCACGCGCTGCCCACTCAACCGCGGAGACGAATTCGAGAAGACATGAACTACTCTACCCCACTAATGTGGGCGATTTACATGATTGAAAGCACTATTGTAATTGTAAAAAGAGAGACGTTTCAGGCGTGATATGGTGGAATATCATGATTAATTAAAATTTTGCCCCTGGGGATGATGTAGTTACATTGAAACCGGTCGTAATGTATTTTATTTTGCGGAAACTTGCAAATTCTTAATGATTATTGTAATTGTATTCTCGATAATTCAGGAACAACTGAAGCCATTGAGGCAAAAACAACTTAAATGATCCCACCATAGTACAGCAATGTCGTCATTTACTAATTTCAATTCCTTAATTTTTCGGCAGATGGAGAAGACAATGACATTTTAGGAAATAAAATCGAAGATAATGAGGATGCTAAGAAAATTACTTTACTTTTTTCATAAACTTTTCGCATTAATTAAATCTGTTTTACATACCAGATTTGGAACAAGACCATTTCCTAATTTATACTATTTGTATTACTTTTTCCGTGAAACATCTCAATCCCAGTAAGTCTGGTGTGGATTTACGGCTGTCCATATGCAGCATTGTCCCGCGGACTGAGTATCGAGTCTCTAAACGGAAGGCTGCGGAAATTCTGTCGGGACATCGGGGCCGTGTTTGTGGACTTGAGACCGGTGCTCGGGTCTTGTCGCGCTCCCTTGAACCGCTCTGGGGTCCACCACGCCCCTGAGGCCTCGGTTCGGGTGGCTCATAGGATCTCCGAGCACTGTAGATATTTTTTAGGCAAATGAGTAGGTTAGGTAGTGGAGTAAATTTAAATTTAAAGATACATTTCCCTGATTACGATATCATAAAGTGTAGGTCAATTATAGGGTCTCACAATACTAGGCTGCCTAAAGAGATTTCTCGAAGTACGTACAGTGCTAATGAAGCAAAAGAAAGAATCACTCATCAGGATATGGACCGATCGTGTATTAAGACACCCATAAGACTTATAAATAGCATCATCAGAAAGCAGACCGCAACGAACACAAAGAAGGTTCTAGACGAAGAAATAATTCCCGTAGTAGTAGTTAACTGCCGAAGTTTAAAAAATATGATACCGGAATTCCACCACCTCATTCGTAGCACAGAGTCAGATATCATTATAGGAACTGAAAGTTGGTTAACAGATGATATCGCAGACAGCGAAATATTTCCCAAGTCCTTCACAGTTTATAGAAACGACAGACAGAATAGAGCCGGAGGAGGAGTGTTTATCGCGGTTGAAAACTCTAACGTCAGTAGAGCTGAGTTATTTCCTGATAGCTGTATAGAAAGTGTCTGGTACTCAGTAAAAATACCCAGTGCAAACCCACAGGGCTGTAAACGCTAAATTTTCCCTAGGCGTAGAAAAAGTTAACAAACCTAAGAGAAAAATTTATTTATTCAATAAAGCTGACTATGATGGCTTAAAATGTGAGTTAAACTGTTCCTTTCTTAGAATTGACGAATTAAGCAAAACCAGGAATGTCGAGGATACCTGGAATAATTTTCTTGCGATAACACGTTCAGCAATACAGCGATCCATACCAAGTAATTATATAAGAAAGAATAAGGAACCCCGTTGGTACAACTCTGAAGTACGGAAATCACTAAGACGGCAAAGGGCGTGCCATGCTAGAATGAAAAACGCCGTTAAAGATTCCTCCCCTGATAAAATCAACGAAACCATATAGAATTACAAAGCATCTAGGTCCACTGCCTAGAAGGCCTCCCGGAAGGCGCTAGCGGAATTCAAAAGGAAAAAATTAGGTGAACGCTTAAACCATAAACCAAATATGTTTTGGTCCTACGTCAGGGATGTGCAGGGAAAAAAGTCCACCGTAAACTCATTGAACAACGAAAAGGGGGATAAAGTAACAAGTAGTTTAGATAAAGCCAGCATATTAAACTCATTCTTCCAAAGTGTTTTAAACAAATGCTTCCAGAATATATCAGAGAACCTTCCGAAAACATTTCTGCAGCCAATGCAAGCAATCAGTCAGTAATCAGGCAGTAATTATAAGCCAATATCGCTGACCTCCATATCCTGTAAGATTCTTGAGCACATCATTGTTAGTTCCATTAGAGGTACCTCGATAGCCAAGATTTATTGATTAATAACCAACACGGGTTCCGTAAAGGTAGATCCTGCGCAACTCAACTCGCACTCTTTGTTCATGATATAATGCATTCCGGTGAAAGTAATATTCCAGTTGATGCGATATTCATAGATTTTAAAAAAGCTTTTGATAGAGTCCCTCATTGCAAGTTACTCGCGAAGTTGGAAACTTATGGAATACACGGGTGTGTTATATGCTGGATTAGACAATTTTTAAAAAATCGTGTTCAAACAGTCGTCCTGGACGGTGTATCATCCGATACTGTAAAGGTCACGTCGGGTGTACCACAGGGAAGTGTCATAGGCCCCCTCTTGTTTCTTATTTACATAAATGGGATTTATGGGGACATTCGAAGTCGCGAAGACAGAATCACGTCAACTAACGACCTAAATGCAATCCAGATTTGGTGCGATACATGGCAATTGGAATTAAATTTGAAAAACATGCGTAGTTATACATTTTTGGGAAAGGGTTAATTCCCTCCTATTTAGTTACAAAGTGAAACAAACAGAAATCGTGAGGGTAGATTCCTTCAAATACTTGGGTGTAATAATTACTCACGATCTGTCCTGGGGAAAGCACATGCGAGAAATATGCGGTTGTGCTAATAAAAAATTGGGATTTTTAAAAGGAATCCTAGGTAAATGTGACGAAAAAGTGAAGGAGTGCTGTTTTCTTGCCCTAGTCAGGTCCCACCTAGAGTATGCTACCAGTATATGGGATCATGTACTGACAGCATTTAAAGTTGGGTCCTTTTCCGATGACATCAAGAACATAATACGAACTCCAACGTATTACGGGCGGAGGGATCACGAACATAAGATTAGAGAGATAGACTGCAAGACTGACAGATTTAAATGGTCATTCTTTCCAAGAACAATAAGAGACCAGAATGCTTGTAATTAAAATCCCCCACTAGTCGGCTTAACATAATATGTATTAACCTACAAGGTAGCGACTCCGTATGGTTATACTAGTATATTTATATATTTTTTTTGCGGGTTCCCCACACCTTTCCCCATCCATTTGAAAAACCCTAACCCCCTCATCCCTTACCCTTTCCTCCTGGTGCTGCACCCCCTGCCACACACCTTTTTGGTGGCTCGCAGGGTATTGCTGTAGATGTAGAAGTCATCCCATCTCAGTCCCACAATTCCAATTATCAATTATTAAGAGAAAAGAAATTTACCATGCGATAAGTTGAAAATGACCGATGTGTTTTCTCCTTGCACATTCGGATAGGCGTGATCTCAATTCCAGTCTCTTTGGAAGCGTGGGTTTGTACGCGCGGGGGTGGAATGAGAGGTTGACGCATACAATCAGCCAAATGGTGGTGTTTTGAAGAGCTTCAAACGGCGTTTATGCATATGATATCTCGGACTTCCCTTTGTCTGCCTGGAATAGTTTCCCTCCGCAGTTATTCGGTCTTCCGTCCACAAGGCTTATACTCTCTTCCTCACTTTCCCCACTAACCCAAAACGTACCTCCCATCGCGGCCATCAACATCCCATTCCCTCTCAAGCCACTTTTCCCGCCTTCACCCACCAGCTTCTCCTCTTCCTTCTCCCAACATATTTATGAAAGGGGGCAAAACAAATATTTAGAGCAAAAAAAGAAAAGGAGACAAAAATATTTTCTTTGTTAACTTTTTGGAATGCCATTCATCCTTCTAGTGATTCACTAAAACGCGTGACCGTAATTTCGAGAGAGCTTTGTGTTGCAGAGAAGGGAAATGATTGACCACGGACAAAAAAAAGGAGGCGGCGAGGAGAAGAGGGAGAGAGAGAGAGATCGGACGAAGAGCGCCGGCCATTGGAGAGGCGGCGGGGAGAGAGAAGGCAGGCGAACGGGCGCGTGGGCGGCCCCCGGGCGGGAGGGGGGGGGGTCGGCGGCAGCGAGAGGCGAAGCGTCGACGGCGGATGGATAAACGTTGGCAGAGAGGGAGAACGGCTCTCCTTCCGCGTAGACCCGATCTGATGTAACACGGGCAATAATGGACTGCAATGATGTTTATGGTGAAGTGGTGGCCTTCCTGACGGAGGGATGCTGACTTTGATTCATTCCGGAGGAGGATTCCGCGGTGTTTTCACGCTCCGTATATGTCACTGGCACCGCATGAAATTGTTGACTGCACTGAAGAAGATCCCTTAAAAGGGTGAAAGGATACACCTACATACTAAATAGGACTCATCACGTTGTTGATAACAAATCCCGAATCACTGTGATGGAAAACCGCCATGATTTAACCGTGAAAAGACGTCGGATGACCTCTTTCACGAACTCATAATTAGGTTGGACTTGGGCTCACCCTCGAGGTCACCAACCCGGAGCGAAGGCATCACCACCTGCAGGATAACACAGCGATTTTCAGCCAACGTGATCCATGAGAAAAATCAATTCGTACTTGTAGTATAAAATGTTGCTGCGATTTTAATCTGGGATATGGATACAGAACTTCGAAGGATGACACATGCAACTTTCTTCTGTTAATCAATACCCTGAAGTAACAAAAAATGCTAAAAATCCGTATTCGTATCGAGGATAACTGCAACTCTATTACTTGTCCCATAAATATTAACACCACCTCGCAACGGTTCATCCCATATTTCATCGGTCCTGTGGGTAAGTGTTTTTGCTCGGCAATTAGGCCCATCATCTTTCCACCATGGACTTTCATCAATCCTAGAACTGAGCCACCCGTCAAAAGCCCTCTACTCCTATCTGCCGGCAGACCTCACCAAGTGTCCATATTTCTTCGCTTTCGTGAGCTCCAATAACGTGTAATCCATTCATTCCTTCCAGGGTCTTCCTCTGTACTTCTCATCATTCACTTTGTCTTCCGCAGCTCTCTTTAGCAAACTATCGTCGAAATGCATCCCATTCATTCGTTTTTGTCTCTTCAGTGCACTACATTAATTCCTCTGGCCTACTCTACGTACAACTTCGCTCACTCCTCGATCCGTCCATTCGATCTCAATCAATCTCATACGAGGCACCGCATTTTCATTGCTTCCAATCATTTTCCCTCGCCGCAGCGGCCGCCGCCCCTGCACCGCATCCATAGACAGTCTTAAGTCTCCCCCTTAAGTCTCGATGTACTGGCCAATTTAAAGGCATTTTGTGCCACTTGGAAATTTTCATTCGCGCAGAGATCTTTCTGGACTTGACCTGCTCTGCTTACTAATATCCTTCTCTTTCCATCACTGACGATCATGCTCTCTCTGAATAATTAAGCTTATCCACATCATCTAGTTTTTTTCCCATTTTAATACTTCTGTTACAATCTTGTCTGGCGACGAATACTATTACGTTCGTGTCGGGTGCTTCATTACACGATTCCTGTATCATGCGTCAAGAGTTCGTTCTGAAGTGTCCTTAAAGCAATCCCCAAAAAAGTTTTAAAATACACAGTGATTTGTCTACACGTATAGTTAGTTTCTGCAGCGTTTTTTTTCATTTTACTTATTTTTATCTAAATATAATGATGAAGATAAAGATTGAAAGGTCATATTAATGTCCTGCTATTTTTTTTGAAAATTTGTTGTCTCAGGCGTAACTTTATTCCTGCTATTTTCTTTATTCTTTTTTTTTCGTCGACGACCGATAATCGAAGGGCCCCCAGCCTTGAGGGACCATCTCCAAGCTTCTTCACCTCTCTTTGTGTGCAACATTTACCTTATTTATCATGATTCAATATAATTTGACATATACACCAATAAGAACAAACTGAGTAGCTTTCATTATACACCAATAAGATATTTCGCCTTCCCGGCGAATGGCTTACTGATTATGAAAAATTCTGCATAGCATTGATAACGTTTAACGTTCAATTGTTTCAAATTTATCTCAATATACTTTTATTCTCAGCATTTGAAAATCAATTGCATACAGTTGAACTTGTCATAAACCCTGTATCATCTCATTATAAATAAACATTCCTTTCTGTAGAAATAAAATTCTGTTCCAGACAATATTATCAAATGATTTCCCACACACTCGAATGCAATGAGGGTTTGGCAGTGTTCTTCCTTCCTCTTTTCTGAAAGACGTTGAAGGGTTGAAATAAATTTTCTTTAATATTCAATATGGTAATCACATGGACATCTTGTGTCTCGCGTTTTATTCTTCTGTAGATTATATTTCCAATTCCTTCGACTACTGTGTATGAGAGTACCTTATACCTTTTACATGACACCACACTACAATTAACGTTGATTCGATCTATGGATACTGGTATTTGGAAAACTACTTCCTTTGGGAATTATGCTCGTTGTTTTAGTGCATGCTCTGCACATAGATCAGCAGAGCTTGTTCAACATCTCAGAGTTTAATTGGCCACGAATCTGCATCATCGATATCTGAGAAAGACGTTCATTTGGCCATAATATTCCGCTCGAGGTATCGTTTTTCCTCGACGTTCTTCGTCAGCTGTGAATTCCTCTCCAACAAGCATGCCCTAACAATATTTAATTATCCACTCATGTCCACATACAAATTCGCAAACCACCGTACCCCTGCGGAAATATCTGTTTCTGCCTTAGTTATTCCGATACTTTTAAAATATAAAGCTAATGCCAATTTTCTACTCCCATCTGTTATTTTCTACTTTCTCAAGATTTTCAAATTTTAGGAGCATTTTATCAGTACTGAGTCGCAGTCAAATCAATGACAAAATGAAGCGCCATATAACTCGCGAAGAGACAATCCGGATAAAAGAAAAAAAATCACACGACGTCCGATCTGCAAATGGAAAGATACTAATAAAAGATGAATCAATTGGGAAGCGATGGAAGGAATAGATAAAGGAACTCTCCCAAGGGCCGGAACCATTTGAATGTGATTTCATTAAAGAAGAAATCGTGATAAAAGAAGACGAACGGGACCCGCAAATATTGAAAAGCGAATTCGATAGAACAGTTGAAGACCAGAAGAATAACAAGGCATCAGGAGTGGACAAAATAAATGGAAATATAATCAAATCACTCGAGGTCAAAGCGAATGATGCTACACTCTTTGGAATAATCAGAGATAGCTCCTCAAGCGGAAAACTAGCAGAGGACTCAGAGAAGAGTGCGAGACTTGAAATACCGAAGGAACCAAGAAAAGATAAATGCGAAGAACACAGAACATGGAGCCTAATGTCTCATGTATCGAAATCACTTGCCCTGATGATTATCCCGAGAATACAAAGAAAGGTATCTCCCAGGGAAATCAACTTTAAATCAGGAGAAATCGAGGGACAAGGGAGGCGAAGCTCAGCTTGAGGGTTGTGACCGAAAAATGATTCACATAAGGAAGCCGTTGTACAAGTGGACTTGGGGAAGGCTAAGTCGAATGGAACACGATGGTCAAGAAACTAGAAGCGCTTGGAATGGACTAAAACGGTAAAAGAGTAATTTATCACCTCTACAAGAATCAGGTAACACCACAGAAATAAAAAAGAAGGAAAATAGAATCCAAAATAAAGAAAGGAGTTGGACGAGAATACAACCCCTCGCCAGGATTATTCAACGCGGGTATCTAGAAGAGGCTATGAAATAAGCACGAGAATCGGGCATCAAAGGAATCAAGGTGAACGGCGAAGAAATCTACATGCTTTGGTTTGCGGATGACATCGCATTTGTTGTAGAAACATGGGAGGACATTCAAGCAACTCTGAATGCCACGGAACAAGTATTTTGCAAGTATTTATTTTTTTACGCTGGGAGGAGTCAATCTAGAGCAAATGGAATCTTTCGTAGAGCTTGGCAGGGTTGGAAGATACCGATGGGTTGGAAGATACCGATGGGTTGGAAGATAACATGGGTTGGAAGATACCGATATCATGGAAAGGATAGCTCAAGATAAGAAGTCTTTCATGAAGAACAGGCAGCCACTGTGTTCAAAGAACCAGAAATTGCAATCAAGGAGGGAGTTCGTCGATAGGTTCGTATGGAGCATGGCACTCGACGCAGCAGAGGTATGGAACGATGGAAAAGTGGACCAGCCAAGATTGGAAGCCTTTGAAACATGTTGCTGTTAAATAAGAGAGATGGACAATGTGAGAAATTAGGAAGGACGTGTAAAGGAGAGCAGAAGAGGAAAGGACTGTAAGTATGAAGAACTCTACGGCAAAGAAAAACTAAATCGATTGGATACATCATGAGACACAATGGGTTAGGTAGCAACATAACGGAGGGGAAAATTGAGATCCTTCATTAATTGAAGAGAAGTTCCCGCGAGGATAACCACGAGTACATAGGCCAAATTGAGAAGGACGTAAAACAGAAAAGCTGTCGGGGGGTGAAGGAATTAAGACTGACTAGGGAAGAATGGAGGGTCGCTGTAAAAGAAACTTAATATTGAAATATTGACGACGACGTTGCACTCACTGACTACATCATACCCAGCCATACCTGCAACCGGGTAGCACTCACAGCCTTTGTCCTAATTCTCGTAAAAATCTCACAAGACTACCGTCGCTGGCAATGCCTTCTACCTCCAAGAAGTTCCCTTGACTTCCTTCTACCACCAGGAATTGTCCAAGCATATCTTCCTTTTTAGCGGACTTAATACGGGGTGATAGACAAGACTAGCCTACATTGCTATCGTCATTATGTTGACCTTACTTTTCCACACTCTCTTTTAAAACTCATGTTATCCTGCCGATAATCAATCATGGCTTACTCTGCCGATTGCTTTCGTGTCCCATCATGTTTTCTTCTAAAAGATTTTTCGTAACTCCCTCCGTGGCCTGACTGATGCAGGGTTCTTCATCCTTCTTCACCCTCGGTCGCGACCTGTAAGTACTTATTATTCCCATGACACCAGAGAGCCTCGGTGATGTCTCAATCCTGAGCAACGGAATTCTCATCACTTGCATTCTCGCTCCTTTTTGGGGCATCATTTCATTAATTTCTTTTCGCAGATCTTCTACGCATACCTATGGTTTTCACCACAAACAAATGATTTCAGTTCACGCATTCCCTCCTTTTCCCCACTAATTGTCAGACTCGAGGCATTCCTGAAATTATTTCAGCCGCGGCTCTACTTTCACTCTCTGTCCAATCTTCCTCTCCATTCATAGATCCTGCAGCCAACTGCAAAAGGCATTGATTTTTTTCCCTCCCATCACTCCATTGAGGATTTGATTTATCTTGCTTTATTCTGACCCCCGCTTCCTTACTTGGACTTTGGCAACATGGCGACCTAGCATATTTCCTTTTATCACTGGCAGCGGGGCATCTTTATAGGTAGGTTTACCTTTTGCCTTAGTAAAATATTGTTTTAAAATGGAAGTATGAGGGAGACGGAATACTTCCATCGTATTTACGCTAATGGAAAATGAGCCTACTCTCAAAAAAGAACTCTGCCACAGGCAGAAAAAAGAAATAAACCAACTGCATGTACTGTTTTCATGTAAATAATATGCAATGTATCTTCTGTGAGGACTACAGTCTGCTGAGTCCAAGCATTGGCATTTATTTTCAGATATGATTTTACAGGTTTTCAATACAGCACAGAGATTATCTTTCGAATAATAAATGCAAAGTGTTATATCAGACAGGGAGACGGTATCCGCGGGAATCGAAATACATAGGAATGAGAGTACGTTGAAAGAAAAGATGAGGGGATAGCCTTGAGAAGAGAGAAAGAGGAAGGAAGCTCTATTTTAGAGCGTCGGACTTACATGGGGACTCGTCTGCCCCGTATATACCGATAAATGTTTGAGACATCATGCAGTTAAATATAATTGTAGACTAAATATGGGAGAAAAATAAACACAGATACGATAGAAGAACACTAAATTGTCTATTGAATTAATGATTCGTCATTTTGCTCCTCGAACAACTTTCAGGTAGCGAAACAGATCATTCAAAACCCATTTCCTGGACTCCGCCATTTTCAAATTTGATTAACATCAGCTACGCTTCCGTTACTGGAGACCTTCTCGGGTCATTGGTCGGATTCCCAACAGATTAAAATAGAATTTTAATCAATCCAGATATGATCAAATCGTAGATTCTTATAAAATTGAACGAACGAATGAAGTGATCAAATTTCGTTTCGCGGACACTTGCTATCAAGAGTTCACGACAGCTGTTCGAGAATGGTCAGTTTTACACACAGAATTAATGGTTCGTACCACGGAATTTCCTTGCGAGATTTCTTTCGGTAAACTGAACAACATTCTAAAGAAGCGACTCTCAAAACGCGAAGAAACGGACGGCTGTTCTCAAGGAACAAATTTCCCTTTGAAGAGAACCAATCGAGAAAACGCTTATTTTACCGCTGATGAAAAACTAAAAAATCCATACTCAAGTGCTGTGAACTTAAAAACCATTGAAGCGTACATTTCAAAAGTCGAGAAAATGTCGGTTTTTTTCCCGTCGTGATCGATCATTGTCAGAGAGTGATTTTCAGGGAAAACCTCCCGCTCTGCGAAGATACGTACCTCCTGAGGCTGAACGATATGGACTCCATAACGGACCACGGCTCTAGACCGATTACCTCCCGGCTGCACGAAGGCATGGATTAGTAGTGTTAGATTATCCACAGGAATCGAACCAACGCCCAGCAGAATTAAAGCAGCGCATTTGGAGCGGGTCGATTCAGGAAATGAGACCAACGTCTTTTTTAACCTCATAATTCTTTTGCACGAACGCATCATATCCATTATAGTATATTTCTTCACAAAATAGCTGAATATTATCGACATATTTAAAGAATAAATCAATCATTTCAAAGTTTATGCAATTTATTAAAATAAAGACCAAAATATCGCTCAACCCTCCTATTGGTGAGGACATTTTTATTCAATATTTAAAGAAAGCACAATACAGTAAAGACATTTTATACCCTATGTTTCAAAAACTTGTAGTAGTAGCAGTAGTTTTGAGGGGAGGCGACCGACAGCTAAGGTCATTTGCGCCATAGGGGATGGACAGGAAAGGATGAAGGGTGGAGAGAAACCCGGCGTCGGCATTAGCCTACTCTTTACGAAAGGCGCCAAGGGGTCAATCAGTTTAACGTCCCATCCGACGGACGGCGTGCTCACTCAAAGTGCCCTCCACAAAG
This sequence comes from Hetaerina americana, assembly GCF_022747635.1. Taxonomy (NCBI): domain Eukaryota; kingdom Metazoa; phylum Arthropoda; class Insecta; order Odonata; family Calopterygidae; genus Hetaerina; species Hetaerina americana. The sequence goes on from NW_027286763.1 coordinate 1,264,874, forward strand.
CACCTCGAGTAGGGATCGAGATACCTCTGAAAAATATTCAACACCGCCGGGATTTGAACCCGCGCCCTCAGGGTGGGAAGCCAGTACGTTAGCCCCCCGCACCATCTCGATCCCCTCAAAAACTTGTAAAATATAATTAAAAAAAAGAGTGAGTATGACAAAACCTTTGAAGGGTAATGACGCCTTCAAATACAGAAATAGGCATCACACTTGCGTAAACTCTTACGGGAGATTTGGGACTTGATCTAGGTTTAATTTAAGTCTAGGATTATGAAATCGCTTGGAAATCACCAATCTCACAACGCATTAAATCAATATTTAAAAGTACGTGCTTAACCTTGATTTACAAATCAATGTCCTTTTCCAGTCTTTCCTTCCTTCAATCCTTGCCACCGAATGCTGTCCTTGGCAATTTTTCCCCCTCGCACTCGCCTCCCTTCCAGGGACTCCATCCCTAGATCTCTTCTCCTTAAGAAGTGCCAAGAAGCGGGAGCTGTTTCCTCGCCCGGCGAATGAAGCACCGCTTCTAAAGACGGCTCGAATGGGTACAAATATATCTCCGGCGGTTCCAATCCTATTGGGCGGGAGGGACGGAGCATAGCTAAACGGTGGACAGGACTAAAGAAGGAGCTTGAAAGGATATGTAGCTGCCATTGGCACTTCCGTGATATATTCACGATTCTTAAGCAGGGGGTCCAATCAAAGCATTCCCCATGCCAACGGAAGCGGCAGCACCGTTCATCAGCAGTTTTGCATGAGTCAAAGACCACCTGTCTGACATTGCTTCAGGCGCATTCCTAATCATTTATCAGATTGAATATTTACATATTACCCCGCAAGCCGCCACAACGGCGTGTGGCGGGGGGTGTTAGGTCACCATCAGTAAAAAGGAACAAAAGTACATTCAAAAATCAACACATGCATGCAAAACATTACCCACAGTGGGATATGTATTCAGGCAAAAATCCTTTCATTTAACACGCATGCAATTACATATACGAGTACTATCATCTAACAAATAATTCCACCTTATGACGCAGTATGAAATTAATCCATTAACGTGCAAGCTAGAATGTGAAGGGCAAGAAGGCGCAATTCCACTACCACGTGGGCATTCAACACACAAAAAGGGTTTCTTCCCCAAGGACAAACATTAGCACCCATTCAGCACCCAAATCAATCAAAAATATTGTTTTCAGCTTCACTTCATCATCAATCATTGCAATGGCAGAGGAAGGAATCCGTGCTCGGTGCGCTCTCATTGATTACTCTGGATCATACTGTGTGCTGCCTTAACGGGCAAAACCGATTGTGTTCCATTACTATATGTTCATTGCAATCTTATAATGATAATTTATTTGCATCATCCAAATTTATTATTGCCATTTCTCATCCATCTTAAATTTATGATTCCTCTAAGACAACTCATTATTCAATTATTAACTCCAATGTTTTATTCTATTCCACTGAATCGAGTAAAATTTGAAAGGAAGGAATGAAGACTCTGGGAGGAGTTAATAAGGGTAATATGTATACTCTTCGGGGAATACTGATAAAAATGCATCCTACCGAAATTCAGGCATTTATTCCATGAAATAATTAAATAATATCCAGCATCGTCACTAATTTCGTCAACAAACACCCACAAGGTGACATAAATTCACAGATAAAAGCAACACGTAAGATGTTATGGATTATCAATGAAAATTCTATGCGTTCAATAGTGCTGTGAACAATTCAACAGAAAAGATCAGTTGTAAAAGTACGTACCCTAGTGAAAGGAGAGACAAAGAAATCGTCTGCTGTTACCCTATCGGTAAAATGAGGTACGAGATCATAAAAAAATAGATCAAAAGCAAGAAAAATAATGTCAGCGAAAGAGAGATTCATAAAAAAGTGACGGGGACGGATTTTATAGGAAACGGAATAAGAGTCAGTGGGACAAGAATGAATAAGGAAGAGGCAAACATTTTTCAAAGAATCGCATCGCAATCGAAAAAGACGAAAGTACTAATGGGGAAGCAGTAGCGAAGGGAGATGGGGATTAGACGGATTATTCATCAAATTCGCAACTTAAGCGATACAGAACGTGGCGACAGGGACCTTCCTTCAAGTCTTCACCAAACAGTTGTCCTCCGCTCTTCAATCTCAAATTAACTTAAGTAAGGTTACTTTGGTTTACATCAAGTTTATTCGAACTGAAAGGACTTTTCGAACATGCCAAGTATGACCAGTTGAACTAAGTAATCCCTTCAAAAACCCCAAATCGTATACATTGGTAAGAGGCCAAGGACAAAGAGTAGCATGTGTTCCTGATTTTTCATCTTCAAGAAATTAACCAAATTACTGCAGAAATTATCCAGCAAAATGACTTCAGACTTTACCAGCCATTTAGACTCGCAATATACGTAGTGAGGGAGTCCTCCAGGGATTGGCTTCAAAATATGAGAATTCGAACATCAACTCTGCTTTCCCCGACTCGTAATTAAAAGTAACAACGTAATCTCAGAGGGCATACGAAACAAGAAAAGACATCAATTCCCTCCCTTCCTGAGCGACTCGTAGCATTTTACTGCACAAGTTATTGAGATTTCTGATGCGGAAATTGATTTTTGATTGCCCTCCGGACGTCAACTTTTTCCGCCTCCGCTTGAACCAACGAGCGAATCACAAAGATAGGCTCTGAATTTCGACACACATCTATTCGTGCGAATCGTCCTTGAGTCGAATGCGGAGAGGAATGGCGAAAAAAAAATCTCCCTGTCAATTATCTATGTATTGTCGTGTTGCACTAGCATTCCCTCGGTCACAATCGCCGGCCCGTTTACTTTCCGGAGCCACAACCCCAATCCCTCCCTCCCTCCCTCCCGCCGCCCCCCCGTCCTCCCCACCCGCTCTCCTTGGCCTTCTTAATCGTCTCCTCCATCTCCTTCTACGCCTCGGGAACGAATTGCTTCGAATGACACTCTCCTCACGCATCTCATGAGCACTGACTGGGGGTTGTTGGTTGTTGCACGCCGCCGCGGGGAAAACCCAGACGAACACCCGTCGAACGCCCTGAGGAATAACTACTGAGCACCCAGAGAGATACGTACACAGCATATGCTGCTCTCGGTGCGGTGTTCACTAACTCTCCAGGGACAGCATCGCCAAAGACTTCGACTTCGGCTAAATTATTCATCACTTGAGTGAAATTTCGTCAAATGTTCCCCAGGGAGCACCAATATTATTACACTAATTTTGACACTCTTAATTAGAAATTATTTGACTTGAAACAGCGAGCTCCGGAGACCATACAACATCAAATGTATAGATTTGTAAAAAATGACGAACCCTTGGAAGATTTATGAAAAAAGATAGAAAACCCAAACTTTAAGGAAAAAAACAAGACAATTTTAAAATTAAAATAAGAACGCAAAAAACATAAAAGAAAAAAATACTTTTTCCTAAACAGAATTATTGCTGAATGGAGGGGATCGAGATGGTGCGGGGGCTAACGTACTGGCTTCCCACCCTGAGGGCGCGGGTTCAAATCCCGGCGGTGTTGAATATTTTTCAGAGGTATCTCGATCCCTACTTGAGGTGCTTTGTGGAGGGCACTTTGAGTGAGTACGCCGTCCGTCGGATGGGACATTTAACTGCGGACCCCTTGGCGCCTTTCGTAAAGAGTAGGCTAATGCTGACGCCGGGTTTCTCTCCACCCTTCATCCTTTCCAGTTCATCCCCTATGGCGCAAATGACCTTAGCTGTCGGTCGCCTCCCCTAAATAATACTACTACTGCTGAATGGAAGCAGCTGCCTGGAGATCTGTTTGAGCCCTTTCCATCCAATATTAGGAGTTCTGAGAATACGTGTAAAGCAGCCACTGGGAGATAAACTTAATTGAACTGTGATTATTATACTATTGTACTTATTCAATTATTATTCCGCACGTGGTGTGGACGGCGTGAGAGGTTGTATTGCAAAAGTAAATGATGTGTTCACGGCGCGTGATTTTGAACGGTCTATGGAATTGAAGAGTATTTACTTGATTATGGACGGAGTGCGGCGATGGACTGAGCATAGTATGTATTCCTATGGTGTGAACCTAGCCCATGTGTGATGGAAAAGGTGCGATTGGTATTCTTAAAGTGTCATTGTACGATAGTATATACATCTAGATAATACCCCGCAAGCCGCCGCAAGGGCGTGTGGCGGCGGGTGTTAGGTCACCAACCGTAAAAAGGAAAAATACCACATGCAAAAGAGCTATAAGAGCACTTCGTCTCATATGTGTTCTTCTTGTGTACGTGTGTGTGTATGTGCGTTGCGAGAGCGGCAAACGTTGACCGGGCTTGACCGTTGCCACCAGGATAATTGACTAATTGCAAAGAGATTTATATAACATATCGTAACATTATATAATATTACATAATATAAAATAACATTATATAATATAACATAACATAATGTAACATATAAATAAGACAACCCGAGTTCCCCGTCAATGAAACAAATAGTAGATGAGACTCTAGGAAAACCATTTATTAGAATTTTTAAAATTTCGCTTGTTTTCAAAACTTAAAGAGGAAAGTAATTTAAAAACAGAATTAAAACGATTACTTAATTTTCACATACAATTACCTCGCAATTGAGGTCTAAGACGAAAGTCTTTCGATTGAGGTATATTTGCGAAGAAGAAAGAGATATTCAGTACATTTGAAAAATATTACCCCGTCTACCGAAAAACATCAAGACGATATTCCTCAAGAGAACCCTTAAAGTAACCCTCAATCCAACTCTGGGAAATGACGTTCAACTGCTCTGCATGGTGATGATGCTATTTCTATGAGATGTTCATCAAATGTGTCCATTTATGTGCCAAGAAATGCACCATTTTGAGCGTATGTGGGCATTTAACTGACGCCATTTCATTCATCTGAGGATCCGAATACAATAAAAGGGCGCCTTAAAACAATACTGAACGCCCCCACAATTCAGAACCGTTACATCCCCCCACCGTTACTCCTATTTCCTGGAAAGCACGAGAGGAGAACGTTTGCACACATCCGCAAAACACGCAGGACGAAAGGTGTGTGAGAATATGTGAATACAACCAGAAAGAGGAGCGGAAAAATCGATTATAGGCCGCCGACACGCTTCGCTAACAGCCACGCGATTTTTGCAGCTCTATTTTTAAAACCTCCACAAAAGTTATTCGAACACTGGCGAGACCGAGGCGCACTTCATCTGTTTTTTGCGCGAAATCTTTTCTTGCGTGCTTCACTTCCTCTTCGCATCCCCACCCGCCCGAACCACAAAGGGAATCTCCACGCCCACTCCGATTCAATCCGCCACTCGAATCACGACCGGGACCACGCAGGGGCGGCGGTGGGAGCATCCAAGGGGTGACGGAGAAGACTTGTTTGCGAACTCAATGGTCTTCCCTGCGCTCCTGCACTTAAAACTGCAAACCAAGCGATCGACAAAGACGCTTTGGAGATTCACTTAGAGAGTTAATCACCTTTCAAGGAACGATTTCAGAACTCAAATCAAGGGTCTATTAAGGAAGGTAGGCCATCTTTGAATAAGGCTCTGTTCAAGTTTTTTTTTATTTATGAAAACCTCGAGACCAACGCTTACGAGAACACCAGTGTGGAATAAAGGATTTTTTGAGCTGATTTCATATGAACATATCAAACAGATTAAGGCGAGATGTAGTGGAAGTTAATCATTATGAGAAAAACAACATTTGAACTTTTCCACAGGTTTGAAATCTGTGGCAAAGTGCAAATTTTGTTTTTCTCACGTTTTTTATGGACAATTTTATTGAACAAAATAATGCAGAGATGTCTCAAACGTGCATCCGTGTTCCTAACTGTTTAATTAGGTGTTTAATACGTCAACACTGAGATATTTCCCTTAAAGTTAATGTTAAAAAGACCTTTACAAGTATGGAATGAATTGACAGATTATACCATTTCTTGAAATATATTTCCGTTTCCTGAGTGTTTTATAGAGATATTATTTCAGATAACAAAAAACTTCAATTTGAGGACATTGCTTTCGTGTAAAAGGAAGAAAGAATTTTCTAACTGTTAAGTTGCGTCCTTGCTATATTTTAAAAAAGCGTTAAAAATCTAGATTAATTGAAAGTCGTTGTTTAGGTGGAAGCCTTCAAGTTACTGATAGTTGTTCCTTTCTCAGAAAATCGTCCAGCTGCATTACGATAATAAATATATGCTACTGTAAACTCATACGTACTATTTCGAGACAAAATTGTTGTGCGAGAAATAATTGTGATAGATATTGAAAAGGGCACTTTTTCCTTTAAATAAAGGGTCATTGATTGATTTAAAGATGCAAAACAAAGGTTTTAGGGGGTGAGCACACGTTTTTCGGGGAAAAAACCTTATTTATAGCTGTTTTTGAAAAGGAGAATCAATGTCTAATCAGGTTTGTCCCACTGACGTTAGCTACCGGCGAACGCGGTCAAAGGTAGAGGGATTAAACCGAATTTAAAATCCCCTCATTCGTGTCAAAATCTTTGCAAATGGACCCTAAATTACGGTTCACTCGAAGGAAAAGTACATAATTGAAATGATAACCCCATAAACCCCACGCTCATAAAAATGCCCTGGTTCTCGAGCGTTGTACTCATTACGAAAATGGCGTTAAAAATCGATAAGAATGAAAAAAACTTCAGCGAAGAGCATTTAAATCTACGAGAAATATTCCGGGCACCCATCGCAGCTTTTTTTTTTAATCCCCCGAGTCTCCCCCTCCCCCCTCGTGCTTCCACCCCCATCCCCCGTCGCCCCGCGCGCAGATTGACCCGCCCGTCCAGTTTTAATGGCCATCGTGAAGGCGGTCGCCAGGTTCATCCCATCGGAGCGGGTGGGGGAAGAGGGGTGGGGGGGGGGGCGCAGAAGACACTCATCCCAGTTCGAGCGAAGATCACGACGCGAAACGCGGCGAGCAGTCCAGCGTGCTGACTGACCGCCTTTCTAATGTCCGAGAGTACCTGGCGCCCCTCCTCTCCTTCCCCCCGCCCAACACCCGACCCCCTTCGCCCCCGTGGACACCGATGAAAGGGGCTGGCTGGTTGTTTGGTGGATGCATTGGAAAAAATACCAAAGCGAGAGAGCGGGGGAATATGTGGGTAAACGATAGAGGGGCAACAAGGGTACGAGATGAAAGTGAGGGGGCGAAAGAGAGCGGGAAGCCAGGCGCATTCGGTTTCATCGCCTGGGACGGGGTGAGGCCTCGGACGTGCTTCGCTCTTTTCTATTCCTGGTGATGGGGTTTAAGAGGAAGACGAAAATTTATGGCTAATGAGCCATTCCAGAGGAGAGCCGAAGAGAGAGGAGGTATTGCCTATAAATGCGTGACATATTTCACGAAGCATTGGTCTGAGTGACCGGCGGCAAAAAACCGACGCCCGTTTCCACTCTTTTAAATCCGTTAGTTTACGTTTGTCGCCTTCCGTTCGACGGAATTTCCCCGCGGATAATTATCTCCGGGACCAGAAAGATTTGATGTATGCGCCGATTTCGGAAATGCGTCGTGAAAGGAATCCTTGGTGATATTGAATTGATGTGAGGATGCGATAATGATCTCTGCTTCATAAAATCCTCCAACAAGAGCTTCGGTAGTCGGGGAAAGCCCCGTTTAAATCAATCATTCCACAGACAGACACTCCTACGCCTAGCCAAGATTTCTCTCCGCGAGGTCACACACTGGACTTTCCAAAACGATAATTTGATCTGATTTCAAGTGATTTTTGCAGGGCATCCAGCAAAATAATGCTTTAAAAGTTCAAATTTCCTTCAGACTCCGAGCCACTGTTTCAAGTGCAGCAAGAGGAAGTAGTCACTAGGTGCAAGGTCAGGACTGTACGGTGGGTGGTCACAGAGTTAGTTCCCACCGAAAATCTTGAATTTTCGCCTACTCTTATCGAAAGGCGGGCGCCAAGGGGTCCGCAGTTTAACGTCCCATGCGACCGACATCATACTAAAAGTCCTCTCCATAAAGCACCTTAAGTAGGCATGGGGATATCGTTGCCAAATATTTGTTATCTCCAAGATTTGAACCCGGGCCCTTCCGGTGGGAAGCCTGTACGTTAGACACCGCACCATACCGATCCTATTCAATTGGAAATCGAGAGAATGAGTGCTATCGACTTGCCACTGCAACATCCTGGAAGGAATTCCGCCGGTAAGGTTTGAAGAGACCTCGGAACCAAGCAGGCTCACATTACGCGAAGCCCGTTGTGTATGTACTTCCGGTTCGATTCCTAGGCTCCGAGATATAAATTCAAACGTGTCATCGGCGCGGACTTTCGAGCGCCTCCTCCCCCACTCCCTCCCTCCTGTCGCCGCGAATTCCTCAGACGTTCTCTCACGGCTCAGCGTTTGCACAATGCTATCTTAATCGAAAGATGGATACATCGAAAGGAAACGCAGAATATATACACAATTACCGCCGCCAAGCTGGCTACAAACTAGTTTTACTTTATTTCATGGTTTATCGGTCACACTAGATTACGTTCACATTACATCCGCCTCACAGAGAGTAAATGAGCAGAGCAGTATGACAATACATCCACGCTTCTTCTTATGATCAGAATTTTACAAAACACAGAGATATGCTTCCACCCTGAACTGCTGTAAAAAGAGAAGCAGGCTGGAGTTCCGGAGTAGAGAAACGGTAGCACTAACGCCACTTCCTAAAGAAAAATGAGCAGGAGTTCCATCGGGGCCATTCCAAAACTCGAGTGTAGATCGACCTTGCATTTGACCTCGGAGCAAACATTGGCCTCTCCAAGATGACTGTGCGTTAGGCTCTGAGGTCGTAAAGCCTATGGTCTACAGGGTTGGACGTCGGGGCCTAAGGAAATAACAAACCTGGAACGAGAGAGAGGTTAGGAGAATACGACGAGTCTCTATGGATCATTTGCACGTTGGCGAAAGGTTCACTTCGAGGAGAATAACGCTGAGAGAGCCTCCCTTCAAAGTTATTGGAAATGTTTCAATGGCGTATTTCGAGCGCTTCAAATCCGCATCTTCACACTTGTGGTGTGAATCTTTGAAGCCGATAATGCTTCGTCTGGTGAGTTTCGAGGTCGTTTGAGTTAAATTGCATTCTCATATTACCAACTGTCCCGTGTGGCTGCGACTTCAGAAAAGGTTTGCCTTTCTTCTTGAATATGTAAATTATAAACTGAAGAAGAGCAATAGGAAATCTAAATATCTTTAAAGAGCCACCATGTAGTCGTATTCTTATTGTGAGCACACACAAATTGCGTAGGTGAAAAAAGATTATGCTTGAATTTAATCTCGAAATGAATACGTAAACACTATTAAGGATATTACAACGGGCGTAATATGCGTTTCCCCCCCTCAATAAATTAATAAATGGCACGACAGTTGATGCTTTCCTTTAAATGGATATACGAATGCCAAGAATGAAAAATTATGACGATATACTCCTCGCTTTTCTCCACGGGTCGATAAGATTTGAGAGGCGTTTGCCGCGAGAAGAGATCCTGCGGTCCTCACCACCGCCCTGATGCCATGCCAGCTAAGAGCGTGGTCCCCCGCGAAGATCTTTGTGCTAACACATAATTAATCATCAAATTGGTCTGACGGTCGGTCGTTCACCCTTTCTGCTTTCTTTGCGGTTTCCTATGAAAACAAATATGTCAATGCATTGGCGACCGCAAAAGCCGGCGAGAGCGTAAAAGAGACATGAATTCCATAAATTAGACACACCGCAACATCTTGGGTGCCTGTAATAAACGAAAAATTTTGTCCTAAGATACTGTCGATAAATTTTTTAAACAATTCGCTCTATTTTAATTTTTTTTATACGCTGGCATTTTTAACTACGAATCATCTCCTTGCCTATCCAACGCTATCTAATCGTCTTGTGTTCAGGTAATTTCATCCACTGCCACGATATTCGATTCACTGTCGCGACGAGAGTAATTTTGATAAACTCCACATACACTTGTTGAATAGTTCTCATACACACCCATAAAACTGACCTTAGGGCCTTCAGATACGACCCCCGACACTCAAACTCGAATTAGGTTGTAGCATTGCTTTGAGACGAACCTTACGATTGGCGGGCATAAGATTTGACCTCGAATTTCAGAATAACTCCACAAGCAAACCGGTTGTTCTAACCGTTCCTTCGCAGCTTCATCCCACTTGCGAGGGTTAGTTTTTTTTTATTTCATGAATGCCGCACACCAAGTCTGAGACTACATATGAAAATCCTATTAATGCCCGAGACTATGGATGGAAATCATGCAAAAGGGACACGGAAGGATGCGTGGCTGGCGTGGGACTGGGTTAAGTTACGGGATCTATCGGAGATTGAGAGGCTAAGCAATGAGTTCAAAGAACGACGAGCAGCAGTTTCCAATCTTCGGGTTGTAGCAACTGAATAGTGAAAAGCAACTTTTGAATCAAAGCTTCAGCATTGCATTGAACCAAAGCTGTCCGATAATTTATTCCACAAAATTAAACACTGCAAAGCTGTTAGGTATACTTTCAGGTGCATGTGTATGGTAGTTGGTAGTTTGAGTGTTTGCATGTGTGTGGGGTGTAAGTGTTCTCGCATGAATGTATGCCATGTTTTTTGTGGATGTATGAATTTGTGGTTATTGCATGCGGTTTTTTCTTTTCTAAATTACGGGTAGTATCCTAACACCCCCCGCCACACGCGCTTGCGGCGGCTTGCGGGGTATTAAGTAGATATAGATGAAGCTGCAGGTGCCCAGAGAGGCTTGCCCGGTAATCGAACCTGGGCCCTCCCCACCGTAGTCCAACGCTCTACCCGTGGACTACCGCAACCCACATGAATCTGATAAAATCGAGAAAATAACCTGAACTGAACAAGGCAAAAGAATTGCGAGACAGGTTTCGCAGGGATAAGTTCAATTAAATGACACGAAGAAAACGTTTCCTAACGAGTAACATGATTCGAGGGATGAGGAAATCGGCACCAGAAGAGAGACGAGGCTCGCGAGGCGCGAGTATCGGATGTGAATTTTTAACGGGGGAGGCACACTCCCTTCTGGACGCAAACCGAATGGACACACCTCTCGCGTATTTTCAGCAGCCTGCCTAATCCTGCCGAGCGAGCGGAGCAGGAGGAACGCGGTGGAGCGGGTTAAAAGGCTCCACGCTCGCTTTTTGTGCCGAGAGTCCATCAATCCGGCCGTGGTCTCGTCTAAACACGGTCGAGCCATAACCTACCGCAAACGGGACGTGTACCCACACGCCCGCCCCGGACGAAGCACTGGACCAGCGGCGAGAGCTTCGGAGGGAGGGACCGAGATAGGATCTGGAAGGGGGAGAGAGGGTGGGTGGGTGCGGGGCGATGCGGGCCTTCCTAATGGGCTCCCTTCACCTGGGGAGAGCGGTGGGGGGGGGCTTGTGCAAGCTGCTCTTTGATGGGCGAATAGGGGAATGAATAGTCGAGAGTTGTTATGCAGTGGCCACTTAGCTGCGCCATGTGGCGAGGGGTCAAGAAGGGAGAGGGGGTGTGGGTGCCGCGGGGGACGACGTCGGAAGGAGGGTCGCGATACGACGTCAGGAAGGCGGGGGCGGAGAAGTCGAAGCGGTGGAAGGTGGGGGTGGTGGAGGAGGGGAGTGAAATTCGATCCGAACGAATCCCAGTAGTAACGCGAGCTTCCGCGCGATTGTGTACATATATGGACGGAGATAATGAGGTATTCCAACAAGCTAAATACTGAGCTACTTGGATCAATGCTTTTCAACCCGCGGCACGCGTAACAACAGCGGCAACCGAAGCGTTGTATGGGGGCACGCGACGATGAGGCTAGGGAAAATTTAAAAACATGAAATGAACCTTGTAATATTTCAATTAACATTGAACATTGTAAAGTATATCTTGAAGCACCTACATATCTATTACTATAACATACTTAGGAAAACCTTTCCACAGCGTTTTAAGTTACTACCTTTCCTACCCACAATATCACTTGCAATTTTAGGCATTGGTGGTACTTGAAATCAATTAGAACATGTGAAGTGACAGTTTACGACTTAAGGCTAAGCGGACACTAATCTAGATGTGGGCAGATTATTTAATTTGACTTGGTTAGGAATTATATCAATGGCCAGTCGTCACTCATAGTCTATGCTGAAACTCTTACAATGAATCGATTTTTTCTAAAAATGTCGTCATGAAATATCGTATAGATACGCTTTCTTTCATGTAGGTACATAGTTTGTGGCATTTTCATTGAACATAATTTATCACCTAACTGTCTTATTGTCTGTCATCTTCCATTCCTTTTACCTACACGTCAAGTTTACTCACAATTGCTGGGGCTGTTGCCCTACAAAGCCCAGCTGGTAGGATATGATGTCATGAGACGCATACCGTTCACAGCCGCGAAGAACTGACCTATACATTTAGATATTTATGAAAAATCAAAGCCATAAACCTTCTTTTTAAAAAGATAATAAAGGCGTACGAGAATTGAAAGCAAAGTATTCGGTTGGGAAATTGGAATCGGGAAACTGAAATCAAAAGGACATCGACTAAGGGTCCGCGTTCTTCTACGGTAGGGGAAGTTACGGTTTAGCTTAACAGTTTCCGGTGGTCACAAAGAACTGATACTCCTCCTGGGAGAAAGCTACGACAAGAAGTCCATTCTTGGGCCTATACAGACTGCTATCCGACGCCAAAACGTCTTACTTGAGCCTTTCTGCATGTTTTCCGGTCTAACATATTCAGCATGAGTTCGTCCTCTGAATATGAAATCTCTGTGGAATGTTTAAAATGCATGAATGTAAAGCTGACGCCCGGCTACTCACATCTGCCTTTCTGGACGGGTTAACACGGCTTCGGCAACATTGCATCAATCAAAACAAAAGAGCATAAACTAGCTTTTCGAATGTCCATCACAATAACTTTTAATTTCATTCGAACGCGTATAACATGACAGTGGTCTTGGGAAAAGAGAGCGCAAGGAGAAATTTAGTTTTTTCAAGTAACAGGAACCGTGTTATAAAACCCGTTTCATAAATTATGTAACTTATCGATCAAGATAGAGTTGGAAAATACTTTTTTGTCAGCGACCGTCCATTAAATGCGATCCCTTTGGGCTAACGCAATCGATTGTAAGTTAATGCTCCGCTTAATGAAGGGTTTGACGAGGCACCTTCATACTAGTTTTAAAAGGTATCCATATATTACTGCAAACCTTTTTTATATTCCGATAGAAATGTCCACAGAATATAACCGCAAAACTAATGTTTCCATTTAAAGTACAACTAAAAATGTGGACGAATTCTTAAGGGAATTGAAGCGACCGTTTAGCCAAATAAATATAGTAGGACGGCGTTGAAATGGCATAACGTTGGAATCACATCAGTTTAAATTGTCAATTCAAATGAAATATCATTCCAATTGAAATATAAAAAAATTGAATAATCAAATTATTCTATTCAATGTGAAAACATGAAGGGAGGTGTTCGGTGCAAATCTTAAGCGATTACATCGACTGAAGAGAGAGCACGAGGGATGGGGAGTGAGAGTGAAAGGGGTGGGTGGCGAAGGAAAGTGGAACCGGTCCGGTTAGCCTAAAAATAAAGGCCGGGCGAGGAGAGTGAAATCCGTACGTTGGGTGACCCAGAGAAGGCGGTCTCCACCACAGCCCCGAGGGGACACCTTTTGTTATAATTTTACGGTTGCGATTGAGGGGAAATTACAGCAAGAACTATCGGCGGCTACCGTCATTTCTGAAATGATTATAATAGGAGCATATACATGAGATTTATAGCAAGCCAGCGATATCAACACTCACGGGTAGAATCCCATTCTACGTAGCAGTATCAAGGTCATTGCTCTTTTATTTACCAATAAAAAAGCACGCTTCACGCATTTATCCCGAATGCGCAACTATTCTAATCAAAGATTCCATTCTATTCACTATGAAGAATGAGTAAACTAGTAAGTTTTCAATATCAAAATTACAGCTTCCTTTCGTAGTTAGGAGAAACAAATTGTAACCGAATAGCATTTCTTGAAAAATAAGCGATTCACATTTGGAGAAGGAATTGTCAAAGAAAGGGAGAAAGCTGTTCATGATTTCAACCCTCATCAGACAATGAGCCCAAAACGTCGCAGTAGATGTGATCGCAATGAGAAAGAGAACTTTTGTTTCCGCAAATTTCGTGCTTTTGTATTCAAGGATTAGTTACTCCTGATTTACTACTAATTGCTAATGAATGGATAAGTCAATATCACATATCAAGTGGTATCCCAGATGTCTCTTCGGACACTCCTAAATCCTAGCCAAATGCAGTTTCACATTTGAGAGAGAAGAACTAAGTGAGTAAAGTAGGCAAGTAACAAGAAAGAAACGCGGTGAACAGAGGACCATATTTCGCCCCTCTGTCATTAAGTATTATTTGGCAATATCTTTGCACCCTTTGACTACCTTCACCATGCAAAGTAATTTTTTATTTGTGATTTTTCAATTCAAGTTAAATAAACTCCTGATCTGCCAACGATAATATTTATTAACTCCCTGCAGGAATTTAATTTTAGCTAATTGAAGAAATAAGCCACACAAGGTAAACCAATCCGCTGAAACCGTTACTTGTTTCAAGTACGAAATACTTCGGGGAAAATGTACCCTCATCTAAGAGGGGACATTTTCCCCGAGCAGCAACGTGAATTCGGCCGTTGATGTCACCAGCTCCGCTTGGAGTGGGAGAGCCTTCGACGACGGTCCATCGAACTGAAGTGCAGGCAGATCAATTTTCATGAATATAGGCTGGGCCGACGGAATGCAGCAGAAATATATGACAGCTCTACAAAGAGAAGCAGTAAAATCCATTCGCTAGCCACGAACAAGCGCCCACTTCGAGTCATTTAGAAAGAGGGAGCAGTCCGAGCACGCTTCGTTTGCGGGCAGGCCGGAGGTAAAAAGCGGGAACGAAGTGATAAAGGGACTTGACTGCCCACTCCGCCGACTCCGTGTCCCTCGAGCCCTCCTCCCCCGGCGGCATTCCCTCGCCGGTCGTGACTTCGACCGGGCTATCAGGGACGCCAGGCAACCCTTCTCATTTCACTCCCTCCCACTCGTTTTCTCTCTTTCACCCTCCTGTGTTCTTCCCTCTCTTCCAAATGCAATCCTTCAAAGGGCACATGCCCACTGCCTTTACTTCCACCCCTCAATTTTAAATGGCTTAACTCAAATGGGGTTGGACTGACGTTGATGTATCACTTCTGCTTTCGACATCAAAAGAGAACTGAAATTCGAAAGATCAGTCAAAACAGTTTTCTAAATTGATACTTCAAAGTTTTTCTTAGTACGTAAACCATAAACACAGTAATCAACCCGAAGGTCTGTTTAGTAGGTGATGGTAGAGATCACCCAGTACTAAGCCCTATACGGCGTGTGAAAATTCACACATCAGGGTAGGGGGGCCAGTTCCTTTCCCCGTGCCGGTTGTGGTTTCCCAGGAATACCTGGTACCCGAAAAAATCACATGGCTTGGCTGGAGCTGAAGTGCCCAGAGTGCCTTGCCCGGGCCCCCATTAATAAAAAATAATATTAAATTCGGAACCAGAAATCCAAAAGGAGATTTTAAAATGATGTGTAATGTACTTTTTTCCTGCGTGGAGGCCGGAGGTCCCGTTCCTAAGCAAAAATTAAAAATGGTAGCAGTCCTTGCATTATATGTTAGATATTATTTAAATGATAAAACACTGAAAACAAAAGAGGCTCACAACGGAGAAACATATGCAGTTATACCATTTAAAATATGCTTCTTTGAAGAAAATATCTAAAAAAAATGAGTGATATTCAATCTAGCTAAATCTAGCTAATCTAGCACAAATCCATCAGAGAGAAATTTGTTATTTAGAAAATGGTTAAGAGTCTGGAGTTGGAACTAGTGATAGAAAATGGACTAAATTAGTCAACAATTGTAAATGCTACTAAAGTTTAATTTTTTGCCATAGAAGCAAAATCAAGGAACATTTTTAGTTTAGCAAATCTGAAATTTTCATACAAACAGGGATAAATTATTTACATTTGTACTGTCGTAAGTACTACCACATTAAGATTATAAAATTAATTCCATATTAAAATCCAAAGCTTAAACTGCGCGAAGGAACTTAACCTGTTACATTTTAATAATTACTTCTAAACATTTTTAATTCGCTTTTCACATTAACGGGTAAATCATTTTCCATTTTTTTCAAAAAGGCACTATGTGTTTACCTACACTTTTTTAGAATAATAGGAATTTTCAACAAAACAGCGATGTATTTTAAGATATATTCAAAATAGGATCAAATATTTGAAAGAATATTTATTCAAACTAAGAGGACAAACCACCTTCCCTACCGAAATATCTGGTGACGTGAATTGCTACAGCGAATAAGAATATTCCAAAGCAAATTTTTGTCATGGTTCGAAAAACTATTTATGCGGAAGAACAAAGTATTTTATTTTCCGATGGTTCCAAAAACTCCAATCGCCATTCGGCCAAATGAATAATAGCATACAGGGTTCGTCCGGAAAATAAGTGTACTGAGCTCAGGAAAAAAAATTTATTACACTTTTACATATCTTAAGCTAATACTACCTTGAACAAAAAGTTCCCGGAATAACCACCGTGTGGCGCTCCCATCGTTCCGATTTGAGTTCTGTTTTTTTTGTTAAATTGGTACATCTGTTGTTGATATTCCCTTTAAATCTTAGTGTCATAACTTGACATTTGCAAAAGTTACGTAGCCAAGAGTACATCTATCTCTGTGTGTGTTGGCGATTTTTTACAATTGCAGAAATGGATTTAAATTTGCAACAACGAACTTGTATTAAATTTTGCGTAAAAAACGGATTTAGTGGCGCACGGACGTTGGAAATGTTGGAAAAGTGTTTCGGCAACGATTCTCTAAAAAAAACGGTCGTTTACCAGTGGCACGAGCGGTTCAGAAGTGGTCGTGAGTCAATCGAAGATGATGAACGCAGTGGCAGACCATCGACATCGAAAGTCGGTGAAAAAATTGATAAAGTAAAAGAAATGTTGGTCAATAACCGCAAATTAACCATCAGAGAAATAGCGGAGGACTTGAACATTGCCTATGGATCCGCCCAAGACATTGTGGTTAATGATTTGGGTTTCCGTCGTGTAGCAGCAAAGTTGGTGCCAAAAGACCTCAATTTCATGCAAAAAAGAGACCGTGTTGACGTCGCAAAAGACATGATTTGCGAGGCTGAATCCGATCCCACATTCATCAAAAGGATCATTACTGGAGACGAGACGTGGGTTTATGAGTACGACACGCAATCCAGACATCAGGCAAGTGAATGGCGTTCACCAAATGAGCCGAGACCAAAAAAACCACGTCGTTTTCAGTCAAAAAAGAAGGCAATGCTGACGGTTTGCATGGATTACAACGGTGTAGTGCATCATGAATTTTTGCCAGAAGGCCAGACAGTAAACAAAGAGTATTATTTGGGCGTTATGAGACGTTTGCGTGAAGCAATTCGCCGAAAGAGACCAGAAATGTGGGCAGAAAACTCGTGGATTTTGCACCATGATAACGCACCGTCGCACAGTGCTATCATTATTCGTAATTTTTTGACGAAAAATGCAACAAATACCATCCAACAGCCACCGAATTCACCTGATTTGGCTCCCTGTGACTTCTTTCTGTTCAATCGAGTTAAAAAACCATTACGGGGAACGCGTTTTAGCAGCCGAGAGGAAGTAATGGAAAAATCGCAGGAAGCACTGATGGACATACCGAAAACCGACCGTAACTTTTGCAAATGTCAAGTTATGACACTAAGATTTAAAGGGAATATCAACAACAGATGTACCAATTTAACAAAAAAAAACAGAACTCAAATCGGAACGATGGGAGCGCCACACGGTGGTTATTCCGGGAACTTTTTGATCAAGGTAGTATTCCTCAAAATAGGACCCTTGTGAGTCGATACACTTGTTACAGCGGCGTTCCCATTCCTGGAACGCTCCCGCGAAGGCATCATCGGGAACCACTCGAAGACTCGTCGTCGACCTCTTCTCTGCCCTCCACGAACATCTTGTGCCACCGAAAGATCATGTTTCTGGACATGGCTGACTCCCCGTAAGCCTGGTTAATCATACCGACAGTTTCGGTAGACGATTTCCCAAGCTTTACCGCAAATTTGATGGAATAACGCTGCTTCGGCATCGCGTTCCGTGACGTGGGTCGAGCGTGGAGGTTCGCGTTAACAGAGCTCCTCACTACACCACAGCTCAGAGCCGACTGCCTTTTTCAGCGTCGCTTGCCAACATACCCCCCTCCAATCGCAGCCCATCAGAGCGGTGCTGGGCGCGCCTGGAGCGGCGCGCCCAGCCCAGGAGTCAGTACACTTATTTTCCGGACGAACCCTGTAGGTCGATCATTAGTTATAAAGAAAACACGACCCAAAAATTATTTTAAAAGGCCCTATATCATAACAAGAACCCAAATTGATAAGTGAAAACATATCTACACGGCACTCTGCAAGGAGCTATTAAGGTGTATGGCTGGAAGTGATTCCTCACCAAGCAAGGTTGACATAAAAATAAAAGATTATCAACCAGTATGGAAGTTACTATCTGATTCAAAAAATTGAAATAACAGCGGATATAAACCACATTCTTCACGTACCAACAATGTTTAAACTAAAAATGTAGCATTCAGCGCAATCAAGACGAGCCGCTGGTAGTATTCAATGCTCAATGTATTTATTTAAAATATTGGCTACCAAATTAGCTTCAGAGACTTGTTAATTATGAACGTGCCGACAATTTTTCTATTTAAGGTACGAAGAACAGAATTAAATTAAAAAAACATTCGTGCTGCATCTCATATCTAATATTAATGATCCCCTCTTTCTGAAAAGAGTTTCAGTGAAGAGACCTTCAAATTTACTTTATAAATTTCATTCGTATTTTAAACTTCCGTGAGGCAATCATTCCAGATAAGTCCTAGTTGCAATGTATTCTCACTAGATGCCACGTAGTTTTACCATAATATCCTTTCTGCGAATCTGGCTTCTCACCGGTGCGCTACAACTAACAGAGATATCAAACCTACCTCGTATACTCTTTGTAATACATTTAGTAAAGCCCTAACAAGTGAAAAATGGGGTTCTTTTTACCATTTTATCACATCTCTCTGCAATGGTCCTTATTTTCTGCTAGTTTTAAACCATATTCCTCTTAACCGTTATTCAACAGAGAAGAGTTGAGAATAGTTTTTTAGGTTTTACACCTAATTAATTTGGTGTGATTATTACTTAAAGCCTTTTGGAGAGGACTGCTCTTTTCTTTTAATTCATTCACCATATTTTACTTAAATCTATTACCAAAGTTCAGCACCAGTTTTGACCTGCATTCCTGTAATCTAGACATTCAGTTCGACTGGCGCTATATTTCATTCCGCGAAGTCCGCAGATTGCGATGGAGATAATTGTTTTGGCAGAGGATAAGGAGAGATTTGGATACATTTGAGCTATGGGGGCCTTCTTCGACAGTAATTAGATTCGAAGAGTGGGTTCTTTATGGCGAAGCATTGTTGGTGGGCATTGATGGGTTGTGAGATCGATTGCCTTAAGTAACGCATTAGGAATGCTGATTTGGAGAACGATCCGTTCGCGTGATTAACACGCGCATCTACTCGAATTTGCGCACACTGTTATATTTGAATAATTACATTTGCTTAGGCTTGAAACCCAAGAAGTTCGAACTAACTAATTATAATAATTACACGACGATTTAGTACACCGGGACATGATTAGCAAAATTAACGCCTCGGTGACGGAGAAAATTTCCACTAAGTGGCGGATGATGGTGATATTTCTCAACATCATTTGAACTGAGCTTGTAATTACACTCGCTTTAGCGCACGGAGATATTCATGATGGCTCAAGTCTTAAAAATGCTCCAGCGAATGCAATCGGTATTTACGCAACCTCACAGGAATGAGAGGAACAAAAGGAACGCAAGGGGAAACGGAGCCACGAGGGTTTCTGAGTGGCCATAGTGAATTAGCATAATGACGCAATGGCAATCACTAATTAAGGATACGAGTGAAAGGACAAGAAAGGGATTTCGAGGGAGGCTCGCGGACCCCGATAGCGAGTGGGTATCCGATGCTGCGGGGAGAGTTGGTCCATTGGGGAAGAGATCGGATTCAGCAGGATGCATGGGTGGACACGGGGGCGTAGACTGGAGAGACAGAGCCCTTCCGTCTTATCTCAAGAAATCTCACATTTATTACCTCGTGTCATATGGTGTGGCTAATAAATAATTTTCTGTGCATACATATTCTCTCGAATTCTTTCGTTTCACAACGGATGCATCTGAAGGGTAGAAATGAGTCCTTTTACCAACTTCATTTAGATTTAATATAGCTAATTTTAGGGACGGGGATAGACCAGAGGTAGCGTGAAGCCGAAGGTCGCCGGTTCGAGTCCCGTGACAGGCGGACATTTTTCGGCTTAGAAAAGATTTCTTAATGGTATTTTGGAACGAGGCAACCACAAATAAACAGAAAAACCACAATAGTGGTATTTCGGAACGAGGAAACGAGAAACATAGACCGCTGAATTCATGGAGAATGGCAGCAGTTTCACCATTAGGAACTGGTGGCGCAGACCGAGTGTGTCGGCCCGGCATCAGCTGTCACAGCTGCGGGCGAGAGCGAAGTGCATGTTAGGCAACGGGAAACCACCACATTAGTCTCCCTAGAATATGCAGCCTTGCCTTATATGCTAATAGCAGTAGAATGGTAAGGTTATGTGCTGCAGTAAACCAATCCTAGGGTTGAAACAACAAAAAAATAGCTAATTAGCCTGTGTTCATGAGAGATATACGATAAGATTTTGAAAATAAAGATATAAATGCCGCAACTCTGAAAGGGGTGGTAGTGTATTCGGGGATATAATTAACTACCAAATGGGATAAATCTGTCAAGTGCTAAATTACATCTGATATCCTGAACTTTTATCATCATAACAATTGGCAGGGGTCATTCAGCCTGAAATATAAGCGAAAAAATGTTAGATGATAAGTTTAAGCTCCCGGAAGGTACAAAACACCAGATAGAACAAGATAGGGCGTGGGCGAAAAAGCAGCAATGACAAATAAGTATAGCTGATGCATAAAGTTTAATCATAGGTGATGAAAGGGTCAGGACACTTATATCAGAGTGGCGTTAAAAATTCCTAAAGCCACAAAAAATTGTATATATATATATATATATATGAGGAGAAACCCGGGGAAGTGATAAGAATGCAATGAATGAGAGGAAGCGATCGAGAGAAACGATTAACAGGAATTAGAAAAGCGTAGATTGAATTAGAATTCGTAAAACGTAATCCAATGTAGAGTTAACCAGCAAAGCCTTGAAGGCGTGGAGAAGGATAGAAGACGTGCAATGTTAGCGGAAGAACGAAAGAAGAATTCCATACACGATCTACTCTGTCGGAACCCACGTTGGGTATTGGTGAAGAAACTATGCTTATCGAGAAAGTTCAATAATGTAGTGCAGAAAGACATTTGCTCTGTGTTTTCCGCGTTTGTCTTCCAGGGCGCCATGTGCTGGAGTATCTGTGTAAGGGAGGGAGGGAACGGGAAGAAAGGCGGAGTAACCTCAGGGATGAGGGGAAGAGAATCTCGGATCCCCCAGGACGGGAAGAGAGAGGAGCGGGTGTACACCTATTCTGCGTATGAATGCCACTGCCAGGGAGTGTGACTGAGGTATCCGTTACGGTCCATATAGCCGCGTAGTGGATCAAAGGATTCAACGCACACGGCAGTGCTGCGAGAGCACGCATTCATTCTTCGAGATTCTCTCCGCCTGGGCGACCCCGGGTCGTTCTAATCCCCCCTCTTCCTCTTTCCCCAGCCTCCCTTCCCTCGGCGTCGCTCCTCCCCCGCCCGCGATGCTCGCTCGCTATCTCGGCACTCCATCTCCCGATATCGTGCCGGACTGAAATCGAAAGAGGCTTTGCCGCGCACGACAGAGGAGGACGTCCATTCCGATCTCTACCTGAGAATTCCACCGACGCAGAAGTTCCACATCTCATCTTTCCGCCACACGCATTTACGCCACAGCTTCGATGACCAGAAGGTTTGGGTCCGATTTTCAACCGGAATTTTAGGAAGGAAGACCAAATGAATGATTGAAGGTGTAAATGAAAGTCTCCTGCATCTTACTATTCCTTTTAAAGTGGGAAAATTTGATCTGTTTCTCTTCAATTTTAGTATTCTCCGGTTTGTTGTCGAAACAATCTTTCTCTTGGGAGACATTCCTTCTACCCAAAGGTCATTTCATCTTTTGCGATACTTAATAAGCACCGAGATATAAATGAAAAGCGATGATCATAAAGAACTAAAACTTGACGCAAAATGCTCATTCTCCATCTAACTTTGCTGTTTAAAAAGACTGGAACTTTTAGACAATGAGCGATCTGACGGCAGCAGAGAATTCACATTCATATCATACATTACAAGTCGGAAACGAATACATAATGCGAGAGTATAATGCGAGATCAGTCATGGAAATAATACAATGTAAAAACCAATCATTACTATTATTGACACTCTCCCGTTTTGAGTTGATTTTGGATGGGCTAAGCAAAATAATATTTCTCTTGTCTCTCCTAAAAAACACATTCAAACACACCCTACTCGAGGATACAACGAAGTTCCTCTTCATCTCTGTGTACTTCCTCCCTCCCTTCATCCCGTCCAACATCCCCATCCTCTTCCTGCCATTTTCTCGTTTGCCTAACTTTCTCCCCTCTATTACAGTCTTCAACATCCCACCGCCGATCAATACACCCTTCATCCATTTTTCCTGCCTCCTTAGGATCTCTCCCAACAAACCCCTTTCTTCGCCCACCAAACCAAAAACTTCCTCATTTGTTTTCCTTTCCGTCCATTTCACCTACTCCACACCCACATTTCAAAAGCTTACAATTTACGCCCATCCTCCTGCTTTAGTGACCATGTTTATACGAGTATGCATCGAATGCCGTGCATACGCTCCACAAGTTTCAACGGACCTGCTCTTAACTTTCATACTTGACGCCCCTGTCATCAATTCCCTGCTCCTTGTAAAATCCTCTTTGCCTAACGCAATCCTTCTCCATATGTCCCTGATGCATTGACCATTCTTCCAAAACACTTCCGAGATACGTGCAACTGCTCCACCTGCTCTAGTTACTGCCCTCTTATTCTAAGGTTTAAATTAGCCTTACTCTTTCAGGATAACCACATGATTTTTTACCAACGTTCAGTCGGTCTCGGACACAATGGGGTATAGCCCTTGCCACGCCAACACAGAGGTCGCGGGTTCGCTTCCCGCTTAGATAGTATCTCCACCTCGTTTTTCAAATGGATGGGGGAAGGTGGGGGAAACTACAATATATATATATATATATATATATATATATATATATATATATATATATATATATATATATATATATATACATACATACATACATTTTACGTATATAAATGTATACATATATATAAATATAAATATATATATATATATATATATATAACGATTGTACGGAAACACTCATACGAGCGGCACAATAATTGGCTGACACAACATAACACAAATAGAAAAGAATAGACACATATAAAAGAACACTTACACGGTAAATTGTTCGAGCTTTCGGCCCTCTCAGGGGCCTTCTTCAAGAGAGACTGCTCTCTCTTGAAGAAGGCCCCTGAGAGGGCCGAAAGCTCGAACAATTTACCGTGTAAGTGTTCTTTTATATGTGTCTATTCTTTTCTATTTGTGTTATGTTGTGTCAGCCAATTATATATATATATATATATATATATATATATATATATTTGTAATTTATTGTACAGTTGAAGGATCCGGTGTCTAAGTCCCGGTCTAGGAAATGTTTTTACCTTCGTGATTTGCCTAATTCCGCCTTCCCCACCTCTGCTGTGTTCGTCCTTTACGTGTGTTCCTATTCCTTTTCCATATATCTATTTCTAGGCCGATGAGTATTAGTTCGCCGTTTGGCGGGATTTGGTTTTCGTGTTTGAATGTGTATTAGGCCAATGTGGCTCGTCTCTTCTTCTGGCTATGCGTGCCACGGAACGCACTGTTTTATCCTTTATTGTGTTTTATGATTGCTAAACTACTACCCTTTCCTCTTCTGTGTTGTCTATTTCTCCTTTGGTGGGTGAAACAGCCCCCTAACGCAACTCCCTCTTGGCCAAAGCTCGGGGCACTTAGTTGCATAAAGCATCGCAGATATCAATGTAAATTACATTTCCTAATAGCTCAAGTGATTGAGAGCATCCGCCCGGCAAGTGGAAAGATCCGGAGATCAAATCCCGGGCTAGGAAATATTTTTGCATTCGTGATTTGTTCGATTTCGCCTTCCCCACCTCTCCTGTGTTCGTCCTTTAAGTACAGGTATATCCCTCCCCGGACTACAACCTTGAGGTGGTGGAAGGGCTTGTGCGTTCCGATGACCCCTGGAGCTGTGCTGGCGGGAGTAATAATTATTGCTCCTGCTGGGTCACCCATGCCACATAGGTCGAAGGTTAGGAGCCAGACGAACGCACAACGCACGCACTGTTCCTCGCACCGTCTGTTCCTCAGTGAGGCGGATGCAATGGCGTCTGACCACAGTGGGGCGGCCAGTAAGTGATGGTGTCACGTTAAAAACACTATTGAGGAAGGCAACGGGAAACAACCTCAATCATCATTCCCAAGATTAACATGATGGACTATACAGTTATTTTGAGTCCTGGCAACCACGGGGCTCGGCCCAATCGGCCGTGTGTCGTGCCCGGCAGCGGGGGAGGCAAGGCTTCCGCGGTCGTCATCCCACGAAACCCTTTCAAGGGAAAACCAGCAGCAGCAGGACAGAAGATGCAGGAGAAGAAGACCACATTAGTTAGAATAGAAACGTGAAATGTTAGGACAACGATGAGGACATGGAAATTGGAGAATGTTAAGCGAGAGACTGAAAGGGGAAATATAGATATTTTAGGTCTACGCGAGGTGAGATGGAAAGATAGCGTGGATTACTGGAGGGATAAGTATAGAATAATATACAGCGACGGGGACGAGAGCCAACGTGGGTTGCCATAGTATTAAATGAAGAGGTAGGAAGAAGCGTAGTCAACATAGAGAAGGTAACAGATAGAATACTACTAGTAGAGATAAAAGCAGAACCGACAAACTTGGTTATTATTCAGGTATACATGCCACCGAGCAACTATAAAGAAGAAGAGGTCGATAGGGTATACGATCAGTTAGAGGATATAATCGCGTGTGCTCCCGCAGGGAAACATTTGATAGTGATGGGGGTTTGGAATGAGACGGTAGGCGAAGGAAGAGATGGTGATGAGGTGGGGGACTACGGTTTAGTCACGAGTAATGACCGCGGGGAGAAAGCAATTGAGTTCTGCAGGAGACAGGGGTTAGTCGTCACAAACACTTGGTTCAGACACCACAAAGGACGCAGTTATACATGGTATATGCCAGGTGACTCAGAAAGGTATCAGATAGATTATATCCTAGGTAAACACAGGGTTAGGAATAGTGTGATAAATTCGCGCAGCTTCCCGGGAGCTGATGCGGACTCTGACCACAATTTAGTTGTTATGAAATGTAGCGTCCGTTTCAAAAAGATAAGGCAGGGGCGGCGAGTTAGAAAATGGAATGTAGAAGCATTAAATGGTTTGAAAAGGAAGGAGTGAAAACAGGCGGTTGAGGAAATCATGGAGGATGATAAAGAGCTAAGTACTATCGAAGAAAAATGGGAATATATCATGAAAGGGTTGTCTAAAGCCGCAAAAGACACTATTGGAACCGTTTACGCTAAAAGGACTAGGAAACCATGGATCACGGATGAGATGATTACAAAGATGGATGAGCGGCGAATATGGAAGAATATAAATACTGAGTTAGGCAAAATTAAGTACAAAGAATTAAACAATAAATTGAGGCGGGCAAACAAATAAAGCAAAAGAAGCATGGTGGAAATTCTGCAGAGGAAGGGTGAAATCGGTGCGCTGTACAGCAAGGTTAAATCTTTATCGGGAAGTAAGAAAGGGAGATCTATGCTAACAGTTAGAGATAAGGCAGGTAAGGTAATAGTTGACCCAGGAAGGATCCCAGAGATATGGAAGGAGTATATAGAAGAACTGTATAGTAAAGAACTTAGACCAACAAAGTTAGACATAGAAAAGGAACATGAGATAGAGGAAGAAAGCTTAGGTCCTGGAATACTTGACGAGGAGATAGAAAATGCATTAAGGGAGATGAAACTAAATAAGGCCGTGGGGGTGGATAACATTCCCGTGGAACTTTTAAAATGCTTAGGAAAATGTAGGAGGAAGAGGCTACATGGGCTGATCTGTAGTATTTACGAGGAGGGAATCTTGCCAGAAGACTTTGTGAGATCAGTTTTAGTTCCTATTCCGAAAAAGATAAAGGCCACGTCATGTGAGGACTACAGGACAATTAGTTTGATATCCCACGCAGCTAAAGTTGTTCTCAGGATCCTAAGCAAAAGGATAGAGAGTAGGGCAAATGATTACTTAGGGGATGATCAGTTTGGGTTTAGGAAGGGGAGAGGTACGCGTGATACCATTGAGAACACAACCAGGAGGTATTTGCCTGTTTCGTAGATTTCGAAAAAGCGTTTGATAGAGTGAATTGGGAAAATCTAATGAGTATTCTGCAGAAAATACGAACAGATTGGAGGGAAAGGAGGCTAATCCGCAACCTGTACATGTCTCAGGCTGCTCAGGTGCGAGTGGAGAACGGGGAGTCCGGTTTGGGCAGTGTTAGGAAGAGATGTAAGGCAGGGTTGCCCATTATCACCGTTGCTGTTCAACCTGTATGCAGAGGAAATGATTAAAGAGACATGGGAAGAATTGGAGGTAGGAGTGAAAGTGGGAGGGGAATTCGTAAAATCAGTTAGGTTTGCTGATGACCAAGCTTTAGTTTGTCAGTCAGCCAAGGGGTTGCAAGCATTGCTGAGTGAATTGGAAATTCAGTGCGACAGGTATGGGATGAGAATCAATGTTAATAAAACAAAGGTTATGCGATTTTCTAGAAAGAAAAAGGCCAAGCTTAACATTAAAATAGGAGGGCAAAAACTAGAGCAGGTAGAGCATTTTACGTATCTCGGAAGTGTTTTGGACCAACACGGTCCAAGTAGTAGGGACGTAAGGAGAAGAATTGCGCTAGGCAAAGAGGCTTTCACAAGGAGGAGGGAGTTGATGACGGGGACTTTGAGTAAGGATGTTAAGAAAAGACTCGTAAAAACTTTGATATGGAGCGTAGCTACGTACGGAGCGGAAACGTGGTCATTGAAGCAGGAGGATAGACGTGGATTGGAGGTTTTTTAAATATGGGTGTGGAGAAGAATGGAGAAGGTGAAATGGACCGAGAAGAAAGCAAACGACAAATACTTGGTATGGTGGGTGAAGAGAGGGGCTTGTTGGGAGAAATCCTATGGAGGCAGGAAAAGTGGATGAAGGGGGTGTTGACCGGCAGTGGGATGTTGGAGACTGTGATAGAGGGGAGAATGTTAGGCAAACGAGGAAAGGGAAGGAACAGGATAGAAATGTTGGACGGGATGAAGGGAAGGAGAAATTACTCAGAGCTGAAGAAGGACCTGATGTAGAGTAGGATGTTGTTTTTTGCTAGGGGCCACAAATTGTTGCATTAGTAATTTTTTCCATCCAAAAACCTACCTCAACCGGTAGATTACCTAATAATAATAATATATTTAAATGCAACAATTTCAGAGCGTAAAAATCATTCGCCTTGACTGGGACTCGAACCCAGATCCCTCAATATCCGGTCGAGTGCTTTAGCCACTTAAGCTACCGAGGCGTCCTCTTAAACTCTGAAATTTTGGGGCTTTTAAAGGAACTAGATGTTATGACGAAATACCGTACATACAATGTCACATGCATTCGTAGTCACTGAGTAACTACGGATGAATTTCACTGAGTAACTACGATGTTCATGATTTTTACGCTCTGAAATTGTTGCATTGAAATGCACATTAGCGGATGACTCCGTTAAAAGTTACTGTTGCGTCATCTCCCGCAGTTTCTTTGGAATTTGTCAAAGGGAAAACACCGTAAGTGTTTAAAGTTGGCTTTAACCTCGTGGACTGTGGCGCCTCGCGCACGACTACGAATGCATGTGACATTGTATGCACGGTATTTCGTCAGAACATCTAGTTACTTTAAAAGCCCCAAAATTTCAGAGTTTAAGAGGACACCTCGGTAGCTTAAGTGGCTAAAGCACTCGACCGGATATTGAGGGATCTGGGTTCGAGTCCCAGTCAAGGCGAATGATTTTTACGCTCTGTAATTGTTGCATTGAAATGCACATTAGCGGATGACTCCGTTAAAAGTTACTGTTGCGGCATCTCCCGCAGTTTCTTCCAGCCCCCCTCCGCTAAACTCGATCTAATTCCGAAATCAAATTTATCTTTCTGGGATCCCAATGTATGAATTCCCCACCGACTTTCATCCCTATTTCCAGTTCTTCCCAATCCTCTTTAATCATTTACTCCACATATTCGTTGAACAACAACGGTGATAATGGACAAGCCTGTCTTACTCCTCTTCCGAACAATGCCTCATATAGACTCAGTTCCCCAATCACACCTGAGCAGTCTGAGACGTGTACAGGTTGCGGGTTAGCCTCCTTTCCCTCTAATCTATTCCTAATTTCTGCACTATATTCATTATTTTTTATAATTCAATCTATCAAACGCCTTTTCGAAATCTGCGAAACATGCAATGACATTCAGATTGTATTTTATATTCCTCTCGATTAGTGATCTAATTACTATAATGGCATCACGCGTGCCTCTCCCTTTCCTAAACCGAAACTGAATATCCCCTAAGTAATCATTTTCCCTGCTCTCCATCCTCTTGTGGATTATCCTGCGTACCACTTTAGCTGCACGCGTATCATAATTATCCTACTATAGTCCGCACAGCGTGTAGCCTTTATTTTTCTTAAATAGGAACTAACACTGCTCACAAAAAGTCTTCCAGCCACCTGCCTCAATAATGCTACGAATAAGTCCAAAAAAACTCTCCATCCTTCATGAGCATTAAATTGTCGCCAGAGTCCGCATCCGCTCCTGGGAATCTGCGTGAATCGATCAAACTGTTCCTTAACCTGTGTCCAATTAATTGAATGTCAAATCAGTTTTGGCAAATAATATTTGTGAGCATTGATTTTGAGTAAGCAATAGGTACCCAGTCAAGCAATAGCAATACAAGGAGTGATCAAAAAAAGACCGGACTGATTTTATTCTACGCAAAACGTTCAACGGATCGAAACGAGACACCGTGGGCTACATAGCGACACATCTGACGACTAAATCGAGAGGTGTTGCGTTGGTTTACGTCGAGTCGTTACGCAGCAGCAGCGGTACGTGTCTTCATCTGTTCGTCGCCGCGTGCAACGGCAGCAACGAAGGAGCTAGAGGAACAGCGTGTGCGTGAAATGTTGTTTCAAACTTGGAAAAAGTGCTACGTAGACATTTGGAACGCGTGGACATTTGTCAGGAACTCCTGGATTGAAACAATGCTGACCCCGAGTTTCTTAAAACCATCGTAATCGGTGACGAAACCTATGTTTACGGTTATGATGTTGAGACAAAGGCCCAGTCTTCTCAGTGGAAACGCCCTCATTCTCCGCGACCAAAGAAAGCTCGCATGTCCCGGTCCAATGTGAAGGTCATGCTGGTGTGTTTCTTCGATTGGCAAGGGCTGATTTATTCCGAATACGTCCCTCAAAGTCAAACCGCCAACAAAGATTTCTACTTACAGGTTATGAAGAGGCTGAGGGTCGCAGTGAGCCGAAAGAGGCCGGACATGTGGAGACACAATGCATGGCGTTTCCATCACGATAACGCGCCGGCTCACGCGGCGCTGATCGTGACGGAGTTTTTCGTCTGAACCGGAACTTCCGTGATTCCGCAGCCACCCTACTCTCCAGACCTGGCTCCATCAGAATTTTTGTTTGTTTCCAAAGTAAAAATCAACCTTTTAAGGGCACCGGTTCAACTCTATCGCGGAAATTAAAACTGATTATACGGCGGACCAGAAGAGGATCCCTAAGGCGGCTCTATCAGGCAGGGTTCGAGAGCTTGAATCAACGTTGGCAAAGGTGTGTCGTCAGCCAAGGCATGTACTTTGAGGGCGGCAATTTCGATTAAGCTGTATCCGTCAAAATAAACAAATTATGTAATCAGTCCTGTCTTTTTGTGATCACACCTTGTATTTACACAAAAGCAATAGGCATCTCCCCGTACTTCGTTCTGATTCAAATGGAATAATGTACATTGCTTGACCTCTAATATAACCAATTTATTATTCCTGTCGGCGCTAAGATATTCCGATGCATATTTATGATTTCAAGGTACATGAATACCAAGCCACCTTAAGTCATAATTTCTATCGCAATAAAATAATTGGAGATATTAAAAAAACGCAAAACTCCGCGTGGCATAGTCCGTCGAATTTTCTTAAGGGAATCTTTTATGCGCTTCGACGATTGGTGTGAACCGGACTGGCAGAGTTTACTACGGCGTGAATAAAAAAATTGCGAGTTCTTTCGATCGGAATTCGGGCGTCATCCGTTAAATGATGCATTGGAAATATTTAATGAGGCAGCTATGAACAAAACAAATGGTGACTCAAACCAAACTAAATCTTCAATAAAGGAAAACTCCCATAAAACGCTTTCTAGTACATGCCCGACGTACCTGGTAGTTCCTCCACCTCGCTGAGTGGAAAGTCTCATTTTTTGCCACTGTCATGAGGTATTTTCAGGCATAAATTTTTTTCTTCCCCTGAGTCAGCGGACGATATCGATAAAATATTCCATAAAAAGTGTCCAGGAAAATCTAAATAATTTTTGATGATGCTCAAGCTCAGGAAACTTTCACAGGGTAGAAAGTAATGGACACCATGCTCGTGTTTTTATGTATCATGATATAATAAATTTTAAAATTCATAAAAAAATTGGTTGGCACCAATCTTCCTTTCCCTCCATCTCTTGTACTTATGATTTCCATTTACGTAAGTATGCAAACATAAACAAATAAATACGTATATATTCATATATATAAATAAATATATATATAAATGTTTGAATGTATCCATACATGTATACAAATATGGATATATCTATACATGTATACCTCCGTCTCTTGTGGTGTCTATAACAAGTTTTGGTGATGACTAACCCCTTTCTCCTGCAGAACTCCACTGCTTTCTCCCCGCGGTCATTCATCGTGCCTAAACCGTAGTCCCCACCTCATCACCATCTCTTCCTTCGCCTACCGTCGTATTCCAATCCCCCATCACTATCAAATGTTTCCCTGCAGGAACACACGCGATCATGTCCTCTGACTGATCGTATATTCTATCGACCTCTTCTTCCTTATGGTTGCTCGGTGGCATGTATACCTGAATAATAACCAAGTTCGTCGGTTCTGCTTTTATCTCTACTAGTAATATTCTATCCGTTACCTCCTCTATGTTGACTACGCTTCTTCCTACGTCTTCATTTAATACTATGACCACCCCTCTTTGGCTATTGTCCCCACCGCTGTGTATTATCACTCCAGTAATCCCCGCTATCCTTTTATCTCACCTCGCATAGACCTAAAATATCTATATTTCCCCTTTCCATCTCTCGCTTAACAATCAATTCCCCTGTCCTCATCATTGTCCTAACATTCCACGTTCCTATTCTAACTAATTTGGTCTTCTTCTCCTGCGTCTTCTGTCCTGCTTCTGCTGGTTTTTTCTTGCAAGGGTTTCGTGGGATGACGACCGCGGAAGCCTTGCCTCCCCCGCTGTTGGCCACGACACACGGCCGATTGGGCCGAGC
This sequence comes from Hetaerina americana, assembly GCF_022747635.1. Lineage (NCBI taxonomy): Eukaryota > Metazoa > Arthropoda > Insecta > Odonata > Calopterygidae > Hetaerina > Hetaerina americana. Next base: position 1,296,833 of record NW_027286763.1, read on the forward strand.
CCCGTAGTTGCCAGGACTCAAAATCTCTTTTGAGTCTGACAACTATACACTAAATATCTTATAAATAAATAAATATATATATATATATATATATATATTTATATAAATAAAATTTTATATGTATATATGTAGCACTTTTTCAAATTCTCACGGACGTGAATACTAGTTTATAACACTTAGCACTAGTGGACACAGACAAAAACACACAAAAAAGAGACTAACTTTCGAATTTTCGGTGGTCGTAGCCACCTTCATCAAGGAAGAGAGCGATAGAACTGAGTTCTATCGCTAATACAAGATCTGCCTCTTGGGGCAGATCTTGTATTAACTAATGAAGAAATAATTCCCTATACACATTTAACGCAAGTAAGATTTGCCAACAAAAATTATTTTCATGTTAATTTTAGTATCATCACTATTCTTTTTGCGGAAATAGATTATTTGCATCCCTCATCGTCCAGCTATGTTATTACCATCTTAATTTGGCACGCGGGGGCACTTTGGCGCCTTCATCAATGTGTGGGGCAATTGCGTCCCGAGGTTTCCCTGCCCCGCCATTACTCCTTATTCGCCATTTAATGTTTTTCACGGTTTGCTGTTATAGCGGACACCTTGGTAACGAGTGCAGCACGCAATTATTTGAGCTTGAAAAGATGGGCTGGGTGACGTCTCCAATCCGAACTACTAAAAAGGCAAGTCATAACGCCCACAGTTGCGTTCCAATATCCTACTTTAAGAGAGGGAAAATGGTTCTAAGAACGTTGAGAGATGACTTACGTAAGTAACCTAAAGAGAAACGAGATGATAAAAATAATTTTAAAATGTGGGCTATAACCAGAAACAGTTAAAGCATACCAGTACACTCAAAGACAACACCATAATGGATCGTACATAGAATTATGTTATACAATATCAGGTAGAAAATCTTTTTTCACTTACGTAGTCAAAATACAAAACTGACTCATACTAGAATACAATATAATAGGAACAGACTGGCACAGCAACGATTATGGTCTTTACGCAAAATTAATGGAACCGATGCGAACTTAAATCAGGCGTTGCAAGCCTTCTTTCGTACAAGATGGAATCCAACATTTTAGGTGTAACCGACTCAATCAAAATCAAACCTCGGATTAATCACTATGGTCACCTTGTGGTTTGTTGACTTTACCTCCGCTCGCCTTTTAACCTTGTGCTTCCAATTATTTTAATTTCCTTACTCTTCCGTCGTAATCAAAACATGGACGGTCTTTGACGATGAAAACATCCATGACCCCTTCTCTATAAATCATGGTAGCTAGCTCATATGCGCTCATTTATCGCATACCAATACTAAGATTTAATTTAATGATGTCATACACGTTAAATTATGCCACCATCAAAAAAGGCATGTCCATAACGTAAGGGCCGTTTGGCCACAACTAAAAATATATACTCATATGAAACACATTTTATTGGCACTTTTAGTTAGCTACAAACCTACTTCAATTCTATACATAATCGCCGTTCACTTCTAAGCATTTATCGTACCGCTGCACCAGCTTCTTTAACCCCTCTTGAGCATAGAAGCTCGCCGCCTGAGAGTTGAACCAATTGACGATGCCGTTCTTGAGTTCCTCTTCGGTTTCGAAATGTTGTCCACGGACCCACTGTTTCAAGTGCAAGAAGAGTAGGGCCTCTTCTGTTCTTAATATACATTAATGACTTAAGAACACATGTTGGTAGCAATCTGAGGTTATTTGCTGACGACACGGTGGTGTACAGGGAAATAAGGAGCCAACTAGATCGCGAGCTACTCTCTAGAGACTTAGACAATATCTCGGAATGGTGCAATAAATGGGGATTAACACTTAATATAGATAAATGCGCAGTTTTGAAATTTTGGAATAAAGGAAGCGACGAACAGGATATAAACTACAAAATAGAGGGTTCAGTAGTGACTACGGCAAATCAAGTTAAATATTTGGGGGTTTTACTAACACCACGCCTTTCATGGGGAGCACATATCAGGACAATATGCGGATCAGCTTTAAAGAAACTTGGCTTCATTAAACGGGTGGTGGGGAAATGTAGTGAAAAAGTTAAAGAGAGGTGTTATTTTGCTCTAGTTAGACCTCATTTGGAATATGCCGCAAGTATTTGGGATCCGTGGGAGAAAATTTGGTAAAAAGAATTAGATGAAGTCCAGAGAAAATCCGCTAGATTCGTTAAAAATTGTTATGATAAGAACACAAGTGTGACAGGTCTCTTAGGGGATTTAGGCTGGGAACCACTTGAAGTGCGGAGAGAACAAGCGAGGCTTAGACTTTTGGAAAGGTTCAGAACAAACGAGTTTAACTATGACACCGAAGGAATTATAATGGCCCCACACTACTTAGGTAGATCAGATCACAAAGATAAAATAAGGGAGATAGATTCCAGGACAGTTAGGTACAAATACTCATTCTTTCCCCGAACAATCAGAAATCATAATAGTAAGAAACCGAAGTCACTTTAGAAGTATTAAAAACATTTAATTAACAAGTCTAAACAAAATTAAACATTGCAAAGCTGTTAGGTATACTTTCAGGTGCATGTGTATGTAAAATGTAGATTGAGTGTTTGCATGTGTGTGGGGTGTAAGTGTTCATGCATGAATGTATGCCATGTTTTTTTTGTGGATTGTGGACATGATTTTGTGGTTATTGCATGCGGTTTTTTTTTCTTTTTCTTTTCTAAATTACGGGTGGTGTCCTAACACCCCCCGCCACACGCCCTTGCGGGATATTAAGTAGATGTAGATGAAGTAGAAGAGTAAGTAGTCGCTAGGTGCAAGGTCAGGACGCAGCACGGTAGGGGTGGGGGGCCAAACTCGTCCACTGGACATTCTTTGCTCTTTGTGGTGGTCGGTGAGCATTTTTGGTACTCACCTTGCACACTATTTGTGGTATTTGACGTTTCCGTGGCAATATTGAAGATAGTAGTGAGTCCAAGTCGAGGAAAGTGTTCATCCAGGCCATTAATCTTCAATCGACGATCACATCGCCGTTTTTGTTCCACTTGCGAAACAATTTCATCGGTCAGAATACTGGGCCTGCCAATTGGCTCTTCGTCATGCACATTTGTTCGTCCATTTTTAAAATCACGGTACCATTGTCTCTGACCTTTCCTTAACTCATTACTGCAGGTCCATAAACTAGGCATAACTCCCAATGAATTTCATTTGCAGCCGACAATACTTTTGCATGCAAGAATCGTGTGACAGAACAACGCACTTCGCAGCTGGTGGGATGAGCGATTGTCTTGCGGACATTGTTGTATGAATGCACGGACAACAAACGACTTCTGAAACAAATAAAATGCTGCTATAGCTTCTCAATGAGTCAGTAGTTGGCGCTGCAGGAGTGAAACTGTTCTAAAGCGCCAATATTTAAATATAAGCAAACGGCCCTTACTTTATGAATATGCCTCGTATATGCTCATATTTTTCCGTCGTTTAAAAAATGAAATTATATTCTTTGAGTCTTCCCCGAATCAGTTTCGAACTGAAAGGGGTACGCAAGCAAGGAATAATAATAACAAAATGAGTAAACTAAAATACTACTAAAAACTCAGGCTCCGTCCATAAGGCGGCCCTTCTCGGAAGCGAAACGTATCCCACTCACGCTCAGGAAACATTAAAACGTAGAACTACTGGATGGGGGAAGGTTATTAGAGCCCCTCCAGACCTCACACTTCTCACTTCCCCCTTCCTCATCCTCCCCCCCCTCCAAGGCAATTCTGCAAAATTACCGCCCCAGGGGAGGGGAGACTGGTGTTAAACGGGAGGGCGGAGGGGAGGGAAATGGGCGTGTTATTATACCCAAGGGTCATTTCCCACGGCAATGATCTTGCTTTTCGTCCCCCCGTGGTGCGCCCCCGACCTGCAGGTGTGTGTGTGTGTAGGTGTGTGCGCGGGGGGTGAGGGGAACGGGGGGGTAGCACCCCCCCCCCAAGGGGGGAGGGGGTGTGTGTCGAGGGAAAAGCGAAAGATGTTCGGTGTTTGAAAAGAGTAACTCTGAGCACATCGATCGGGCGAGAGAATGAATGATTGGGTTCGCTTGCATATACCACTAAAAGGGTGTCGGGGGTCACTCCTCTTATCGCTCAAAACATTCGAAGGTTTCACACAATAAATAAATTGAGGGAGAGAAAATATCCTCCGAGAAAAAACATTGGACCTTCGTCGAAATGGCGGGTGTGGCCTTCGCCAATCGGAACAAAGGCCGAAAAAGGACTTGCCCAAATCCTATCTCGGACATGTAGGCCTTGCTTCTTCTTCCCACTGCGGGATCCGTCACAGAAAATGAAGCATTGAAGGTCCATCTCCGTCAAAATTAAATCTGTGCTTCAAACGACCATGGCGAAAGCGCAATTAGCACTGCTGGAGCTCTTAACCAGGTGTACAAATAGACCTTTTCCCGACTCCCTTCGTTTGCAAAGAACCAGAATAGATCATCTACATCTTCATTTAAATTTATATTTACATAATACCGCGCAAGTCGCCTCAAGAGCGTGTGGCGGGGGGTGTCAGGTCACCACCCGTAAAAGAGAACAAAACCACATGCAAAATCAACACAGGCATGCGAACCTACACCCACGGTAGCGAAAAAATTCATAAAAAAAACTTTTGAACTTACACGCATGCAAATACAGATGCGGACTATCAACCAACAAACAATTCGATCGACGAAAGCGCTCTTAATTCCGATTCCTGGATTCGAGTCGTACGGTGGCGTTTAGGATAGCGGGCGAAATGTTAGGGTAGCATCGCCTTTCATTTGATGACGATGGCGCACCTGCCGAGGGTGGCAACGAACAGTTCACCTAATCGCAAGCGATATTGGCCTCTGAGTAACTGGAGTTGCCGATCACAATAGTACATTGAGATTGAAGTTATCAAATGCTATTCATTCCAAACAAATAGTGAGCATTGGGGACTTAAGAAACGAAATTTCTGGCATCATTACTGATGACCAATTGTATGGCCGTTCTGCGGAGGGCTGCTTCTGTTTGCAGAATACTTTGAACTTTCTTCTCTTTGGGGTTTCTCTTCCTAGATATGCCCCGAACTCGGAACGGCAGTCGCAACTGGAGGGCGCTGGATTTCAAAAGAAGGCACTGGGATTTGCCTCAGTGACAATCAGATGGCAGGCCTACTAATTCGAAACCCTGGAAGGGGAAATGTATCTTCGATGGTGTTCCTGGTCACTCTTCTCATAGACTACATCCTTGACGTAGTTGAAGAGCACGTGCTTTCTGATGACTCAAAGAGCTGTGCTGGCAGGGCCAATGACAATCACTTCAGGTAGCATCATCCATCCCGGATTGGTCGAAGGGTAGAAGCCGGACAAAGGTTGCCTGCGCAGCGTCTTTTCCTCATTGAGAAAACTTTATAGGAATCTGGCACCCGTGGAGCGGTCACTGACTGATCGTGGTGGGGCATTGGAATACGACGGTGGACGAAGGGAATGATGGGAGGAAGGTCGGGTAGAACGGTTTAGGAACAAGGAATGACCGTGGGGAGGAAGTAGGAGAGTTGTGCGAGGGACGGGGTTTAATCATTACGAACATTTGGTTTAAGCGCTACAACAGGCTTAGGTACGAATGGAAAATATCCGGAGATTCAGGACGATTTTCGTCGTGACGTTACAATAGTGTATATATATATATATATATATATATATATATATATATATGTATATATATACACACATATATATATATATATATATATATATGTATATATATACACACATATATATATATGTATATATATATACACACATATATATATATATATATATATATGTATATATATACACATATATATATATATATATATATATATATATATATATATAGATTATTACGTAATCTACCGGTTAAGGTAGGTTTTTAGATGGACATAATTACTAATTAAATATTTTTGTGTCCCCTAGCAAAAAACAACATCCTACTCTACATCAGGTCCTTCTTCAGCTCCGAGTAATTTCTTCTTCCTTCATCCCGTCCAACATCGCTATCCTGTTCCTTCCCTTTCCTCGGTTGCCTAATATTCTCCCCTCAATTAAAGTCTTCAACATCCTACTGCCGGCCAATACCACCTTCATCCAGTTTCCCTGCCTCTATAGGATATCTCCCAACAAACCCCTCTCCTCGCCCACCATACGAAGTACTTCCTCGTTTGCTTTCTTCTCGGTCCATTTCACCTTCTCCATTCTTCTCCACACCCATATTTAAAAAACCTCCAATCCACGTCTATCCTCCTGCTTCAATGACCACGTTTCCGCGCCGTACATAGCTACGCTCCATATCAAAGTTTTTACGAGTCTTTTCTTAACAACCTTACTCAATGTCCCTGTCATCAACTCCCTCCTCCTTGTGAAAGCCTCTTTGCCTAGCGCGATTCTTCTCCTTACGTCCCTACTACTTTGGCCGTGTTGGTCCAAAACACTTCTCAGAAACGTAAACTGTTGTACCCACTCTAGTTTTTGCCCCCTATTTTAATGTTTAGCTTAGTCTTTTTCTTTCTAGAAAATCGCATTACCTTTGTTTTATTAATATTGATTCTCATCCCATATCTGTCGCACTGAATTTCCAATTCACTCAGCAATGCTTGCAGCCCCTTGGCTGACTGACAAACTAAAGCTTGGTCATCAGCGAACCTAACTGATTTTACGAATTCCCCGCCCACTTTCATTCCTACCTCGAGTTCTTCCCATGCCTCTTTAATCATTTCCTCTGCATACAGGTTGAACAGCAACGGTGATAATGGGCAACCCTGCCTTACACCCCTTCCTAACACTGCCCATCCTGACTCCCCGTTTCCCACCCGCACCTGAGCAGTCTGAGACATGTACAGGTTGCGGATTAGCCTCCTTTCCCTCCAATATATTCCTATTTTCTGCAGAATACTCATTAGTTTTTCCCAATTCACTCTATCAAACGCTTTTTCTAAATCTACGAAACAGGCAAATACCTCCTGGTTGTGTTCTATATTCCTCTCGATTAATAATCTCATTACTGCAATGGCATCACGCGTACCTCTCCCCTTCCTAAACCCAAACTGATCATCTCCTAAGTAATCATTTGCCCTACTCTCTATCCTTTTGTTTATGATCCTGAGAACAACTTTACCTGCGTGGGATATCAAACTAATTGTCCTATAGTCCTCACATGACGTGGCCTTTACCTTTTTCGGAATAGATACATATATATATATATATATATATACATATTATTAATATATATATATATACATATTATTAATATATATATATATACATATATATATATAAATCAAGTATTTATTAATTATTTTATTAATTAATTATATAAAGTATTTATTTTTCCTGCGCAATATTCGCGACAATAATAAAAAGGGGAACACCTTAGAAAATAATATTTACACGCTGTCGAAAATAGGGGGATACAAGATTAAATTCCCACAAAAAACTCTCCATGTCTGTCGTCCTAACGCCTCCCGCCCTGCGCTCTTGTCCCGGGTGGGGTGTAGGTAAACGCATATAAAGTCTAAATATTTGCAAATTGTCTGTCCGGAATACGTAGACTACTAACCGGTAATAAGTGTCTGCATTGCATGTGTGCCTGATATCTTTTAATGATTTCCCTTGCCCTCTTTGTATAGGCACAGGCACAGCTGCTAACCATGTAATACTCGTAATTTGTGTAGGCATGAATGGTGTTGGATCCGTCCCCTTTCCACGCGGTTTTCGATTGGATCACGGGGTGCCACGTGCATAAGGAAATAAAGAGAATGCATGTAGAATGGCTGGCGATCTACCACCCCCTGCCACACGCCTTTGCGACGGCTTGCGGGGAATCGTGTAGATGTAGATTCGCAGCAATTATGTGAGAGGGATTTCGCCAGAAGATTTCATAAGATCAAAGTTAGTTCCCATTTCAAGTAAAAACAGAAGCAGCTATATTTGGGAGCTACCGAGCAATATGTCTTATTGTTCACTCAGCCAAGGTGGTCTTTGGAACCATTAATAATGAAAGAATGGAGAGGAGGACTAATAATTAAGGAAGGAATGATAAAGCCTGAGTTAAAGAAGGGCAGGGTCACGTGTGATGCAATGGCATTATTACCATCGGCAGTCTGATCGGTAAGGTAGGTTTTAGATGGACAAAAGCTGCCAAACGGTTCAGCGACAATTCCCTTGTCTTTCTCAACATCTGGAATTTCACTAGGCCCCCCCCCCTTCATCTCCGCGTACTCCCCCTTCATCCCGTCCAGCATGCCTATCCTATTCCTACCCCTTCCTCGTTTGCCTAACATTCTTCCCTCCATCACAGTCTTCAAAATCCCACTGCCAACCAATATGCTCTGCATCTATCTTTCCTGTCTCCTTTGGATGCCATTGCAGTAATGAGATCGCTATTAGGGAAGAATATAGAATACAATCAGAACGTATTTGCCTGTTTCTAAGATTTCGAAAAGGCAATTGATAAAGTTAATCGGCTATAATCAATGAATATATTACTTAAAAGCTTATCCAGTCTGCCAAGGGGTTGCAAGTATTACTGAGCGAATTATAAATCAGTATGATGAGTATGGGATGAAGATCAATAAAAACAAAACACAGGTTCTTCAGTTTTTAAGAAAGAGGGAAGCTAAGTCAAACGCTAAATTAGGGTAGTAAAAACTAAAGCAGGTGGAAAAGGTAAACCATCTTGGATGTGTTTTGGACCAAGGTAGTAGGAGCATTAGAAGGAGAATTGCTTAGGCAGGGGAACTTGCAAAAGGAAGAGGGAATTGATGATATGTACGATGAGTAAGGAAGCTAAACAAAGATTAATGAAAACTTTCATATGGGGCGTATTTTCGTACAGTGTAAATACATAAAAGCAAGATGATGGGTGTACATTGGAGGCTCTTGAGATGTGGGTGTGGACAAGGATGGAGAAGGTGAAGTGAATGGAACAGAAAATCAAAGAAAAGCGTAAGGAATGGCGGGGATGCAAAGAGAGATACAATGGAAGCTAGGAATGGGGATGAAGAGTATTTTGATTGGCATCACAGAAATACCCCGCTATCTACCAAAAAGGTGTGCGGCAGGGGGTGCCAGCATCAGGTGGGAAGGGTAAATAATTCGGGGGAATTGGAGGGGAAAAGGGAAAAATATGCAGTAATAAGCTATCTGAAAAGAAAATACTTTGTTCTTCCACATATATGTAATGTGAAAATTTGTAAACATGCTGAAGGAAGACTTGATTAATAACAAGGGTTTATTTACCTCATAAATTAGTTATTTGTTGGGAATTAAGTGTGAATCAACCCTTGAAAAAATTTCTCGGCGACGGAATGATGAAAACTGTAATAGAGGGGAGGAGGACTTAAGGCAAGCAAGGTAGGGGGAGAGAAAAGATAGGCATAATAAAGAAAAGATAGTAACATTTTCAGATAGCTACAGTGGAAAATTGTTACTGTCTTTTCTTTAATATGTTCAAACACCATCACATCACGCCTGAAACTACTCAAAGATAGGCATGTTGGTCAGGATGAAAGGAGACAGGAAGTACTCGGAAGAGAAGAGAACTTTTAGGTTTAGGTTTGAGGTTAGAGGTTTAGGATTGTGTCTTCTCTGGGCAGAGCTGGGAAGTGCAGCGGTGATCAGCTCATCCACAACCTATCCTAAGCGGAAGACTAACAATCAAAATAATTCCTGTTCAGCTAGAGCGCCCTGGGGGGGGGGGGGGGCTGAGTATCACAGACCTCCCTCTCTTTCCTCAAATTGCCAGAATGCTAATGTTGTTATCGGCCCGCTTTCCAAACCCACCCACTTCGCTGACATCCACACAGACACAAATAACCACAGCTCATAAATGGCGCATTAATAAACAAAACCACTTATATTTATTTCTACAACCATTATTACAATTGCATTTCGGCCACTGTGGATGCGGTTAAGCTACATTTAAGATTAAATTAAGGTTAAGGTAAATGACAAAAGAAATAACAGGCGAAATTTCAATGCGACAGTGCATGCAAGGTATTTCAATTAATTCCACAGCAATAGGTCGCCATATCCAGTACGGTGGTGACCTCAGTTATAGATATATTTACTAAATGCATCCACAATAATGACCCACCCGTATTTTTCTAGTAGAAATAATCGTAAACTCATATTAAATTTGAACGTATATCCGTTGCACCCATCTATTTACAGTTTTTCGAAACTGATTTCTTTTCGTATAAAAATATCGGAAAAATCTTGTCATTTATTTAAATGGATAGGTTTCCTTTCGATATTCTAAGTACCCAATACTTTACAAAAGATAAAAACGAGGCTATCACAGAGCGCTTCACAGCATTGATTTGATTTCATGCCGTTCAAAACTGAGAAGTCTGATCTAACGGGTACTTATCGTTAATTTTAAATTAAATCTCGCATTTTGTAAAATTCCCAGAAACTGCGGGAGATGCCGCAAAAGTAACTTTTGACGGAGTCACCCGCTAATATGTATTTTAATGCACAATTTGAGACTGTAAAAGGCATTCGCCTTGACCGGGATACGAACCAGGAGCCCTCGATAAATTCTGAAATTTTGGGGGCTTTAAAGGAACAAGATGTTGTGAAGAAATACCGTACATACCATGTCACAGGCATTCGTAGTCGGGCGCGTTGCGCCACAGTCCACGAGGTTAAAGCCAATTTTAAACACTTTCCAATAAACGGCGGGAGATGCCGCAGCAGTCATCATTTAACGGAGTCATCCGCTAATATGCATTTCAATGCAACAATTTCAGAGCGTAAAAATCATTCACCTTGACCAAGGCGAATGATTTTTCTACTCTGAAAGTGTTGCCATGAATTGCTTTTAGTAATTAAAGGATTAACAATGATACCAATAAAAACACATCGCTTTGCCCCTACATATTCGATTAATAATCTTGTATTAATGGGGTGACATTTATGGAGAAATTAAAAGGAAAATAAATAGAATCAATCTTCTGGTTCAATAGCTGAGCATCACACGGTGATGATTTCCAAACTAACTATAGCAAGTATGTTTCAAATAAAGTTATTCCTTTGCACATTTTTTCAAGTAAGATCAAAGGTGTGATCCATCATCATTACTAACTCGTTTCTTCGCATCGCTCGTTCTTGGGAAAGCAAATCGAGCAAGGAAGTGAATTCAACGAGGCGCCAGGAGAAATTGCAGTCTCCAGCAAAGCGCGAACTCACCGCTCTTTTTTAATCAATCCTTGAAGTCACTGTGAAAATAAAGGAAATTCAAAGACGCCGTGGTTTACATGGATGGCATTCAGACAGTGGGATTGTTCCACAGAAAAGACGATCCCGATGGTCCCTTCCCTTTCATACCAATACATACTGTTCTTACCGCAGCATTTCAAAGTCGACTACCCCATGTAATCGTTGTTTTATTCGTTCCTCATTGATAGCCCTCCTACGATCAACTCCTTGAAATGCCACCATTTTCCCCTCTTATGATCCATTTATAGAATTTCCTGTGCCGCAGCTAATATATTGTCACTTCTAGGTGATTGATGGTTAATTTCTCAGAAACATAAACTTCGGCGGTTTCCCTGACAGGTGTATCGAAAATTGATTACGTCGCATGGATATACGCATACGTAAATAAAAAGATTACTAATTATGTAAATTACATTAAAATTCAGAAATTCGGCACTCGAGTTCAACATACAATAATGTGGAATTGTGATAACCATTTTTTACTCCAAAGTAGGAGCAATTTAATTTTGACGAGGTTAAATATAAATGTTATCTTTCTTTCGCTGGTTATGCCTTATTTAGAATATCCTGGTGGTAAATGGAATCCTCACGAAGTTGGATTGATTGTCGATTCGGATTGCGTGCAGCGTAGAGGAGCTAGATTTGTAAAACGTTCCCATGACAAACTGCGTAACGTTTCCAAAATATTAGAGCAGCTAGGCTGAGAATCCTCAATTCACCAACACATAAAAATAAAGGATACTAGCCTGAGATATTTTCTTGGGAATTCCTTGTGTCATCATCCAATCCTGTTACTAACCCATGCATGATACTCGTGCATTCATATGCAAAGGGCTTCAACCGCCATTAACACACACACTTTGAAGTAGTTGCGAGGACACTATGGCAGAGATATATATAGGCAGATATTTTCGTAAAGATATAATATGGATATTATTCAAAAGGATACTAAAGAGCACAAAGGGAATTACGATGGAATCTTTATACTGCGCGATATTAAATAAATAGACTTAAGGTGTTCTGTGGTAATTTCCGTTTGAAATAGTGTTCGAAATGAGAAACTAGCAAACCAACAAGAGAAAAGTTGAGAGAATAATTCGAGACCCATATAACAAATGAAAGCGTATTACGGGGCAGACTGGGCCAGTTAGGTTTGATTTAGAAGTTAAATTGGTGAGGACGTGGATAGTTCAGGTCAGGGGAAATGGGAAAAGAGCGACGACGGTGAATGAAGTCTAACAAGGCAGCCTGAGTAGGTACTCTCCCCGCAGTTTTACTGGAGAGTTGGGAATCAGGAAGATAAGGAAACATTAGGAATGTTGTTTTAATCATTCGTTGAAATTATAAGGTATTAATTTGGCCAATTAAAATTTCACTTATATAAGAGTGCATTGACAGTTTGTGAGGACATAAGTATAATTTCGCACACGTCTAAGATATTACCGAGAATCATCAAAGGCAGTTTACATCACAGGACACAAAGGTCGGGCGAAAATCAGTTTGGTTTAAGAAGGGAAGCGTGACCTCTGATAAGAACATCGACAGAAACGAATGAAGAATCCAATAGAAATGTCTCTGCGTATGTCACTGTCTTCGAGAAGGTGAGAATCCTCAATTAGGATAGGACAATTGATGGACATGACTTTAGGATAAAGGGAAATACTGGAAGTATATTTAGGTGAATTATTCGATAACTCTACACTTATGAGGCATCACAAGCACGGATGAAGGAGAAATAATTGGATGGGAAGTGATATACCGGGTAGTAAGGGTTTCCAGCTATTAGAAATTAGTCATTTAACCTATATGATGAGGACCTCTAATAGTCAAATGGGAGAAAAAAGTTGGAAACGAAAGTAGGCGCAGGGACAACTAGTGCCAATTAGGTCTGCGAATGTTTGAGCATTAGTTAGTCACATAGTTAATTGGACTCATGGTTTCACTTTAATAAAATCGCAGTTACCGTTGAGTGTTTTTCAGAGCCTATGCGAAAATATGGGATGAAGATTTATGAGAAGAAATATCAATGATTAAATTCCCAAAAAGTAGCAAGACAGAGGTAAACAATAAGTGGGAGGGTATTAATTTCAACATGAGTCATATCGCAGCATGATTGTAAAGCTTGGCCATTGATTGAGGCACGAGGAAGGGCACAATAAAGAACTCGTGAGCCGTAGACATTGAGGAGAATGGTGTAAATGAGTTGGACGGAAAGGAAAACTACCCCAAAACTATATACATTTTACTCTAGGTTTTTAAATTTGGGAAATTAATTTTCAATTGTAACGCGATAGTAAAGAACCACGATGGTACAGCAAAGAGGTCAAACTGGCGTTGAGGAGACGAAAGATATTCTCATATTTAAAAAAAAATGTTTTAAATTAATGGTTTAAAATCTAATATAGACGTCGAAAGGTAAGCTCGAAGAATGTCGGAAAATATCATGTGCCAAGCCTTACTTACGTCTAAAAACAAAATATTATGCGAATATTTAGAAACTAAACCAAAATCAGTTTGGTGTTACGTCAGAGAAATACAAGGAAAGCGTCCAATTGCAGGTACATTCTCTATTGATAGAAAATGGCCAAATTGTTACAGGCCGCATAAAAAAGGCAAATGTCCGAAATAAATTTGCTCAGAATGTCTACATCAAAAATATTAGCACAAAAACCAAGTCCTCCACCAGCTTAAGAACTGGTTTGGGATATTATACTGAACCAGCAGGGAATGGAAAAGCAGTTCCCGAATATAACACGGAATTAAGCCTCCGATCTGTGAAATCCGATTTAGAAAACTTAAAGGAGCTTTCGGAAGATATCGCCACCTATTAAAAAATAGATTTTCATAAGTCGTTAGAAGAAGTGTCAATAGATTGCGACTGGAAGCTAGCTCACATAGCTCCTTTCTACGAAGACAACAATAGGGAAAACTCCAGTAATTACTGCCCGCTTTCTTAAACACTAATAAGGCGAAAACCCATAGGGCGCACCGATCCTCAAAAATCCTCAAGCACTGGGAAGAGCAACATCAAAGTAAATATCTTAAAAAATGCAACAATTTCAGAGTGTAAAAATCATTCACCTTGAAAGGAATTCGAACCCGGATCCCTCGATGTCCGGCCGATAACTTTAGCCAGTTAAGCTATCGAGGCGTATCCTTAAACTCTAAATTCCGGGTTCGAATCCCGGTCAAGGCTAATGATTTTTACACTCTGAAATGGCTGCCTTGAAATGCATATCAGCGGATGACTCCGCTAAAAGTTGTCCCACAGACCAGTCATCTTAAAATGGCTGTGTGTTATCAGTATATGATGGAGAGTAAAATAATAATAGCGATTGGTAAGCCTACGTTTGACCAATACCATGCCATTATTAAACGTCTTTCGTGCCATCTCTCTCATTTTATCGAACACCTCCATCATAAAAAACCACAATGCCTGTTTTTTTGCAAATGAAGTGTTCGCAGAGAATTTAGTCAGTTGCAACAATATTTTGAGGATGGAAAATCAGAGAAATGATGAACTAACCATCGTCTTGGTCTCACGACGCCAAAAGAGAGGTCATGCGGCGACTCGCCCTCACCCCTCCCGGACGCCTCATTACAACCCCCGAGGGAACAAACAAATCACACTCGCTCCCTCCGCCCCCGCTGGCAATCACATGGAGACCGAACGATTCGAATGGGAAAGGGTCATTTTCTCTCTCTGGTCGCGGTCATTGGGCACCGGGTGGTTCATGACGCGGCCGCGGGTCATCCCAGGGTTGTCGGGCGGCGGCCACTGCGCAGCGGAGGGGGGCGGGGGAGGAGGGGGGAGCGGGACGCACGTCGTTCGGAAGGGGGACACCGACATTAAATGGGGAAGGAAAGAAACGAGGGGAGCGGGGGGCGCTGCGGGAGGTGAGGCCGGAGAGAAAGAAAACAAAAGCCGTTAGCGTTCCGTGCACATGACCCCTGCGACTTCTGTTAGCGACCATCTCGATACATCAATCTCCGTTCGCTTGCCGAATCGACCCGAGGGCGAAGGGAGACCTCCCGCGGGGGAGGCGCCCCCGAACCCTTCCAACCTACACTTCCCCACCCCTTCCGTCGGCAGGGCGTGTGAACCATCTCTCCCCCTCCCCCCGCCCCAGATGGAAGAGGGGAAAGAAAAGAGGGGATGTAGAAAAAAAGGCAATTTCATAACGGCCTCCCTCTTCTCACCTGCGGCGGCCACAACCGCGCAGGAACAGAAGAAGGCAGTCCCACGCGCGCCGTGGGGGTGGAGGAGGGAGAGGAGGACAGGGGAGGGAGAGGACAGGGGAGGGAGACTGTTTGTTGGCCTTGTTTGATCGATACAAATCGTTTAATCATGTCGTCCGGGGCGCTGGGGTGGGGTCGGGAAGCAGAGTGGAGTGGGAGGGAAGGGGAGGAGAATAAGAGAGGGAATATCGGACGGACGGACGAAGGAAGCCCGGGGGGGGGGGGGGGGTTGAGCAGGAAGGGACTCAAAAATCCTGATTTCTGCCCGGCCCCCCAGAAAATGGCACAATAAGGACGGCAGGAAAGATTAAGTGAGCAAGTAGAAGGGACTTACTCAATGTGCACGGATATGCGAAATATCGAGCAATTAGCTCCGGACAGTTTTCATGAATCTTACGCAAGAGCTTAAATTATTTTGTTACGTATCATAAACATAAAATAATTTCTAATTTTTTTGAAAGTCTCAACCATTAGCAGCTATTTCAATCCGAAGATAGGTTGACTGAAGGTTGACATTATTCCCAATTTAATTTAACTTTTTCGGCCCAAAATTGACGGCTGAGGGCAATCTATTGGACTTAAATACGAATAATAACGATGATTTTTCGAAAAATTTGTAAATATTTCAACACTAAGAAAGGCATTAAAAAACTGAAATTGAAAATGAATATATATATATATATATATATATATATATATATATATATATACTACGTCAAGGTTGTAGTCCGGGGAGGGGTGTGTGGATATGTATATATATATATATATATACATATATATATATATATATATATACATATATATATATATACATATATATATATATATATATATATATATATATATATATATATATATATTCATTTTCAATCTCCGTTATATATATATATATATATATATATATACATATCCACACACCCCTCCCCGGACTACAAACTTGACGTAGAGGAAGGGCTTGTGCCTTCCGATGACCCCTAGAGCTGTGCTGGCGGGAGTAATAATAATTGCTCCTGGTAGGGTCACCCATGCCAGATAGGTCGAAAGTTAGGAGCCAGACGAAAGGTAGTCCACGCAGCGTCTCTTCCTCAGTGAGGCGGCTGCAATGGCGTCTGACCCCAGTGGGGCGGCCAGCAAGTGATGGTGTCACGTTAAAAACACTATTGAGGAAGGAAACCACCTCAGTTATCATTCCCAAGATTAACATGATGGACAATACAGAGATATTGAGTCCTGGCAACTACGGGGCTCGGCCCAATCGGCCGTGTGTCGTGCCCGGCAGCGGGGGAGGCTGGGCTTCCGCGGTCGTCATCCCACCAAGGGAAAACCAGCAGCAGCAGGACAGAAGACGCAGAAGAAGAAGACCACATTAGTTAGAATAGAAACGTGGAATGTTAGGACAATGATGAGTACAGGGAAATTGGAGAATGTTAAGCGGTGAAGCGAGAGATGGAAAGGGGAAATATAGATATTTTAGGTCTATGCGAGGTGAGATGGGATGAGATAGCGAGGATTACTGGAGTGATAAGTATAGAATAATATACATCGACGGGGACGAGAGCCAACGAGGGGTTGCTATAGTACTAAATGAAGACGTAGGAAGAAGCGTAGTCAACATAGAGGAGGTAACGGATAGAATATTACTAGTAGAGATAAAAGCAGAACCGAGGAACTTGGTTATTATATAGGTATACATGCCACCGAGCAACCATAAGGAAGAAGAGGCCGATAGAATATACGATCCGTCAGAGGACATAATCGCGTGTGTTCCCGCAGGGAAACATTTGATAGTGATGGGGGATTGGAATACAACGGTAGGCGAAGGAAGAGATGGTGAGGAGAAGAATTGCGCTAGGTAAAGAGGCTTTAACAAGGAGGAGGGAGTTGATGAGAGGGACATTGATTAAGGGCACTAAGAAAAGACTCGATAAAACTTAAATATGGAGCGTAGCTATCTACGGCGCGGAAACTTGGTCATTGAAGCAGGAGGATGGACGTAGACTGGAGGCTTTTGTAATGTGGGTGTGGATAAGGATGGAGGAAGTGAAACGGACAGAGAAGAAAACAAATGAGGAAGTACTTGGTATGGTGGGCGAAGAGAGGCGTTTGTTGGGAGAAATCCTATGGAGGCAGGAAACGTGGATGAAGGGGGTATTGACCGGCAGTGGGATGTTGAAGACTGTAATAGCGGGGAGAATGTTAGGCAAACGAGGAAAGGGAAGGAGAAGGATAGGGATGTTGGACGGGATGAAGAGAAGAAGAAAGTACTCAGAGCGGAAGAGGGACCTGATGTAGAGTAGGATACTGGATTTTGTATTTCGTTAGGAATCACACAATATTTATTTAGGAGCTGTGTCCATCCAAAAACTTACCTTAACCGGTAGATTACCTTACAATAATATCCACACACACTTATATATCACGAAACACGAAATCCCGCCATATGGCGAACAAATATTCATCCACATGGAAATAGATAAAAGGAAAAGGGATAGGAACACATAGAAAGGTCGGACACACTGTCTTTTCCTCTTGTATGTGGTCTATTTCTCCTTTGGTAGGTAAAACGGCCCGAAAAATTTTTATTTTTCGATTTCGAATATTTTTCCAGAAAACTGTATCCAAATGGGACCTAACCTGTGTTACTGCCGAAATCGTCGCTCCAACTTTGAAAAAAAAATTTGAGCCCCCTACTGCGTACCGCCTAGGCGTGATCTGTCCCCAAACAAACAAACTAATTAAATTTCCGTTTCATATACATAAGGATATATACATTTATATATATATATATATATATATATATATATATATATATATATATCCGGGTGTATACACACACACACACACACACACATATATATATATATATATATATATATATATATATACCCGTAAATACATGCACACTCATGAAACGGGTGCTACGGAAATGGATTGAGGGCAACTGGATAAAAAAACATTAAGGTCGAATATATCGTAGGATTCGTGGAGCAGCGGACAGGTGCGGAAGCCAAACAGAAAAAAGTTAGTGGTAATTCAAAGAGAATCATATGCGGACCGACAAAAATGTGGCTCGAACTCGACAATATTTGGACTCTGACCGTCGATTGAGTATGAACTGAACTTGCCATCTGCTGCTTTGTTCCGCATTGTTACTGAAGATTTAGCGACGAGGGAAGTGTGCGCCAAGCTCGCGCCCAAGGTGTTAGCCACAACGCGCTACGAGTCATCCAGTTCCTGGCCAAACTCCAAGTGCCATCGCTGCCCCCCCCCTCTCTATAGTCCTGACGTCGCCCCGGCAGACTTCTTTTTGTTCCCTCGGATTGAGGCCGCCCTGATAGGCACCCGTTTTTTATTATAGAAGAGACCAAATCAGCCGCGACGAAGACCTTGTGAGAGGACCCCGAAGACGCCCTCCAGGGCGCGTACTGGTCATGGCAAAGTCGCTGGAAAAAAATTGTAGAGGCCCAAGGACAGTGCTTTGAAGAAATTCAAGTGTTTGTCCAAAATCTGTTCAATAAATTACTTTTTTTCATAATTGCATCCCTTTTAGAATGCAACCTCGATCATTAAATTCAGAATTATAATTCAACTGTTTGAATGATCAGGAGATCAATTCAATATACCCACAAGGAATATGACATAGACGTCTGTGTGTAACAAGGGCCTTTCAAATGATATGCCCACACTACGATCACGGTATTTGGAAATAAACATTCCGCGCACATTCCTGGACAATCAAAAGTAAAGAAAAAATATTCCCGAGGAAGTATATGTACCGAGTTTGATGGGAAATACACCTGGCGATATCTCTATCCCATACCTTGGCGAGTAGAGCTATGATATGTGTATTTTCAAGGTTCGTTAACGATGGAATAAAAAAAATTACTTCTCATGGGTGAAAATAAGTCAGTGGTTGGTTCGCTGAAATATGTACAGCGCCAGCTTTATAGGGGTTAGCCTCAATTTTGAAAGCGAGTTCTCTTCCTCCAATTTGCGTAATATCGCCACTCCGAACCGCATTTTCGAAACGCGGCTTCGTCAAGCAGTAATTCCGCTCGGGTCGGCTTCATTGCATTCCCGACTACTCTTTTCCCCTCCTTCGATCGGACTACTGTTTTGCTCTTCGATTGCGCCCGCGGATGATGAAGCTTTGTTGCTTTGCTATCAGAAGGCCAAAGGGGAAAGAGGGTTGCGAGGGAGGGGAGGCCATCATTAATTACGGTGGGCTACCAGAAACGGTGGACATGGCGATCTGCAAGGCGGGTCATTTAGGGATGGAGTGCTACGCCATTGTGCACCAAATTCAATTGCCCCGACGTTCTCTCTCAAATTCGAATGGCGTGACACCTCCCCAAACAATTACGGGACACCTCTGACCTATACTTTAGCTGAAAAATTCTGCGTCACTCTAGTTCTTCTGTCCGATGAACGACGGAAACGGTGCATGCCCAGAAGAGAATAAAATTGGCTTCCCAGAGAGTAAGTCATATGCAACACCTTTTTCAATTGATTGGTTTTTTTTAAGTCTTAACTCCTGGGGCAGGGGAATCTACATCTACTTATTACCCCGCAAGCCGCCGCAAGGGTGTGTGGCGAGGGGTGATAGGGCACCACGCGCAAACAGTCAAGCTGCCTACTAACATACACATGCGCCTATATATATTTCAGATGTTTTTACAATATTTAATCTTGTTGTGACTTGTATATTAAATGTATTAAATATTTATAAAATGATTTTGGTTTCTCACTATTATGATTCCTGATATCCTGGGGAAAGATCGAGTATTTGTATCTATCCGAACTGGATTCTATCTCCCTTATCTTATCTCTGTGGTCTGACCTAAACCTAAATAGTAGTGTGGGGCCATAATAATTCCTCTGGGGTCATTGCTAAACTCGTTTGCTCTGAATCTTTCTTAAAGTCTAAGTCTCGCTTGTTCTCTTCGCTTCTCCAGTGGCTCCCAGTCTAATTCATTATAAAGGCCTGTCACACTCATCCTCTTATTATAACGATTTTTGATGAATCTGGCGAATTTTATCTGGACTTGATCTAATTCCTTTTGCCAAATTTTCTCCCAAGAATCCCAAATACTAAATGCGGTCTAACTAGAGCAAAATGCACTCCATTTTTTGGTGGCAAGCATGATTCCGTACGAACAAAAAAATTTAAACCAGGTGAAAATATATATGTATTGAATCTTAAGAGAATAGGAAGTCGGATTATGGAACACACAGGCAATGTAATGCCCGTAGGACTATCTATCGACGAAACGATTGGCAACGTTCGATGTGAGACTCGTCGAAAGCATTCTATTCTTTTGACGAGGAAAGCGTTCACATGAAGACATGCACGTTTCTCGACTCTTAGAAAATGAAATAAACACGTTCCGCTTCCGCAAAGGAGTCCTGCAATCAATAAAAAGTTAAGCATTACTCTTTTTTATTTTAAATTAAAAAATAATGCAGCCATCGGTCGTACTCCGCTACAAGGTGATCACAGTTTTTCTACATATCCAATATCATCAAGGTATTCACATTTAACTATAGAGTCATAGTATTATTCAATTTACTCGAATATTGGAGACGTTCAGGCTTTACATTGACAAATATTTTCTCCACCATATTGAAGAGGGAAACGCAATGATAATCACACAGTTTATTTTTTTCTTTTGAATAATTTTTAATTGCATATGATAGTTTCGCAAAACTCTTTCGTTTTGGGCGCCTACCGAAATTTCTCATTAAATTTTTATTATTTCTTCCTCACGATATTTTATCTGCAAGTGGTTTTTCAAGGTTAACTGCGATGAAGGTATTATTTATGTTTTCGTTAAAATATGAAATATATTTGCACAGCGTGGCGTTAATTAATTAAATCTGGCTCAGTTCAAAAATTTAGCAATGGCAGACTATATACAGATACCTCATGAGGAGTGATGAAGTGAGTTTACACGCAAACTGGTACAATTTTGTAATCACACACGAGCCTACAGGAGACGCGATGAAATTCAAAGAGGGTGTAAATCGTTTAAAGTGATGTGTAAACATGGCACTCAAACTATGCTAGCTTTTATAGAACCTGGATTCCCTCCGATTCGATTCACTTACCTATTAACCTCTCTATTCACGAGAAAGAGAAGCAGGGACTTGGTTCGCCAGCACATGGAATCTATTTGAGCTTGAATCGATAGCATGGTTGACTGCGGTCGAAATCCCTGCCTCGACGCCCTATTTCTCAAGTGAAATAGCCCTATTGAAATGTAATGAAATAATTGACTTTGTAATTCCACACACTTTATTTAAAAACACGACCAGGTTTCGACGTTGAACGTCATCATCAGGTGAGCCCTGATGAGTCAGCCCTGATGAGCTTATTTCTGGGGTACATCGAACAATTTTACAACGATAAATTTTAACGCGGACAATTCATATTGCTATGAATGCATTCACCTGTGCTTCTAATACCTGTCCTTTCGGATATAATTCATTCTAGCTTTAGAAGCATCTTTTTTAGGGTGTCGAAATAAAATGACTCACTTGGAACGTAGTCGTATAATAGAGGCATACGAGTTTGTTTCAATTCCAATTAGGATTTGAGCGAATCCTTGCCCATCGCTCTGTCTTTACTCGAATTTCACGGGGTGCAAGTATCAAGACAATAAGCAGATCCGCTTTAAAGAAACTCGGCTTCATTAAACGGGTGGTGGGCAAATGTAATGAGAAAAAAATAAATTTGGCAAAAAGAATAAGATAAAGTCCAGAGAAAATCCGCCTGATTCTTAAAAAATTGTAACGATAAGAAAACAAGTGTGTTGCGCCTTTCAGGGGATTTTAGGCCGGGAGCCACTTGAGATACAAAGGGAACAAGCGAGACTTAGACTTGTAGAAAGGTACAGAACAAACGAGTTTAACGATGACACTAAAGGAATTATTATGACCCTGCACTACTTGAGGGTATCAAAACACTAAGATAAAATGAGGGAGATAGATTCCAAAACAGATAGATACAAATACTCATTCTTTCCCCGAACAATCAGGAATCAAAACAGTAAGAAACCGAAGTCGTTTTAGAAACATTAAATACATTTAATTAAAAATCGAAACAAAATTAAACATTGCAAAGATATTAGGTATGTTTGTAGGTGCATGTGTGTGTTATTTGGTTGCTTGAGTGCTTGCATGTGTCTGGGTTATTAAGATTTTTACATGAATGCCGACAATGTTGGGCTTATGGACTGTATAAATTTTTGGCTTTTGCATGCGGTTTTTTTCTTAATTACGGGTGGTGCCCAAACACCCCCCACCACACGCCCTTCCGGCGGCTTGCGGGGCATTAAGTTGATATAGATGTAGAGACAACTCAAATTCCGATCCAGCCGCAAAATTGAAAACGGTATTATGGAGGCCTTAAAATGAGCTGATCATTTTTCCCTAAAGGTATTAGAGCTAGTTAGTTAACGAGAGTCATAAAGTAACACCATAAGTAGCACGGTCATGAATCAATTGAACTTCCACCTCATTACTTTCCAGCTCTGCATGACCTGTCTTAGATATATGGTGGAGGTGATTCGCATGAATGGTTGGGGCTCGTTTTTATTCCCTCTTTTTTCGCATACTACAGAACCTTTTTAGGGGATTGTTCTGCACTAGGTTTTCCGTCAGCGTGTCCATGGATATGTACGTATTTTCGGATTTTTTTAAAAGAAATGTTAACCCTTTTTCTAACCTTTTAAATACTTCCTCTCCCTTTCCCTCTGCCCATGTATATGTGCATATTTATGTGCAAACATACACACAAACACAAACACACACACACACACACACACACACACACATATATATATATATATATATATATATATATATATATATATATATATATATATATATATACTATACACACATATATATATATATACTATATATATATATATATATATATATATATATATATATATATATATATATATATATATATATATCTACATCAGGTCCTTCTTCAGCTCCGAGTAATTTCTTCTTCCTTCATCCCGTCCAACATCGCTATCCTGTTCCTTCCCTTTCCTCGGTTGTCTAACATTCTCCCCTCAATTAAAGTCTTCAACATCCTACTACCGGCCAATACCACCTTCATCCAGTTTCCCTGCCTCTATAGGATATCTCCCAACAAACCCCTCTCCTCGCCCACCATACGAAGTACTTCCTCGTTTGCTTTCTTCTCGGTCCATTTCACCTTCTCCATTCTTCTCCACACCCATATTTAAAAAACCTCCAATCCACGTCTATCCTTCTGCTTCAATGACCACGTTTCCGCTCCGTACATAGCTACGCTCCATATCAAAGTTTTTACGAGTCTTTTCTTAACATCTTTACTCAACGTCCCCGTCATCAACTCCCTCCTCCTTGTGAAAGCCTATTTGCCTAGTGCAATTCTTCTCCTTACGTCCCCACTACTTTGGCCGTGTTGGTCCAAAACACTTCCCAGAAACGTAAACTGTTGTATCCACTCTAGTTTTTGCCCCCAATTTTAATGTTTAGCTAAGTCTTTTTCTTTCTAGAAAATCGCATAACCTTTGTTTTATTAATATTGATTATCACCCCTTACCTGTCGCACTGAATTTCCAATTCCTTCAAGAAATGCTGGCAACCCCTTGGCTGACTGACGAACAGAAGCTAGGTCATCAGCAAACCTAACTGATTTTACGAATTCCCCCCGACTTTCATTCCTGCATCTACCTCTTCCCATGCCTCTTCAATCATTTCTTTCACATATACGTTGAAAAACATCGGTTATAATGGACAACCCTGCCTAGTCCTGATTGTATTTTTCGGACTCCCAGTTCCCCACCCGCACCTGAGCAGTCTGAAACATGTACAGGTTGCGGATTAGCCTCCTTTCCCTCCAATCTATTCCTATTTTCTGCATATATACTCATTAGTTTTTCCCAATTCACTCTATCAAATGCTTTTTCGAAATCTACGAAACAGGCAAATACCTCCTGGTTGTGTTCTTTATTCCTCTCGATTAATAATCTCATTACTGCAATGGCATCACGCGTACCTCTCCCCTTCCTAAACCCAAACTGGTCATCCCCTAAGTAATCATTTGCCCTACTCTTTATCCTTTTATTTCTGATGCTGAGAACAATTTTAGCTGCGTGGGATATCAAACTTATCGTCCTATAGTCCTCACATGACGTGGCCTTTCCTTTTTTCGGAATGGCAACTGAAACTGATCTCACAAAGTCTTCCGGCCAGATTTCATCCTCATAAATACTACGGATCAGCCCATATAGCCTCTCCCTCCCACATTTTCCCAAACATTTCAGCAGTTCCGCAGGAATCTTATCCTCCCCCACGGCCTTATTTAGCTTCATCTCCCTTACTGCCCTTGCTATCTCATCGTCTAGTATGCCTGGACCTAAGCTATCTTCCTCTACGTCATATTCTTTTCAATGTCTAACTTTGTTGGTCGAAGTTCTTTACTATACAGTTCTTCTATATACTCCTTCCATCTCTCTTGGATCTTTCCTGCGTCAACTATTACCTTACCCCCCTTATCTCTAACTGTTAGCATAGATCTCCCTTTCTTACTTCCCGATAAAGATTTAACTTTGCTGTACAGCGCACCGATTTCACCCTTCCTCTGCAGACTTTCCACCATGCTTCTTTTGCTTTATTTGTTGCCCGCCTCAATTTATTGTTTAATTCTTTGTACTTCATTATGCGTAACTCTTTATTTATATTCTTTCATTTTCAGCGCTCACCCATCTTTGTAATCATCTCATCCGTGATCCATGGTTCCCTAGTCCTTTTAGCGTTAACGGTTCCAATAGTGTCTTTTGCGGCTTTGGACAACCCTTTCTTGATACTTTCCCATTTTTCTTCGATAGTACTTAGCTCCTTACCATTCTTCATGATTTCCTCCACTGCCTGTTTATATTCCTTCCTTTTCAAACCATTTAATGCTTATACATTCCATTTTCTAACCTGCCCCCCCTGCCTTATCTTTTTGAAACGGACGCTACATTTCATAACAACTAAATTGTGGTCTGAGTCCCCATCCGCTCCCGGGAAGCTGTGGGAATTTATCACACTGTTCCTAAACCTGTGTCTAACCAGGATATAATCTAGCTGATACCTTTCTGAGTCACCTGGCATTTTCCATGTATACCTGCGTCTTTTGTGGTGTCTAAACCAAGTGTTGGTGATGCCTAACCACTGTCCCCTGCAGAACTCAATAGCTTTCTCCCCGTGGACATTCCTCGTGCCTACACCGTAGTCCCCCACCTCATCACCATCTATTCCTTCGCCTACCGTCTCATTCCAAACCCCCATCACTATCAAATGTTTTCCTGCAGGAACACACGCGATTATGTCCTCTAACTGATCGTATATCCTATCGACCTCTTCTTCTTTATAGTTGCTCGGTGGCATGTATACCTGAATAATAACCAAGTTCGTCGGTTCTGCTTTTATCTCTACTAGTAGTATTCTATCCGTTACCTTCTCTATGTTGACTACGCTTCTTCCTACCTCTTCATTTAATACTATGGCAACCCACGTTGGCTCTCGTCCCCGTCGATGTATATTATTCTATACTAATCCACGCTATCTTTCCATCTCACCTCGCGGAGACCTAAAATATCTATATTTCCCCTTTCAGTCTCTCGCTTAACATTCTCCAATTTCCATGTCCTCATCGTTGTCCTAACATTTCACGTTTCTATTCTAACTAATGTGTTCTTCTTCTCCTGCATCTTCTGTACTGCTGCTGCTGCCGGTTTTCCCTTGCAAGGGTTTCGTGGGATGACGACCGCGGAAGCCTTGCCTCCCCCGCTGCCGGGCACGACACACGGCCGATTGGGCCTAGCCCCGTAGTTGCCAGGACTCATATCTCTGTATTGTCTATCATTTAAATCTGGGGAATGATAATTGAGGTGGTTTTCTTCCTCAATAGTGTTTTTAACGTGACACCATCACTTACTGGCCGCCCCAATAGGGTCAGACGCCTTTGCAGCCGACTCACTGCGGAACAGACGCTGCGTGGACTACCTTTCGTCTGGCTCCTAACCTTCGACCTTTCTGGCATGGGTGACCCTACCAGGAGCAATTATTATTACTCCCGCCAGCACAGCTCTAGGGGTCATCGAAACGCACAAGCCCTTTCACCACGTCAATGTCCGGGGAGGGATATATATATATATATATATATATATATATATATATATATATATATATAATGGGCCGACACAACATAACACAAATAGAAAAGAATAGACACATATAAAAGAACACTTACACGGTAAATTGTTCGAGCTTTCGGCCCTCTCAGGGGCCTTCTTCAAGAGAGACTGCTATATATATAGATGGGAGTGGCCTAAAATTGTTACTTTGTGGAAGCCCACCCTCACCCCTCCTTCGCCTCCCGTTCTCCCCTTCTCCTGGCCCCCTTCCCTTTCTCTCGCACCCCTCACCTCAACAACTCCAGCAGTCATTACTTCTATATCTTCAGAGGAAGACGGATTGTTTCCGTCGAAATATCAAGAAATAACGTGTGAGTGTTCTTCTTTTTTTGTGTTTCTATATTGTGTGTTACTGTGTATTGTACTATTCGGCACTTCCGTGTTACGTCTACGAAAGCATATATATATATATATATATATATATATATATATATATATATATATATATATATATATATATATATATCCCTCCCCGGACATTGACGTGGTGGAAGAGCTTGTGCGTTTCGATGACCCCTAGAGCTGTGCTGTGCAGTAGTTAATTCATCATGGATATATATATACAGGGTCGCACCCAAAAGTGGTAGTTCTGCTGTGTCCTCACTCTGTCCATATTCGTGTCGATTCTTGTCGTCGACGGTCGTCCGGAGCGATGGTCGTCTTCAACGAGCTCCCTACCCTCTTTAAACAACTTGTGCCACTCAAATACCGTGGAACGGCTTAAGGCAGTGTCCCCATAAGCCTGCTTGATCATATCGAGGGTCTCAGTTGCCGTCTTCCCGGGTTCGCACAAAACTTCACGGAATAACTTTGCTCTAAATTCAGATTCATTTTGTTTTTCGACGCGGA
The DNA here is from genome assembly GCF_022747635.1 of Hetaerina americana. Lineage (NCBI taxonomy): Eukaryota > Metazoa > Arthropoda > Insecta > Odonata > Calopterygidae > Hetaerina > Hetaerina americana. The sequence continues at coordinate 1,324,431 of NW_027286763.1, forward strand.
CAAAAAACTTGCTTCACTAAAAACGGTGTCCTCACTCAACGACAGCCCGCAGGCGACTGAGGTTGGTGTCGGTCTGTTGCTAAGAGCCCCCTCCACGTTACCCTGCCAGGCAGACCCCTCTCCACCGCTCCGTTCGCGCCAGAGAAAATCAGTCCTACCACTTTTGGGTGCTTCCCTGTAAATACAGGTATATATATATATATATATATATATATATATATATATATATATATATATATATATATATATATATATATATATATATATATATATGAAAATTATATATCAGCATGATACTCTTGATGAGCCACCACGGAGTTTTGTGCCGGGAGTGAAGGGGATGAATGGAAAACCATCCTAGGAAGGGAGGCCGAGGGTGGAAGGTGCTCGGGGCATGAAATACGTCCCTCATTCGACGGAGATTTGCTTAGTCATTACATCTTAAGGGAACGACCAATGTGAAACATTTCAAAGGTTAAATGTAATTAAGTTAATTTTGAAATAGCCGGTAAATTATCCACTCATTTGTATCGGTGTATTGATTTTAACATATATTGATTTCTCTCCTTTTTCCGGAACCCTCTGTCGGTCCGATTTCAATAATTTGTTCTGGTCATCGCGAATTTTATTATAAATTAATTTGATTTGGAATATGTTGATTCTCTTTTCCGATTACTGCTCTCAAACTTAAACAAATACAATCCATCACACGCACAAATAGTCAATTCCCTGTTCACTTGATGTTTTCGGCATTTAGAGCCCAGAATTTCAGGGAATGATCATACCGCGCGTTTATAGCATTTTGCGACACGGAGTGTACAACACTTTGGCTTACTTCAAGTGGAAAATTTTATAGAATTTGGTGGCCACTCAGACTGTTTAAAATATTCAGAAAAACTGTTTCTTTTCCTGCCCCAAAAGAATTTTTACTATCATCCATCAGTGAGATATTACATTAATAGCGGTGCGTCGTTTTGTGGCCACTTCCAAGCTCGATGATTTATTCCGTAGGCATAGCATCTGAAAGTAACGGGAAGTTAAATGCTTTTCCTGTGGAGTGAAATACGCACATTTGAACATTTAGAATCATGGGAGATATGAAAGAGCAGAATGACAATCTAACTTTATACATTCGACACATAATTCCAGCCCAGATGTCTATATATAATACCTAATCCACGAAGAAATAAATTAATGGTATCTGCTTCTGTTTCATACCGATAAGCCTTTGTTTCCACTAAATCAAAACCGGTTAAGTTAATTTTGCAATCCCATCCTCGATAGCGGCCACCTTGATTGTTGATGTCGGGAGGGGGTCTTCAACTGGAGTCCTGGGCACTTTGACCTCTTGGTCCATTATGCCAACCCATGTTTAATCTGCCCGCCACACGCCAATCATGCGACATATATAACGAGTTAACAGCTACTCCTATGCCTACAAAAAGAGGACAAGTTCAACGTGCATCAAAAGAGGGCAGCCATACATGCAATTCAGACTCTTATTACCGGTTAGCATTCTACGCATTCCGGACGGATAATTCACAAATACAATAGGCTTCATATACAATCACCTACACCCAACCTGGCAATATGGCGCACGGCATGGGGCGTTAGGACGCCAGACTTGAATTCATATAGTGTATTTACTGATACAGTGTTTTGCGGGAATTGAATCTTGTTAACTCTTATTTTCGAAACTGTGAACTCATTATTTTCTTAGGTCCTCCCCTTTTATTATTGTCGCGAATATTGCGCGGGAAAAACGAATACTTCAATCAATCAGTTCTACAATCGAACTCTCTAATTTTGTAGCAATTGTTGGCCCTTCCAATGTTAATTAGGGAGCCTAATTATATCTCCAGTGTCGGATGCAAAATCGTACGCTTTATAACTTTGTAATACGTTTAATCGAACCCTGGTAAAATTATGAAGGCTAACCATCCAAACCCTGTCTGGACACAAAATTGCTTAATTTCGATGATATAGCAGGAACGGCGTATCGACGTTCCCAGGGCCCCTCGTCCACAATTCCACCTCCGTAGGCATTAAGCATAAAACCAATGTTAGAGGACGACATAGTTAACAAAAAAATGGTAGAATGGAATCCGGTAATCTTAGCTCGATGTTTTAGTATTTTCATAAAAATTAAAGTCTCGCATTATTATCGAATTCAATAATGAATACAGGCATAACTCTGAATTAACACTGACTCCAAGGAGGGCAATGAGATAACAGAGCGGGTGAAACGTCGGACCACTGAGCCAGGGACTCGGATTCAAAGCGACCCTGACACTTAAGGATCCACCATGAGCTGAGATTTACAGTTCACCAGATCCTCTGAGAAAACCACAAGCGGCACAGAGAAAGGAACTGGCTCCCCCAATCAGGTGCGTAGATTCCACATGACGCAATGCCTTGGCACTACGTGAGTTCTATTCACATAGTTTAGAAAAACTATCGGTCGCTTTACCGAGTAGGTTGATACCTTTCGCTAGCTAACCGGAAGCTTTGCTCGCATTCAATGGCGAATCATGCGTGCAAATTTACGACCGGATCGACTATTATTTGAAATGATCCTACCCATAAATCAAGATAGTAAATCAAGATGAAATAAATATAGCAACAAGCACTTGGTGAAATTATCGCCTCTTGCACATGCGATTCGTTTCCGTTAGCCCCAGAGTGAAGCAGGTAAAAACGAAAGTCGCACGATAAACAACACGTCATAGATCTTGGTAATATCGTGAAGGGAAGGCCAAAAACAAAGCTATACAGTGAAAGAGAGCGTTGGGCACTATTGCAGGTTACCACCGCTTCGCTTGAGTAATATGTTGAAGTTGACGACACTGACTGAAATAATCTCTCTAAAATGCTTCAATGATCAATTATTTCCACGTGCAGAAGACGTGGCCTCAGGAGAAAGCATATGAGACAGCAAGGAGAAAGGACAGAAGCACACGATTATCGGGCGAAAGGTGCCCTTAGGGAGCACTCGGGGGGTTTGGCATGGAGCGCAAGTTGGCGGGGGCGGAGTGGGCTGGGCTAAGGAGGGAGGGGGTCGTGGATGAGGCGCGGACGGGTGCCGCGCTTGGGTGGACGGGGAACCGGACGGAGGTCTCCTGGTGCGCCATCGATCTCAAGGATGAAAATTTTTCCCTACATATCGCGGGAAGTGACGTCACCCACCGGGACCTTGATCGCGCCAATCAGGCGACAATGCTCGTGGGAAAACTCCTTCGACAAGGGAGTTGGTGTCGCCGCTGCAAGGCCGAATTGGAAAATGCGTCGGGATAGAAACGAAAAAAGAGTAAAAAAACTGAAGAGAGCAACGCGCGAGTAGGGAGGAGCGTGTATTAATTCAGTCAACCAACCTTACGACGACGGTTTCACTGCCTCTGCCCAATGAATCAAGAACGGACGGAAAAAAACACCACGGGGGTTTTTAATGACTCTATATTCTGCGCTGTTGCCGCGCTTACTCCTCCGAAACTTTCAGAAAAATTGTTCCGAATAAAGTGACTACAGCTATGCGCAATACGCATCTGCCAACCATCTAGATCCACTCAATGCCCCGAGAGTGCGTACGGCGGACGATCTGATGGTCGGATCCTCGAGGTTACCGAGAAGTAATCAAAGCTCCGAGTCCATTTGCCAGAACTGGTAAGTCTCTCGTCAGTCCAGCATACTTTATCGAAAGAAACCGCCATTGTTTTAGCAAAACACTAATTCCTGGATCCACCATATTGCAATTTCTCTGCGATTGGATAAATTAATCATCACCCTAGCTCACCGGCAGAAGCTCAAGGTTCAGTATTTCATTCAGGCTCTTGATTCAGCATTCGCCGAAGCATTGCCATTGAAAGAGATAAAAGAACTCTGAGCGATTAGAAATGGAAAATTTAAGAGTCTTTTTTTAATCAATGAATGATTTTTTGATCCTGGGCAACACACCATATCTGCGAAACAAAACTCTAATCTGGTCCATGGCCCTTTTTTTCTGCCACCGGAAGGCTTTGACATTGAAGCCACAGTTTAATAGCTTCATAATTAGCCCAGTCCTTTTGACAGAAGTTCTAGAAGCGAGGAGTTGATCTTATGTAAAATGTTTTTATGCTTACTCTTCGAATTGACTGAAAGGCATTTGAGGTCAAATAAGTTCCAGAGTTAGATTTGCCTACTCAATCATATTTTATCCGACTCAAGGACAAGATTGCATCATTTAAGCCCAATGAGCGAAGAACAAACTGCTAAAAGAACTTGAGTCCGTATGAATGTGTCTAGCCTGTGACTGCTTGCAGTAATATCACTCTCAAGTCACCACCAACCGCTATAGCTATGCCGATTCTTTTTTCCTCTAGAGTTGATTTATAATGAAGTTTTCGCAGTACTTGTACTACTTAATTGCCGTATCATATCCTGAAGTACAATCCTAAAGTTTCACGAAGCCTTTGAATTTAACTTTGCCGAGTACACAAGTAATCTTTTTCCCGGCTATAGGAAATTTTAAACTGATAGCATGATTTATAGCTGCTATTTATATATATATTATCAGACGTTTTCATCTGAAAGTTTGACCTTTTTAACGATAACTTTCTTCAGGACCTTTTGTCGTTTGATCATAACTTGCGTTGTTTACAGTGACTCGAACATTTTGTCCCAGCGAAAATATTGAGTTAAATCGTGAACACTTTCGTGCGATGTTTTTACGACTTTCGGCGTGGATTATCAAGACAGGAGTGTGGCGATCAACTTACTTCCACTTTTGGCGATGAAGCCCCATCCTTTGCCACTGTGAAACGCTGGTACAACGAATTCCATCATGGCCGCCATTCGCCCAGCGACGAAAGTCGTGAAGGTCCTTCAAAATCAGTTGTTGTGCCAGAAAACATAAATGCTGTGCAAGTACTAGTAAAGGAAATCGTCATGTGACTCATCGTGAGATTGAGGCATCCTTGGGGATTAGTACGACGAGCATCAATAAGATATTGCATGATAATTTACCTGTCAAAAAAAATTGTTCGCGTTGGATCCCGCATAATTTGAAAAAAGCTCAAAAAGATGCTCATGCCCATTGGTGCAAAGAAATCCTCAAGAAACACAGTCGCGGTGCATCAAAAGCTATGCATAACATCTCCACAGGTGAAGAATCTTGGATCTATCCGTATGAGCCCGAAAAAAACAGCATTCACTGTATGGGTCTTCCAAGAGGAGCCAATTCCGACAAAAGTGACTCCTGCACGAAGCACATCGAAGCGAATGATCGCCTGTTTCTTCGGAATAACAGGACTCGTTGAAACCGTGCCGTTGGAGCAACGTAGAACTATGAATTCTGGATGATACCCGAGCATTTGTTTGCCAGAAGTGCTTGGTGAAATACGCGGAAAAAAGAAGCGGCAACGAAGGATCATTCTTCATCGTGACAATGGACAAGCTCTCACAGATCAGCTGAAACAACTTCCTATTTGACTGGCCAAAACGTCGAATTGATGGGTCATCCTCCGTACAGCCCTGATTGAGCACCAAACGACTTCTTTTTATTCCCGTTTATCAAGAAAAAATTGCGTGGCAAACGTTTTTCGGCGTCTGAAGAAGCCGTTGATGCATTCACAAGGCATGTCTTGGAGGTACCTCAATCGGAGTGGAAAAAGTGTGACGAAAATTGGTTTGAGCGCATGCAAAAGTTTTTTGATTATCATGGAGAATATTTAAAAAAACAGTAAAGTCATTTTCAACAATAAATCACTGTCTTTTCATTATTAGGCTGAAAATATACATAGCATCCCTCGTATATTGGTTTTCGAGAGAAGATTGTTACTAAGGGGTATGCACTAAACTGCCTATCTTTACCTTCGGTTCAAGTGTACGCAGAAGAGGGACGTTTGGTGTTGAGGATGGTGGAAGGAGTTAATGTGGACATTTGCGGATGATCAAACTTGAGTTGCTCAGTCAACCAGGGGCGGAGCGAGCGAGGTGAGCATGTTTTGTAAACGAGGAAGAGGCGGAAACGAGGAAAATGCAAGGCAAGTTAAAGGGGGAGGCATGAGGAATGTGGAATGACTAATTAAGCCAGCTTTCAGGGGTTTCCAGTAAAGCGAAATTGGAATGGCGACCACTTGCACCTTGTGTCCTAGCATGGCATTTCAAATGCACCAGTCTCAGTTGGTTGGCAGTTTTACAAGTTGATGCAACAACATTAAGATAGTATTTTTCAGTTTTGTCTCTCAGGGATCACAGTTATAGCTGTATAATGGCGCACCAGGCATACTGATACCAAACAATTGGAGAATTGAAACGCATTCGAAAATAATTAAATTTCTCCAGTAGTTATAATGAGGTTTGCACTAACAGTTGAGATGCGCGAAGAGTATAAATTAAATCATTTCCCTATCAATGCAGTTTTTCTAATAATGCAATTTTCTCAACATATTTTGCCTAATAAAATTATTATTAAACTGAAATTTCTAAATTAAATACTTCTAAGATTATCAAATGGGTCACTTTTCTAATTTTTTTAAATTTATAGTATGCATACAATTAATCCAAAAGTAATGGTTTTAACGCGCAGGATTAAATATTCTACAGTTCGATTTCCATTCTTATAGATATGTTCAGAAACAATAGAACCCAACTCACTTAGCACACGCTACACTTGAGAAAAATACATTAGAAGAAATTGTCGTTAAGAAAAATTGCATTAATTTATTTATCATAAAATAAAATTACTTACTATATACATGTGTATTTTACACTCATACAAAAAAATTCATTTCCATAGAAACAATATTTTTCATATTTTTAGGCATTAGAAAAAAATATTTTTTAGAAAAATAAAATTAGAAAGAATGCATTAGGAAAAAAGTATTAGAAAAAAGTACACTTTAAAAAATATACATTATTAGAAATTGTGGTTTGAAAATATTGCATTAGAAAAATTGATCGGTTAGGATTAAAACAGAACTTCGAACCAGTGTTGTGAAGAACGAGTAAATCTGTGTGTTTTCCAAGTTACGTTAAGTTACTCTGTCGTGAGCATAACACATTCCAAATCGTTCCGTCATTCGCTTTTCATTGAATTTTGATGGAATAAACACACCCTATGATATTATTACACTTGCCTCTAAATGCATCAATTTCAGAGTGTAAAAATCATTCGCCTTGACTGGGATTCAAACCCAGATCCCTCAATATCCGGTCGACTGCTTTAGCCACTTAAGCTACTCTGAAATTGTTGCATTGAAATGCACATTAGCGGATGACTCCGTTAAAAGTTACTGTTGCGGCATCTCCCGCAGTTTCTTTGGAATTTACACTTGCCTCGTCTAAATACATTGATAACGGTTAAAAATTGCGATTATGTGAAATGCTCTTAATAAATTCGCCAAGTACCTGTTAGATCAAAATTGTTGACTCGCCAAGAGGAGGTAATAGCACATTCTATATGCATATTTCCGACTAATATGCACGCCAGAGATCATCTTAAACGTGGACATACATGAAGGCATTTGAGAACACAAAGTTCTCGAAAGTGACCAAGGAAAAGCATGCATGCGTATCACACCCTAGTAAGACCAATTTTAGAGTACGCTTCTCTTGTATGGGACCCTCATGAAGAAGGTCTTATCAAAAAACTGGAAAAGGTGCAAAGAAAGGCTGCCCGATATGTACTAGGAAAGCCTAGGAGGATGGAGAGTGTGTCTGACATGCTAGAAACGCTGGGCTGGGAACCTCTACAAACTAGAAGGAAAGTAAGCAGACTTTGTGGAATGTTCCGAATTTTGAAGGGGGAGAAAGCTTGGGCAGATCTTAGGAAAGAGGCGGGGAATCCTAATTTCATCGGGAGAAATGATCACAAATTTAAGGTAAAATGCAGGGGCACAAAGAACAAATAAAAAAAATTTTCTTTTCTAAATAGAACAATTGTTGATTGGAACACCTTACCTGCAAAAATATTCGAGCCCTTTCCTGACAGAGTGTATATTTTTAAGAATAGATGTAAGGAATATATGTAATAATTTGATTGATGTGTGGTGTATAGTATTATATGTAATAGCTTAATTTTTTTAATTTATCTTTTTTTCTTGCTAATTAATGGATGTAAATGGGATTGGGACTCGCTTGTTTTGTTAAAGAGATTTGTGTTTTGAAGTCTGATTTTATCTATTATCTTTTGCGATGATTATTAGGGACTTTTGTGTAACCTGACACTGTCTATCAGCACATGTGTATTTTTAATAACAATAATAATGCATCTGCACCATGAACCGCATTGGAAATGTTGCGGGAGTGGCACGGCACCAGTCATACGAGTACAGATACGAGTCCATACATGCATGCATGACAAATACGTATATATTTGCTGACATAACCTGGCACACATACATGCTTATCAACACCCTGGCATACGAGGGGGTTGTTATTATTAAGCTACTGTTGCTAAGAAATAACCGCGATATCTCTATAAAATATATTCTGCATATCAATTAATCCTTATTCGCATTAGGTTGTAAGTCGCTGCTATTAATTTTGATTTGTTTCAGAAGGCCGCAGATTGAAGGGACTCGTGAGTCGGGAATCAAGAAGCCGCGGGTTGAAGGGTAGTATGGAGAAGATAATCTTAATTCGGGTGAAATCGAGGTCCCTTCTTCCATTTGAGCCGCACGATAGCGGGCTCGAAGTGTGGTTTAGTTCCTTTATTTGAAAGACTACACTGCCCGGCAAATCCACTTGGATGAAATGAAGGCTCTTTATGAAATTGATATGAGACAGATCATTGTAAAGTGGAAAAGAAATTGTCCAACTGGCAGCCACATGTCCCTAACATACGATCCAAGAAGTGGAAGACCCTCACTCACGGACGGAGTTTGCACGGCGAAGAAAGAAAGTGGAGGACTTTCTCTTCGTATTAGACCGAAGAGTAATCATACAAATGATCACGAATGAGACTGATCTAAGCTAAGGCAGTGTGTGGAAATTCATGCACGAAGAACTGCACTTGTCTAAAGTTTCAGCACCTGGTGTTCCACGACTACAGACTCCTTTTCAGAAGCAAACATGGCGCGACCGGCGACCAAATCGATGTGGTTCTGAAATGACATCTGTATCTGCATAGTACCCCAAAAGCCGCCGCAAGGGCATGAGGCGGCTTGTGGGGTGTTAGGTAACCACCCGTAAAAGAGATAAAACCGCATGTAAAACTCAAAAATGCATACCAATCTACACCCACAAAGTCGTATATATTCCCTCAATAACCTTTATAACTTACACACATGCAAATCATATACTATCAACTAGTATACACATGCATCTACGAATATACCTTATGTTTACGCAACGATTAATCTCGTTTATTATTATGAGGTAATCTACCGGTTAAGGTAGGTTTTTAGATGGACACAGCTCCTAAATAAATATTTTGTGAATCCTAGCAAAACACAACATCCTAATCTACATCAGGTCCTTCTTCAGCTCTGAGTAATTTCTTCTTCCCTTCATCCCGTCCAACATCCCTATCCTGTTCCTTCCCTTTCCTCGTTTGCCTAACATTCTCCCCTCTATCACAGTCTCCAACATCCCACTGCCGGTCAACACCCCCTTCATCCACTTTTCCTGCCTCCATAGGATTTCTCCCAAAAAGCCCCTCTCTTCACCCACCATACCAAGTATTTGTTCATTTGTTTTCATCTCGGTCCATTTCACCTTCTCCATTCTTCTCCACACCCATATTTCAAAAGCCTCCAATCTACGTCTATCCTCCTGCTTCAATGACCACGTTTCCGCACCGTACATAGCTACGCTGCATATCAAAGTTTTTACGAGTCTTTTCTTAACATCCTTACTCAACGTCCCCGTCATCAACTCCCTCCTCCTTGTGAAAGCCTCTTTGCCTAGCGCAATTCTTCTCCTTACGTCCCTACTACTTTGACCGTGTTGGTCCAAAACACTACCGAGATACGTAAACTGTTGTACCCACTCTAGTTTTTGCCCCCTATTTTAATGTTTAGCTTAGCCTTTTTCTTTCTAGAAAATCGCAAAACCTTTGTTTTATTAATATTGATTATCACCCCTTACCTGTCGCACTGAATTTCCAATTCACTCAGCAATGCTTGCAACCCCTTGGCTGACTGACAAACTAAAGCTTGGTCATCAGCGAACCTAACTGATTTTACGAATTCCCCGCCCACTTTCATTCATACTTCCAGTTCTTCCCATGCCTCTTTAATAATTTCCTCCGCATAGTATTCGTTGAATAGCACCGTTTATAATGAACAAACCTGCCTAACTCCTCTTCCTAACACTGCCCATCCTGACTCCCCGTTTCCCACCCGCACCTGAGCAGTCTGAAACATGTACAGGTTGCGGATTAGCCTCCTTTCCCTCCAATCTATTCCTATTTTCTGCAATATACTCATTAGTTTTTCCCAATTCACTCTATCAAACGCTTTTTCGAAATCTACGAAACAGGCAAATACCTCCTGGTTGTGTTCTATATTCCTCTCGATTAATAATCTCATTACTGTAACACCTATGGTTATAATGTCCTACCACAGACAACACCTGCTTCCTCATTCGTATCACTTAGTTCTGCTCACTATTTGTTTGAGAATTTATGGTCTGGGGAAGGAAATACGTCATGCCACAAATTCCCAAAGTGATGCACAAGAATTGACTCATTATAGGTGAGACCAAAGTTCCTTCCATGTTCCTATGACTTGGTCAGTCCATGCTAAATATGTCGCCCCATCGGAAATGAATTAGTATGACCACTTGCTCAAAACCCATGACTCACACCATTTAAATGACCCGCAAAACACGCATTGTCACCGTGACAGCGGTCTCCCAAGTGCGTTCTCGGCGCAGATTTTGTTCCAAGTATCTGAGTGTATACGAGGACCGAGGAGAGATTGTGGAAATGGTTGACAAACCCCTTTTAATCGCTCCCCCCAACCCCCGCACTCCTTTTTTGTTTTTTCGCCCACTGTTGAAGATCAAATTAGATATGACAGCAATCGCGTAGGAGATATATACATACTTATATTTTGTCGATATCCTGCATGTAATTATTTTTTATTATTTAATGGGCCCATTTTTTTAACATTTTTCGAGGATTATTTGAGCATACGGTTCGTGTCATTAAATATTGTGGCATGTAAGCACTTTTTTTCGTGTCTTTAATTTGTCACAGTGCATGATTAAACTAATATTTGTGTACAAGTGTAATGATTGACATTGTGTATGCACGACTGGTGACCTAACACCCCCCGCCACACACCCTTGTGGAGGCTTGCGGGGTATTGAGTAGATGTAGAAGAAGAGACTCTCTTATATTGAGATCAATAGGCTAGTGAAAGGAGCATTCGCGAGAGGAAGACAATTGAATAAAGGCATTCAGGAAATATCAGCAAAGGCTATAAGGCTAAATAAAGACATAAATAAAATATCATCAACGACTTTCACATGTAAGAATCGCGCTCGACGTACGTGAGGATTGGTACTTGGAAGCAACAAGATGAGGAGCGCGGATTTCAGGCCGCGTCGAACGTGGCGAAGGATGGAGGGAAGACCGAGAGAAAGGCAAAAGCTGACGTTCGGGTGGACGAAGAGAGGAATTTGCAAGGGGAGCTCCGAAGGAGGGAGACAGAGTGGATAGAGAAATTGTGAAAAGGCAGAGAAATGTTGAAGGCCATTAGATAGGGTAAGGGAAGAGGGCAGAGGAAGTGTGAGAATAGGGTTTTAGACAGGATGAAGGAGGGCAGAAGTTACGAAGAAATGAAGACAGAAAATGCGCGACGAAAAGGAGATTCTCGCGATACTTAAAAAGTAATTAGTCGTTTGGTACCGTCCAATAAAAGCTTTTAAATTGATGGAATAACTTAAATGAATAAGTGCATGGTACCAGAGTGGAACGATTTTCCTTCTGATTTCAACGTTCGGAAATGAGACGGCAACATGCATCGATATCTCGATTAGTATATTATATGTTATATCGATATCTTGATTAGTTTTTAGGAATAATAAAAAGTTTACGATAACTCCCCTTTAATACGAGGTGTGTCCGAAAAGTATCCGGCCTGCATTTTTTTATTATTTTTTTGATTGTGAGGGTGTCGTATACTACGAATTTGCTCCAAGAGGTCAGACGATCAGCAAAGAATATTGCGTTGAAGCTCTAAAAAGATTGCGTGATAACGAGAGAAGAAAACGACCGCGGCTCTGGTCAAGCGGTGACTGGCTTCTTCACCGCGATAATGCCCCAGCGCATTCATCGAACCTTGAGCAGCAATTTTTGGCGAAACACAGGAAATTGTACAGATTCGCCAGCCTCCTCCGTACAGTCCAGACATAGCTCCCTGCGACTTTTGGATGTTCCCAAAATTGAAAATGGCGCTCAAAGGAAAGCGGTTCGAGACGATTCAGAGTAATGCAACGCGCGAGCTGAAGGCCATTCCGAAATCTGCTTTGGACTGCTTTAAGATGTGGAAGCACCGCTGGGAGCGTGTGGTTCAATCAAATGGGGACAATTTGGAAGGATAATGCCACGGCCCTTATGACCATGAAGAATAGCACCAATGCGGAGATATGAACGCAGGTCGGATAGCTTTCGGACGCACCTCGTGCATTATTATAATATTTTAAGCCTTCCTATGTCTTGAGAATCTCATTGCCTCAATAGTAAGTATATAACAAAATAACCATATAATTTGGCAGTTTATAACGCACAAAAACAGGCTTAGTAAAACAACAAAAAAGTAATTGGAGTCGTCGTTTCTTTGATTGAGTTCTTTCTCGCAGTGGGTCGAATGGGGAAGTGCTTCGGATAATGTAATTACGTCCGATAAGAAAATTGCGAATAGCATGAAACGAATTCCTTGGCTTAATCACTTGTTTTCACTCCGAGAGCAACCGTTTTAGTAAGACAGGGCAGCTTCCGATGCTTGCGTCCAATCCCACTCACTCCTCCTGTCCCTCGTCGTCGCAAACGCCTCCGATCGGCACCTAAACATTTCCTGGATTTCTCCTCCTGGTCGGGCACGTTCTACTCTTCGCCGCCCTTCTCCCCGGAACACAAGATTTCTGCTTTCCACGGAGAGAGAGAGAGGAGAGGAGACCCCAAACAATTCCCTTCCCTTCACCCGGCATGTGTGTCTCCCCCTCCCGGGACCAGAGCCGACACCGCCGCACTGCAATGGCACCACTCCAAGCGGGAGGAGGAGGCAAAAACAGAAGGAAGAATCCCGTGGGCAGGGGAGGGAGTTGCGGGAAAGTGAATGGCTGGAACGGGTGAAGGGGGGGCAAACAACAAAGGGATTATTCCTTGGAAAAGCGTCGCACCCCCACCCATCTCTCCATTTGCGGTTGAAAAGTTTACTAGAGATTGAGTGCAGAGATTAGGGCGAGAGGCGGGAGGGAATCGGCCACATCCATTCATAATTCATTGCTTTGGATTTGGGCCCAGTTTGGTGAGGGGAGAGCTTTTCAAGCGCCCTTCTCGGGAGAGTGCTTGCTGGTTGTTGCCCCAGTCCGGCGATGCACTCCATCCACTATTTACACATGACGATGGCCCACTCTCTTACCTTCCAATCGGCTGTCTGCTCTGTCTCTGGTAGAATTAGCTGCCAAAATTGCATTTCTGATCTACATTGAAGTGTGCGACATTCGAAGAGCACTCCGCATTCCTAACCAAAACGAGAAGGGCAGCATCAAGCACGGAATATACTCAATATTTATTTCGATCTTTTCATTTATTTCGTGTTCGATGACCGTGAAATCCATGACAAAATTACGCCACGTGAGAAATAAACGGAATATTGGAGCACAGATGAAGACAATTTAGACACTCGACATTTTGGTCACACGAATCCTTAATCTGGGCAAGGGTTCAACTTTATTTTTCTTGAGAGAGAAAGGGGGATTATGAATACGATCCTATTAATTTGCAAGAGAGGCTTCCCTCGGTGAAGTCAATCATTTGGAATGCTTTCTGTATTTTATGTTTTCATTTTTTTGTTAAATAACGGAGCACCTAATGCTGCACCATTTGGTGTTTTCTTTCTTCGTTTAGAACAACGAAGCTTACTCACTTTTCATTGCTGTCGCTAATCCTTCAACAACAGCCATTCTTCGCAAATTGGATGGAACCTGACCACAGAAAAATTCTCGAACTATCTGGCGAAAAGTATTCTGCCATTAACCTAGTTTTCGCTCAGCCGACCCATTCATTAAAAAGCAGTCACGCAAAGGTTTCTCCTAGTGTTACTACAATTTTTCTACTATGTTACTTTGATTTCGCAGGAATAAAGCGATTTGATTTTAAATTTAAAAAATGGTCGTTCTGTTTATTTTTTTAATTAAATGGGACAATCCCAGTCGATTTCCCAGCCTGAATAAAATTTCAGGTGGAAACCTGAAATATTTTTTTATATTTATTTAATTAATTTGATTGTGGCGAGATAGAGACTTAAATAGACACCCTTATTCCACCGAACCCTTGCACATTACATCGAAGACGACTACAAGCATCCAAGCCCTAAGTGGAGGTAAAACTACCAAGGCGGGAATCGAACCCGTGACCTCTGGACTGGCAGGCGAGGATATGACCCCGCCGCCACCGGGGCCGGCGAATAGTACATAGATGAAACCTGAGGTAAACGTATTTCTCCAGGAATCTCTAATTCAAAATCATTACAGGGATAAAATATTTTGATCAAATATGCGTAAAGTGAAAGATGGCCCTGAGGGCATAATGGCAGGTAGATCGAAGTTCGCGAAAATCATGTGTGACACTATTGCACCCAGGCCATCCTGGTTTTCGACCGCCGACGTGCAGCCGAAGATCAAAACCCACACACGCCGTAATACCGGTGGCGGAAGGGTTAAACGACGCGCGGCGGGAGAAAGGCGAGTGGCGTAGCGGTGCGGGAGACACCGCAATGGCTTCGTGGGTTAGCACCCCATTGTGTGCGCGGGGCCGTCGGGAGGCGGTATAGTGGGTGTGGGTGTGTGTGGTGGGAGGGGGGAGACCGCGCCGTGAGTGGGTGGAAACGGCTGGGAGGTCCAACATCAGCGGCAAATGAAAAAATAAGGGACGAGCTCGAATCGCAGTTAATAATTTTGATCCCCCACTCCCTCCACCACCACCAACAGACGGTCAATTATTTCGAGGGAGAGAGGGAGAGGGGGGGTGGGGGGTTGGGCAGAACAGCCGAGCGCACTGAAGCGCTCATGAAACTATTTTCCAACCCAAAAGGCACGGCATCGTGAATTTCATAGCCGTCGATTCACCAATGATGCTGCTCCTGAGTTTTTGTCTCGGAAGGAATTCTAAGGCGCCAAAGCGTGGCGCTAACTCTTTACAATTACTGAGGTGTATTATCCGTCTCCATTTTCTTCTCCATGGCTAAATTTTCAATATCTCGATAGTAAACATTATTTTTCGAAAATTTCAGTATCCCTGGTGGTCTTATCAGAGGAACGTAGTACCAAAACCAAAAGTAAATTTAATTTTCCTGCAGGATATTTAGACTAATCTGAGCTTTCTTCTATTAATAAAAAAATTCACAATGCCACGAATATGAAGGGGGGTGAATTTTCGTTTCCAGTATTTTAGAGCAAGGTATCCTCCATCATTTAAGCCGTCGAGTGCAAACAGCCGAGGCACCCGGAGAACCGCCTCCCCTTCCCAAGAGCACGCCGCCATGCCACTTTCACGCCTTGCCGGAGAAATTTCAAATATGAGGTTGCTTCAAGAAATTCCCTCGGAAGAAAGAAACCGATGAAGAAAAACGGTTCATGGTATGATCATGGGGATCTTGTATTTTTTTGTCTCCCGAAGACGCTCTAGCTGTAAAAGGCAGATAAATTGCTTCGGTTCACTTTCCTAAATGCTTCGCACACATTTAAAACGTGAAGCTGCACGATCCATTGGCGAAGAACTTGGTTGCTTCGAATGGTCTGGGAGAAGGGAGTTAGCTTTTTTATGACTGGCTCACCATATGATCCTCGGATCACGCAATTACTGCAAATTGAGACGCAAGAGCACGATGGAAGCGGTGTCAGTGATCGGAAACAAATTCCAAGAGTCGTAAACGAGGGCAGTATTAACCGAAGAGGAGAATTCATGCACCTCTGGGGAAGATTAAGAGCACGTATCTATGAATAAATGAGTAGAAGTGAGGAAATATTTTTATGACCATTTAATTTAGTATATTTTGTTTCGAGAATTCGAAAAGTTAGCATACATGAAAAAGGATATATGTATCTTGCTTTAAATCCGTAAGAGGGAGGTGTAGAATAAATACCAGTTAGCTCCTAATGAACACTCGGAAACTTTAATATTATTCTTGAGAGATTCAGGGAAAATGAGAATTAACTTATAATGAAGAAACAGCAGATTCATTTTCATATTAATCGGGTCCGGTGGATTTAATATTGGGAAAGGCGAGGAGACAGGGAATTTAATTTTCCCATTCATATTTAACACGCATGTTCATACCATGAGCTACGAGGGCAGGCTGAAAAGTAATGCACACATGTATTTGTAGAGGGCGAACAAAAACAAAGAGCAAGATCGAGCGGAAAGTACGTTAAAGTACAATCCTAAAGTTTCAAAATCTTATGTTTATTTTTCAACTTGGTGACCGTTACGGCTAACACATTTCTCCCGACGTGTAACAAGTTTTTTCATTCCGTCACGGAAAATCTCTTCCGACTTTTCTCGAATCCAGGACTTGACAGCTGCCTTCACCTCATCGTCCGAGGTGTAATGATTACCCTTGAGGTGTCTCTTGAGTTGACGAAAAATATCGGGGGAACAAGGAGGGTGTGAAATCGGTTCAAATTTCAGGTTTCGCATGGCCTCTCGAGTTGCGCGCGAGGCGTGTGGACGAGCGATGTCTTGTTGCGAGATTATTGGCGCCAGGCTGCCTTTTTACACGACAAACTCGACGTCGTGTTTTCGAGTCTCTATACACTGAGAAGATTTTACCGTTGCCCCTCGTTCCAGAAAATCGGTCACATCGGTCTCGTACTTTCATTTCAGAAAACCATTCCTGCGTCATTCATTCTCCGTATACTTGTATATGATCACTTCATGAGCACACCTTGAAGGTGTGACGTTAACCTTACCACTAAGTCAACAATTACGTACACCTTTGTCAGGAAACTCTGATTGACTTTCAACTGAGCTCTTTCTGGCAGCCCTCCTCGAGCGACCTCACCCACGTCCCCATCTGAAGATGAAACTACATCGAAGACATTGCTGTTCCTCGAATTAGCAAGAAATGAAACAACGGAATTCAACAGTTTCTCCATCTACCTCACCCTATGCTTTCGTATAATATTTATGACTACTTGTGCCTCACTTTTTATTCAATTTGAAACGTATGTTGTGCACTACGCAATCTTCTAACATGAAATTCAATATGCCTTCCCTCAGACACATGATTAACTCCGTACACTGGGTTTGGAGAAAAGTAAGAGAAAGATAAACGTGACAAAACGAGAGATATAAAAATATGTTTTCAAATGTGAAGTTAATTGAC
This sequence comes from Hetaerina americana, assembly GCF_022747635.1. Taxonomy (NCBI): domain Eukaryota; kingdom Metazoa; phylum Arthropoda; class Insecta; order Odonata; family Calopterygidae; genus Hetaerina; species Hetaerina americana. The sequence continues at coordinate 1,341,968 of NW_027286763.1, forward strand.
GGCAAATATTCTACGTATTGCGTAGAATGACACTGAAGTAAAAACTTTCCAGGCGCCACGTGGGGGTTGATGCAGTGAAATCAATAGTTCACAGGAAATTAAAACAATGAGATAATCTAGCAGCCACACCAGACGATAAGTCACCCATTAGTTGAGTGATAAAACAGCCTGGCCAAAGTTATGCGAATAGTGGAGATAAGGAAAGAACACAGTATCAGTCAACAGATGCTTACAATTATACTCTCGGGCGATTAATGAAGATAATTTCCAACGAGGGCGCTACTCCACCAAAGAATGAGTGTATCAACAGTCCCTGAGGTCAATCACTCTTGAACAGAGTGAAACATCAGGAATTGCCCCTCAGGGTATTATAAATACTGATGGTTTGGCCCAAGCATACATTTCCATGGCGGTCCATTGGATCTCTTACGAAGAAACCCGCGCGAACTGATTACAGTAAATTACACCACGAATGTACATGTATTGCAACAATCTCCATCCGTTGTAGCCCCAATGCATGCACGTCCTCCTATTTTGCCCCATCACAATAGCGAGTTCGAAAGAAAAATAAAATGCATCATTTTGTACTTCCAAAGTAGCCATAGGTATGGGAAACAACAAATTTGCACTTTTCCACAGATTTATTTGTAGCGTACAACACGTTTCAGTTCATCGAACCATCTTCATGGAATAATCTTGTTTCGTGCCTGAAGATGGTTCGATGAACTGAAACGCGTTGTGCGTACGCTACAAATGAATCTGTGTAGAAGTGCAAATTTACTTGCTGAAGTTTTCCTCGGGTCTTCCAACTGGGTCAGGGTTTCCATATTGGCCGACGTTTTGATGCTCGTATATCGTCGTCTACCTCATCTACCCCGAGGACGATGAACGAGTCGGGCATTGAAACGTCGGCCGATACGGAACCCCTGACCCAGTTGGAAGACCTGAGGAAACTTAAGCAAGCAAATACGCCGGGAAAGCACCACATCTTACTTTACAAATTTGCTTTTTTTCATAATGACGAACTTCCACCACATCTTGCCTGAATCTGTTGAATATAGCTAAAGGTAAAATTTAACTTTTGGCTTTAAGGGCCGTTTACATATCATTCCACCACTTGTAAAAAAATTAACCCAGACACTGGGTTTTCTACACATCTCCTCACTACGGAGCTATGATAGTGGTGCCCGTTTCCATTCCAACTCCGATATCTATATTCAAAACGGATCCGTTAAAATACAAGTGGAGCTGATTGCAGTGACATAAAAGCAAGGGAAAACATGTCGGCTATACCCTGCCCATCTCATTTACTTTATCTGTCATGTTTACGACTTAATATTTGTTCAATTTACTCATTATTATTATTAAGTGTCGTGATACTGATTTTTGATAGACCCTACGACTAGCCCTAATAAGCTCCATCTAATGCTACACTAAATAAATACTTTTAAACCTGCGTTAACCTCCCTTAAACTTACTTCCCGCCTCGCTTCATTCCGCCGAACATTCCTCACGATTTGTCTCTTTTGGCCTCTACCTCGTTTAACCAACATTCCATCCATCACAGGACTTCAACACACCGCTGCCATTTCATATCCCCCGCATCCATTTTTCCTGGCTTCATTCAATTTATCCCTGCGACATTCCCAATTACCCTGGCTAGAACTTTAGATGTAATCTTTTCGTTAATTTCACTTTTTCCATTCTTCTTCTCATCCACATCTCGAAAGCCTACATTTCACCCTGTATTGCCTCAATGAACACGTTTCGGAGCTCAAAAACGGCCAATTCCAAATCAAAGGTTCAAACAATCTATTCCTCGCATCTTTACTCTTTGCCCATCTCATTGATCTCCTTCTTCGTCGAGCAGTTTCTTTACCTCACTATGCAATGAGTAAAACACTTCAAAAATAGATTATTAGTTCTGCCTGTAATAATTTAAGTCCTACAAATGTGACGTTTATTTCTTGAGAACCACATTACATTAATTTTCTTATGACTGATTATCTATCACTCCAGAACTCCATATTATCATCACTGATTCTGTAGTACACTTAGCAAAGATCAAATGGCTGACTTTCTAACTAAAGACGGATCACCCGCCAACTAATACAAGTAATAATTTATCTCCACCTTTTATTCCTACCTCCAGCCCTCCCCACACTTCTCCTCTGCGCACGTTGAACAGCAAGAGACGAGCCTGCATCCTCACCTCCACACACCCATCCTCTACCTCCACCACTCTACGCGGTCTGTCCAATAAATGCGCGAACTGGTGCAATATGGCGCCCATGACGCGGACTGAAGCCCCTTAGCCGACTAGCGGCGCCAGTTGTCTGAGACCAAATGAGCCGTCTATGCTTGGCGGATCGTCGAGCTGTGCGTATGGTGCCAGTTATGTTAGTTACCGTTGTCCTTGTTTTTATTGTTTGTCGAAAATGGAAATTTATCAAAATCACAGAGCAACGAATCAACATCAAGTTTTCTAGTGAAGTGCGGTAAAAGTTATGAATAAATTACTGATGTGTTGACAGCTGTTTACGGTGATAATGCTCTGAAGAAAACATCCGTTTTCAAGTGGATAAAGCGTTTAAAAAGATGGCCGACAAGACGCCACGGATGATGCAAGGCCGGGACGACGTTCAACCACCTGTGTCGACGACAACATTGATCGTGTGCGGCCCCTTGTCCTTACCGATGGTCGAAACACAGTGGGAATGTTAGCTGATGAAGTGAATTTAGGATAATCAACAATGCACACTATTTTAAACGAGCATGGTGCATGGTTACTTCACCATGACAATGCACCAATGCACATTCAGCATTGATTGTTCGCCAGTTTCTGGCAAGAATTTCAACCACCATTCTTGATCATCCTCCTTATTCGCCAGATCTCGCCCCTTGCGACTTTTTCCGATTCCCTAAACGTAAAAATGTGATGAGGGGACATCGCCGGGAAGATGTGGCCCAAACAAAGCAAGAAACAACGAGACAACTAAAAAGCCTAACTGCCGACGAGGACTTCCGAGGGTGCTTTGAACAGTGGAATAGAGAAGATGGAATAAGAAGGCATAGCCTATGAATGGAGAGCACTTTGAAGAAGGAGGCAAAATCGATGAAGACTAAATTTTGCGAAATCAAGTTTTTATGGCCTCAGTTCGCGTATTTATCGGACAAACCTCGTATGCCCTTACCTTTTCAGACATGTGTACAGGTCTTGAACACGTCACCATAGTCCAGCCCTGTCTTCCGCAATGCATTCATTAAATTCGCGCCATTTACTTCGTCGAACGCCTTCTCGATAAGCACCAAGCACGAAGAGCAAACTGGTTATATTCTTTATTCCTTTCGATCAGCGACCTCATCACTGACACAGCATCGGACATGTCTCTCCTCTTTTTCAATCCAAACCAATGTTCCTCTTAGCATTCTGATGTGTAAGTATTTGCTCTCTTCTTCATTCTAAAGTTGAGATCCGAATCACCAGCTTTTCTGCGTGAGAAATCAAACTTACGGCTGCACACGCCTCTCATACTGCTGCTGCTGTCACTTTCTTGGGGTGGTAATTATCGGTCAAACGAAATCTTTTGGCCAATTTCCTTCTCCACAATCACGCTCCCATGATCATAAACACGATCTCATTTCCACGTTTTCAGATTAGATTTTTTTCATTATTTTCATGAGAGAAAATATCGAGTTTCTTCCTCATTCACTTCCTCAAAGATTGTTTTAAACTACCATTTAAAATATCCGATAAAATATTAAACGGACATTAGCCATTGTAAAAAAAATATGATCAATGGGAGTGAGTCGTTCCTTTTTTGCAGATGATAAGAATGAGGATTGGTGGTACTGTTATCAGAAAAGGGAATGCCACGTATTTCAAAATTGTGGCTCCCAAGTTATTCGAAGCATTCGAACCTCGCAACGAAATCTTGTTTTTTCCTCACAGATTGCGTGCATTTTCATTTATTCTAACTCAAATCAATTTAAAAAATAAATCCACTGTCGGGCAGTGCGCGTTCCAATTACTAATTTCGAGAAAACTTTGTCATTTCAAATGATGGAGTAACGCTTTAACAGGCAGGAATTCCTCAGCATATTTTCCGGAAGTGAAATTGCTGCGTGGAAACAAAAAGTGGGCCGCCGAGTTTCGAGAATCTCTGTTAGAACCAAGAGGAATACCACTGAGGACACACCGGGGCGGTTTCTGTGAGCGAGAAATCCCGTGGAATAATGGAGATGGCACGGCCGAAGGGGGCAGCGCGACGATAGGCACGCGAGGTGGCCGTGATGCTGCTGAATTGCTTATAGAAGGGGAAGAAAGCAAATGTGAAGGGAGCGTTGGAAACGCAATGAAATTTCCCCGGATCCCATGAAGCTTAAAAACGTCTGTATGCTGTTGCCGTTGGATACGTTTTAAAATCTATTACTTTAATTTCTCATTCCACGGCCATTTTGCGTTTCTGCCGGGGAAATAAAGATGCTGTGCTTTCATTTATATGGACATCGCTTAACGGTTAAGACTTACGACAACGGCTTAAGAAACTATTTTTGCTTACCTATTGTCTTCAAAATTCCAATAAACTGTGGGAGATGCCGCAACAGTAACTTTTAACGAAGTCATCCGCTGATATGCATTTCAATGCAACCATTTCAGGGTTTAAAGAATTAATCGTCTTTACCGGGATTCGATTTTTTCAGAAAACATTTTCAAAAATTTCACAGTTTAAGAGGACGCCTCGTTAGCTTCACTGGCTAAAGTACTCGGACATCGAGGAATCCGGGTTCGAATCCCAGTCAAGGCGAATGATATTTTTCACTTTGAAATCGTTGCACTCTACCGTCTTCAATATCAAAATAATATGAATTTTCTCAGGCACGAACATATTTTTGATGGAACCACTTCAAAATATAAAATTATACAAATTAGTAAAGTCATAGGAAGATCTGATACTTCGAATCCTACGGATAAAGATCTCATTTTTCATATAATCATTTGAGGAAAAAAGTTGGAATTTTTTACTTCCGTTTTTCCCGATGTTTTAAAACTACCTTCAGGTAGTGACGGAGGAGAAACTAGCACGGAATCAGTTTCTCGTTAATTATAAAGGATTCTAGCGGCAGCATCACAAAAGATGAACTGAAAATGCTCCCGCCTAGGCAAATGCAGAGTACCTGGGTGTTGATTATGACGGCGAAAGCAATGTAATAGCAACAACATTTCACTCATTCATTTTTGTGGCGATTATACGAAATCTCGCCATAAGTCCTCAGCATTTTAAGTTATCTCGACTTAGTTTCACATCCACCATTTTAAGAAACTTGCCACTCCTAAAACGGCGGTTGCCCGAATTATGGCCTTACATTTTCCAGTGTGCACGATTTACGCGTGCCGAGCTGTCGTGACCAAATCCCCTTAGTCACACGGTTTCCACCCTTTTCAGGGTGCCTTCCACCCCACCTTATAAGTTCTCCATCAGATAATTCTTCCAACCCCCATTTCCCCCTCTAAGCACCCTCCTCCGTCCAGGGTGGGCCGAAACAGCCACTTCTTTCCCAGGCAGCCATGACCTTTGCGCTAAACTTGTCCAATGATATGCGTATCATCCGAGCAAGTAAAACGGAATATTTTTTACTTTTATCTACAAATTTAAAATGTGTCATCTAAATTACAATACTTTATCCATTATATTGGAACAATATTCCTCGGATACGACTCTGGAGTTGTTTACATCTAACAATTCGCACGAAAACCATTGCCACCCCCCCCCCCACCCGACCTTTTCTGGGACAATTCGATTACTACTTTATCAGGCCTTGAGCTCCACGCGGGTGCAAAATATTCCCCCGTGCATGTACATATGCCGAAGATCACCTCATTTCCCCTCCCTCTCATTACTGCTCTAATCTCGGCCCAAAGAACCTTCCTCCCTCTGACGACGCCTCCCCCGCGTGCCACCTCATCGAACGAGAAATTCGCAGTGTGCCTAGCAGAGCTGTGATTCTCCCCCTCCCCACGACTCTTTTTTGCAGTCGGTTAACGGAACCGCAGTCGAGAATATAAGCCACGGACGCCCGACTCAACAGAAGCAGGCGGAAAAACAGAAGAAGGGGAGTTCCAATTTCGAAAATGCAATCTCATTCCGCTGCGGGGGAGGGTGGATCGGGGGAGGGGGGGGTGGTCGGAGGCGGCGAGACCAATCGGCTCGTGCGCATCCAATTGAAGGAGTGTATCCGACCCGCTGCGCGTCCCCTCCCTCCAGCCAACCCCTCCGGCACTCGACGAAAAGGAATCGGGCAGAAGTCTCGCCGCCGGAGTGGGTGGGTTGTGTGCGGGGCCCACGTGACGGGATGACTCGGGTGAGAATGGACGAGAGCACTGAAAATCATCCACTCGCAGATTGGACGCAAGAATGTAACTCGCGCTGCCATTGCACTAGAATATTTCTCCATACTTCCGCTTCTCAAAATACACTGATTGGATGTAACGATCTCAAACCTGCCCATGCGTGTTGAGGGGGAATGTTACTTCCACATGCCACCAGAAGTGCGTATGAATGTCATTTTTTCCGTGGTCTACAAGCATGTGTGCATTAGTTGTCAGCCTACCCTCGTCGTAGTCACGTGATGGACTCAATAGCGACTTGCATTAATTTTGTATTTGAAATCTTTTCGTCCTCAAATCTGAGTTTTGTCTCCAAATATTATCGTGGCTTCCATGCCTCACTTTTGTTGCCGTCGCCATTTCCATATTCCATGGCATTACCAAGATTGAAATGATTTTTTCCACTTAAAAAAAAAGGATCTGAACCAGTGGTGACAACTTGTTACGGCTACTGGAGTTTTCATTTTATTTTATTGATCCACGTAGTAGTGTTAGTATTTAGGGGAGGCGACCGACTGGTGAGGTCATTTGCGCCATTAGGAATGGACAGGAAAGGATGAAGGGTGGAGAGAAACCCGGCGTCGGCATCAGCCTACTCTAAGAATGAGAGGCGCCAAGGGGTCCGCAGTTTAACGTCCCATCCGACGGACGGCGTACTCACTCAAAGTGCCCTCCACAAAGCACCTCAAGTAGGGATCGAGATACCTCTGAAAAATATTCAACACCGCCGCCGCGATTCGAAACCGAGCCCTCTAGGTAAGAAGCCAGTTATTTAGCCATCACGATCCCCTTATTAATCCACATAAATAAGTTTGCGCTTATTATAATTTTTGAATTAAGTAACTCTTATCCATAGAGTTAATCGTCTCCCATATCATTTCATTTTCCTCGACTTTAACATTGAAGGAATCGGTATCCACAGATAGATATTTTGGATCTGAATATTTTTTATACATGTACTGGATGAGAGATATCGTGAGCATTATTTTTTATCGACCTGGAGACTTCTTGGATCCGTCCAAACGTTAGCACACATCATTATACATCCTCGAGAGAGGAGAAATTCGTTCTCTTCAACAGATTAAGGCCCCTGGCCAGACTAGATCTTGAACGGAAATTCCGGCTTGTGTATTTGACTCATTCAGAAGTCCAATTTGTGGGTTTAGGCCACACGGGGGCAATTTTTTCGGTTTCAAGAAATGGTTAGGATTGAAGATTCGCACGACCGCTTTCTTTCCAACCGCGATGTGAGGCATTGCAACTCCACGTGGGTGATGAGAACCCGCTGAGGATGAGAGCAAACAGTACACCTGCATCGGCGGATTTCGAATTTAGATGTCGAGTAATGGAAACAAATCATGAACAAGAGGATTAATCTCGAAGTAGAGAGGAAAGCTGTTCCCCAACGAACTCTCTGCCATGGATGGAAACATTACCTACGACAAAAATCTAAATTCAAAAGAAACTGCGGGAGATGCCGCAGCAGTAACTTTTGACGGAGTCATCCGGTAATATGCATTTCAATGCAACAATTTCCGGCAGTTTCTTGGAATTTGTCTTAGGAATAAACAGCCTAAGTGTTTAAAAGTTGGCGTTAACCTCGTGGACGGTGGCGACGACCGCGAATGCCTGTGACATTGTACGCACGGCATTTCGTCCCAACATCTTTTTTCCTTTGAAAGACCCCAAAATTTGAGATAGCTTAACTGGCTGAAGCACTCGGCCGGACATCAAGGGATCCAGGTTCGAATCCTGGACAAAGCGAATGATTTTTTTCACTCTGAAATTGTTGCATTAAAAATCCAAATGATGATTTCGCTTCATACGATTCGGACGTTTGTGAAATTGGAAACTTAGAGCTAAAGCGAAGGCTCGGGTATTTCGAAACTGAATTGAGGCCTAAGATATGCATGCATGTTACAGTATGCACGCACAAATAAGGGTCGGTATGTGTAGGAGAGGAAACACGCATTAGCACTGCGTAAATATTAAGTAATGGACGAAGGGAAATAATAAGCCCCTTGCGAGTATACGTGCTAGGGTGGGCTGAAAACTAACTCACACATGCTTGTAAATCACAATAAAAGTGACTTTCAGAAGCAATCCTGGTGGCATGTGGAAGTAACATTCCCCCTCAACATGCATGCCCATGTTTGAGATCGTTGCTATATCAATGCTAGTTAAACAGCGTGCTGTTATCGAATTTATAACTGCTGAAAAAGTGACTCATACAGTGATTCTTCGTCGTTTAAAGGCTGCTTATGGTGACGATGCTGTTGATAGGTCGACTGTAAATCGAGGGGTAGTAAAATTTCGTGGTTGCGAGCCTAAAAAAAGGCATAATTATTGATGAAACACGCAGCGGACGTCCGATCACTGCCACAGACGATAAACATCGCAATCTCGTCGAAGATTTGATTCCTTATTCCCCCGATCTTGCGCCTTACGATTTTTATTTTTTTCCTCAACTCAAGAGATACCTTAAGGGTAATCATTACACCTCGGACGATGAGGTGAAGGCAAAAATTCGATAGCAGCATGTTAGTTTCCAGCCTACTCTCGTATTTCATAAATAAGATTGTGAACAAAGATAAGGAAAAATAATTTTCAAAAATAACACTCTAATCGTCAGGCACAAATGAGTAAATCTTTGAGTAAAATGCAGCTTCGGTGAGATTAGACTGCCAAGAGAATAAGTCGGAGGAGGAGTTTCAACTTCCTGGCTGGAGCAGGATAAGCTATGGCCGGAACCGCACTTGCTCTTCCCTCGAGTGGAAATTGACATTTATCGTAATACAAGCCTCCCCTTACAAAACTTCCCCCTTGCATATGATGCGTTGATTGGCAAGCAGATAAGAATCAAAGACTTAAATACAAACTCTTACGCATGGGAAAAATCACTGCCATAGTTTTCTTATTCAAGGAGAGTACGTCTCGGCGACCAAGTGATGAGTGCATTCAGGTGCCCTCCGCTCACAGCACTCAAATCCTGATGGCGCACCGCCAGTTTCGTCCTCGCGGTGAAGTTATGCGGGCATTTGATCTCCCTTGGAAATCTCAGGCGACACAGGGTAACAAACTTGACCCCTCTTCCCCGTTACAATGTGAATTGCAAACGCCACAGGATAGAAAATGCGGAGTGACTTGAGCTTCAACTTCATCTATCAAATAAACCGCGAGGTTTCATTTATTAATTCATAAATAACATGCTCACGACATTACGGACGAATTTAAAACAAAAGCGAACCATTAGATTTACCGAACAAGAGAATTATTTACTTGTAAATAAATTTCAATGCAACCATTTCAGATTGTAAAAATCATCCGCCTTGACTGGGATTCCCGCAGTTTCTTTGGAATTTGTAAATAAATATTTTACGTAATCCATTGACACACAGAACATAAAGAGAATTTCTATCGAAAGATTCTTAATGGTTATTCTCGTGGACAGTCCACCTTCGAGGAGAATGTGTTTAAGGTATTAGTAAGACACCTCGTAGGTCAGGATTTATTAATGAAAAATCAGCGCAGTTTCGGAAACGGTAGATCCTACAACTTGCGCTTTTTGTTCGCGATATCCTATGTTCGGGAGAAACGAATGTTCCAGTGAACGCAGATATTCTGGATTTTAAAACAGCTTTCCACTAAGTACCTTATAGTAAACTACTCCCAAAGCTAGAAGCATATGGCATGGATAAAAATATCCAGGTTGGACTTCTTGAATGGTCGGGTACAAAGAGTAGTGATAGATGGAGTTAGCTCAAATGCAGTATACGTTAATTCAGGTGTTCCCCAGGGAAGTGCTATGGGGTCTTTTTTAATTCTACTTTCCGTTATTGATATTCACTTCGTATTCACTGGTAAGAAACGTTTATTTGCCGACGATACTGTGGTTTACCGTGATATCCGTGAACCTGAGGATAAAACAGCTTCATTAGACGTCCTAAATTATATACAACGCTGGTACGTTGGCAATTAGGGTTAAACTTGAAAAAGTGCGTCGAGATGAATTTTTGGAGAAAGAGCGATTCCCTCCTGAACGCTTACTTCATCGGGAACACCGAAGTGGAATTTGTAGGCTCAATTAAATACCTAGGCGTTACCCTCACTCACGACCTCTCCTGGGTGAAACACATACGGGGAATACGTGGACAAGCTAAAAAAAAATTAGGATTTATTAGAAGAGTACGGGGTAAATTGATGAAAAAGTGAAAGAGATATGTTATCTGTCATTGGTTAGGCCTCATTTAGAATTTGTTGCAAGCATATGGGATCCTAACAAAGTTGTATTAATAGCCGAATTGGATCACGTGCGGCGTAGAGGAGCTAGATTTGTAAAACGTTGTTATAATACACTTAGTACCGTATCCAAAATATAAGAGCAGCTAGGATGGGAATCACTCACGAAGCGGAGGTTAAATCACAAATTGAAGCTCTTGCATTTATTTGGAAGAGCGTCTTTTAAGCAATGGTGTTGAAAATGCATCATTACCCCCATCGTACGTACTACAGTAGGAGAGATCATGTCAATAAAGTCAGAGAGATCAAGTGTAGAAAAGATACATTGATGATGTCATTCTTCCCATGAGCGAAGGGTTCAGAATAATATTGTCCGACCGCGGTGGGGTTTCATATCTGGATCAAAATTAGTCTGGAGTGTATTCACCCCCTGCCACACATCCTACCGGTGTCATGCGGGATACTAAAATAACTTAAATATTGATTAAAAATAACTACAACAGGCCGCCATCTATCGTACAAATGCATCGCATTCTCGAGAATGCGTTTGACTCTGCGAGGAATCCAAGAGGGTCTTTTGGGAAGCTTCCCTGTGAAATTGTCGACTGCACTATCATTTTCATCTGTCGCGGGAATCATTCGTGTTTGGGGTTTAATCCTTACCTGAGCGCGCACAGAATTTATCTCGAATGTTTTAGTTGTTTCGATAGATGACATCATTTATCATACTCGAATGTGTTCAATGCCTTAGAAATGCTATATATTTTGATGATCCCCTTGGACAGACATTCTCCTACCAATATTACCCACCCAAAGGTGCAATTGAGGGACTATTTGGCCTAAAGAATATTTTACTGGGAGTGGTGCCATCAGTTTTCCGAGCGTGAGGCTGCGTGGTGCCCGTAGAAAACGTTTCCAGAGCTTTCCCGTTGCCTGCTACAACGCAATACTTCGGCCGAATTCGTGGACTCAAATGTTCGACAGTTGACGCCGAGTCGATCCTAATCTGCGGCTCTTTCTTGTGAATTACGACCTCTAGAAAGTGGTGCCGCATATTTCAGTAATTGGAACGTTTTTTCTCCTTGTCTCGTTCTGGAGATTTGTTTAAAATGTTCAAAATTTCCTGAGCTTGGCATCGCCGGGATTCGATTAAGGGCCGTCAGTTTTGTAGCCCAAGTCAGTTTTTCTATACCAGTGCGGCCCCGATTACTGATTTTGAGTAGATGTCTAAATTCTGTCTTCCGAAGCCATTATCACTCAATTTGAAGCTCAGTTTACGATTGAAATTCCAGCGTTAAACCTGATGATGTAATCAAATTAAGGAAAGAACAAACCAATTTACCTCTTATTGAGAAAGTGAGGTTTATGTCGAAGGCCTGGGAGGTTGTACGATGGATAATTCCGAAAATCTGCACGAAAGTCAGGAAAATAATATATTCCTGCAACACAATGATTCAGTACCTTTTAAAAGGCGCTGTAAGTGATCATGGTAAAATATTCTGGAGGTAAAATAGTCCCCCAATCGGATCTCCGGGTGGGCACTGACTACTGGGAGGGGAACATCAGTCAAAATGATTAAATGCAGGATAGGGATATGGAACGTGAGATCATTGGGAGTATGCGGGAAGTTGTAAAATGCCCAGATGGAGAGATTGGGAAACGACATTCTAGGAGTGGGCGAGATTAAATGGGCCGGGGCCGACGACTTCTGGAGCGACAGATACAGGGTGATATACTCGGGAGACGAACGGAGAATTGCAGGAGTGGGCATCATATTCAAGAAGGAGTGGGCAAGGAGAGTCAAATCGTGCTGGCAATACAGTGAAGGGATCCAAATGGCAAGGTCAGAGGGAGAGCCACAGTGATAGTGCAAGTGTACATACAGCCAGGTGAACATGAGCGTCCAGCCATTCAGAAGAGGAAATAGAAGAAGTATACGAACAACTGGAAGAGATTCTAGGAACAGTAAAAGGAAAGGAATACCTCATAGTAATGGGAGATTGGAACTCTGCGGTCGGCGAGGGGCGAGAGGGAAGTCGCGTGGGATACTTCGGATTGGGAAAACGAAACGCGGCGGGAGAGAGAGTGATAGTATTCTGCAACGAGAAAAGCATGGAAGTGGTAAATGCCATTTTCGATCAACATCCGAGAAGAAGATACGCGCGGAAGATGCCTGGAGGCAAATCAAGATACCAAATTGACTACATCCTTGTCAGGAAGAGATATACAGTAAGAACCAAATTAAGAAGTGTAAGAGCTACCCCGGCGCAGATGTAAATAGCGATCACAACCTGGTGATCCCTGATAGCAGACTGCGATACAAGAAGATGAAGAAAGAGACGCAACAACCCAGATGGGATACAAAGATACCGGGAGAAAAGAGGGCAAGAGAAAAATTCACCTTGGCCATCGAATGGGAAGTAGAAGGAAATAATGAAAATATCAGCACTGAGGGTCGATGGAAAGAAATGAAGAATATAATTCAGCAGAAGCAGCAAATGAGCTCCTTGTGAGTAAGGCGGAAATATCTGAGAATCCATGGATAAACAGCTCAAGTAAGCGATCTCATTGGCGAAAGAAGAAAATACAAGAATCCGAGAAATGAGAGTGAAGAAGACCTCTATGAGCAGTTGCGGAACCAGGTCATACGAGAGTGCAAGAAGGCAAAGGAAGAATGGATGGAAAGCTGCTGCGAGGAAATCAATGGCAACATGAAATAAGGAAATAGCGAGATGGCTTATGAACTAGTGAAGAATCAATTCGGCGAAAGAAAAACAAATTCGCAAAACATCCGAGCCACTAATGGAAAGAAACTAATAGATGATGATGACATTGGGAATAGATTGAAAGAATACATTGAAGTACTCTATCAAGCTCGCAAACCACCATAAGATGGCTTAGTTAAAGATGAAAGCATGATAAGTAAAGACGATCGGGGTCCGTAGATATTAAAATGCGAATTCGAGATAGCCGTGGCGGAACAGCAAGGCGCCAGGAGTTGACTTAAAAAACGGAGAAATAATCAAGGCACTCGGGGTCAAAGCGAACGATGCCCTCTATGGAATAATCAAAGATAGCTACGACAGCAGAAAGATACCAGAAGACTTCGAGAAAACTATTGCAATACGGAATAAACCAAAAACAGATAAATTCGAAGAACAGAGCATTGAGCCTGGTGACTCAGACATCAAAAATCCTTACTCGGATAATTAGCCGAAGAAAAGAAGGAAGGATAGAAGGAAACCTCTCAGAAAACCAATTCGGATTCAGGAAAAACCGCGGAGCAAGAAAGGAAATTCTCAGCGTGAGAGTTCTGGCCGAAAAAATGAGACACGTAAATAAGCCATTACATGTGGCATTCGCGCACTTGGAAAAAGCCTTCGACAACGTCAAATGGAACAAGATGTTCAAGATGATGGAAGCGCTTGGAATGTACTACAATAACAGAAGATTTATCCACAACCTCTACCAGAATCAGGTCACAACAATGCAAACGAAAAATGGAAGAAAAATGGAAGACAAACTAAACAAAGGAAGGAGTCCGACAAGGATGCAACCTCTCGCCAGCAGTATTCAACGTATACCTGGAAGAGACAATAGAATAAAACACAAGAATTGGGCATCAAAGGAGTCAAGGCGAATGGAGAAGAAATCAACATGATCCGGTTTGCAGAAGGCATCGCAGTTTTGGTGGAAACGCGAGAGGACCTCCAAGTGCTATGGACCAAATAATGGGGGAATATAATGTAAACATCAACAAAAAGAACACTATAATTCTTGTGTGCGGAAGGGAGAAGATGAATGCAGATATCACCATTCGAGGGGTGAAACTAGAGCAAGTGGAATCCTTCATCTACGTGGGCGGCAGCAGCATAACATGGGATTAAAGAAGCTCGACCGACATCAAGCGAACGATAGCCCAAGCTAAGAACACATTCATGAAGAAGAGGCCATTGATATAGTCAAAGAACCTAAGACTGGGAACAAGGAAGCAATTCGTCAAGACTTTCGTGTGGAGCATGGCGCTCTATTGTTTCGAGACTTGGATCATAGGAAAAGTGAACCAGCGAAGAATAGAAGTCTTTGAAACGTGGTGCTGGAGGAGAATGCTGAAGATTAAATGGACAGGCAAAGTAACGAACGAGGAAGTATACAGAAAGAGGATAGGACAATATGGAGAACTATACGGCAAAGAAGAAATAGATGGATAGGAAACATATTGAGGCACAATTGATAGATTAGTAATATAATAGAAGGAAAAACAGAAGGGAAGATTCCACGAGGAAGACCAAGGGACACGTACAGAGGACAAATTAAGAAGGACGTAAAACAGAGAGGGTATCAAGGATTGAGGGCATTGAAATTAAATACAGTAGAATCGAGGGCTGCAGTAAACCAATCCTAGGATTAAAATACTGATGATGATGAGGTGATTATACACAAATTATTACACCTAATCTAATGGTTAAGGTAGGTTTTGGTCGGACAAAAATACGAAATAATATCTTGCATCTCCTAGCAAAACACAGCCCAACCTCACAATCTAAAATAAGCCCCTTTTCGTCTCCGTATGCTCTCTTCCTACTTCTATTCCGTCCGACATCTCTATACTATTCGTGGCCCTACTTCCTCGTTTGCCTAACATTCTCCCCTCATTCACCATCCTACTGCCGATAAATAGGCTTTGCATTCATTTTTCCTGCTTCCTTATTATTTCTCCCAACAATCCCCTCTCCTTGGCCATGTTTCCACGCCACACATAAATACGCTCCATACCAAAGTTTTAACGAGCTTTTTCCTAACATCCATACTCAACATCCCCGTCATTAATTCTCTCCTTGTGAAAGCTTTTCTGCCTAACGAATTTCTACTCCTCAAGTCCCTACTACTTTGACCATTTTGGTCCAAAACACTTCTGAGATACGTGAACTATTCCACCTACTCTAGTTTTACAATCCTCGTAAAACGTTTAACTTAGCCTTTCTCTTTCTGAAAAATCACTCAAACTTTGTTTTATTTATATTTATTCTCATCACATACATATCGTACTTAATTTCGAATTTACTCAGCAATGCTTGCAACCCCTTGGCTACCTGATAAAATAAAGCTTGGTCATCAGAACGCCTTACTGATTTTATGAATCACCCGCAGGCTTTCATTCGTTTCTCTAGTTCTTCCCATGCCTCTTTAATCATTTTCCTCCAAATATACGTTGAACCGCACAGGTGCTAATGGACAGGCCTACCTTATCCCTTTTCCTAAGACTACCCATCCGAACTCTTCATCCCCCACGCGCACCTGACCAGTCTGAGACACGTAAAGGTTGCGGATCAGCCTGACATCTAATCCCTCCAATCTATTCCTATTCTCTGCAATATACTAATTAGTATTTTCCAATTCACTCTATCAAGCGCCTTGTCGAATTTAATTCATTAATTGACCTGAAATGTAATTAATCATTTGACCTGCTCTCTATCCTCTTTTGAATTATTCTGAGTGCCACTTTATATGCGTGGGAAATCATAATTATCGTTGTGTAGTCCACGCATGGTGTACTTTATCTTTTTTTGAATTAGGAACTAACACTGATCACAAAAAGTCTTCCAGCCAGATACCTGTCTTAATACTGATACGAATTAGTCCAAAAGAAACTCTTCCTCCCACATTTTACTAAATCTTTAAGTACTTCCGCGTGAACGTTGTTTACCCCCGCGGCCTTATTCGATCTCTCTCAATGCCCTTTCTATCTCATCGTCGAGTATACCTTGACCAAAACTACCTTCATTCACGACATATGTTCTTTAACATACATTTTTTCTATGTATTCCTTCCATCTCTCTTGGAACTTTTCTGTTTTAGCTATTATATTGCCCGACTTATCTCTAACTGTTAACATTGATCTTCCCTTCTTACCACTCCCATTTTACTTAATTATTTTACACTCCGGATTTACTTCTACCTTACTCTGTGTTTACATTCTTCCATTTCCTTCTATTATTTATTTTTCTATTAATCTCATCCGTTAACAATGGTTTCCTCGTAC
This sequence comes from Hetaerina americana, assembly GCF_022747635.1. Classification (NCBI taxonomy): domain Eukaryota; kingdom Metazoa; phylum Arthropoda; class Insecta; order Odonata; family Calopterygidae; genus Hetaerina; species Hetaerina americana. The sequence continues at coordinate 1,358,638 of NW_027286763.1, forward strand.
TTTACCTATTATTCGGGTCAAAATAGTCTTGTGTGTAATCTCCCACAGCCACACGCCCTACTGGTGGCCTACAGGATACTAAAAAAGTACGTAAAAACACGAAAAAGTGAATGAAAAATAGTTCCTACAGTTTTTTTGCGGCTCCCGATATCCCTTTCTTGATAAATTCCCATTTTTCCTCGATAGTACTCAGCTCCTTTCCCTCACCCATGATTTTTCTTTACGACCTCCTAATACTCCTCTGTCAATCCATTTAATCGTTCTGCATTCCATTTTCTGACTCGCCGCCCCTACCTTATCTTTTTAAAACGGACGCTACATTTCATAACCACTAAATTGTGGTCAGAGTCCGCATCCGCTCCCGGGAAGCTTTGCGAATTTATCACACTGTTCCTAAACCTGTGTCAAACCAGGATATAATCTAGCTGATACCTCTCTGAGTCACCTGGCATTTTCCATGTATACCTGCGTCTTTTGTGGTTTCTAAACCAAGTGTTGGTGATGACTAACCCCTGTCTCCTGCAGAACTCAACTGCTTTCTCCCTGCGGTCATTCCTTATTCCTCAACCGTAATCGCTAAATTCATCACCATCTCTTCGTGTTCCTACCGTCGCATTCCAATCCCCCATCACTATCAAATTTTTCCCTGCATTTTCTTTGCTCCTGCAAACAAAGCTCTAGAGGTCATCGGAACGTACAAGGCCTTAAACTAAATCAAGGTTGTGCTCCATTGAATGGCGTCATGATAGGAATAGATATTAATAAATAAAAAAAATAATAATTATACATGGAATGATGCAGAAACTAACTAACTAGAATTAGGGACATTTCAAGGTCCCATCTATTGACTAGAGCAAAAATAGTTTTAAAACTGAGGGTAAAGACAAAGATAACTACGAATGGCTATTGAATGCTTTTACATTGAACTCCTTGCATCAACATGTCACTTCGACAACTAGGGGAGATAACATTATTGCTTTGTTAGCCACGAATATTCCCGAAAAAATCTAAACTATAGGAACAATAAAAGGAATTAGTGACCATAGGATAGTAAATGCTGTTTTCGCTACATGGGGTCAGGAATAAGAACTCTAAAAGGAAAATTTACCTGTTTCAATAAGGGACGACAATAGCCTAAAGTGCGTGCTGCAGAATCAATTTGCAAGCTTTAAGAAAGATAACAATCACCAAATGCTCAGAATACTTGGAATTGCGATTCCTTGCGATTACACTCTCAGTAGTCAACAAGTTCATTCCCAGTAAATTTATAAAATATAACAGGGAGCCTAAATGGTACAACGCGGATGTTAGAAAGGCATTGCGACCTCGACGGCTATGTCACCATAAGATAAAGAATATTAGGGATGATATCTTTAGCGTAGAAATAATGAGATCACTTATGATTGCAAGATATCTAGGGCTAATGCCAAGAATGAATTTCGGAAAGCGTTACGAGAATTCAAAAGGAAAATATTAGGCAAAAATTTGAAAGAGAATCCAAAAACATTTAGGTCGTTCGTCAGAGAGGTTCAGGGAAATAAGCGAACTGTTAATTTACTAAAAAATGATAAAGGCGAAAAAGTGACCGCCAGTCTGGAAAAGGCTAACTAATTAAATTCCTCCTTGTCTCACTGAATGCCTCCGATAGCTTACCACAACGTGCCGATCAACCGAGGCCCAAAATTGAAATCTCATACAATGGAATAGAATGCTTGCTGAAAAATATTAAGCCTAATAAATCCTCCGGGCCTAATGAAAAACCTGCCTGTATATTTCTTCCCAATAAACCAATCTTTAAAAACGGAGACAAGGAGGAACCAAGCAATTACAGGCATACGAGACCCTCTTATTTCCCTCAAATTCATTTCGTGCAAGGTTATGGAACATATAGTCGATCGTGAGACACCTCGGAATGCGTAGACTTAATTAAATACCTAGGCGTTACCCTTAGTCACGACCTCTTCTGGGTGAATCACATGCTGGGAATACGTGGACAAGCTAGCACAATATTAGGATTTATTATAAGGGCATTGGGTAAATTGTGATCAAAAAGTGAAAGGGAGAAATGTTATCTTTCGCTGGTTAGGCCTCATTTAGAATATTCTGCGATTATATGGGATCCTCATGAAATTGGATTGACTACCGAATTGGATCGCGGCGTGCAACGCAGAGGAGCTAGATTTGAAAAACATTGTTATGATAAACTTAGTAGCGTATCCAAAATATTAGAGCAGCTAGGCTGGGAATAACTCACGGAGCGAAGGTTACATTACAGATTAAATCTCGAGTGTAAATATCTAACCCATATCGTACCATGGCAGGAGAGATGATGTCAATAACATTAGAAAGATTAAGTGTAGAACAGATAGACTCAAGACGTCATTTTTTCCACGAAAGTTAAGTGATCAGAATAATTGTCCGACCACGGTAGGGCCATATTCGCGTAAAAATTAGTCTGGAGTGCATTCGCCCCCTGCCATGCACCCTAGCGCTGGCTTCCAGGGCAATAAAATAAAATTAAAAAAGGAGAAAATATTACCTTCTTCCACTTGGGATACAAAACCTTTTTTTCAAGAATTAAATTAATGCTTGTAATTGGCATTATTGATTCTTCTTGGGTTCATGGAAAAATAGATCAATCATTACCAAAGGAAACTCACTAGTAATGAGTACGTGAGACGAAATTCAGACAAAGAAAAGAGAGCCTTCCAGTGGTGGTATCGAAGCGATGGGCACACTCTGACTAATGCAATGCGGACCATCCACTAGTCTTGCTCTATGTTATTTGTACAGCGTGCTTTGATACGAATGGAAACTAAGGAATGGGAAATTATTCTGTTGTGTATTCACCCCCTGCCACAAAACCCAGCGTTGGCCCTCAGGGTATATAAATATAAAAATATAAACTACATACGTATATAATTGTACGGCGCAGAACATGCCTGGCATGGCTCGAAGTCAATGGCATTGCCCCGATGGCAGATGCCGCTCACGCATGCGTCGCTCTTCTTTGTTTCCCATCTGCAACTAAGTAGCATCAATTTCAGGCAGTTGATCTGTCAAACATGTAATCTAAACTCACCGTGGAATTACCCCTCCATCTCTGCGTACCGAAATGCAATAATTGCATTCCTACATTCTTTGAGAAACTCCAACAATCCACGAGACAGATACTGATGAGCACTTTGATTTCCGCGCACCTGAGTGAAGATGAGACCGCTAATCTACATCCACAGAAATCCCCGCAAGCCGCCGCAAGGGCGTGTGGCAGAGGGTGTTGGTTCACCAACCGTAAAAAAGAAAAATACCACATGCAAAACAACAACGTGGAAAATTAGACCCACAGCAGCGCACACACGCATGCAAAAATCCCTTCATCCAACACTCATGCAAACGCATATACCACAAACCAACAGACAACTGCACCCCAGGATGTGCAGCACGAAAGCCATCCAACAGCACGCAATCCAGGACACAAGAAGCAAGAATGCGAAACTCCACCACCACATGAACATGCAACACAAAACACTCTACCCCCCCCGAGGAGACTGTGAAAGGCAGGGAATGCGACCCAACGTTAATCCCGTAATTTCTTCCCCCCTTTCCCTTCTCCCCCTCACCCTCCCTATAAAGCTCGGGAGGATTTTGGCCGCTCATCGGATCACGCATAACGGCTCCGCTCCAATTGGTGGAACTTTCTCCGCCTCTTCCGAATGGCCCACTGATCGGCAGAGGAGGAGGCCCTCGACCCCGCCTAAAACCCATGGAGGAGCCCTTTCTGCACGATTCGCTCGGTCCTCCACAGAGAGGAAAAAAACTGAGCCATTCCCGCGGCGACTGCACTTCGATATTCTCCGACGTGTTCTTCACTTGGCGCAAAAGCGGAAACGTGAAGCTTTCGAAATATCTCAAGTGCTCATTTCGGGGGCAGGGGATGGGTTTGTGCCAAGTAAAGGTATGGACCATCTTCTTTTTCGCTCAGATCATTTCCAATCCCACTTTGCCCTTTTCCGATTTTCGGAAACGAGATTCCATGAGTTTGGATTGCCAAAAAAAATGAACAACTTCGTTTGCAATCGTCGCGTCCCATAATCTCAGCACACGGCCAGTTGAATTTTGTTCCTTCCGCGCACTCGGCTGAATTGGAGTCATCGCCAGATTACGGTCGGCAGAGGAAAAATACGTTTTATGGATAAACACGAGAAAATAATTATGCCAATTGTCAGATGTCTTTCATAAAAATCTCCAACGAACCATTCTATAAACATCGGGCATCTCCTTTCCGTAAATATGAAACGCACACTTATGTTTATAGCGAAAACATCTCAAAACGGCAGAAAACGAATGGACTACGATGCTCAACGTCAATTAACATCGATGGATAATTTTCCATTCATATTTGGTAATTGCATGCATAGAATAAAGCATCCAGTTAATTACCTTTGCCATTAGATTGAACGACGAAATGTGATTCCCATATTTGTTGAGATCAAGAATAATATAATGCCTAGTTTTTTTAGACCTACCGTCCTCACCTTCTTTGATAATAACATTCGAAATTATATACTGGAAGGTTCTCTCTAATCTTAGGGAGTTCATTCGTGCACATATAGGTACGTAACTCCCAATGTCACCTCTTCTATTCTTACTTTACGTTAACGACAATGACTCCGCAGTCACTATTAAGATGCGTTTATTTGCCGACGATGCAGTGGTTTACCGTGATCCTGAGAACAACGCAGCTTCATTGGTTTCGTAGCAGATTCATCTATCTCAGTACCCTAAAAGACATCGCTAGGGTGGATAACTGGGGGTGAATACACACCAGACTAATTTTGACCCAAATATGATAGATTGGCGCGACACTTGGCAATTATAATTAAACTTTAAAAAGTTCGTAGTAATGAATTTTTGGAGAAAGAACAATTCCCAGCCGAACGCCTACTGCATTGGGAACACCGAAATGGAATGTGTAGACTAAATGAAATACCTAGGCGTTACCCTCACTCACCATCTCTCCAGGGTGAACAACATACGGGGAATATGAGGAAAAGCTAGCAAAAAATTGGGATTTATTAGAAAGGTACTTGGTAAATGTGATGAAAATGTTAAAGAGAAATGTTATCTGTCATTGGTTAGGCCTCATTTAGAATTTGCTGCAAGCATATGGGATCCTAACAAAGTTGGATCAATAGCCGAATTGGATCACATGCAGCGTAGAGGAGCTAGATTTGTAACACGTTGTTATGATAAACTTATTAGTATTAGTTAGAATTACTTAATCCAAAATATTGGAGCAGCTAGGCTGGGAATCGCTCACTTGGGCGAAGGTTAAATTACAGCTAGAAGCTCTTGCATTTATTTGGGAGGACGTCTCTTTAGCAGTGATGTTGAAAATGTATTATTACCCCCATTGTACGATGGAAGGAGATATCGGGTTAATAAGATTAGAGAGATAAAATGCAGGACAGATAGATTTGAGATGTCATTTTTTCCACCAAAGATAAGGGATCAGAATAACGTCGTTTGACCGTGGTAGGGTCATGTTCGGCTAAAAAGTAGTCTGGAGTGTATTCACCCCTTGACACACACCTCAGCGGTAGGGCACTAAAATAATTAAAAATGAAGCCATAAAATTTATTATAATATACTTATCCCACTGGCACTGAAAATGACCGCAGTATTGCCGTACTGTTGCTGCTGAAGATTTCGCCACCATGTTCGTGCCTGAGGGATATATTGCTGGCAATGCGTGCGACAATAGTTTGGGCTTTCCACGAGCTGCCGTGCGGGAGACTTAAGACGTGCGTGCGATTCCATATGCGGAGTCTCGTCGAGTGTCGGTGGCGGCGAAGGGCAGGGCGTGGGATTCTGCGGGCCCGCCCCCCGGGTTCCAGAACACTACTTGCTCACTGGCAACACGCGGACGATTTTAATAATGTTCCGCTAGCAAACGAACCGGACGTTTATCATCGGCTCCGTTCCACTTTCTTCATCCCGGTTAAACACGCCAAAGCGCTTCCACTTCCACTTAACAGAAACGGCGCTAATCAGCTGACTCGGGTAGTAAAAGAAAGAAGAACCACGCTCCACGGCCGCGATAAACCCCCGATCCAAACCGAAATCACTTCTTTTCATTCGGGCGCCTCTCATCGAAGTTGATGCCTAATTATTCAAAGCCGTGTCCTAGTCGGCTACTATTTCCTCATTCCCATGCCACTGTTTTCTCTGAGTACGAAACTTCTTGAAAACCTTTTAAAAAAATCTTTATTGCGACTACCTCCCGAGAAAGAGAATATCTGCGTTCGGCGGGAAGCGGAGACAAAAAAAGGACAGTTTTCTCTTTTTTCCCCTCCATCCTCCTCTTCGTCACGCCCGATTGCGAGAATAAACCTAAGGAAACAAGCCTATCAAATAAAGAGGGAAATTAGAGTTTGCTGGACGTGAGACTTAGAGGAACTGTGAAGGCGACATTTGCAAAAAAAGGGGGCTAGGTTCACGCTTCAAGCCTCTTTTCAGAATAGTCTACGTAGTTTTTGTTTATTTCTCGTTGAAGAGAAGGCAAGGCTTCCTCTTATTTTAGGAATTCGCTAATGACACACCTTAATCTTAATGGAAGGAGCGATTGCGAAGAATATCGAATTTTATCCACCATAATTTCGTCATGTTTTGTTAACAAATGCATCAAAACTGGCTTATTAAAATTCGATTATTGAGCCGCGAAACTCAAATTTTCGGCAGTGAATTAGAACTATCCGTAAAATCCGCAATCTCATTTCATAAACGAGCAGAATACAGTCATAAAATATAATGTAAAGAATTTTGTACCATATAACAGATGCCTTTTTCTTCAATAGGCATGAGATAAACGATTTTCATTATAGATTCAATAGATAAACATAAAAGAGCAGAAGTCAGCTAATCCAGTCGTGAAAACGAGCTCTAGAATTTTCCAGTCCAAAATCGAGTTTGCCAAATGTGCAGAGTCCAACTTATTAATTCCTTTAAGTAATATTTCTTAGTGTGATTTTAATTTCCAGAAATCCCTGGGGCAAGGCAAATTCCAGAAAAATAAGTGAAATGAAAATTAGGGATTATATTTCACATGGGGTATCGTCCTGCAGGAATAGCAGAAGGGAAGAAGTAGAGCAATTACAGGGTTTCCAATAGTACACAATTTTCAAACCTATTTCTTGACGACTGAATTACCGGTTTACGATGGCTTGCGCCTCTTAATCTTTAAACATTAGATCTTCCATTCAGCGTCGAGCAAACAATACACTACTAAACATTCTCCGTAGCATTCACTCGTATACAACGAAAGTGTTTGAAAATGTGTCATTCTTTCTGGAAGAACGTTATCTTATCTTACCTTTTCACTTCCACCTCTTCAATGTACACTGTATTCAAGGGATTTTAAAAATTTTTTGAGAATTTCTTACGACATTCCTTTTCTTATTTTACACTTCGGCATGATTTACATAGCTGCAAAATGTTGATAAACGTTTTTCAAATATTGAAAGTGTCACGAATGGTGGAAGTAGATTATTTATTTTATTGCAATGAAGTGCGAGACGGCCATGGTAAATCACTCAAAAAATATACTTCCTTGCTTTGTTAATTCCATAAAAATTTGGTTTCTAAATAATACCAGCTGAACAAAAACGATGTAGAAAGATAATGGATTTGCAAAGCCTCAAATTAAATTCAAACATGCACGGAAGTTTCAAATTCTGAGTACGTGGTAATAGCTGATATGGCTTCAAAAATAAAGGTATATGCCCACAAATCAGCGAAACACTTGATATTTCCATGAATAAATGTTGAAAATGACGCCCTCGTATGTTTCCGGAACCTAGGTCGTCATTTAAAAGATTTACACGTGGAATTGCGAAGTTGTTCACTCAGTCATGAATCATTTCCATAAAGTAGTCCTGGAAATCACCCCGAATACTAAGAACCCCAGGTGTGACAAATTTACCACTCATTAGCAAGTGATAACACTGTTCTTGACAGCACCATCTATGACGAATATGTTTGAGAAATTCGGCACTTTTCCAACATTTATATTAAGGACTTAAACCGGGAAACAAACTTTACCTTCAAACTCAAAATTTACAAAATATACGCCATTTCGATAAAAAATTGCTGCATGGTATGCAACTGCAAAATTGAGACAGGCATCACAAAAAATGAGCAAGGAGATAGGAAGTGTCGCTTCGTATTGGAAAATGAACAAAGACTACAGAGGCTTGATTTGAAACTAAAGAAAAGAAAGAGAAAGTTGGAAATATGAAACCGCAAAAGAAATGAAACCCAACAATTTGAAATTGTAAAAGAAAATCTTTTTAAAGGAAAATGATTCCATTGAGGTCATTGCTTTTTTCTAATCACATTTTATTGCTCTAAATTCATAGCCCTAGCAGTTGTATTAAAAGCTGCCAGAAAAATCAGACGGATGGAAAAATGTAAACAGCACAATGATAGCAGCAAAGTGTACGGAAAACGTCGTCCCTGAAACGTACCATCTTGTTTATCCGGAATGTCATTAAAATTGCTGTTGTTGCCATGGATACAAAAAGGAGAAAATGTAACCAAAAATCAATAAAGGTTTTATTAATGGCGAAACAGTTCTAAAAACATCGCGGGAATAACGAAAACGAAGATTTAATTGTCTGGTTTAACTTTCTACCTGTATATCAAACGGCTAGACGTATCTTGCGTTCTATAAGTGTTTCGTACGTTCTAATATGAGATAAAATTGTTACAAATTTCGGTTTCCGCCATTGCAATTATATTTCATTACTATTCACTATTTTCAACATTGTTTAACAATTTAAAGTATGTGAATATGATTAATTATTATTTTTTTCATCTTGCACGATATCACTGTTTACACGAAACATTATTTCGCGTAGCGGGCATTTGATGTGTCTCGTTAAGACGCAACGTTTGCCAAGGCTACTCATCATATTTCGCGCTCCAGGAGAATTTTTCTAGTGGAAATGGCAGCAGCAGAAATGTCAGCTCCAGTGGCACATGGGACATGCCATAATTTGTACGTCGCCCGAACAAGATTCATCACCTAATTAATTCAACAGCCTTTTCACTTTTTATACTTGCAGAAGCATGCATAATTAATTAGACAAATGAAAATTTTTCCATAAAAAATTGCTACTACGGCTAAGAAAGATTTTTTGCTTAAGGCCATATGCGATCGAATGAGCGCTGATTAGAAATCAAATCAAAGTACGAGCTATTCAAATTTAGGCGAAAGCCACTGCGCTCCGACTTAAGGTATATTAATGATTATTCAAAAATGTTCTCCTGCCTCCATCTCTATTCCAATAAGCGATTATAAAGAATGATTTCATAAGTATATTTTATTAACGTAACTGATACCGGTCTTTTGTCCCGCCGCAAACGAGTGCTTCCAGATACCAAAACAATTATATTTCAGTAGCATGTAAAGATCTAACAGTGTTTTATAGAGAGAAGTGTCGAAAAACTTATACCCGTGCAGTAAGCAGTAAGAACACGATTAAAAATGCCGGAAGTAGGTGGCAAGAGCGCAATTATTTTAATCGCATGCAACTATTTCAATGATAGATATATAGAGATATTATTTGCTGCATGCCGTACATGTTCTAGTACATCTATATGGTAGGCATTAGCCAGAGGAAGACAAGAGCCTACCCGTTCGAACGAGCTATGAGTCGAATCGTTTCATCTTCATGGTTAAGAATGATAGAACGGATGCCCAACGAGGATGGATCAGAAGAAAAGACATAGAGTATATTGAAATGAAATAATTAACTTTGTAATTCCACACAATTTATTCTTAAAAAGACGACCTAAGTGTCCACCTTAAACGTCATCATCCGGTGATCATGGTGACGCTCAACGTCGAAACCTGGGTCATGTTTTTAAAATAAAGTGAGTGGAATTACAAAGTTAATTGTTTCTTTTCATTTCAATGTTTCATACAAATTCCATTAAGTTACGCCGGAGACAACAAAAGATATATGGATCGATACGAGGGCAAGATTGACATGATGCAGAAATTTACATCTTAAAAAAATGTAATAATTATTATAGATATTTGGAAAAATTATTTACAATTTCCAAAAAAAAGTGAAAGACTTCTGCGGGGGGAATGGAATAAAATGGAGTGGTCGATGGCGATGATGGACTGCGGCAAAGAGGCCGGCGTGTAACGGTGCGTGCAACAACCGTGCGTGCACGGAGAGAGAGAGATAGGGGTGGGGGAAATAAAGGGAGTCCTTCTCCGGATCGCGCCCTTTTTTAAATGCTTCACACTCGACCATACGTGAAACGTTCAAACTTTTCCACAAGACAGATTGACTGGGGACTCTCTTTATATGGGAAAAAAGAATCTATTAGACATTTTTTTCTTTGAGGATAGAGGGAGGGAGGGAGGGAGGGACTGTGGGGAGAAAGGATAGCGATCGTCTCAAGTGCGTAAGAATGGAAAGAGACGTGAAAGGGATGTCGCTTCTATCGATCCGGTGGAGTGCGCCCCGCCCACTTCCTTCCCGTGGGAAGCGAGGAAAGGTTTGCCGAGTCGAATCGAGGGTAGCTTTGATTCTCCTCCGCGCGGTTGTGGAAGAAAAAAAGAGCCCGAAAGAAATAAGGGAAACAAAGAGGGCGGAGGAGAAACCTGGGAGTCGGGCGTGGGCTGAGGCACAGTGGGGGGGGGGGAGGCTTAGTTGCTGTCGACGGTGTTTCTCCATTGCGGAGGGGGTGAAGGGGGGGGGAGCGCCGCGCGCGCACAGCGAAAGAAACACAAGACGGGAGGGATGCGGGAAGGGGGGAGACAAATGAAGGCAGCATGTCACTGGTCCGAAACAATGGAGTCGAGCTGGGAAATTCGACGGGCAAAAAACAAAAAGAAACGCAGGAAAAAAAGGGGGAAGGCATTGAGGACCTGAATGCTTCGGAGAACACTCGGGAGGGAATGAAAATGGCGAAAATAATTTGTCTCGAAGATTTTCCCTCGCTTGCATCCTCGTGATGCAGGCGAGGAGTCGTTAGGGAAACACTGTCGGTGAAACCAACGGATGAGAATATCTGGGAATGAGAACACCGCACTCTTGACCAAGGAACCCAATCTTGGGTCAATATAAAACGAAACGAGGAACACGTGATAACGAGCACGCGAGGTGTTGCCGATGGTCGAAACAGAACCCCGGTCGGTGATCAAATGACGCTTTTAATGCGCGAATTGACCAATTCAAGTCTATGGCGACACTCCCGTGCATCAAATATACCCTACTCCTATTACACAACCTACTCCGTACACGGGATACTCCGCTCTTAACGGTTTATTTCAAAGAATGATCATAAAAGTCACTTAGATAACCGGTCACCCTTATCCGGTATTGAACATATGTATTCCAACAAGCTTTTAGGAGAGTGCACACATGCACGCGATCCAATTCGCTAATCAATCCAACTTCGTGAGAACCCTAATACACCTGCAGTATATTCTAAATGAGGCCAAACCAGCGACAGATTACATTTCTCTTTGACCTTTTCATCAAATTTACCCAGTACTCCTCTAACGACTAGAATGGTTTGAGGCGTCACTTTGTGGAAGCGATTCATATCGGAAAGAAAAATACTTTGTTCATCCACACATATTCTTTATTATGCATGACCTATGTCTCGACTTAAAAAGTAATCATCAGGTAAAGTACACCTTGAAGTTGACTTGGCAAGTCGAAATCTAGGTCTTGCGTAATAAAATAAGTGAGAAAGAACAAAGTATTTTTTTTCCGACAGTGTTCTTCTCACAAATCGTAACTTTTTATTGGCTTGTCATCATATTCCCCCTAGCATGTGTTTCACCCAGGAGAGGTCGTGAGCGAGGCTAACACTAATGAATACAGTGAGAATACACTTAAGAATACCTGTATAATCGAGTCTACACTTTCCATATCGGTGTTATTGATTCAGCGGGCGTTCGAGAGGGAATCGCTCTTTTTCCTAAAATTAATCACAACGTTAAATTCTAATCAGAGAGAGACAAATTGGAATCAACCTGATTTAAAATTACATTTATATTTTTACCCTCCCCGGACAAGAACCTTGACGTGGTGGAAGGGCTTGGGCGTTCCGATGACCCCTAGAGCTGTGCTGGCTAGAGTAATAATAATTACTCCTGGTAGGGTCACCCATGCCAGATAGGTCGAAGGCTAGGAGCCAGACGAAAGGTAGTCCACGCATCGTCTGTTCCTCAGTGAGGCGGCTGCAATGGCGACTGACCCCAGTGGGGCGGCCAGTAAGTGATGGTGTCACGTTAAAAACACCATTGAAGAAGGCAACGGGAAACCACCTCAATAATCATTCCCAAGATTAACATGATGGACTATACAGAGATTTTGAGTCCTGGCAACTACGGGGCTCGGCCCAATCGGCCGTGTGTCGTGCCCGGCAGCGGGGGAGGCAAGGTTTCCAGGGTCGTCATCCCACGAAACCCTTGCAAGGAAAAACCAGCAGCAGCAGGACAGAAGACGCAGGAGAAGAACACCAAATTAGTTAGAATAGGAACGTGGAAAGTTAGGACGATGATGATGACGGGGAAATTGGAAAATGTTAAGCCAGAGATGAAAAGGGGAAATATATATATTTTAGGTCTATGCGAGGTGAGATGGAAGGATAGCGGGGATTACTGGAGTGATAATTATGGAATTATATGCAGCGGCGGAGACGAGAGCCAACGAGGGGTTGCCATAGTATTAAATGAAGAGGTAGGAAGAAGCGTAGTCAACATAGAGCAGGTAACGGACAGATTATTACTAGTAGAGATAAAAGCAGAACCGAAGAACTTGGTTATTATTCAGGTATACATGCCACCGAGCAACCATAAGGAAGAAGAGGTCGACAGGATATACGATCAGTTAGAGGACATAATCGCGTGTGTTCCTGCAGGGAAACATTTGATAGTGATGGGGGATTGGAATGCGACGGTAGGCGAAGGAAGAGATGGTGATGAGGTGGGGGACTACGGTTTAGTCACGAGTAATGACCGCGGGGAGAAAGCAGTTAAGTTCTGCAGGAGACGGGCTAGTCATCACCAATACATGGTTTAGAAACCACAAAAGACGCAGGTATACATGGAAAATGCCAGGTGACTCAGAAAGTAACCAGCTAGATTATATCCTTGTTAGACACAGGTTTAGGAACAGTGTGATAAATTCCCACAGCTTCCCGGGAGCGGATTAGGACTCTGACCACAATTTAGTTGTTATGAAATGTAGCGTACGTTTCAAAAAGATAAGGCAGGGGCGGCGAGTTAGAAAATGGAATGTAGAAGCATTAAATGGGTTGAAAAGGAAGGAATACAAACAGGTGGTAGACAAAATCATGGAGGATGGTAAAGAGCTGAGTACTATCGAAGAAAAATGGGAAAGTACGATATCAATAAGTTGGTTAAAGCCGCAAAAGACACTATTGGAACCGTTAACGTTAAAAGGACTAGGAAACCAGGGATCACGGATGAGATGATTACAAAGATGGATGAGCAGAGAAAATGGAAGAATGCAAATAGGCAAAATTAAGAACAAAGAATTAAACAATAAATTGAGGCGGACAACAAATAAAGCAAAAGTAGCGTGGTGGAAGACGCAAGTGCGAGGAAATGGAAAGTTTGCAGAGGAAGGGTGAAATCGGTGGGCTTTACAGCAAAGTCAAATCGTTATCGAGAAGTAAGAAAGAAAGAGCCATGCTAACAGTTAGAGATAAGTCGGGTAAGGTAATAGTTGACACAGGGAAGATTCAAGAGAGATGGAAGGAGTATATAGAAGAACTGGATAGTAAAGAGCTTAGACCAACAAAGTTAGACATTGAAAAAGAATATGACGTAGAGGAAGATAGCTTAGGTCTAGGCATACTAGAAAATGAGATCGAAAGGGCATTAAGAGAGATGATATTAAATAAGGCCGTGGGGGTGGATAACATTCCCGCGGAACTATTGAAATGTTTAGGAAAACGTGGGAGGAAAAGGCTATATGGGCTGATTCGTAGTATTTAAGAGGAAGTAATCTGGCAGGAAGACTTAATGAGATCAGTTTTAGTTCCTATTACGACAAAGGTAAAGGCTGCATCATGTGAGGACTATAGGACAATAAGTTTGATATCCCACGCAGCTAGGTTGTCCTCAGGATCATAAACAAAAGGATAGAGAGTAGGGCAAAGGATTACTTAGGGGATGATCAGTTTGGATTTAGAATGGGGAGAGTTAAGCGTGATGCCATTGCAGTAATGAGATTATTAATCGAGAGGAATATAGAACACAACCAGGAGGTATTTGCCTCTTTCGTAGATTACGAAAAAGCGTTTCATAGAGTGAATTGGGGAAAACTAATGAGTATATTGCAGAAAATATGAATAATATTGGAGGGAAAGGAGGCTAATCCGCAGTCTGTACATGTCTCAGACTGCTCAGGTACGGGTGGGGAACGGGGAGTCCGGATGGGCAGTGTTAGGAACAGGTGCAAGGCAGGGTTGCCCATTATCACCGTTGCTGTTCAACCTGTATGCAGAGGAAATGATTAAAGAGGCATGGGAAGAACTGGAGGTAGGAATGAAAGTGGACGGGGAATTCGTAAAATCAGCTAGGTTTGCTGATGACCAAGCTTTAGTTTGTCAGTCAGCCAAGGGGTCGCAAGCATTGCTGAGGGAATTGGAAATTCAGTGCGTAAGGTATGGGATGAGACTCAATATTAATAAAACAAAGGTAATGCGATTTTCTAGAAAGAAAAAGGCTAAGCTAAACATTAAAATAGAAGGGCAAAAACTAGAGCACTTAGAACAGTTTACGTATCTCGGAAGTGTTTTGGACCAACACGGTAAAAGTAGTAGGGACGTAAGGAGAAGAATTGCGCTAGGCAAAGAGGCTTTCACAAGGAGGAGGGAGTTGATGAGAGGGAATCCTCCTGATTTTTATGGGAGACGACTGACAGCTGAGGTCATTAGCGTCATTGCGAATGGACAGGAAAGGGTGAAGAGAAACCCGGTGTCGGCATTTGGCTACTCTTAATGAAAGGCGCCAAAAGGGCCGCAGTTTAACGTCCCATCCGAAGGACGGCGTACTTACTCAAAGTACTCTCCACAAAACCTCTCAGTAGGGATCGTGATACCACTGAAAAATGTATACCACCACCGGGATTTGAACCCGGGCCCTCTGGGCGTAGGCATCCGAAGAATATACACTGTGAGCTGTGGGAGGGGGGGGATGAGAAAGACGGGAGCCAATAGACTGAAGTGACAGTTGAGGAGTTTGAAAAGATCGGGCATGTTGTGAAGGGGAGCTGCACGATCGAGAAAACGACCGTTGGTGAAGAGGGGGGAGAATTGAAACCCGTTCTCACTTCAACTTGTGTTGCCGTGACGATTCTACCTTCAGCACGCTGAAGAGGGCTACTTTGCGGTCGAAATACGCGTATTCGTATTCACCTTTCTCATCCCTTTCCTTATTTACCATTTACCCCATTCCATGACTAGTGGCGTTAGCCAACTAATCTCATTTGTAATTTGTTTTAAAAGGCAAACTGTTTACGGCTATTGGAGTTCTTTCCTTTATTCATTAGAAATGATAACTGAATTTTCGTATTATTTTCACAATAAATTCATCACGGTACTTCCAGTTCCGACGCATCATTCATCAGGTGCAAATTTCATAGCATTTAAACCATTTTTGTGAAAAGGGGGAGAGATTTGTATAGAGGATGGAGTGGTGGGGAGGGGATGGGGGAGACAAGGGCATGTAAAGAGGAGGAGGGGGACGGGGGTTGTGTTTAAAAAAGGAGGGGGAAGGGTTGGTGTCGATAGGAGGGTTGCTGATTCAGTGATCGACGGAGGGGGAGGGAGGAGAGGGGAGGGGAGGAACGTACTAATGCACGGCAAAATGCACAGGACAAGGGAATATCCAAAAGAGGTGGTCTTTCGTAATACAGGGTGGATTCCAAAAGTAATGCAATTGACTTTCCCGCGCCGCTCTTATCGATCAAAGTGGAATCAAACCACTTGGAGTAGGTAGGGAAACTTTAAGCTTTTCCGTAGAGTTGATCTCAGTGCTCTCCAAGCTGTGGAAGCGGCAGGACGACGTCAGTCATTCGAAACCTCTGCCACCCGACCATGCCACGAAAGGACAATCAAGCGGAAATTTCAAATGAACTTTTGCCTGATTTTTTGGAAAACGTCATCACAGATCACACAGATCGTCAGATTCCAAGACAGATAGGTACAAATACTCATTCTTTCCCCGAACAATCAGTAATCATAATAGCAAGAAACCGAAGTCACTTTAGAAATATTAAAAACTTTGAATTTACAAGTCGGCACAAAATTAAACACTATAGAGATGTTAGGTATACTTTCAGGTGCATGTGTATGTTAGTTGGTAGTTTGAGTGTTTGCATGTGTGTGGGGTGTAAGTGTTCATGCATGAATGTATGCCATGTTTTTTTTTTTTAATATATGATTTTGTCGTTATTGCATGCGATTTTTTTTTTATTATTTTTCTTTTCTAAATTATGGGTGGTGTCCTAGCACCCCCCGCCACACGCCCTTGCGGCGGCTTGCGGGGTATTGAGTAGATGTAGATCACTGGTGATGAAAACTGGATTTTTTGTGTACGACCCAGAAACAAAACGCCAAAGCTCTATTGGCCTAGTTAGTTGGCCTATTACACCTACGCAGTGAATTTATTCTAAATTATGAAATTAATTACCATGGTAAAATAACTTTCATTAACGTACATTTCGATGGCTTCTACTATCTATCAACGAGATATGGCTTTAAATCTATTAGATGCCTGGCTACCATAACATGCAATGGTCTACTGTTTGCCATGAAATGCATTCATTCCCATCGAATGCTGTTAAACACATTGAAAATGTACCTCTTGGATTTCCTTAGCCCATGTTCCAAATAATTATGCATGGCTTAACTCATTCATTATCATTCTCCTCTTTTTCTTTTTTTCAGGCACTGTTTCTCAAACAAGTGAGCTTATGTTCTTTTTCTCTTTTGCTATGACTTTGTATGATCACATTTTCTGATATTTTATGTCTTTCATCGTGTACAGTTGCTCTATTTCATCTTTGAGCTTACTCTTTTCCTCTAAGAGTGGCAGACACCTTGGGATGTATGCCAAAAATATTATATTGCTCGAAGTATGCAAGTAGCATTAATTATCGTGAACGAATTTTGTGCGTGCAAGTTCCTGTTCTCGAATCAAGAAAATAAAAAAGCACAGAAAGAGTGTGTTCACGTTAAAAGTTATGTTTCCACGAAAGCCAAAGGCACACGACATACGAGTTCACATGCACCAACAAATGTAGCAAATATCTATCAAATAAGGTGGCGAAATTGCAGCACTACTCTTCCGACCCCTAATGCAGGCGATTATGTTTTTGAAGGAGGTTAGATCACACTCCTCAAAAATATCTTTACTACTCAACCTGAATCGATAATTTTATTCCACTTCTTAAGCACTAATTTTCATACATACCAGATGATGAGAAACGTTAATTGAAGCATTTTTAGCATGCATAATGATCTACATCTACATCTACATCTACATAATACCCCGCAAGCCGCCGCAAGGGCGTGTGGCGGGGGGTGTTAGGTCACCAACCGTAAAAAAGAAAAATACCACATGCAAAAAAACAACACGGAAAATTACACCCACAGCAGCGCACACGCTCATGCAAAAATCCCTTCATCCAATACTCATGCAAACACATATACCGCAAAACAACTAAAAAACTGCACCCCATGATGCGGCACGAAAGCCATCCTACAACACGGAAGCCAGGACACAACAAGCAAGAAATTGAAACACCACATGAAAATGCACCACGAAACACTCTGCCCCCAAAGAGTCTTTAAAAGGCAGGGAATGCGACCCAACGTTGCAGGTAGCAGGAATTTCCCGCCGCGGAGAGGGACGAGGGGTTGAAAGGGAAACTTAAAAACAGATGAACAGAACACGAATGATTATTTCATTTCAAAATAGTTTCGTAGAGACGAGCATGCAGGTGCGTAACAAGTCAACTATTTCCATGCGACCCCGAGTCCCAACATGGCGAATACCTTTACGCCGTAGAGTTGACTTGTTAAGAAATACGATCCTGAAGCAAAGCATATCCTAATAGGTAAAAAAGGTAGGTTCAAAAATATAAAATATATAAGCACGATTTTTTAGATACTGAAGATAAAATTCTAAAAGTTAAATGACTGCACCGGAATTGCAACTCAAAAGAATTTACTCTTAAAATGACGGAACAAAACGTTGAACTGAAATGAAGTTAGGAAAAGACTTCAAACCTCTCGTACTGAAGGAAACAAATGACGACTAAGAATTTTCCGAATACGAAAGCGGCCGTAAAGTGGCTGAAGATTATCTCGATAAAAATTACATTTTTTAGTGAGAAGTACGAGAAAAGTATGTGTGGATGAATAAGCAGCGGATCGGTTACTCGAGTCATTACCACGGAACGCATTTTCAGGCGACGCTTAAACTTCCATCGCCTCCAATTGCACCCGTCTTCCCGCAATACGTTCACTCCGTACACGCGAGAGGGAGGAAAATGATGGAGGCATTTCACCGAACACAATAAGTCATCCGGTCAATAATGAGCGCAAAAACGTTTCCGCGCAGATTCCTATCGCACTGGTAAATGACCATCCCAACCTGCGTTCGCGAATCGCGAAAGAGTTTCCTATGTGCGGGACTCTTGTGTCTTGATTCATCAGGAGGTGCAAAAATAAAGTGTTGCGGGGAAAAAGTAAAATGATACTTGTCATCCTACATTCAAGCAAGACAAGGTCGGTCGGCGAGCCGCGTCGGGAAGCCATCCGTGGTGTGATGAATCCTAGATGGCAGAATGGACCGCAGTTTCGGATTCCTCGAGCATCATTGACAATGTGGCTACATAAATGTTTACATGAAGGAGGGCTTCAAATATACAGAATAGAGGCCAAAACTTGGCTCCTCCATTGCGCCTGTGTTCAGCATAACATAAACTATTAATTTTCTGAGGTCTGTCCAATAAATACGTGAACTGAGGCCATAAAAACTTTATTTTGCAAAATTTAGTCTGATTCGATTTTGTCCCCTTCTTCAAAGTACTCTCTCCATTCGTAGGCTATGCCTTCTTATTCCATAGTCTTTTCCACTGTTTAAAGCACCCTGTAAGGAAGTCCCCTTGGCAGTTAGGCTTTAGCTAGTCACCGTAAACAGCTGTCAACATTTCAGTAATATCTTGATAACCTTTAGCGCACTTCATCAAAAAGCTTGGTGTTGATTCGTTGCTCCGTGATTTCGTCCAGTTCGCGCATTTATTGCAGAGACTACGTATTTTGCTGGTACTTCATCAGTATATCTTGTTTCGTCTTGGATTAAAGATGTCAATCTCAGGATATAATTGAAAGGTTAGTCTTATCTGTGCACTTTATAAAAAAATGACATTAGAGTAAAGAAAATTAAATTCATTGATTCCGAAGGGTTTTTCATTTTTTACCATTTTTAATAGAATTCCCGACGATTCGAGATTCTCAGAACATCATAGCTACACTTCTAATTCGCTTATTTTTTTCTGCCTTTTCCTCTGCGGTTTTACATTTTTTAAACCATTATAACACTCAAAAAAATTTTCCATCCTCCGTTTTCTTCCGCCCTTCTAACTCATTAGTGTTAAGTGCCGTAGTATGAATAGCAGGTACGTAACAAGTTTCTATTGCAAATATATTTTCAAATTACCTTTAAAGGCCGTCATGGAAACGGGAAAAATAATGAATTGGTTGCTATACTAGACAATAAGTTTGTGAGAAACTAGAAACGAAAAAATTAAAAAAATACACCATTAATACCAGATATAAAATTTGGAATTTTTCTATTTAAAGAGTACATAAGCGTATGCATTTTTTAAGTAGTAATCAGAATGAAATTATTAGTTGATTTAGAGAATAATAACGCCTAGTCCACCGCGAGTTGCTCGGTAATTACTGACTAGAACAAAATCGGATTATAACTTTTACAACCCCAACCAATTGCAACACAGCTTAACCAATACTAATTCACGTTAATACAAATTACGAGTAGAAAGGAAGTGTTCCAAATATATCATCAAAAGTGGGGGTGAGATGAATAAATTGAATCAAAACGAATAGCGAGCTGAAAGTATAAGGGCCACATCGGGGAACGTGTTCATCATGAGGTTAGATAAAGTTAAAATAAGACCCAACATTCTCTTTTTGAAATAACGGTTAAGGAATTGGGAGAGAAGAACGCGTTACATGTTTATTGGCAAAATTATAATGTCATCCTTCCCACCAGGAAGGCAACAAACTAGGCAATTATATACGATGCTGTCAGACTTAACTTTGTGGAAATCCATTATCACTCCAATCCAGAGGGACAAACAAACTTTTAGCAAGATACGCGTTTACACAATTGAGACTCGGAGATGGAGAAATAAGATCGGAGAAGCGCTGTACTCGAAGACAAGTTCCGCATGCGCATGCGATTGAAATGATGACGGGTAAATTGAACAGGGATTTTTTCCCAATGTCTCCAGGCATTACATAGTAGACTAAATGGTTTGAGTGGAAGGGGCGGCCCTATACAGGGTGGCTGTCGCAGGGGTAACTGTAAAAACAGAGATTGTTTTTTCAAACGCAGACTTACAAAACATCATGGGCCTAGGCAAAAGCATTAATGTTTTAGAATCTGAAGAAGGACGCGCAAAGAAAGAAACGAAAGAAAGAGAGTACGTAATTTTCCTTTCTCAATCCGGCTTAGCTCCATTGAGGCGGCCTCCTCGAAAGCGAAAGCCGTGAAAGGCGTCTTGCGCTCGGTCCCCGTATTTATACATTAGCTACGTACGACTAGCATGCTTCATTTTGGCTCTTTTTAACATTGCGAATCATAAAAATATGATCAATATTAACATCATTAAAAAGACGCAGTGATTGGTTGCATCCGCGGTAGCGGATCCAGTGGAAGGAGAGGCGATCTGGTCCACTGTTACAGGCTTGACGTGGTGGAAGTCTACGTGATCTGAAGAAAACATTAAAATATTGCATTAAAAGTGGAAATGTTCATTCAGCATTTATTTTTATGGGTAACTTTCAAAAAGGCGTGGTGGTGCAGTAAGGAGAGCGTTCGACTACTGACCTTTAGGATCTAGAGTTCAAATCCAGGTGACCCCACTGACCACTTAATCTTCTCCGAAGGTGCGATCGTTTCTTTAGACACTAACAGGCGGCACAAGGGAAAGGAACACCAACCCCTCCCCGTGCCCCAATCCACCCCCGACCCTATGCGTGAGTTCCAAACGCCACCTTAGGGCTGAGCTCTACGTTTACGTATCAATCAATTCAACCTTCTGGCCGATTATTATGATCCCTGGCAATTTTCAATTCTCCATCGATGGCATTGACTACGCACATTACATTGCAATAAGTGCATACTGCTTTCCTATTACCTCCCTTTTCATTGGATCAGGGTTTTAGAACCTGATATTCCGCTTTAAAAAGTGCCCGGGTCCCATCCCTCATCCAACTTCCGCCATCTTCGCTTTTCCTCAGACCACGAATATTAATTTGCAGAACATGTCATGCATTTAAGAGGAACCAACGAAAGAATCACCTTTTCACATTTTTACGACTTGAAGCAATTTTCATTCGAGCTGAGTAAACTGAATCTACCTTCCGGCTGAGATGTATTTTCAACAAATAGCAAGTCTTTGACTGAGACGCTGAACGGGATGATGCCTTTTAGTGAGGTGTACACCGCCTTTAATTCTGCGTACGCTGCGCGGCACGACAGCCAAATCGTCATTCGATACGATCACTCGATATGCGACACTTGGTCTAATGCGTACTTCGGCCACCGTGCTCAACACAAAAGAATGAAATGAGTTCTAGCCCGCAGGCGACTTTTGAATTTTATTAATTTAACATTAGAAAACATGTTATACATTTCACTCTAAAAAACGCCTATTTTTCCAATAAATCGTCCATTTCTTTCGGATGAGTACAATTAAAAACGGTTGTCTACGTTGTCTTTCGCCTCGGCATTCCACAGTGGCCCACGACAAAACACAATGGAACTCTTTCCAAAATATCAATTGGAAACATGTAATCAAGGGTAACCTAATACCCTAGAAAAGAGTTAATTTCGACTTAAAAGATATCACAGAAGTTAAATTGGGAAAAAAATCGCTCTGTTTTTAAGGTACGGGGGGGGGGGGGACAAAACTTGAAAGTTAATGCCTGAATGTATCTTTTTTAAAGAGGCGAGTCTTTATTTCTATCTTTTTTTTGGTCTTTTCCCCCGAGACCTGATTCCATTGTGCGATCCGATTTCCGTCTTCGGACCAAATGCCGTGCAACGAGCAAGTGGAGCGAGCACTCGCAGGGAGGGGAGGGGTGGGGGGAAAGGGGGGGAGGGGCGACGATGCGACCGGGAATGCCACGAAACATGCCACGGCGGTGTTCATGGCTTTGGACGTGCCGAGACTATGAGAATGGACTCGCGCAATAAACCTCTGTCTCCAGATCAAAGCGATGCAACGAAAGTGACACGTGATTAAGTGGCAAATAATAGCGACAAATAGACGGTGTAATCGCTCAAAAGAGAAGGTAGAAAGTCATTGCAGCACTAAAATATTCAAGTTGATACACCGAGGACGCTACCGATCGCGATTCCATGTTTGATAACTTCGACAAAATGGCGTCGTGTGCTCGAGGGCCATTAATCATTTTTTGACATCTCTACCAAAGGAAGAATATTTTTATGAGGCTTGGTCACGGCAACTTCTTTATTCTTGCGGTCTGAGGCCCATGACGTGCACCAAATCAAAATTGTATTGTTTGTCAAATACTAATTTCGTCTCCTCAGAAATGGAGGTATATTTAGTTCGAAGTAGTCAAATCTTCAAAGTTAAAGAGTCCTCAGTCACTCCTGTAATAAGCAGGAAGGTTGATAAGACCGACGAGGAAATATTACTTTAAAATTCTAGCGACGCTTCTATCTCTCATTCCATTAGGATTTCTCGAAGGCATTACTAAAAGGTCTTTTGGCAAAAATAGCTAAAAGAGAAGAGAAAATAAATAAAATACAGAATTTGTGGAAGAAAGTTCACGGGAAAATTTATTATTCGAACATTTCATTAAGAAAAAGAGACGATCGACATTAACATAACATATTTATTTCATCAGCCCCGTTACACTAAACATATCAGCGTCGAACTTAAATAATATGTGAATTAAAAAAAATAGTTTTTAGCTGTATTTGATTTCTCGTTGAAACGACAGTTTAGAACCATTCACTATCTAGGAAGAAAAATGACTTAACTGCTCGGACACTTGAGCTCACATACGATGATTATGAATCGCAGAAAACACAGTTGCGCACTTTATTCATACACTGGGAGAAAAACTAGCACGGTATTCGGAAGGGTTACGATTTGAAATCACACAACTGAACGTGATGGCTGGTCGTGATGGGTGAGTGAAGAGACCACACGGAACTAAGCCGTGTGGTGTTAAATTCACAGATTCAGGGCAGGAGGAATGGCGAGGTACTTCCTTTCCTAGAGATATTACTCGGTTTTCCACTGATTTGCAGTTAACAGAACATCGCACTGCTTGGACGTATGATTCTGTACGTCCAAAGGGTAAAACTTGGGTTGACCCCGCACATCTTCAAAACGTTCCATCACAACTTCGATATAAACTGCGAACGGCCACAGCGGTATGGAGCGCTGGGACACGATTCTTTATCAAGCGAATTTTTATGTTCTCATCGAAGGGATCTCAGTTTAAAGTTAGGTTAAATGAGCACGGCTATTTCATACTCAATCGTGTCGCAGTCTGTTTATCATATTTTATCCTGTTGGTCACACCTACCGATATTATCTGTGACTCTATAATTCCCAAAGAGTCACTAGGACCCTCAATTGCCCTGCACTTCCCTAAAAGGTGATCGTGAATTGCCCGTTGCCTCCCCACGCCTCCGTTGAGACTATGGGCTGAAGCTTCAATCCTCAAATCGATGTTGACTACATCACTAAATTTTACGAAAGCAATCCTAAAAATCCACCCGCAAACACATTAGAGTACGTGACAGTCCTTATAACGGGACTGTTCCTCCGACTTTGGAGTTAATGGATGCACTTTTATTGGTCGCCTGAAAGATTAATTATGAAGAAATCAGGAGTCAAGTGAAAATGATGGGGTTGAATAGGGAGCGGTGGGAAATTGTGACCTGGGGTTGCATTGGGAAGCGAAATTGAAGGGGCGGAAAAGGGGGAAGGCCAAACGGAGCTTAAAGCAAGGGGACAAGTTGCTTCTGGCTTTACGCCGTAATAGATTTGAATCATTTACATAAGTTTTTCAATCCTAAGATTGGTTTACAGCAGCCCTCCATTCTTCCCTATTTAGTGATAATTCCTTCACCCTCTGATAGGTTCCCTGTTTTACGTCCTTCTTAATTTGCCCTACTTACTTGTCTCTTGGTCTTTCTCGCGGGATCTCTCCTTCAATTTTTCCTTCTATTATGTTTCTAACTAATCCATTGTGCCTCAATGCGTGTCCAATCCATCGATTTATTCTTTGCCTTAGAGTTGCTCCATTTGGTCATATCCTCTTCTGCTCTTCTATATAATTCCTCTTTCCTTACTTCGTCTCTCCATTTAATCTTCAGCATTCTCCTCCAGCATCATGTCCCAAAGGCGTCTGTTCTTTGTTGGTCCACTTTTCAAATGTTCCAAGTCTCGGAACCATAGAGCGCCATGCTCCACACAAAAGTCTTGACGAATTGCTTCCTTGTTCCCAGTCTTAGGTTCTTTGACTATATCAATGGCCTCTTCTTCATGAATGTGTTCTTAGCTTGGGCTATCGTTCGCTTGATGTCGGTCGAGCTTCTTTAATCCCATGTTATGCTGCTGCCGCCCACGTAGATGAAGGATTCCACTCGCTCTAGTTTCACCCCTCGAATGGTGATATCTGCATTCATCTTCTCTCTTCCGCACACAAGAATTATAGTGTTCTTCTTGTTGATGTTTACATTATATTATTTGGTCCATAGCACTTGGAGTTACTTGCAGGTCCTCTCGCGTTTCCACCAAAACTGCGATGTCTTCTGCAAACCGGATCATGTTGATTTCTTCTCCATTCACCTTGACTCCTTTGATGCCCAATTCTCGCGTTTCTTCTATTGCCTCTTCCAGGTGTACGTTGAATACTGCTGGAAAGAGGTTGCATCCTTGTCTTACTCCTTTGATTATTTTGTCTTGAATTTTCTTTCCGTTTTTCATTTGTATGGTTGTTGCCTGATTCTTGCAGAGGTGATTGATTATTGTTCTCTCGTTGTAGTCCAATTAAAGCGCTTCTAGTATCTTGAACACTTTGTGCCATTCGACATTGCCGAACGCCTCCTCCAAGTCCACGAATGCCAAATATATGTCAAATATGTGAATTTCTTGACAATCACCTGGATGTGAACTCATAATAATTACAAATTATTATCATTAACAGTGATGTGCCGCTCATGTTAGGCTTCTAATGAACCAGGGACACTTTCGGGTGCCCCCGAACACGACGCTTGCTGTATACGTACCATAGCACCACACAGTAAAATAGACAATTGAATTGAACTACAAATTCATTCTTCGCCCCTTCAATTTGTGTTTCATACGCCTTATTTTTCTCACACTTCATCATGCAGCATTCTCCCTTCTATTTCAGCTTCAAAATTCCATTTTCCATCATTGTGACTAATGATCCGTCAAAGTGGTCTGTTCAAAATATTTCCAAACTTTTGTAACAGCATGCCTCAAGGTGAGTATCTTTTTTAATTCTCTTGGAGTCGCTATGCCCGCGAAAAATTACCGAATTACTATCTTCAACATCTTTTTGATATCTTATTTGTTGATTAGTGAAGTAAGTGTATGTTAAATGGTGCTGGTGGAGTGCGGCGAAAACTTGGATCCGCGAGAAAGAGCTCTCGGAAGGAGTGCCTCATTGCGTTGTTCTGTGAAATTCCACGTAAAAACCTGCCGATTCCTCCCGTAGACTCTTGATTTGATTAAAAATGCCTTGGTGAGCATGCCATTAAACATGCCGCGTGTTGTGAGTGGTTTACCCGGTTCAAAAAGTGGCGGAAATCAGTGGAAGACAACGAGCACCCCGGAAGACCCTCAACGTCGACTGATGACACCCATATCGAGAAATTGAACGATCTCTCATTCGTGCCAATCGATGTTTGACTACTTGCAGAAGGGTGGGGCATCTCGATTGGTTCGTGCTATGAAATCCTGACTGAAATATTTAGGATGCATCAAATCGCCGCCGAATTCGTGCCTCGCCTGATGACAGCAGACGAGAATCAACATCGAGTTCAACTCTGTAAAGAACTGTTTGATCGAGCTGAAAAGGATGAACCCTTCTTGTCCAGGATCATAATAGGTGGTGAGCCATGGATGCATGGATATGACATCGAAACAAAAGAACAATCTTCACTATAGATTGGTGAAACATCCCTCACTCCAGAAATACTCGATAAGTTTGATCGAATCTCAAGGTGATGTTGACCATTTTTTTCGATGCAAATTGGGCTGTGCGTCACGAATACCTACCTAAAGGCCAGAAAGTCAACATAGAGTACTGTCTGGGGGTTATGAAACGTTTAAGAGGGAAAATCAAGCGAAAACGGCCCGAACTATGGAGGAGCGGCGATTAGTTTTTTCACCACGACAACGCGCCGGCTCATTCGTCTCTCAAAACACGAGTTTTTAGCCAAAAAAAGACCGCTGTCCTTCTCCACGCGCCCTACTCTCCAGATGTGGTTCCTTGTGATTTTTTCCTGCTCCAAAAACTTAAACTCCTGCTCAAAGGAAAAAGATTTGCCACCATTCCAGAGATAGAGGAATATTCGATGGAAGAGCTTATGAGCATTCCGGAAGAAGCGATCCAAGACTGTTTCAAAAAGTGGAAAAACACCGTTGCGCTAAGTGTATACGTTTATGAGGAGGGTACCATGACCCCTGTTAAAAATTTGTTAGTGAATATTTTTTGTAATAAAAAAGTTAGGGAACTTTGTGACTAGACCTCTCATTCTGTCGGTCTTCTTCGCAATCCTCCCAATAATCCTCTCTCTTCCCCTGCCATGCCAGTATTTCTTCGTTTGTGTAACTTCCAGTTCATTTGGCATGATATTACTGCTATAAGCCGTAAAAGTAAATGCCGATTGTAACTCTGCGTAAAACAGCAATGCATATTAAACATGAACTGTGAATTTATTGGAAACAATGTGCGGAAATACTTTTCCTTATAACTTGCCTGTGGCGCTGGTTTTCTTCAAGTGTGGGAAGAGCCACTCAAGCAGCGCGCATGCGTCGTTTCCCCACGCGTCGGTGGAAAAGTAAATTTCTCTGGTAGGTTTCCTTTCTCTATCCGTGATAATAAAATAATCCCAATTTTTATAGATCGATCCTTATATATACTTTTAATTTTGATGCCCAACAATTTGCAAGGAGGCCGCGAATGGATATATACTTACAAGGGTTGATCCCTCATAAATTATGATAATTTGAGCAATAAACACTTAATGCCATTCTTCCTTTCAGACAAATTTCTTGAGTGCTATAACAGAAAAAATAGATTGAATGTATTTAAATCTATAAAGGTAAGAAATGAAACGTACTGTAAAGGCGCCATATCATACACAGTAAGTTATTCCCGAGGCAAAATTCAGGGAGAAGGTGTTCAACCTACTCTACATCAAGTCTTTCTTCATCTCTGTGTACTCCTACCTCCCTTCATCCCGCCCAACATCCCTATCCTGTTCCTGCCCTTTCCTCGTTTGCCCAACATTTTCCCCTCTATTACAATGTTCAACATCCCAAAATTGATTCATACGCCCTTCATCTTTTTTTTCCTGCCTCCTTAGGGTTTCTCCCAACAGTCCCCTCTCCTCACCCACCATAGCTAGCACTTCCTCATTTGTTTTCTCCTCTGTCCATTTCACCATCTTCATTCTTCTCCACACCCACATTTCAAAAGCCTCCATTTTACGTTTATTCTCCTACTGCAGTGACCACGTTTCCCCGCCGTACATAGCTACGCTCCATATCAAAGTTTTTTCGAGTCTTTCCTTAACATCTATACTCAACTTCCCTATCATCTACTTCCTCCTCCTTTTGAAGACCTATTTGCCTAGAACAATTCTTCTCCTTACATCCCTACTACTGTGAGAATTTTGATCCAAAACATTTCCGAGATGCTTAAACTGTTCCACCTGCTCTATAGTTTGACCTCCTATTTTTATGTTAAGCTAAGCCTTTGTTTTCGGCATAATTGAGAGACATAAGTACCGACATAACGCCACAAAAAAATCGAAAATCAAACATACGCAACCCGCAAAAATTCAAAATTCGCGATACTTTTTTTAACAGACCTCGTACAGGTTTCGGATTAGCCTCCTATCTCTCCAATCTATTCCTATTTTCTTCAATATACTCATCAGTTTTTCCCATTTCACTCTACCAAACGCCTTCACGAAATCTACGAAACGGGCAAATACACCATGATTGCATTCTACGCTCATCTTTATTTCATCATTGCGACGATATCACGCGTTCATTTTCCCTTCTTGAACTCAAACTGATCATCCCCTAAGTAATCATTTGCCTTGCTCTCCATCGTTTTGTTACTAGTCCTAAGAGACACTTTAGCTGCGTGGGAAATTATAAGAATGTTGCCTCCCCCAACGGCCTTACTTGATTTCATTTTGCTTAATGCCCTTTCTATCTCATCGTCGAGTACGCCTGGACTTAAGCTATCTTCCTCTACGTCATATTTACTTTCAATGTCTAAACTAGTTGGCCTAAGTTCTTTACCAAACAGTTCCTCTGTATATTCCTTCAATTTCTGCGGTATGTTTTCTGTTCCAACTATTATGCTACCCGAATTATCTCTAACTGTTAGCACAGATCTTCCCTTCTTACTTCCCAATAGTGATTTAACCTTGAAGTAGAACCAATTTCACCCTTCCTCAAACTTTCCATTTCCTTGAACTGTTCCTTCCACCATGATTCTTTCGCTATATTAGGTACCCGTTTCAATTTATTATTCAACTCTCCGCATTTGCTTCTACCTTACTCTGTGTTTACGTTCTTCCATTTCCTTCCCTCATCAATCTTCCTAATCATCTCAACCGTGATACCTCATTCCCTTGTCCATTTCCCATTAACAGTTTCTATAGTTTCTTTTCCTGTTTTCAATATCCCCCGTTTGATAATTTCTCATTTTTCCTCGATAGTACTCAGCTCTTTACCCCCTCTCTTGATTTCCTCTACAGCCAGTTTGTACTCCTTCTTTTTCAATCCATTTAATGCTTCTACATTCCATTTTCTAACTCGCCGCCCCTGTCTTATCGTCTACTAAAACTAAATTGTGGTCCGAGTCCGCATCCGCTCCCGGAAAGCTGTGCGAATTTATCACACTGTTCCTAAACCTGTGTCTAACCAGGATATAATCTAGCTGATACCTTCCCGAGTCACCTGGCATTTTCCATGTACACCTGCGTCTTTTGTGGTTTCTAAACCAAGTATTGGTGATGACTAACCCCCGTCTCCTGCAGAACTCAACTGCTTTCTCCCCGCGGACATTCCTCGTGCCTACACCGTAGACCCCCACCTCATCACCATCTCTTCCTTCGCCTACCGTCGCATCCCAATCCCCCATCACTATCAAATGTTTCCCTGCAGGAACACACGCGATTATGTCCTCTAACTGATCGTATACCCTATTGACTTTTTCCTTCTTATGATTGCTTGGTGGCATACATACCTGAACAATAACAATGTCCGTCGGTTCTATTCTTTCATCTACTAGCACTATTCTTTCCGTTGCTTTTTCTAAATACGCTTCTTCCTACATCTTTATTTAATACTATGGCAACCCCTCATTGGCTCTCGTGCCATTCGCCCTATATTATTCTATAATTATCACTCCAAAATCCCCGCTATCCTTCCATCTCACCTCTCATACCTAAAACATCTATATTTCCTCTTTCCATCTCTCGCTTTATATTCTCTAATTTTCCTGTCCACAACATTGTCCTAACACTCCAAGTTCCTATTATAACTAATTTAGTCTTCCTCTCCTGCGTCTCCTGTCCTGCTGCTGCCATTTTCCCTTGCAAGGGTTTCTTGGGATGACGACCGCGGAAGCTTTGCCTCCCCCGCTGCTGGGCACGACACACGGCCGATTGGGCCGAGCCCCGTAATTGCCGGGACTCATATTCTCTGTAGTATCCATCATTTAAATCTTGAGAAAAATAACTAAGGTGGTTTCCCGATGCCTTCCACAATAGTGTTTTTAACGTGACACCATCACTTACTGGCCGCCCCACTGGGTTCAGACGCCATTGCAGCCGCCTCACTGAAAACAGACGCTACGCGGACAGCCTTTCGTCTGGCTCCTAACCTTCGACCTATCTGGCATGGGTGACCCTACCAGGAGCAATTATTATTACTCCCGCCAGCACAGCTCTAGGGGTCATCGGAACGCACAAGCCCTTCCAACACGTCACGGTTATAGCCAATGGGAGGGTCACAATACAGGATATCAAAGCAATGCAATACAGCGTAATGAGTAGAGTAATTCACTGTCTTTCCAAAGACGAAATAACCAGCGATAAAAAAATCGCGGATAGTTCTTGATTTAGGTGTAAAACAGTTTTATTTTTAGCAATTGAAAAATCATGAAGCTGTTTCGGAATCTCGTCAGTGTTGAAGAGCTCACTCGCCAGTTGAAAATGCCAGGGACAAGAAAATATGAATTCAAATTTTCCAGAACACAAGTTCACATTTGTTCACAACCAAGTATTGAGAAACTGATTCGAAAAATGTTTTAAATGGTTTGATTTTACTTTATCTCAATGATAAATATGTCTATGTAGGCACAAATATTAAGTGGATGGAGAATGACCTTTATATATTCGTTATCTCCTGAGCCCGGAAAAAATGAAGTACAGCACATGAAAAAGTGGATTGTTATGACTCGTACTTCCATTACCGTCCGCGTATTTTGGTCGGACGTTCTCAATTCATTTTCATCTAAAATTTCCCTTAACTATCCCCCTGTCATTCTCCGAACGAGAATCGCGGAATTCTATTTGGAACACATCGATCGGCACCCTGATCCTCCAAGAACTTTATTTCCAATGCCTAATACATCGCCATTCACCTTTTCCCAGCGCCCTTCCTCTTCCATTCTTGCTTGACCATTCAACTACATTAACGGAGCCCCTGGATTTTCAGTTCATCTGTGACACAACCGAACATTACTTTTGTAGTGCACGAAAACTTAAATTAGGTAAATCATTTCCTCGACACACACACAAGATCGCACGCATTTTTTGTATCTAAAATTTAATTTTTGTCTATTTTAAAACTCAACAAGTAATTTGCGTTCCCATTCTCCGCTAAGCCCATCCTTCTCTTCGACTTTAACGCCACTCCGTTCTAGTACGTTCAGTCATATTGTTATCAGTAGTCTACCGAACAGATGTTATTATTCAAAGAACTCGCCATATCTATTTCGCGACGATATTTAACTGCTAGGGATCCCCCTGTTTGAGTTAACCCTTTGATATTTCATCAAATACCTTATCCTCACATATTACGATAAACCAGCCCATTCACTTCAGATGTCCACAGTCGACACACTTTCACTTTGCCTAGCACTCCCCTGACATCCCCTCCTTTCCCGACCTTATCCTCTCTATCGCAAATATTCTATTTCTCAAAATCTCTTCAAAGATATCCATTATCTTTCCCAGCATTTTTAGATTTTCTTCCAACAATCTCTTCTCACCTCTCAACATGCCCCATACTTTTCCTTCCAGTTAATATTCTCCATTATAAATAATACCCAATTAACGCTTATCCTCTCTCCTAAACGTTACACCTCAAAACACAAAGCCGAGGTCCCGGACAAGCCATTGAAAATACTTACCATGCAGCACTCAGGCCCTTCCTTCGAAATCGAATAATAGCGTAAGTGGTTGTACGTACGTAGCTTTCCATTGATCAATTTCACCGGGAGGTTTGATCGAAAAGGAAAATGGGGTAAAACATTTAAAAAACGGAGAATTCAATAAATTATGAACATTTCTAGAGAGCAGAAGAGAGGGGACAGGTCCTTCCTCCATAATAATAAAATAACAGCCGCTACATGAGCTTTCGCGTTCTCATTACGTGAATTGTTGGCATTTTGGGATCAATTAGATTGTCTTTCCTTTCAATTCTCACCTCCTATTTCTTCTTTTCCGACCACATTTTTTGACACACCATCGTGTAAATAGAGAAGTAGGTACAATATTTGGATGGAGGGTGACCACCGCTAAAGACCGTGCCACGGGAATCGAAAGGCGAACACGCTTAGGTATGGAACTCGGAGGTAAATGGCATTGTGAGCGGTGAATGTAAAGGGAGGAATCCGGGAATGTGGTATACGTAAAGGGCTTTCAGGGTCGGGCAAGGGAAGACGATAGGGCACATAATGGGACGTGGCATGTCAAGGAAGAGAAATGGCGGGGGAGGGGAGGGAGTGCGTATAAAATCTGACACACGTGCTTCAAAGCCCTCGGCGCTGTCCGAAAGATTCACATCACAAGCGGGCTAACGGGAAACACGCAACATGTTTCCATGGTTTATCGTCGAGTATCGAGCTATCTATTATCATCTCGCCGTTTCCACCTGGGACACTGCCATAAATAATGCAAAATATATTGCTGGAATCAAAATGATATTATTAAGGCATACATCTCCCTTAAAACATCTCCAGCAGCTAATTGCGAGGAAAAGGGAAATCTTATGAAACAAAAAGCACTTGTTTTTCTAAGAACTAGCGAGGAAGCATTTTGAAGGAGCCATAAAAAACATTGACGAGAATGTAACTCTGCACCACCTTCGGAAGGCCCCTTGGCTCCCTCTTTCCAGAGACAGAAAGGTAAGGCTTTCGGATGGGGAGCTTCACCGGCAACATTTCTTCATTTTATTTTGAATACCAATTATTAGACGGACGCTTTTGGTCTTTCCAAGTGCGAAAGTTGAAAAAGTTCAAGGTATAACGTTTCTAAGCAAATTTATTTTATTTATTTACATATACCCCGCAAGCCACCGCCAGGGTGTGTGGCAGGGGGTGAATATACACCAGAATAATTTTATCCGAACATGATCCTACCGCGGTCGAACAATGTTATCCTAATCCCCTTTCCTTCGTGGAAAAAATGACATCTTAAATCTAACCGTTCTACCATTAATCTCTCTAATTTTATTAGCATGATCTCTCCTACCATAGTACGTTGGGGGTAATAATACATTTAGTAAGGTCATCTGACAAAGCTCCTGTGTCCTCAGGATCACGGATATGACGGTATACCACTGCATCTTCGTCAAATAAACGTATCCTGCTGATGACGACGGAGTCAATTCCGTTAACGTAAATTAAGAATAAAAGAGGTCCGATAACACTTCCCTGGGGAACACCTGAAGCAACTCCTACTGCATTTGAGCTATCTCTATCTATCACTCCTCTTTGAATCCTACCATTCAAAAAGTCTTCAATCTAAAGCTGGATATTTTTATCCACGCCATACGCTTCAAGCCAGTGACGCTGCAGTAACAAAAGCTCCGATGCTGAACCCATTCGGCTAAAAGAGTGCACATAAAGCAATTATTTCAGTCAAAACATGCCCTTAAATCGAACTAAGGGGATAATTACAGCTAGCCTGGCGTTGACTTCTTAAATGGCGTTTCTTCACGTACACGATGGGTTCGAAGCGCAGAGCTTAGTCGAGAGGTAAGTTAGGCGCCCTCAGTTCCCCTGGCAATGTCAGATTGATAGAATTCGTATGAAATTGGAGGGGGTCAAAGAATTTACCCACTGCCATTGAATAACCTCCACGTCTTTCTTCCAAAATAATATGAAACAGAACAAATAATTTTATTTTTTGATTTCCTTACGTGAATTATAACATGCCGCGATTTACCCGCTAAATGGGGGATCCTCCCTCCCGTTAATCATAAAAAAAGTCAGCTATCGAAAGATTCGAGTACATTCCCACTTTTGTAAACCAATTGGATTTTTAAAGGCTGTTCTTGAAGGATGAGTAATTATTTCCAGAAAATAATCATCGGCATTTGCTGACATGGTAAGTGAATCTCATTATCTGACGTTTCGGCGATTTCGTAACTTACATTTTACCTTTGAGACAAATTTTGGATTACTAGGAAAATAAAACTATCAACAATTCAATTATTTTGAAAGAGTCAGAAAATATTACCCTTAATAAGACTTCCCTATGCAATATTCCCGTGGGTTGACAGAGAAGAGGTGAAAAGAATTGACACCCTGCACGATTACATCGACTGACTGGAATATTTATTTTTCCTAAACGGTGTTATTTGATTCTTGACGAAAGGGATAATTGACATGATTATTCATACACGTGAAAATCACGAACAAATGCGACTTATATGCGACAAACGCGAACATGAGTTGACATGCCATGTTTTCGCGATATCATTTTGGGCGATACCGAGTAGTTCAGAGGTCATTAATGTACGAAATTTTGCAGTAAGGGCGCGAATCGAGGGTGAGCACACGGGAGTGGAGGCTTGAAAAGTAGCAGAAGTAGTCGTTCACGTAGCATGGATGAACGCAGGAGAGGGGGGACAAACTAATAAAGCACTTGGGGAGCCACGATCACAGACTCACAGAGCCGAGTCCAACTCCCTGCCACGACCACCACCACCCGCACGCGGGTGTGGGGGGGGGAGGAGACAAGGAGGGGGAGGAGGGCGGGGGGTGTGGTGCGTGCGTGTGAGTCTCTGCGGCGGACGAGGGGAGGGGGGTCGGCGAGAAGGAGAGGAATACGAACTCTCCGCCTCCCAGCCCCCGCCGAGGTGTATGAAGGAAAGGGGAAGGCAGGGAATATGAGGATGGGGCAGGAAATGGGGCCGAGGGCGTCGGGGGTGGGGGGGTTGCTCGAGTAGAGGGGCATAGGTGGGGCGCAGGGGGTGGAAAGGGGGCAGAGAGACTACCGAGGCCCAACCAATCAAAAGGAATCATAGGTTCACTGAAAATTTCCTCGTCACGCGAGGGTTTGTGATATTTACTCCATACTCCCCCCCCCGCCCTCCCGGAGGCGGGGAGAGAGAGTTGTGGGGGGGTAATGTTGTCGCCCCCCTCCCACCCGATTCTCGTTTGTTTCCTTTCAAGATCCGATTCTTGTTTCCGCAAACGCAACACCGAGAGTTCTGAATTCGAATGTTTGGATTCTTTCGGAGTCGTCCATTGCCCGGAGTTGCCCCAATCGAGCCTCTATGGATCCCGTCGGGGATGTCCGTGGCGAGGCTTCCAGCTTTGATAATAATTAGCGAAGGTTTCTTTTCCATTGTGTCATGACTCATTTTAAGATCACGATTGTGTGAACCATCACTGATTGGAAAATGTTTTGCCAAACTGCGAGGCATGAGAGATCGACAACGCCAATAAATATTCCGCAAATGGAAGCAAATACGTTTGACGAGGGCTTTCAAATATTCTTCTATTCTTCATCACGCGTGCCTCTCCTCAGAAAGAGGAGAGGCACGCGTGATGTCATAGCAATAATGAGGACACTAATAGAGAGATAAAAATTATGATTATTCGACCGTGTCGTAGATTTCGAGAGAACTTTTGATGGAGTGAATTGGGTGGAATTACATAAATGGCACAGTTTTAGGAGTAGCATGCAAGAGATTCTTCATTATGAAAGAGAACACTTTGCTTTTTCGCACAGAATTTTTTTTATTACGACCTAGGTTTCGTTACAGCGTAACATTTTCAGGTGCCAACCTGAAGATGTTACGCTGTAACGAAACATTGGTCGTAGCAAAAAATAAACCCTATGTGGAAAAGCAAAATGTCTTCTTTCATGATGGGTGGAATAAAGTAACGTGTTGCAGAAAATAGGGGTAAACTGACAGAATGGGAGACACCTGCGACATGTACTATATTCTTTAGCATGCTAGAAATTTTGATTGAAGATGCTGGATGAAAATGAGGGGATATTTTAGAAGTTTAAGTAATTTTACCACAAGCGACAAAGAGGCTTCTAAGCGATCATATCCTCGGTAGTAGGAGAAGGAAAGCCGAGGTAATATGCAATAGTTGTACTTGCAACCAACAATTTGAAGGCCTTCGTATTGAATAGAAAGTGCGGGGGCGTAAAATAAGCATCTCTCCGAATGGTTTGCCAATTTACGAGGAAAATCACTTAATATTTACTCTAAAACACACAAGCACATGAATAATAGTCAATATAAATTTGATATCGAGTCTTTTAAGAATTATAAAATAAATTGCAACCGGTTTAATTTCCTGATGTTAAATGGAGCATTTTTTTTGCGTCTCACATATGATTCACTTTGAAATATGTACTTGGAATGCACTATTATTTCCGAGCAAAAAAAAAATAATATATAATCCATCCCTCAAATTTGTATGACATCCTTTTTGATCATCTGAAATTCTTTTTGAGCCATCCCAACGTTTCGAAAATCTTACAAAACAGCGTACGTCCTGTTTCCTTATTTAATTCGCCTTCCTGACACCACAGCCCCCGGAATAATCACCCCTGTCACTTACCCACCCCCCCCTACTCTTTCCAACCACCCATCGCATCCCTCCCAACCCCCCTCGCCTCGTATTGTTTTCCAATCCAGGACGAAAAAGTCCCACCCAAACTCCCTTCCTGCCCTCACCCTCCACATCCCCCATCCAAACCCCCTCTTAATGCCCACCGGATTCGAAGAAATTGTCTTGGATAAACATAAAGGGCGACCGAATCGGCAAATGGCTTTCATCACGGAGGTCGTACCCCGCCCACGTCTTCGCACATGCACCGTCGGAATCCGCATTCGACTCACCGCCGGCCACCCTCCGCCCCCTCCACACCCCCCCTCCCTTCCCCCGGTCGAGACGCGCGCACATCGGACACAGCGTACCCCTCCAACAGACTGCATATTTAACCCCAATTTATCCCGCTCTTCTCTATTTCCCATTCGAGAGTAACGTTCACATTCCCCCCCCCCCAGTCCTCCTTAAAAAGCCACCATTTGGGATTTGAAGTATCGACCAGGGGGCAGTGATCGCTGCTGACCCCCGTAGTTTTATCGAACATATGCATTCCAACAAATTATGTTACAGAACGAATTAGGTCACTTCTGGTTCAGTGTTTTCAGATGCATAAGTAAATCCTTAAGGAAACTATTTTGCTCGTGTATGTTGTAGGACGATAGGTTGCCCTCTTCACTTCTCGAAACAAATCGACTCCCATAAAAATTGAACGGATTGTTTCCCTCTTACTGCTGCTATCTTCAACCAAGGATAACTCCAAAGCCGATGCACTCCTGGATATTATGAGTTATTCGAGTCTCTAATTCCATGATATTACTGTCAGCTTCTTCTCTGTCTCTCTTTCTCAAGCTTTAGTCAAGTAAAAAAAACCATAAACATAGTAATCAACCCGAAGGTCGGTTTGGTAGGTGATGGTAGAGATCACCCAGTACTAAGCCCTATACGGCGTGTGAAAATTCACACATCAGGGTAGGGGGGCCCATTTCCCTGTGCTGGTTATGTGGTTATGGTTTCCCAGGAAGATCTGGTACCCGAAAAATCACATAGCTTGGGTGAAGCCGTAGGTGCCCAGAGACTTGCCCTTAGTCACGCACAAGAGTAAAAACTAATCCGCCATGTCTTCGCAATCCAGCCTTTCCATCTTCTGTACATTTCACCCAACCGCCATCTCCCAATCCTTATTTACTGTTTAAATAAATTTCTGTCTTTCTACTTTTATGCTTATATTTCTACGATAGTATCCAAAAACACATCTCGAAAGCCTGCAAACTATAATTTCTCTCATCCCCTTAAGTTCAAGTCTCCCAACCATGCTAAAACTCAATATTAGTGGTCTTATCAGTATTTCCACTGACCATCAGCTCAATACTCTAGTCATTACAACAACTCTGAGATAAAAACCATTACTGAATACAATTTTAGGAATACTTATGGCATTCGACCGGGAGAAACAAGGATCCCTTATTTAATTCACTGTAAGTTATTCCACAAAATACAAAAGGAAAAAAGCAACACATTTAAATCTTCCTTTAACTCCTCTTCATCATTAATATCACTTACTCCAAGCGTAGCAGGGGAGGAGATAAAATTCTTGGAGGATATTCAAAGAATGCAGGGCAAATGGGTGCAATGCATATGGTGTGGCAATGGAGTATCGACATTTTTGTAGAAGGGGAGAATGTTTGGAGCGCCAGGTGGAGGCTGGAGGGGAAAATGGGAACTTCTGACGAGAAAATGGATGCAGAAAGTCCATCAGCGGAAGAATATTTATTACAATGAAGGTTGTTCATTAATCATTTAGGATTGCGTTATACGGGGCTTCGTCCCCGAATCTATCAAAAGCCTACCTTGACTAGTAGATTAATCTCAATAACAATGGCTATTCGGTTGGCAGTCGTTACTACTCAAATGTAATTGCTTAAGATGAGAGAGATTTCCTAAGATGTTGAAATTCCATGTACAACTTCTCTTCATAAATTTCGCCATAATCTCTTGGTAAAAGTATTATTCTTC
Source organism: Hetaerina americana (assembly GCF_022747635.1). Lineage (NCBI taxonomy): Eukaryota > Metazoa > Arthropoda > Insecta > Odonata > Calopterygidae > Hetaerina > Hetaerina americana. Next base: position 1,397,383 of record NW_027286763.1, read on the forward strand.
CAATTTCAAAACATGACGTTACTACTTCGCAAATATCTATAATAGTCACCAGAAAACAAATTTCAAATCCTTAGAGGTAACTTCTACTACAAGCATCCACGTTGATACGAGAGTAGGCTGAACACTAATGCGTATATCCTTGTAGACCACAAAGAACATGAACTTCAGAAGCACTCCTAGTGGCAAGTGGAAGAAACATTCCCCCTCAACTTGCATGCGCAGGTTTGAGATCGTTCCATTCATCCAGAGTATTTTGAGAAGCGGAAGTATGGAGACGTGTTCTAGCACTATGTCAACGCTAGTAAAACAGCGCGTTGTTATCGAATTTTTAACTGCAGAAAAAGTGACTCCAACTGAGATCGATCGTCGTTTAAAGGCTGTGTATGGTGACGATACTGTTATTAGTTCTACTGTAAATCAATAGGTAGTAAAATTTCGTGGTAGCGAGCCTGGAAAAGCCATAATTGTTGATGAAACACGCAGCGGACGTCCGAGCACTGCCACAGACGATAAACATCGCAAATTCGTCGAAGATTGGATTCATAATCTCGTGATTGTACGACAAGCTGACGCGTCTTACGGACCTAATATCACTCATGAACCTTGGCATGGACGGAATTGAAATGTACGCAATTGATAGCCATTAATCGAATGAGATAAACCAACACAATTTGATGTCCTCATCGTCATTTTCTTTCTCACTGCATACGTTCAGCGCCTTCTTTCCTCGATATCGCTATGTTTATTTGAAAGCGTAAGACATGCAAATGGCCGAAGTTGATCCTGTAAGAAAGAGAAAAAAAGTATTCATCGGGAATAATGTTTCCCTCGTAAAAAGTGAAGATTTATATGCACGTCAAAGAACACAATATCAAAGAAACAATTTTTTCCTCTGTCTTCTTCATATCTAGTCATGTCTTTCGGACATTGACGTCGAACGTTCAGACATAATGCCCTGTGATCGGTTATGAGAGGTAGAAAAGGTGTCGAATAGTCGTGAGTCACCTTCAATTCAATGCCTGTTGTTACTGAGTACATAGACACATTTGCGGCTGCAGCCTTTTTGCAGACGGGAGCGAAAGATGCAAGGAGGGCCAGCGAAAGCTGGATTAGTATCATGGAAAAGTAGCGCATACTTTGCAAGTGGAGCAGAATCAACAAAATTGTGTCGTAATTTTAGTAACGACAATTTATTTTACCAAACTGGTAAGACAATTTAATTTCCCACAGAATAAAATAATGCTCGTGATCATGCTGGAGATAAACAGGAGAGGGGCATCGAACCATTGACGATCCATCAACCCATCCTGCCATAGGATTACTCATGGTTCAATTCATGGCTGCAAACGTTGCCATGGAAAATACATGTGATAATGATTTCGCGAGCATCTGAGTTGTGCACATTACGAATTAAAGGACATATAACTCTATAATATGTGCGTGCGCAAATACTTATTTTAAAATTGCGTACCGTCGCTAGCGTAATGAACCCGTAATGATGGGAAGAGCGCCGTGGAGTTATGCTGCCTGCACTTCGAAGGTGCTTCCTAGGTTGCCAATCCCATCATCGCCCGAGACAAAATACGCCTTCCCAACCTTTTTATAATCGATGAAAAGTTGAATTTTAATCATAATTAAACCACGGTACTCCTGCATTTGCATTTTTACATGATTGAATCAACCAAAAAGATTTTTCTTCGAATCATTTCATGTACATACATACTATTGGGTTGTAATTTTATGTAGTCTGACTGATCACTCCTCATATAACAACTGTGAGTGAGAAAGGAAGTAGCTTAAACTATATTTGCTCGTATCGTAGTGTATTCTATGGTTTATATTGGGTGACTTTCAACAAACAATATACTATTCCTCTGTTACTCGTGCGTTATTATGCGATGCGAACCGATCATGTTCCCATTCCACAACATCACGCCTGATTGCACAAAACTGATTCATCAAGAGCTATACGGGAAGGGCCGATTAATGAAAGAAAATCGCAGCTGGGTAGTTTCAGGCGTTACTTTGGGGAAATGGAATCACTTTGTATTTCAGCGTAAAATCATGTATTCCACAACATAGGTTTCGACTTACCAAGTCATCTTTAGGTCAAGATCAGAGGAAGATGACTAAATGGAAGCCTATGTCGTGGATACATATTTTTATGCTTAATAAAAAAGAATCACAAGATATTTCAGGCTATTTATTTTGATCCAAACCCGATATACGAACTGTTTCACAGTTATTTATGAAAACTTACATGCAAGTAGCCCTATCGTGTGGATAAAATTACAAAATTCATCAGTTTTAAGCATAAATTACCATTGTGATAATTGTAAGAAAGCAATTTTTTACATTGAATAAATAGTTCTGGATCAAAAGTCTTATTAAAGAAATTTGTTTTCGATGATTAAGTAACACAAACGATTTACTTGAAAATAAATCAACCGCGGAAAGCATCACAAATTTTGCGTCATATAAATAAATACCATTCTTTTAGTTGGATTAGTTTTTATATTATTCAAATTACAAAATATTTCATCGTTAGGTTTTACGAATTAAACAAGAAAAAGAGTCACAGATAAAAATATGTGTATGTACCAATTTCTTAATAAAAAAGTTTTCATACGGATCCATCCTATAATACTGATACTCTAACACAGATTTTAACACAATATAAAAGAATTAATGAAGGTTAATGATATTGATCCAATTTCACAAACAATTATGAGATATATCTTAATATTCTCTGGTGGCATTATGTAATTTTAATTGAAATTATAGACTTAGCGTGTTGTTGAAAATTTCTATCATATTTATTAGAAAGGTTTCTTTCGACGATTGAAGATAACTTAAGTGGCAGCCCGTCGACATGCTTTTCCAGAAACACTTCATGGATATTGTTATAAAAAAACCATCAAATTTCCCAATTGGATGAAATGGGCCCGTGAGCATGATTTTACAAAAGACTGAGGATGTATGTTTCACCTAGAGGTGCTCTCAAAATGTGTTCTCTCAAGTTTAATATCAAACACTAATCGGGGCTATTGATATCAATTGAGGTTGAAATAAAGAACTTGTGCCGCGAACAGTACACGACTCCCAAACGCTAATTAACTGTTTGAACATCTTGAATGAGACACATCTTGGTATGACTTGAAATCATATTCATCTACGGCGAGGATAACATGTTAATTATATATTAATGTACATATTGTAAACCCTTGTTGATGGGATCATAAACTGTGGACTCCCACGAATAATTGAGGGTAATGGACAGATTGCGTTCAAATCGAGAAAGGAATGAGTTCCAATCGTCTTCGGTAATCGATTTTTGAAACGGTCAGTATAACAAAACAGATAGATTAGAAAATTAGGCTTTGGTTAAACAAAACGGCACGGAATTTCTCATAAAAATGTCAGAAAGTTGACCAAAATAATTCAAGACAGAGAGAAAGTGTGTTCTTCCCAAAAATATTTTTGTGGATTTTTCCATCAGGCTTTAAAAACATGAAGTAATATTTTAAGCGACCTAACATTTGAAAATTATGTAATCTGAATTGGATAAGGTTAATGCCTCGATTAAATGAAATTTATTCTGCTGGGGTGAAATGAACTTCCTTTTAGCTGGGGTATCTATCGTAGTAATAAATATACCGCTATGATAATAATCGTAACAGACTCGTTTTACTCTCGTATTGCCTGAAAGGCATAAAATACAATGAAAATTGAATAGTGAAGAGAAGTACTCATTATCCGCACTATATAAATTAGTCCCACTCTTCTTTTATCCTTTAGCGTTAAAGCAAAAAGGGTTCAAAAGAGTCGAAGTTAAAAATACTGGTGATTAATTAAATATTGGCAAATTACCCCAAAATAAAATTTATTGCGACTGGTTTCAATCAAACTACATGAATCATCATCCGGTTGATTAATTAGTTAATTCAATTTATTATTAATTACATTGAAACCGGTCGTAAGCAGTTTTATTTCGTGGCAAATTGCAATTTTTTAATTAATCATGATTTATTTTATTTACAGAATTACGTTGCAATTAGGCGAATTTCCTGGTGGCAACGGTCAAGTTAGGTCAAAGATAACTCCTACAACGAAAATTACATACGAACACATAAAAACAGATAAGAGACAAAATATTTTCACATAATGACACTTCCACATCACATGCAAAAAAAACTTCCACATCACCTACAAAATGCCAACAACATCACATACAAACAATATTTTCATAACTACAATGAAGTTTATTACCCAGTGGCTGCTTTACATTTATACTTAAAAATTCTAAAATTGGATGGAAAGGGCTCAAACAAACCTCCAGGCAGCTGGTTCCAATCAATTATAGTTCCGTTTAAAAAAGAATATTTTTTCTTATTTGTTTTTTGCGTCCTTTTTTTATTTTGAAATTATGGTCGCTTTTTCCCTTAAAGTTCGGCTTTTCTATCCCTTGCCATAAATCTTCCCACGCTTCGTCCTTTTTAACAGTTCTATACATCGCGCCTAACCTACTCCTTTTTCTTCTATTTTTCAAACTCTCCCATTTCAGTATATCTAACATTTCTGTGACACTATCTGTTCTTTTGTACCTTCCGAGTACATATCTTGCTGCCTTTCTTTGAACTTTTTCTATCTTTTTAATATTTCCCACCTCATATGGATCCCATACTATGGAGTATTCTAGCATAGGGATAACCAGTACCTTATATGCTTTTTCTTTTGTGGCTACGCTACTTCCTTTTAAATTTCTCATCACCCAATGCAATACTTTAAATGCCTTCCGTGTCAAATTATCTACTTGGACTCCCCACCCAAGATCCCTAGTTAAATAAATGCCTAAATATTTGCATTGACTGCAACATGGGATTCTTACTACAAAGAGGGTGTAAATTTCCTTTTCTGCATTCTTTTTATTTGAAAAATTTATATGCTTACTTTTACTTATATTAATGCCCATATTATTATTTATAACCCAGTCACCAAGGCGATCGATGTCATTTTGTAGTATTGCGTGGTCATTTGCATGCTCTATTCGTATGTATATAATGAAGTCATCAGCAGAGAGTCTTATTTGGGAATGTAAATTGTATGGTAGATCGTTTACGTAAATTAGGAAGAGTAATGGCCCTAGAACACTGCCTTGTGGAACTCATGCTAATACGCTCGCCTCATTTGAAAATGTATCCCCTAATTTTACTTTTTGAGTTCTGCCTGTGAGAAAATTTTTTATCCATTGTTTTACCCTCAAGTCCAATGGTAACGAATCCAACTCTAATAATAATTTATCGTGAGGCACTCGGTCAAAAGCTGCCGAAAAATCAACAATTACTGCATCCACCTCCTTTCCTTCGTCTATTGCGTCGCCGATATATTGACTTAATCCCCCTCTGGCCCTCAACCTGAGCGGACCTGCCTACTGAGCGCTCCTGATAACCGGTTTGACCCACCAGAGGCTACCTGCCTGCCAGCTTGATTCTTGGTGCTTTTGGTTTTAGTGAAGTGTAGTGTAGTGTCAACGTATACGTTGCTTCGTTTATATAGTTTTCGTTTTGTATGTGGTTTGTTAACCGTAGTGCGTGGTAGTAGTAATTTATTTTAGTGCATTGTGGTGGTTTTTGTCCTTCAACTCTGATTGGTGATCGGTGAGTGCTTTCCTTTTTTTACTTTCTTTTTTTTGTCCTCTGAAAACCAGACCTTACTCAAGCATCGTTTTTTCCGCTCAGGCTTCATATTCCGTTCCAAAGCGTAACTTATTGATCGAGCTAAATTTAGCTAACCCCTTTTACAAATTTTAGCATAGTGAATACAGGTTAGCTTTTGTTGGGAACTTGGTATTTAATTTAGGATGGCTACATCTAGGTCCCCTGTTGCCATGCTCGAAGGCACTGGCGAATGCGCGGCTTTAAGGGCCCGTATCGTCATGCTGGAGAAAATGGTGCGGGAGCTTCGATCGGAGATCGCCGGCCTGAGGGCTCCCCTCAGGAGAGATGGTGCTCAGGGTGGGAATACGAAAACCCGCCACGCCCATAGGGGTGCACGGATTCGTCCGAATGCTACACGTGGCTGGGCGATTAGAGACCTACCCCGTGTCCCATCTCTCAACGAGGGAGTGTCTCACGTCCGTAGGTCGAACGATTGGAGGGTCGTTCTCGGGGCAAGGGGAAGGTTACGCTGCGGCGAGGATTGGAGTCTGCGGAGGCAGATACCATCCCCGTCTCCAAAAGGTACCAGGTGCTGTCCCACCACCGTCAGCACCACCGTCCCTGCAGCCCCTACCCCTACTCCGAGGGCACTGCCTAGGGTAAGGCATCAGCGGTCGGGGAGGGAGGGAACCGTTATATTAGGCAGTTCCAATGTCCGGCGTATAATGAATCCGCTGCGCCGCGGAGTCCAACAGGAGGGAGGTGTTGGATTCTTGTCGTCCTGGTGTATACCAGGCGGCGGGGTACCCCAGGCGACGCTGGCGGTGAAGGCGGCCGTCAGTAATACGGGCTGCTCCAAGCTACGCATTGTGGCTCATGTCGGGACAAACGACGCCTCGGAACGTGGATCTGAAGAGATCCTGCGCTCCTTTAAGTGGATGCACTCGGAGGTGAAACGAGTCGAGGCAGAGTTGACGGTCCCAATTAAATTAAGTATATGTAGTATTGTGCCGCGTGTAGACCGCGGAAGGCTCGTTTGGAGCCGCATTGAGGGTTTAAATCAGAGATTGCTGGGATTTTGCCGGGGAATCGGAGCGGACTTCGTTGATCTGAGGCCCGTCCTCTCATCGTGTCGGGTACCCCTTAATCGCTCCGGGGTCCATTATACTGCCGAGGCATCGCAGTTGGTAGCGCGTAGGTTACACGAACACGTTTCGAGGGTTTAGCATAGCTGGTAGGCAAGAGCGTAGGTCATATATTGGGAAAAATAAAGTAAAACGCGCTTTTTGTCAATTCAGTTCAGGTTATGCCTCTCAAATCCATAAAAAAATGAACAAAAAAAACTTGCGTTAAAACAACATATAACCCACGTAAATTTAATAAAATTGGTGCCTCTAAATACATAACAGATAGCAATGTGTGTGAATGTAATTATTTTGCCTCTGTTAACCACGAATCGTCTCAAAACAGTTTTGTTAGTGTTCATAAAACCGAAAAACAAAAAGTAATTGGCCAAATTAAAATTATAACATTAAACTGCCGTAGCATTAGAAACAAAATATCGGATATTGAACATATTTTTGTCAGTACAAACGCAGACATAGTAGTTGGAACGGAAAGTTGGCTCACGGGAGATATAGCAAACAATGAGGTTTTTCCAAACGGTTTCACAATTTACAGAATGGACAGACCAAATAGATTGGGTGGGGGAGTATTCATTGCAGTAAAGTCACATTTCAGTAGCAAACGATATGAATGCGACGTAGATGACATAGAAAGCGTATGGTGCAACATTAAGGACTACAACGGCAGAAGCCTATACGTGTGTTCATTCTATAGACCCCCAGATTCTAACACAGATGTCCTACACAAGCTCGACGAACAAATATCCACTCTCAGCAGAAGACATAACAACAGTATTATTATAATCGCTGGTGACACAAATCTACCGTCAATTGACTGGGACACGTACAGCGTAGGAAAATCTGCAAAAAACAGAGATTCATGCCAAGAACTCCTTCATATATTCACAAAACACTCCTTAGAACAAATTGTTAAATCACCAACACGGGGCCAAAGCATACTAGACATCTTTGCGACTTCTATGCCCGAAATCATTACTGACATTGAAATAATAGACGGAATCAGTGACCACAAGGCTATTCTTGTAGAGTTAAAAACTGAGTTCGTCAAAATAAACAAAGAAAAGCGTAAAATATACCTATACAACAAGGCAAATTTTAACGGACTAAGAGAATATTTAAAGATAAAAATACCAGAATACAAGACAAAAACACTGACAACAAATACAGAGAACACTTGGAATTATTTATTAAATATTTTACGCGAAGGAATGAAGACGTACATCCCGTCCAAACTCAAATGCGACAGTAAGGAACCTAGATGGTACAACGGGGAAGTCAGATCGGCATTAAGAAGGCAAAGAAAGATACAGTCAAATTTCAAAAAGAGTTTAAAAAGTGACTATATAGTTTATATGAATACATCCAAAGAGCAACTAAAAGAATGCCGCAGTAAAACGAAAAGTAGTATGCGAACAGCACTACACTCTTTTGAATCTAAAATGCTAAGCGAATATCTTGAGAAAATCCAAAGTCATTCTGGTCCTATGTTAGGGAAATACAGGGTAAACGTCCAACTGTTCATTCTTTGAAGGCGGAAATGGAGAAATCATTACAGATAGCGTGAAAAAGGCAAATATTTTGAACCATATTTTCCAGAGCGTCTACAATAAAAACACAAACGCACCAAACGATCCTCCACACCCACCCGGGGAACACATGAGCGATCTTACACTGACCAAGCAGGGAATAGTACATCTGCTCCGTGGTATCAAATCACACAAGGCACCTGGCCCGGAAGAAATACCTGCTAGAATATTAAAGGAATTAGCTGAAGAAATTGCCCCGTTTTTACATATTGTTTTTCTAAAATCGATAGAAGAAGGCTCAGTTCCTCGCGACTGGAAGCTAGCCCATATAACTCCCATCTATAAAGGCGGCGATAGGGATAAACCAATCAATTGCCGACCCATTTCTTTAACATCGATCTCTTGTAAAATATTGGAACACATTATTGTGACTAACATTATGAGATTTCTTGATAGTAGGAAAATACTAATCCACAACCAGCACGGATTTAGGAAAAGCAGATCTTGCGAAACACAACTTGGTCTCTTCATTCACGATCTACTTAGATCGGGAGAAAACAACACACAAGTCGATGCAGTATTCCTGGATTTTAAAAAAGCCTTCGACAAAGTCCCACACAATGAACTGTTACATAAACCTAAATACTATGGAATCAATGAGAAAATAATTAATTGGATTAGAGACTTCTTGTCAAATCGCAAACAAATAGCAGTCATAGATGGGTTGTGCTCAACGGATAGAGATGTAAATTCGGGCGTCCCCCAGGGAAGTGTAATAGGGCCTCTTCTGTTCTTAATATACATTTATGACTTGAGCACACACGTTGGTAGCAATCTGAGGTTATTTGCTGACGACACGGTGGTGTACAGGGAAATAAGGAGCCAACTAGATCGCGAGCTACTCTCTAGAGACTTAGACAATATCTCGGAATGGTGCAATAAATGGGGATTAACACTTAATATAGATAAATGCGCAGTTTTGAAATTTTGGAATAAAGGAAGCGAGGAACAGGATATAAACTACAAAATAGAGGGTTCAGTATTGACTACGGCCAATCAAGTTAAATATTTGGGGGTTGTTCTAACACCACGCCTTTCATGGGGAGCACATATCAGGACAATATGCGGATCAGCTTTAAAGAAACAGCTTTAAAGAAACTTGGCTTCATAAAACGGGTGGCGGGGAAATTTAATGAGAAAGTTAAAGAGAGGTTTTATTTTGCTCTAGTTAGACCTCATTTGGCATATGCCGCAAGTATTTGGGATCCGTGGGAGAAAATTTGGCAAAAAGAATTAGATAAAGTCCAGAGAAAATCCGCTAGATTCGTTAAAAATTGTTATGATAAGAACACAAGTGTGACAGGTCTCTTAGGGGATTTAGGCTGGGAGCCACTTGAAGTGCGGAGAGAACAAGCGAGACTTAGACTTTTAGAAAGGTTCAGAAAAAAACGAGTTTAACTATGACACTGAAGGAATTATAATGGCCCCACACTACTTGGGTAGATCAGACCACAAAGATAAAATAAGGGAGATAGATTCCAGGACAGATAGGTACAAATACTCATTCTTTCCCCGAACAATCAGAAATCATAATAGTAAGGAACCGAAGTCATTTTAGAAATATTGAAAAGATTGAATTTACCAGTCGGAGCAAAGTAAAACACTGCAAAGCTGTTAGGTATACTTTCAGGTGCATGTGTATGTAAGATGTAGATTGAGTGTTTGCATGTGTGTGGGGTTTAAGTGTTCATGCTTGAATGTATGCCATGTTTTTTGTGTGGATATATGATTTTGTGGTTATTGCATGCGGTTTTTTTTCTTTTCCAAATTACGGGTGGTGTCCTAACGCACGCCCTGGCGGCGGCTTGCGGGGTATTAAGTAGATGTAGATGTAGAATTGAGTATGTTCTCGTACCAAGGGGCTCGCAATCGGCGCAGTAATACGGAAACCAACAGAATCACATACGCGAAGGAAATATTGGTAAAAAAAGGTCATGACAATGACAATGCAACAGTTTCAGAGTGTAAAAATCATTCGCCTTGACTGGGATGCGGATTAGCGGATGACTCCGTTAAAAGTTACTGTTGCGGCATCTCCCGCAGTTTCTTTGGAATATGACAATGACGCCCACTTGAAGACGCAAAGAAAATTATCAGTAAAGACTGTCATACGAATATTCATTATATTATCTCATTCAAAAAAATAGCAAAACAAACGACTGGAGCAATAGCATAGCGAAGATATGACATTTTTACACATCTCTTTTTAGTAAAACTCGAGGATATGGCAACAAACAAAATAGAAATAAACCAAATCAAACGCGGAACAGAAGAATATTGTAGTTTGTAATATATTTATTCCTAGTCAAAGAATAAAACGATTGCAAAACCCCAAAAGATACGCAACATACAACTAACCAGGGCACCAACAAGTATATGCAAGGAATGCTAATGGGAAAATATTGAACACATTATAGCACAAGATGCTAAGAAAAAGTATTGAATTTCGGGAGAATAAAATAAGAAAATGACGACTAAAAGACAGTGCGAATTTCATATTTCGAAATTTCGACTCGTGCGAATTAAAGAGATTATAAAGAAGCCGCAAACAGTGGTGAGACAAGCACTCAGACAATCACGGGATAGTTTCATTTTGTACGCGACGCAAAAAGAAGGAAATCTGTGGCTTAAAAACCAATGTAAACAAAGAAAATAAATGAAAGGTACGGCATACCGAGCAATCCAAGAAAATATACGTAGCAAGCATTACAGTCAACTTTTATTCAACGTTGATAAAAAATAAATCAATTAAATAGCACATGTAGCAAAATATGTTGATAGATTGACACTAGAAGAATTGCAACAATCATTGATTGAATCAACTTATCGCAAACCATCTAAATTAAATGGAATAAACAAGATCCGAGATGAAATAAGGCCCCTCTCCTTTTACATCAGCAGATGGACATGTCATGAACCAACCACTGTGGAAATAATCCAACCGATTATTGGATTACAACGCTTATGTTCGATAAATAAGGTCGGTACATTTACGGTTGAACTTTCTAAAATCAAACCTAAAATATCTATACTTCCCCTTTCCATCTCTCCCTTAATATTCTCTAATTATCCTTTCCTCAACATTGTTCAAACATTCCAAGTTCCTATTCTGACTAATTCGGCCTTCTTCATCTGCATATTCTGTCCTGCTACTTTCGGGTTTCCCTTGCAAGGGTTTCGTGGAATGACGACCGTGGAATCCTTGCCTCCCCCGCTGCCGGGCAGGACACACGGCCGATTGGGCCGAGTCCCGTAGTTGCCAGGACTCATATTCCCTATAGTGTCCATCATTATATTCTTGGGAATGATAATTGAGGTGGTTTCTCGATGCCTCCCTCAATAGTGTTTTTTTACGTGACACCACTCAATGGCGTCGCCCTCTGGGATCAGACGCCTTTGCAGCCGCCTCACTGAGGAACACACGCTGCGTTGACTACCTTTCGTCTGGCTCCTAACCTTCGACCAATCTGGAATGGGTGACCTTACAAGGAGAAATTATTACTACTCCCGATAGCACAGCTCTAGGGGTCATCGGAACGCACAAGCCGTTACACTAACTCAAGGTTGTAGTCAATGGGATGGCGTTATTTTATGAATGTTTATTAACGAACAACAAAAATTATAGTGATATATGGAATGAAGTAGAAATAAACTAACTATAATTAAGCCTCTACTTAGTAATTTTATAAATTAGTGAACACATTTCCGGGAAAGCTAACAAGTGATTAATAACAATTGTATTTTATAGACTAACTTTGTATGCATATAAAGTGAATGCATGGTTCTAAAACAAAATACCCGATTATGGCTATAAAAATAATCAGCAATAAGCGAGTATTTTCTGAATGTTTGCATTATTTACGGCAGCTACGCACACAAAAAATTAAAACCATTATATTTAAAGACGCTGGAAATGGTGTATCCATGATGAATACAATCATTCAATGACTTAAAAAGAAGTAATTTATTCAAAATTACTTCTAAACATAACATAATGCATTTCAGATAATAAAAAAGCTGAAAATGTCAAGCAACACGCGAGTTGATGTAAAAAATCATATAAATACGCTTCATGACACGTCATATTTTTGAAATTTCAGGAAGAGGCATGTTTAACGGAAAAAATAGAGCAATTGTAGGAATTACGATTAAGGCACTGTAAGAGTTGAAATCATAACTCATTATTGTTCTGAGTAGCATGAAGATGTCGAAGTAAGTTATACTATCCTAGTTGGAATTTCAAACCGCGTGCTCGGCAGCTACAGTTAGGAAAAACGGGAAGAGAAGGGAAAGTGGTGCCGCCAAGGAAGAATGAAGAAAATCCAATGCCTTCAGCGATTCTTAAACGGAGACATTTTTAAGAAACAGACCAAGAAGTGTGTAAGAAACCTTGACGAATGGAATGTGAACTCTCTAAGAAATGCCATAGTAACGAGTCCATCAGATATGAGCTATTCATCGTACTGGCTTCCCACCCAGAGGGCCCGGGTTCAAATCCCGGCGGTGTTGAATATTTTCAGTGGCATCTCGATCTCTACTTGAGATGCTTTGTGGAGGGCACTTTGAGTGAGTACGCCGTCCGTCGGATGGGACGTTAAGCTGCAGACCCCTTGGCGCCTTTCGTAAAGAGTAGGCTAATGCCGACGCTGGGTTTCTCTCCACCCTTCATCCTTTCCTGTCCATCCCCTATGGCGCAAATGATCTCGGCTGGCGGTCGCCTCCCCTAAATACTACTACTACTCCCTAAGGGCCATTCCACATGACCGACCTTTCCAATTACTCGAGCGATCGAAGTTCAAGTTCTTTAAAACTTGTTATCTTCATTGAATCACAGTCGTCATCACCTTTGCTTTGTCGATGGACCGGGTCGTGTGTCTTAATAAAATAGATACTAAAATATCTATCTAATAAATCTATAGTGAAATTACCAAGCTATTGCCATTCATTGCCAGAGGGAGTGGATAAATGAAAATGATCACACCCTCGAAATAGTAAACAATCTTCCCCCAAAGTTCAAAGAGATAACAGACGTAAAATCAATTCACACTATTTGTTTCATCAAGAAGATTGGCGCATCTTTATTCCATTACCCCTAATCCAGGGCCTTCCTGCAAAGCGTCAAATCAAACCGACGTCAGGAGGCGGGCGTCACTTCGGCAACCTAACTCCAATTCCCTCATTCCTCAGTTTATTTTTTAGACCGCGGAGGCTTCCAGATGACCCTTCGCAAAGATCACGGCAAATAAAACGCTGGCCGAACGATTAAAGTGTCTCGGTATTATTATTTGCCAGTGAGTTAAAATTAACATCCCCTCGTCAGGCGGCTATTCCCTTCATTTCGCTTTCTCTTAAACTAGCATCGAAACCGTAAAATTTGTCCGGGAAAGGCCCTTTAATCCGACAGCATTATTATTATGATTTTAACACTCGAGTCCCTCACGGCTTCCGACATATTTCTTGAAATACACTTCTTGCATGACCGATCGCCTTCCTCATTTCATCACTTCCTTAAGCCAATAAAAGGGTATCCCATGCAATTCCTCTCCTTTTCGTATCCAGAATCAAAGTAAAAAACCGTTCTAAAATGCGTCTCGCGGCAAGCTCTCCTTCATTCTACTTTCCCAGTTACCTCGGAATCTCACTCTTTCTCTCTCTTGAATTCCTCGCTTGCACTTCAATTTAAAATTCTTCGTCTCTATCTACTTCCTCCTCCTTTTCCTTTGTTATTATTTCCGTCCTTCTTCAAATCGACATTTCAAAGTTCTCCAACATGCGCTCATTCTCCATACTTCCGTTACAATCAATGCACCCGCCTTGCGCAATGCCACTTTACCGGCAAAGACAAGATGGGCACCATAATTACACAAACTTGAAATTCTTAACTCCTTTTTCAAAATTATACTGCTTTTTAATTATTTTCCCCCAATGTCCTTCAGGCTAAATGTTCCCTAATAATATTCCCAATAAGTGTGAACTCTGTTATCTGTTCTGATTTATGCTAACTAACTTCATCTATCCATCATATGCTCGCCTTTAAAAGCATTCGATGATTAGACGCAGGATTGAACGGCTACGAATTGAAAGCATTGGGGTGTTAAGGTGAATAGTTGTTATTATTATTACTATTGTCATTACCATTATTATAATTATTACAATAAGATTTGAGTTAATTTTGGATGCACGTCGATTAGACATCTATGTATTTCTTAGCCTCTCCTAATAAAACAACATGACACCCCACGCCATTAAAAATCAATCAAGGTGATATTACTCTTGAAAAAAGCAGTGTCAGGTGATGAAACTCGTTTTACGTACCATTGAAACCTTTTTCGTGGACAATTTTCGCAGAAAAAAACGATCAAATTTCGCTGCATGCATGCAAAACTCGTAAATCTGGATTGCAAGTTCGCCAATATGGATCAAGGATTAATCACAAGGGTCATTAGGGTGACAAGCAAGCTTTAGGCCAGACGGCTTAATCAGTTTTAGTGCTCAGTGTCAGGTCTCCAATGAAATCTATTCAGATACGCAGTAAGGAGTTTCGCGTTAGTCGCAAGGAGTAGCTTGGATCTCACTTTTGAATCCGCGTCCAGCATTTTTGGGAACTAATTTCTAAATTGAAAAGTGTATATGGAGAAAAGCTGTCCGTTTTGTGAAAAATCCTATTGGTAAAAAACCGAAATCTTCATACCATTGCTTGGAATTCCTGGTTTGGGAGTCAACTGGAAGCAAGGATCACTGATTGGATGCACGACTTAAAACTACTGAATGAATACAAATCGTGTGAGTATAATGCTGACACAGAGAGAATATTACTCTCATTGTATTGCATTGGAAGGAGGGAATAAAACGAGAAGTTGGAGGAAATTGATTGTGAACAGACCGCAGCAAGAAATCATTTATCCTTCGCACAATTTGCGGCATAAATAGACAAAACAACGATTGACGGCAATTCTAACTGCCCATAAATGAAATGATACGGAATACCAACAGTCACATAAGGGGCTCGTGACCTATCTCCTCCCATCACTCATTTCCTAGTGGGGGGGACTTGCCGTATAAGACGTTGACGTGATTCCCATTTGTGTTCACCACACTCGCTGCTTTGGTATTTATTTACATTGTAAAATTACCTCATAGCTTCAGGTTTAAACTTGTGGAAACTTTCAATATTGGAGAGAAATTGAAATGTAATGAAATAATTGACTTTGTAATTCCACACACTTTATTTAAAAACACGACCCAGGTTTCGACGTTGAACGTCATCACACCTGATGATGACGTTCAACGTCGAAACCTGGGTCGTGTTTTTAAATAAAGTGTGTGGAATTACAAAGTCAATTATTTCATTACATTTCAATATGTTATGCAAATTCCACAAAGTTACGCCTGAGACGACAAATTTTGGAGAGAAATGATATTTAAAACTCGTGATTACCACTATACTATTTTTAATCATAAGAATCGGGTATCGATACTTTGTGTCATCTTCAGGTGAAGATCTGATGGCACAAAGTGTCGAAACCGGGCTCTTATGAACAAAAATAGTATCGTGGAAATCACAAGTGTCAAATATCATGTCTCTCCAATTGTAAATTAAAATCAGAATTAATCAATAAATCACTGACAAAGACCCCCTCGGATAATGTTTAAATTAGAACGATTAAAAAATTCAGAACGGCGTTTCTTGTTTTCACTCACTTTGGAGTGATTTGTTTTGTTAAAAAAATATCAATTGAATTGTTTACAGCTAAAGAAGACAAAGACGCATAAAAAAATTACATCACAATGGTAGGAGGCGTCAGGAATCAAAAAGGGCTTGTGACTAGAAATAATACTTCACGGAGACGGCTATACTATATTTTTCTTCAGCTGCGTTCAAGAAGTCAGAAGAGAATAAAATCCATTCGCGACCAATCATTTAATCTTAATTTACATAGTAATGCACTGAGCATAATGCGCTGATACCGTGAATGGCATGTGTTATTACATGGCGCACAGCAGAATATTTGGATGTATTTGATTTTCATTGTATTTCGACTTTTCGCTCAACTCGCTATCTGAATCTTAAAGATTCATAACGAAATGCACAACAAATCTGAATTATCTTTCCCAGAACGAACATTCACGTTAATCAATTAGCACAATCAACCTTCGGGTGAGGGCATCAAATAAAAAATAACGTTTAATGTTTTTTAATAATCAATGACAAATTATAATTCCCTCAATTTATGTAGGCACAAGAATATTTAAAGAAACATACAATTCTTTTGGTGTGAGGAGAGACCGTAATATATTCCTTTTCAACTGCTCAAAAGTATTCTCATAAAATATTTCCACGCTTTAAACCTACGCGACCATCCTCTCTCATCTAGGAGCTCAAATTATTGTTCCGGCCTGCGCTCTTACGCGACGCCATTACGAAACCGCTCCAAGGGTGTACCCCTGCCTCGTGATACCCTTCCAAGGTGACCCTTATTTCCGTGTTCGATGCCTTAAGAAAAGAAAAACCAAACCTTATCCTCGCCTCTCATCAGTGAGGAAGCGACTTTTACGGGGGAGTGGTTCCCTTTTCTTTCCTTCCCGCCAACCCCCCTCCGCACCCTCCCTGCCCCCCCCCGTCAGGCCCGCATTACGGCCCCGTCACGTGACCAGGATTCGAGAGACGCCCGCGGTTCGGAGTCCACGGCTCGCCCCCTCGCGTGTCGCTTGTCAACTCTCCCGGTAGCTGCGGAATGAGGGGTTTAGGATTTGGAGAGGGTCGGGCGGAGAGGGAAACCGAAGGGGGAGGGACTTCGCCGAGGGTAAAGGAAGGGTTTTGGGGGAAGGGAGCGTGCAGAAGACTACTGAAGATTCAGCGGCCTCACGCGAGTGGCGCAGTGTCGCCATATCTGTGCACGAGATCTTAGGGGGGGGGGGGGGGGGAGGCCCCTTTTTTTGCTTTTTAATACTATTTTTATAAAGGCCCCTTCTTCGCATTCCCTGAACATGACTTTCGCCATCCCTCCCACCCCTCGCTCCCTTCCCCCTCATTCATAGCTATCCCTCCAAGGAAACCGCCGTGTCTAGTCGCGTGAGCGACACGAGGCTCCCCCCCCCCTCCCTCCCACCCCCACGATGCATTCGCCAGATTAACGGACTTTTTAAGAATCCCGCGTCATCATCGTGTTGAGTTATGGGTAAAGGTTTGATAGGAGGGAGGGAGGGAAGAAGCCCAACGAAGGAATCGATGCCATCTTTTCACCTCACCGCTTTGAGGTCGTATTCTTCTTGATTTGCTTAAGTAAACAGCTTTTGCCTCTTGTTTATTTTTGCCATCCATTAACGATTTTTCGAATGGGCCGGGAAAGATCAAATGACATGTCTATTTCGTTAAATACTCCGCGGCATTATGCTGTGTTGAACTTTACCTGTGGCAGTTATTCAGAAAAATGGATGGAAACGGAGGAAAGAAAGGCGCTATGAATCAGGCGAACGATTCAGGAAGATTTTTTTAGAACAGCACTAAATCTTTTTTTCGGATTCAGTCTTAAGTTATGCACCCCCTTCATGCGATAAGGGTTAACATTTTATGACAGCGGACATACTAATGGCGTCGTTGATTTTGAAGTGTTTAAGGTCGAGAGGATGGACTAATTTTTTAACCTTCTTGAAATCTTCGCGTTATCGACTGTTGGGGGCAATTATGGGGAAATAAAATAGAAACTGTTTCAAAGGTACGTCGTCGAGTAAACTGTAGTGGTTATTCGGTCATGGATAGCTCTCTCGTGGATGTACTTCGATTCGACGATTTAATCTTTACGACCGCAGGATTCGAATCTTCTGTCCTCATTTACCCTTGTTCCTTTGTTTTTTAATGACGTGGCAAGAAATACAGGTCAATTGTTAGTTAAGTGTTACTGTGGTGAGAAAACGGAAGGACTGCTCCTCTTGAAGGAACGAGGTGACATTCCCTCATTCAATCATTTGCTGTTTGTTCGAGATCTTTTTCATCAGACTACTTTGCGTAGATTACATCAGTATTTACTGAATTGGGAATTTGGGTCGACAAATTATATCTCGGGCTGTTCGGAAGGGCCACATGCTACTACTACACTTTTGGGCGACGATGGTCGACAAAATAAAATGGAGCAATCGGCAGAGCGGCGGATTGCTCCGGAAGCGACAATTTCCACTAGGCCAAGATCGAATTAGATAAATCTTGGAATCGCCCCCCAAAAACTTCCCAATCTAAGGTTTGAAATGCTGATAGGGTTCGTAAAAACCTATATCGGATCTTGAATTCCTAGTAGTGAGACGAGAAATGCAGCATAAATGTAAAAGCAACAGGGATTTGCGAATAAGGATGGCATGGGTCAATTCTACTGACTGGACGACTGATGAAAAAACCATCTGAGAGGTGAAGAGAGAAGCCCGTGGAATGAAGACGTAAACTAAGCGGATATGTTCTGAATCGCAAAGCGGTACATAATATCGTAACGGAAGAACATAGGAAAATTTACCGAAGAACGCAGAAGTTGAATTACGAGAAGCAGAGAGAATACGAAAATGATTCGAAAGCATACTACGCCATAAAATACTATCGAGGAAAGGAAGAGAATGGAAAAAACAACTCCGAATGAGAGACGGTAATAGTTTACTTGGATGGTGTCAGCTCGTTAATGGTTGTTCTGGCAAAAGTCGTAAATAAGAATCTCAACTTCCATCGTTGTTCCTTTGATCGTAATGTTACTGTAGTTACAAAACTCGAAGGAAATGCGTCTGTTTTTCAATCTCTATGGCAGCTGTGCTTCACAGATAAGTACCACATTGCCATTATTCATCTTCCTCTGACACCTTGCTTGCGTCACTATCAGCAACGCGACCTCTTGGCGAGAGCCATCTGCCGGATGCGTCCGTCGGTAACCTCGAGGGATCTTGTTACTTGGCTGAGGGACACCATCACGAGCGATCCAGCGAACATGCAAAAAACGGTCGACTTCGGAATCAAAACTTCCTCCGGACCGATCCGACGAACCCTCGGCTCAAATGTTTCTTTGAGGTCTAAAATTGAGAACCAACCACTTGTCTAAATTGAGGCGTCGGAATTAACCATTTTAATGAGCCACCAAAAAAAAAGAACGGAAATATGGTCAGGTTTAATTAATAAAATAAAACTCCAATAGCCGTAATAAGTTAGCACCACTCATCCCGCAATGAAAACAAATTTTTTGCTGCGATGGTTGGTGGGAGAAGAAATTCCACGACAGTGACCAACCACAACCTCCCTCGACCAGAACACGCTTCTGCAGTAGTTTGCGGGAATGTAACTTCCTGACCAACTACAGACCCAAACACTCAAACCCAAATGGGATCATTGGCAGGGTTAAAGGGACTCCGTTAAGGATCGCTGGGTTTATGAAGAGATGTACACTCTATCCGAGAGTGTTTACGGGAATAAATTCCCCGCCCTGAACAAACACAGAGCTGACACGCTCACGATCACTCACTCACATTCAAAAAGGGCCTCACTACCGGGAGAATATTACTCCAATTGAGCTAAGTTAGCAAAAAGAACAGGGAAAGACGAGAGGTTTTAATTAATCGACCCATTCTCTCCCACCGACTTCCCGTTGAATGTCTCGATTTTAATGCATAACATAGTGCGTTTCAATCTTTGGCGAAAATAATGACGATTCTGTTCTTGCATTAATTTCTTCACGAACAATCATAAATTATTAGTGAAGCAATTGTCAAGTGGGATTGCAGGAGGGTGAGAGAAAATAAAAGAAGGGAGTGTGGCGAGGATCCCAACGATGGCCTAAGCAGCATATCCTCACCTAAAAACGTTGATAAGATAAACTTAGTAGCGTATACCTGTACAAAATATTAGAGCAGCTAGGCTGGGAATCACTTATGGAGCTAAGATTAAATTACAGATTGAAGCTCTTGCATAAATTGGAAGAAGGTCCCTTTGGCAGCGATGTTGAAATTGTAAGATTACCCCCATTTTACTACGGTAGGAGAGATCATGTCAATAAAATTAGAGAGATAAAGTGTAGAACAGATAGGTTTAAGATGCCATTTTTTCCATGAACGATAGGGGATCATAATAACATTGTTCGAACGCGGTAGGATCATGTTCGGGTAAATTATTCTGGTGATTATTCACCCCCTACCACACATCCTGGCAGTGGCTTGCAGGGTAAAAAATAAATAAATAAAAATACCAACTATTGACCTGTATTTCTTGAAAAGCGACGTCATTAAAAAACAAAGGAACAATGGTAATGAGGACAGAAGGTTCGATACCTTCGGTCGCAAAGATTGATCCGTCGAATTGAAGTCCATCCACGAGAGAGCCATCCACGACCGAATAACCACTGCAGTCAATACTCGACGACGTACCATTAAATCAGTTTCCATTTTATTTTCTCATAATTGTCACCAAAGAGTTTAAAAATTAGTCCATTCTCTCGTATCATGACCCTCCAAGACAAAAAGACGTTAAGCACTTAAAAAATAACGACACGCGAAACGAATTCCGAATTCATCAAAACTTCTGAAAGGCAAAAGACTGTCTATGGGGACTGTTCAATTAAAAGGGCTCATTAGTTATTTATTCACAATATTTATTGAGAATAGAATTAACTTCATGCTATATTGTTCGCTCACAGTGAAATGTATCCTATTTTTTTTGCTAAATGTTTCATTCACTTGAATCCAGGAATTGCGTCAGCGTCGGCCATTGAAATTTGAAACAAGTTTATTTATTTATTTATATATACTCTGCAAGCCACCGCCAGGGTGTGTGGCAGGGGGTGAATACACATCAGAATAATCTCACCCGAACATGATCCTACCGCGGTCGAACAATTCTATTGTGATCCCCTATCGTTCATGGAAAAAATGACATCTTATATCTACATGTTCTACATTTAATCTATCTCATTTTATAAACACGATCTCTCCCACCGTAGTATGATGGGGTAATAATAATTTAATAGGGTCATCTGATAAAGCTACAATGTCCTCAGAATCACGGATATCACGGTAAACCACTGCATCCTGAGCAAATAAACGTATCTTACCAGTGACTACGGAGTCAGCGTCGTTAAAGTGAAGTAGGAATAAAAGAGGTCCGATAACACTTCCCTGGGGAACACCTGAAGTAACTTCTAATGCATTTGAGCAAACTCTATCTATCACTACTCTTTGAACCCGATCATTCAACAAGACTTTAATCCAACCACGGTTATTTTTATCCATGCCATTTGCTTCTAGCCAGTGACGCTGCAGTAACAACAGCTCCGATGCTGAACCCATTTGGCCTAAAGAGTGCGAATATATCAATTATTTCAGTCAAAATATGCCCTTAAATCGAACAAGGGATATTATGTTCAGTTCGCCTACGGGAAAATTTCACTGGGAGCCAAGAGACAAACTATGAGTCGCCGGTGCACAGGAGGATTGTTCACATTCGGTTATTCCCTTTAGAGCAGCAAGTAGATTTAATTATGGTAACAGAGGGAAGACAATTCAATTCAAAATAATGTGGGCCCAGAGCTCCAATCACTGTTCTTACGGAAGCAGATATTAACACCACTGCTGTCATTGTTTGTGGAGAATGACATTAAAATCACTATCAGAAATATTTGAAAGGACACTGGGTGCCACCCACAGATTAACAGAAACAAGAGACGTGTTGGCATGCGACGTGATCCGAGGAATCTCTCACAAAAACAAGAAGATATTCGGGCTTGGATTTATTCCTATTTGATGTTGCAGGAAGTTCATTCGGTTTTTTCCGAGAGGTTATCATCGCACATGAAACTTGGTTGCAAAACTATCGATTAAGAGAGCAAACAGCAAATCCTTCAGTGGAAACCATCGCGAACACCAAAAAAAGCCAACGGCGACTCCAGCTGCCAAAGTGACCATCTTCCGATATTTAGATAATGTCATTCAGAAAAACGTGCGCGAACCAACAAACGCAATCGCAAATTGATCATACCATGTGGGCTGCGCTAAAAATGCCAAAAGGACATTTAATTGCTAAAGGGCAACTTCCAAAGCAACAGGCTGGATGTTGCACCTCGGTGATGCATAGTGCTGTCAAAGATATTATCTCGCGAAAATCTATGAAAAACGTGTTCTTTACCCTCCCAACAGTTCAAACCTGGGACTACGTGGATTTTTCCCGTTGCCAAGCGTGGCTGGAAATGCTATCGAGGAGAGCGCTTTTCGTCGTCTGAAGCAGGAAATGGCGGCGAACTGAAAATAACATAACGCATGCCTGCAACGGATACCGCCCACGAAGTAGGGGATTCCAAGCAATTAAACTCATACATTACCCCTCAAACTAACAAAATAGCATATTAAATTACATTGATATACAATGAATCATGCGAGTAAAAATATGTTTATTCGCTCTTACTGAAGAGTTCTCGTAAATGATAATGGCTTCCATGAATACGAGGATGCTGGACGTTTTCCGAGGGACGACTATCTTGGAGAGAGATTATCTATCACGAGTTCTCCAGGCTTCATTTGGATGAACAATGAGGGTTGTTGGGAACGTTTCTTAATCCATCTGGCACGACATGTGCCTTATCTTCTAACCAGAAGGCTTCAAAAGCTCGATACTTTGGACAGGTTTCCTAACCTTCCTTCTTGATTCCTATAAAGCTTGCAAAATCCTAATTGCCGCCATCAAATACGCAGAGAAAATCAACTCATCAGGACATCCACACATTATCGTACTACAGACGTGGTTTGACAACCCAACTGAAAATGATATCGCAAAATAAAGCGTATCGTCCGATGATTTTTTGCCGGCTCGTGAGATGATATTTAAAAAAATACCATCCTTAATGAATATGGAAATGCTTGCTCGGATGAGATTACTGATTAAGTAGTTCGTTGACGAAGGGAAATCAGAATCCCGAGGAACTACTACACGATGAAATAATGCAAAAACTATTGCAGAGTTTTTACACAAAAAGAGTGGTCGACATCCCATGCTGATGTTGGAAATTGTAATTTCTCATTACCTTTCATTTACATTATCATTAATGCATACCAAGATCGTACATGTCTTCTTACGATACTTTCAATTAAGGAATATCTGAGGAAACACGAATTATCAGAGTGCATTTCACGGGCAATGGTGCCCATCCATTGCTAAAAAAATGAGCGTTTGTTACCCGAAACGATAGACGCCCTAAGTCTTCAATATATGAATCGCAAGGCCATCTTTACGTGTATTCCTTGATGCGAAGCTGCGAAGTGATTCAATGATTGTTTCAAATGGAAGGTTGCATGACTTTCTGGAATATTTATTTACCTTACCCACGAACCGCCGGATCGGTATTTAAGACTGCATTAGGTGAGCTGCGATGCTATCTCGCCTTCAAGGACTGAAATTCATTGACACCGCCAGATGGAGCAAAAGAGGGTCACGGAAACCCTTGATTTCCCATGCAATCATAGATTTCAAGTGCCCTGAATCTCACATGAAAGGGAGATAACTTTCAGTCTAAAAGAACAAAAATCTGTTTCGTATTTTAAAAAGTGAACATCAGTTATGCCCAAAGCATGAGACCACGAAATATAAAGGTATATTATTTGCTAGGGATGAAATCAGTAATCAAGAATTACATCTTTCATTCCTTGCACTGTAATGACAATTAAATGCAATGAAACTGGTATTCGCGTTGCATTGAATTGGCAATGTAAACATCGGATTCGAATAAACAATCCATACAACTGTAAACGATTAAGTAAAACTACTGTAAACAATGTTTTGTTTCTCATCGAAAGAGCACGCACGTAAAATATACGGTTTTAGATATAATCATCAAACCAAAAATCCATTATTAAGCTATGTAAAATAAAATATTGTAGTCTGCAAAATTATTTCTACAAATGGAGAACTTCACATTCGTTTTACCTCCAAATTAGGTGCGAATAAAATAATTTGATGTACGCCCCCAAAACAAGAAAAATTTCCTTACCAAATACAGCTTGCGATGCAAAAACCTCGCTCAGGAAGTCCATAGAAAATCCCATCAAGAATATCCATGTAATTTCATCTTGAATCGCAGAACTTTTGAATACGTAACATGTTTTGGCGCAGAAAACTTTCGGTAGATCACACACACCTTTGAAAAAGTTGTCACGTGACTTGTTCTCGATATCCTCGTTAGCTGGCAGCACACAACAAAAACCCGAAGTGCAGTCGTTGCCATGGAGACGGTTTCCCGGGTCGCTGAAAACACTAGTTTATCAATTCGCTTGTCTTATATTTCGACAAGTTTGGTCCCCGTGTTTACATATGACTTAATCGTCGCAAGTGTTTAGGTCATTCAATGATTTCTCCGTTTGTAGATAATTAATCTTCGGTACTGAATTCTATCATGTCCTAAAGGGAAAAGTAAACAATTTATTAAATATTATGTCCACGTAAATGGATATTGGCTTCGTTGTCAATAATATCATACTGTTGACCAGTCCTTTTGTGGCTACATTCACAGCTTTGTCTTTCCTGCATGGTACAATATTTTAGATTTATATAAATCACTCATTAAAAGTAAGTCAATATGCCTTTGGAACCACCCGACATGTATTGCGCAGAGCAAATATTTGTTCCGCCGACATTCCCTGGTATTTTGAAACAGTATACAAAGGCTGCTATCCGCACTCAGCCCTATGACCTCTTGCGCTGGTCTGCAGCCTATTTTCGAGCCCTTGCGAATGGCGAAAGACCTCTCGTCAAAGAACGGCTAGAATATCCACAAATTACAACTGAGTCTGGACTGTCCCCAGGATTCCTCAAAGTATTAATAAAACAGGTTAGTTTGTCAATGAATATTAAACTGAAAATTTGAGTAGTAATGTGACATTTTCTAACAAATTGCAACTATTTTTAGATTGGTAAAGAAGTTTCAGTTAAATATTGCAAGCTCACTGAAATCTGGGAAGGACTCTGTTTGGATGGAGAAAAACTGAAAGAAATGTTGCAACTAAGTGGATGTCAAGATGAAAATCAGGTGGATTGGCTAGTATTTATTGCTGTAGCAGCTGGCCACCTAAATGAGGTTATAATTTGACTTCTACTTTTCATTTAGTTTAATAGCTGAGCACACAATGCAGTCACACGTTTGTACATGCAGCATATATACAATTACGTTTATTGCAATCACTAGCGTTCACCGCACTTTTCTTGTCATCTACATTGCCTAAAATATCACATCTGGACAAGATTCTTCATTTTATTTTTACTGGCTTTCATTGATGTACTGATGTTTCATTGGTGTATACACAATAAAACAAAATGGTATCATAATCCTTGTTGGCAAATACATACTAAAAAGGCTTGGTACTTTTCCACTGATTTTTATTAAAAGGTACAATGCGTTTCACCGACTTCATCAGTTACCTGATGATGCCGCAAATCGGTGAAACGCATTGTACCTTATAATAAAAATCTGTGGAAAAGTACCAAGCCTTTTTAGTATGTATTTGCCAACAAGGATTATGATACCATTTTGTTTTATTGTGTATACACATACCATTTATTTCCTCTCATAACTGACCACATCAAATCACAACTTTTCATATATCCGCCCCCTATCCCAGACCAAAGGGAGTCTAGGTCATAGGTTTTTAGATCAGGGGGTGCTTTTATGACTTATGATTTGTAAAAACTAACTTTTTCAAATTAGTTTACTTAATATTTGTCTAATACTGGTTTAATATGCAATGGGTACTCCTTAAGTTAATATATTGAATTAAAAGATAAAATAAGCATGAAATACATCCTACAAGCTGCTGAATATGGAATGGCAGCTAAGCACTTGTATGGTAATTAGCAATGAAATCAGTATGCAAAAATATATACATATTTTCTTACTCGTCTCACTCTCAATTAGTACTGCCGCTTTTAGCTCACACATATATGTATTTATATCACATATATATATATATATATATATATATATATCACACACATACACATATATATGTGTGTGTGAGCTAAAAGCAGCAGTACTAACTGAGAGTGAGACGTGCTCTTAGGTGATCCCAGGGCCAGTAAGATATGCCAATCAAATATTTTCCAATTTTATGAAGGTACCATTACTTGGGAATCAGTTATTACAAATAAATTTGCTTCAATTACTTTAAGACAATACAACAATCATCCATCAAATTGATTAAAAAGCAGTCCATGTTGGTTGGTTATCCAGCACTCAAATTTCACTTAAAAAATATTTATTTATTTTAATCACTATAGTATGTAACTTGAGAGGTAGGGGCAGGAAATCACCACCTTACTTTCACAAGAAGCAATAACTCACCCTAACTCTTCCCATACGAATGTCATAAGCGCAAGACAAGATGCAACTCATTCTGGTGAAATACATGTATGCCATATTTGTTTATATTTTCACGACTTTTATTGGGGCGATATTGAGAATGTATAGTCACTTTCTCTTTCCTTACTTTCACCCTTGGACATAACATTGAAGACAATGGCAAATAACCAAGCCCTAGGTGCAGGAAAACCCACCCAGGTGGGGATCGAACCCACAATCTCTTGGTTGCCGCCGCCGGGGGAACGTTCTCACCTCGCCTTGCCATAGGGAAAGTAATGTCTCCTGGAGAATCTGCATAACACCATAGAGAGGAGATAACAGAAAGACTTTGTTCTTCCACTTATATTTCACTATGCACGACCTAGTTTTCAACTTACAACGTCATCATCAGGTGAGTCATTTGTACGTTTGTGAGTCAAAACCTAGGCTGCAAATAATGAAATACATGTGGAAAAACAAAGTATTTTTTTTCCAATGTGAATTGCTCCGACAAAGTGATGCCTCAAGCCATTCTATTCATTGAAAGGAGATAATTCAAGATTGCTATATGCAACTTCGGATAGGAATATAGGATCACTTTAGACTTATGACAGACTGGAAAATCCGAGAGTGGTGTTTCATATTTAAGGAATCAGTGTAATTAAATGGCACGATGAAGCAGGCTTTTGAAGCAACAGCCAAGGGACCACACACACTCCATCCAAAACGGAAATGAAGGTAGAGCTTGTGAAGAAGCAGAATGCAGGTCAAAGCGTAAATAAGCCAACAAACATATGGTCAAGGTTGAGACAGCAATGAATCCCATGGACTTCATAGCAATATGATATATATATGCCAATGTCACTTTAGTTATGAGGGCATTAGAAGAGGTCTATGAAGGTACTTGGTAGAGAAGAAAAGATTAATAGGAGTATAAAACCTCTTCACAAAGGAAAAGTTCAGATTCATTTCCACATTTGTAAATCTCAGGAATGCTACTGCTGGTGATGACTTTTAGTATTTACAATTTGTAATTAAAAATAATTTAATTAATGGAAATAAGTTCCCCTCTATTGGGTTTGCCTTACCTTTTTTGGAGTTTTAAAAATTATTACTTGCCTTGACCATTGGGTGACATGGGAATTTAAAACACAGGTAATGTGAATTGTAATGAAAAAATAAATGACACAACTCGTCTGTGAAGGCAATAAGCATGAATTTGTGCTAATTGCTGAATTCATCTGTACATATTTTGCATAGTCATAATCATCTTAAGGCTTTGTGTTGTTGCTGCAACTATCCATCTCTTTCATTGCCAAGATTTTCATCTCTTCATGGAGCCACAGTTTAGGGTTCCCAAGATCTATTGAGAACAAAAGTCTTCTTTATTTTTCCCAGACATTTCCTTCCAATATACTGGACAGCTATTGTCTTTCCATAAATCCGTCAGTTTTCTCCTCATTCATTTTATTTGGTTGATTAGTCGTTTCCCCACGTTTCCTTCAATTTTAGCATTCCTTTACAGACCAATGAGCTGCTTATATTTTATGTTACTCTTTATATTTCTTGTTCTTATGAAATAATACATGATTAAATGCAAAGCAGAAATGCTACCAAACAAAAGTTATTGGCTGTGTAGATGAAAAAACACACCCTTTTCAGGTCCCGTCAGGGGCCTTTCCTTTACTAAAGGAATTCATTAATTATTTTCCTCTCTACAGTATTATTTGTTCCTTACATATTCGCTCTTGTTTTAGCAGACAGGACCATTGAAATGGTTATCGTAAAGCTGTCGGGCTGAAATGAATTGTTAATACATAGTGGTTAGAAAAATTAGTTATGGCAACTTTCCTATAATTTGTGCGACTTCCAGGACAAACATGCAATTTGGCACTTGCCAACAATTTTCATGATTTTTTCCACTTTTTTTTTTGATGATTTCAGGTAAAAAATAGCATATGAGATAATTTCTTTTTAATGCGGCCATAGTCATCACAAAAAATTGTCATGTTCAGTAAAATATCATTAAGACACCAAAGTTGACCTCAATAAATGTTGAATATGAAAATGGCCATCTTCAGACTAACATGTTGACCTTCTTCTTTCTCTAAGGAGGCAGCCAAGTCATTCATACTCCAGGGGACAGACAACTCTAGAAGTGGTGGTCAAACTACAGGCACAGGCAGGGTCATTCCCCTATATAACCCAGGATTATGGAGCCAAAGCCCATCATTTTTCAATCCGAGACTCAGTTTCATGGAAAAAATGTCACTTTGGTCGAGAGCATTGCATCATACATGCAATCACCTTTTAAGTTTAAAGAAAAGAATGACATGCATTGCTTTGCATGAACAACAGTTGAGATATTTGTAATACAACAGTCAAAATTAGAAAATCCAAATCTTCAAGACTGACTGAGTAGAGCTCATCTTTGGAGGAGGGAAACTTGCATTACAGCAATTAATCCTTGATGATTTCACATGACAAGGATTTGTGTACACAAAATAATAGTTCTGTGCGCTTTTGATAGTTTTAGGAGTAATTGCAAACTTACATCTGCTATCAATAATTTTTATGGTAAGCACAGGATAAAAACAATACTAATTTTAGGAAATATTTTGATGTCCTAGTCATAAACTACTTTGCATAAGACCCCACTTTCATATTTTTCCACATATATTTCCAGCTATGTAATAAGAGTAATAATATCCCAGGGAAAAATAGTGGCAGTATTTCAAATATTTGGAATACTCACTTTACCATGCATGTAGATTATCTCATATTTGCTTTTATTTGTCAGCACAGAGGATTGACATAAATAAATGGTGATATCTATGAATACAACACCAGAGACTTCACAGACTCAAGGATTGTTACTCATTAAATAAGCTTTTTAGCTAGAGCCCAATCTATTTAGGTGTAAAACATTTTAATTGCTTAGTGAGGAAACTAAGCAATCTCAAACTTCCTATGGTTTAATCATAAACTATCTCGTAAGCCGGACATTTTATATCATTGAAGAATTCCTGTATTTTTATTCATGACTCCTCATAAAGTATGTGCTTTATTCACATGACCTATTCTAAACCACACTTTCTGGAACTATTAAAAATTATTATTATGCAATGCATTAAAGATGCTGTAGTGCCATTGGTGATTTAAGGGATAGTGGGCTGGGCTATGTCAAGGACAATTTGAGGATATGGGTGGAATGCATAAGAGAATAAAAATGAACCTATTGTTCCTGAAGGTGCCACATCCTGTCCTTTCCAATGAATTGTTTAAATCACTTTAGGCCTACTCATGTAATTGAAGGGGTTCAGTAATTCCAAATTGAGCATAGTTATTAATTTCTCATAATTTTCCACTATTTCCCAACTGGATATATTATAATGGCACGCTTAGTGCCTGAAAATAATTCACTGACGTCATAATACTCAATGAAAATATTTTAAATCATTGCACTGTTCTCATCATCCCCAGGATTTCATAAAAAATTAACATCATACGCAAAAAATTATGAAATGTAATAATATTCATGATGGCCTTTCATTTGTTACAGAACCTCCAGCAGACCATGAATATGCTCTGTGAGTTGTTAACTGAAGAACCCGAGGGTGGTTGCGCATCAATACCAATGCATGTTTTTCGGAATCTTTACCAACTCCTTGCTGAAATGGACTGTCCAAATATCCCAGGTATTGGACCAAGAGTGCCAGAGGACACTAAATCAGCAGCATTGACATACCTAGAAGAAATGGCATCTACACACTCGGGGTTTATATTGCCACGGCACACAATACACATTCTCTGCCCACCTCTCTACTGATCTAGCACAACTAGGATGTAATTACTGCCTATAGAATTTTGAGAGCAATAGTAATTCTTCTGCATTTTATGCATTTCATTATAATTTTACAAAAAATGTTTAATCATAGCAATATTAATAATTTCCTATGCATAAAATTACAATTAAACAATTCAAGTTGCTTCATATTATTACTTGCAGTACAAAAAATGCCCACATGATTGATTTTAAATATGGTACCTATGATATTGTGCAATGAAAAATATTAATCTATGCAGAATCTCTTCAGTTAGATTGAAATAATGAATTATGAACTATTTTAATGGAAACAAATAATTGCATGCGAGAATCAAAATTAAAAGATGTACCTAACTATTAAATAAACTAAAATACAAACATTTCTACTTTGAAGTTTCTAAGTTAGAGAGTTTGGTTGTAATTTCTTTGACCAGAAGAGGGAATGGTGCTTAACAAATGAGACTTAAGATCAAAATTAAGAGCCAGAACAATACCATCCTTTTTAATTAACTTTATTTTATATCATTTCAAGGAAGGGTATATTGATTGGGTTTGGAGGCAAGAAAACTGCACAAACCTTAAATGCTATTATTACAATATATACAACACTTCCTAAAAAATTCAAGCTATGCACATAGGTACTCATGATAATATACTGAGCTTTGTAAGTAAACTTAGCAGTATATTGGCTTAACCTAAACACATGCATATTGAAATGAAATGAAATAATTGACTTTGTAATTCCACACACTTTATTTTAAAAACAAGACCCAGGTTTCGACGTTGAAGGTCATCACCACCTGATGATGACGTTCAACGTCGAAACCTGGGTCTTGTTTTCAAAATAAAGTGTGTGGAATTACAAAGTCAATTATTTCATTTCAATATGTTATGCAAATTCCATAAAGTTACGCCTGAGACAAGAAATTTTTTTAAACACATGCATATCGCATTTCATAACCATGTTCTTGAAGAAGTACATCTGTATAAGGGATAATGCACAATTGAGAAACTAACAAGTCATTACTCAATTATCACACAAAACTGGTAAAAACAATTACATCCAAATATCTATTCTGTCAACATCAAACATGTGCACTTATAAATCACCAACCTCTATTACAGAGGAACAGAAGCTGAAGCTATTGGGATCACAGGAATGCCATGTCAGAATAATGAATTTCACATACGAGGTAGTTCCACATTCAATAATGCAAAATAGCTCGAAAAGACAACATCATGTAAAATATTTTTCATTATCTAAGGTTGAATGTTACATTACAGAGCAATTGATGCTTTAAATTATTACAAAGAGTAAATTGGGGATTAAGCTTCTATTGACATCAATAGCGCACCGGCAATTTTTGTGGCAATGATTTAAAATTTAATCCGAACTCCATATATTTAACTGCAAGTCAACATCGTTTAATTAACATCTTTAAATATCAACCATCTTCAAATATGTGACATATTAAACACGTCTACTTATAATTAATCATGATCACATTCTACACTTCAAGAAAAACATGGCATTAACAATGAAGTCAAGTCATAATCAATGCAATTGTGACTCAAGAGCACTGCTTTTTCAAAAACCTATATTGAAACTCAGACAGTCATAAGTGAAGAGTAGATATCATTACTTTTCATCCATATAATACTATAATATATTTTGTCATCTTGTACATACCAAGTCATGATCAAATTTCAGGATGAAAAAACTTACAGAATAACTATATTTGATGAATTGGTGATAACACAGAGCAGAGCCAATAATCACAAAGGTAATCACATTTATTGATTTAACACTGAATAAAAGACACTTGGAAATGTCGAAAGTCTTCTAAAATAGAATGATAAACAACACTTGGATCCGTTAAAAATATACTCAAAGAATGAGTTATTGGAAACCAGTTACTATTTAATGTATCCTTAAACACCAAGCATAAATTCGAGTAGCTAAATATCACCTTCGTATTAAAAAAAAATATTTGTGCCAACACATTGTGTTTGATATTTTTATGCCTTAGATTAACTGCACCAGTAGGTTCCATATAAACCCTAAATACAATGTTAATTAGCAGGATTAGACAAAATGCAACTCCTACTAAAAATAGAAATGGAAAAAACCAAAGTGAATTACTAGTCTACACAAATCTGAAATGGACGGTAAAATGGTAAAAATTTAATTGGTGTTATAATAAATGTTACATTATTATGCATATTTATCTGCAATATATTCCATACAGTGATTACTCAACAGATGGATATCTAAATGCTGATGTCATACCCAATGCTTTTAAGTCTTATCCCTTGTCTTAAAAAAATTAACAATCATTACAACAAAAAATAGGAATCAAGGAAAGATAAGGGTTAGTCATTGAATTTTCATTCAACTTAATTTCCTGAGAATTTTTAAGTACAACTATTTCAGTTTTGTCAACGTAAAAAGTCAAGTAAAAAAATAAATTACTCTACTTTTAAGGAACAAATATTGTAAATATCACACAGACTAGAAGGTAACAAACATGAATTACAGCAGTCAACAAAGTTCTCAAATATCTAATAAACGTAGAGGTTTTTATAGAATAGATAAAATGCTTAGAGACGATTCTTTTCTCTCAGACCCAACACGTAGATGTTACCAATTGCTGCTTTCAGCTCAAAACAATCTAATATTGACTGACCTTTTCATGGAAGCTGGAAGGCTCTGTAGAAGGCCCTAGAAACAAGCTACTCAACACACCTCATTACCGAACCGCTAAACGGCAATCACAGGGTCACCTGTAGGGTGGTTCTCAATCCGATGGCCAAGGTACTGCCCCTTCCTCTTCTAGGGGCTCTAAATGGACGGCCTCAAGACATATAAGAGGATATTGTAGGATTCTTCCAAGGATTTGATGTCAAAGGGCAGTCAGACAACGATGGCTACGGCTAGACAGTTGAACAGACCAGGAGAAAAGGTGTCCGCTTCACTCTCCACTTTGGTCAGGAAGAGATCTCTCGAAGAGGCAGAGCGCTCGATGAACGAATTCATACTGCTCTCCCGTCTGGATCATTCCCCCCCTGACAAATGACACATTTTTCAAATGCATATTCCAGTGAACTTTTTCATGTCACAGGCTTATTCATCATGAACAACTTTACACATTCTTATCATTTCTTTTTCTTATCTTAAACTTTCACCAAAATGATCCTACCGTTTGCTCATTACTGTAAAAATTACAACACTACATGTTATCTTGTTGCTACCCCCATAGGTCTGAAAATCAATCCATCAGCAAATGTTTTCATTTGGTAGCCTAGAAGCCAAATCTCAGGAAGTATATCAGAATGAGGCTTACCAGTATACAAACAAAAGACTATGACTGCACGGTAAGAAATGGTTAAGTGCACCAAAGATTAGGAATACGTGGCATTAATTAACTGGGGATAAAGGCAATGTACGATTGGTGCAACTGCAATGCCGTGGTCAATAACAATGTTGAAGCACAAATGATGTTGTTTCCTCCAAGGCAGTGTGCAACTAACAATGTTGACTGCCAGGGTAAGATGCGTGATTTCATGGGGGGTTGAAAATTGAAAATTTTCAGGGCTACATGTCGACCCTCATCTTAAGTGGAATGAACATATCTCCCAGATGAGTAAGAAAATAAATCTAGTTCACCACCACATATCAGTTTTAAAACACAGTGTGAGTTTAGATGTTCTAAAAATGTTATATTATGGCTTGTATTACTCGGTAACTTCTGATGGAATTGCAATCGGGGGAACATCAATCTCATTGAATAAAGTATTTTTAATTTAGAAAAAAATAGAAAGACTCGTATGCATTCAAACTGATCATGCACATTGCAGACCTTTTTTTTTAAAATATTCGGGAATATTAACTGTACCTTATCCTATTATACCTATCATGCAATGACCTATTCTAGGAAAAACAAGGTTGGCTTTACAATAAATAATATTTATCACAGTCGCAATGGCAGAAGATATAAAAATGTGAAACCATCAAACCTGTGTATGGTAGCTACAGGACCAACATCAATGAGAACAAAATTGTTTAACAATCTGCCTAGCCATTTAAGTAAATGACACAAGACTTTCACTGTTCAAGAAGAATCTATTAGCATACCTGGTTGATGAGTGTAATCATATTGCAAATGAATATAAAATTAAAACTTAAAGTGTGCATTAGTTTCCTGTCATAACTGTATTCACATTTCTATGAGGGAATGATGTGATCTCTATCCCATTGACGTGCCCCCACACACCTGTCATACTTCCTCAACACTGCACACTGACCATATAATACGAGTCCCTTTCATGTGGCCATCAAAATGTTCAACTATTTGCCACCAGGCATCCTCTCTGATGGGTACATTTAAGAGATATCACTAGAATTTTCTGATAGATAAAAGCTATTATAGTGTTGAAGAGTTCCTGGAGTAATAGGAACACTGAAATGGCAGATTGTTTGCTCTCTTGACTTGTCCTATAGTTTACTTTTTAAAATCCTGGTGCCAAAAATATTATTATGATTATTACGCAATTACCAAATGTGTCATGCCATCATTTAAACTTGAGTATTTGATACAAGGGAGGAGGATAAACAAAAATAAGTGAAATTCTCAACACAACATTTCTATACTTGTGAAAAATTTCACTCAAAACATAAATTAAAGGAAATATTTGCCACGATGCACTTGGAAAAAGAAATGCCATCATCCAGACACCACTTTTCATCCACGGGGGCAGGTGACAGAATGGCCGACACTCTAACACTAACTGCTGAGCCGCATTTTAGAAACTTCATCATACAGATAAAACCAAGGTAATGAAAGGTTGGTTTCATATGCCATGGCACAACTTACCTATACTAAGCCATATACAGCCTTTGAAATCCACGAATCATGGAAATGGGACTAGTTGCTTTGCCTGAGTCATCAGCGGTACTTGAAAAATCACACGGCATAGATTGAGCCGGGGGTGCCCAGAGAAACCCAAGGAATCTTAGCAAGGGCAATGGGTCGGTAGCCCAGTGCCCTAGCCACCTGACTACCATGCCCCCAATCACACAAGTGAGGGAAATTAAAGCGATAAAAAAATTATGGGTATTTTGCATAAGTATGATCTCATCTAAACTATGCCTGAAGCAATAGGGACCTGACACGGGATTACAGAATGTCTGAACTAAACACAAAAGAAATGAAAATTCACAAAGTTAAAAGTTTGCTATGAATGGAAAGAAAGCAACAGCTCAGGATGATGTTCTCAATTAAACATAAATTGAAGGAGCATGTCTGAATCATCTTTATAAAACCAACATAACTATAAAATCTTTACAAACCTATATTAAAGCAGAATATAAAAGCCCATAGAATATTTTCCTCTGGCACACAATTCATCACTCTTATTGAACACTAAAATTAAACCATCCTTCATGGAATCCTTAATGCCTGCTTATCTTTTACAGCAACAGCTAAACACCAAGCAACGACTCAATTAGGCAACTGGAAGTAGCTGAACAATTTTTTATACACCATGGAACATATCACAAATGATTCTATGGCAAAAGAAATATTGTTAGAGATCTATTCAGTAAAATGTTTGTGCTTCGAGGGAATTTTTGATCCAAAATGTTATCAGCCCACACAAACCTAAACTTAAGGAACCAACGGCATAAAGAGAGGATTCATATATTTGGTAAAGTAAATTACCTCAATGCAACTCTTATACATACCTATCGTATCGCATGGCACAAACAGTGCCAAGCACGTCCACGTTTCCATCGGCCACAAGTTGTCGCATTCCAACTGAGAGGGCAATGAAACATCCCGTGCGTCCAATCCCAGCGCTGCAGTGCACCACAACTGGTCCTTTGGGACTTCCATCGTTATTATGGCGAGATGATTCAACTTCAATTGCCATGGCCACCAAGGGCTTTGCACTCGGGGGTGTCCTGTGGTCAGGCCAGCCCGTGTACCAAAAATGCAATGTTTCATGGACCTCTTCTCCTTTCTGAAATGTTGCAGCCACAACATTAATACGTCATGTAGCAGTATAACTCAGTTTCAGAGGAAACAATGGTCGAGGGCATCCAGCCCAATTAAGGATTACCATTTAATTTACATTTTGTAAACTTGACAACATCATTAAAAATAACACTCAGAAGAGATCTTCAGAGGTCTAATAACACTTTGTTATCAACATATTTTATGGCATACAAGATGCAGGGCATATAAGACACCCCATTTCAGAAGGGCATACTAGTTCTGTTCAAAACAATTCCTGGACTTCATTTATTTAAAAAAATTCTTCACTAACAAATTACTGGGCATGGTCCCCTTCAAATTAATCTCCTCTCCAACTATATTTACAATTATTCCAACAACGTTTCCACTTTTTTAAAGAGTCCCGGAATGCTACTCCCAGAATGCTCATTTGCTCCTCTGTCGAATTCCATACCTCTGGAATGGTGGCAAATCTTTTTCCTTTGACTAGGGTTTTTAGTTAGGAGAAGAGAAAGAAGTATCATGGGACCAGGTCTGGCAAATAGGGCGGGTGAGGAAGCATAGCAGTCTTATTTTTGCCTAAAAACTCACCTGAGTTCTGAGAGACTAATGAGCCAGCTTGCTGTCCTGGTGAAAAAACCACTCGCCGCTCCTCTTAAGTTCTGGCCCTTTTCGCCTGACTTTCCCTCTCTCAGGCATTTCATAACCCCCAGATAGTACTCTGCATTGACTGTCTGGCCTTAAGTAGGTATTCGTGATGCACCACTCCATTTGCATCGAAAAATACAGTCAGCATCTCCCTTAAACATTAGAGCGAACTTGTCGAGCTTTTCTGGGGTGGGGCAATGTTCCACCAATCCATCGTGAAGATTGCACTTTTGTTTTGATGTCATATCCATAAACCCATGACTCATCACCTCTGATGATCCTGGACAAGAAGGTTACCTCTTTCCTCTTCATCTCAATCAAACGGTTCCCGACAGACTTGAACTCGATGTTGCTTCTGGTCTGCTGTCACCAGGCAAGCCACGAAATTGGTGGCGACTCGATGCATCCTAAATATTTCAGTCAGGATTTCATGGCACTAACCAATCAAGATGCCACACCCTTCTGCGAGTTCCCTGACATTCAAACGTCTAATTGCACGAACGAGAGATCGCTCACTTTCTCAAGGTATGGGTCTATATCAGTCAACGTTGATGGTCTTCCGGAACACTCATTGTCTTCCACTTATTGCCATCCCTTTTTGAACCAGGTAAACCACTCATAACAGGTTTCATGGCATCCTCGCCATAAGCCTAGGTTATCAACTCAAAAAATTCCATCAGTGGTGAACAATGAACTGCTCCAGAAAGTCCAGATGGCCCGTTATAGGACATCGTGGACATGGGTCTGTTTACTCTTAAACTAACAACACCACTGATACGCAACACTTTCACTCATCACTTAGTCGGTGCACAGCACAACAAACTTGCCGATGAATGTCAGCAGCTTGGAAGCTCATAGCCAGCAATAACCTTATCACTTAAAGGATTTTACTTTTGGTGGAATTTCCAATTGTATTTTGTATTTTGACTCGCTACTGTAAACAAATGACAAGCAGTTCACACACTGCAGCTCGAGGTGCACTGCCCAAATGCGTGCGCATTGTAGAGACCTGCGCAGGCCTTAAGAATCCACTCAAGCTCAAAGACCACCTGGCCCAGGGCAGCCTGCGCCAGCCTATTATCCAAGCCGTCCATGACTGGGTCTGAACTGGCCAGGGCATTTTCGGAGATGGGCCGACTGTGAACCTGGGGCATTCCGAGGGAAAAGGTTTTGCAATTCACAAAGAATTAGGAAAATATGTTACATTGTTCTCCTGAGTCTTTACACTGCATTGTCCTTTTTAAGTCTTACATTATCCTCTTTGAGTCTTTACGATACATTATAAATAAATGAAAGGACTAACTTTGTAGTTCCATACGAAAACGATTTATTCACACGACCCGGGTTTCGAAGTAAAACTTCATCATCAGGTGAGCTCCTTTCATTTATTTATAATGAATCGGTTCCATAAAGTTACGCCAGAAACCATTAATTATCTTTACGATACCTTGTCATCTACCAAAATTTCCACTGAGTCCACAACCTCAATCAACGGCATTGCTTTCCTAGGAAGGGCAGCGGAATCACTAAGCTTCAAACCTCACGGTGGGCAAGGAGTGGCCCAGAACAGCACATGCATAAGCTTGAATGACCACACACGAGCGAGGGTGGCCCGATAAATACTGAGCCCATACCATGAGCTGAGTTGGATCGAACTCAAAGCTCAGGCGAGTGGGGCTGGGCTTGGGCGGGCGGGCCCGTGCCAGGACTCTGGTGTGCCAGCACAACAAACATTTCGCTCCCCCATAACTTCACTCACTATAATCAAACGCAAGTTACTTTCTAGACAACCCTTGTATTTTTACAGTCTGACTCTCTACTTTACCACCTACTGTAGCCCCGGCAATAATTATACCAGTAATACAATAACAGTCTTTATGAAAACGATAATACTTTGGAGTTCACCTAATTAGTACTTGCAGACCATTTTGAGGTAAAATTAGCTCACATACAATACTGAGTGCGAGGGATAACCTTTGGAAGGACTCACCTCTGTGTACATATAATATATGGGGGTGATTTATTGAGATATTACTTTGGCTGAGAAGCTCAATTTGTCCTTAACATATTACTTTGGGGAAAAAAGTGCATTTTATATGCTATCAAATATGGCATTAATTCGTGTTTGTTTAGATTAGTATACATGTACTCATTTTTCTATACAAGATTAAACAAATACGAGGGTAGGCTGAAAACTATTGCACACATGCTTGTAGACCACAAACAAAAAGGCCTTCAGAAGCACTCCTGGTGGCACGTGGAAGTAGCATTCCCCCTCAACATGCATGCCCAGGTTTGAGGTCGTTTCATTCATCCAGTGTATTTTGAGAAGCGGAAGTGTGGAGACGTGTTCTAGTGCCACGTCAGAGCATGTTGAACAGCGTGCTATTATCAAATTATTCACAGCTCAAAAAGTGACCCCTACTGAGATTCATCCTCGTTTAAAGGCTGTTTAATGCTGGCGACGCTGTTGATAGGTCTACCGCAAACCGATGGTTATTAAAATTTTGTGGTTGCAAACCTGGAAGAGCCATTAATGTTGATGAAACATGCGGCGGACTTTTTTTGACTGTGTTTTAGGATGCTCACTGAGTTTGTGTGACCGATTTTCTGGAGCGAGGGGCAACAGTAAACTCTTCTCAGTTAATACACACTTCAAAACACCACCGATGTCGAGTTAGTCGTTTTAATGGCAGCCTGGGGCCAATAATCTCGCAACATGATAACCCTCGACCCCACACCTCATGCACAACTGGAGAGGTTCCGTGAAACCTGAAATTTGAACCAATTCCACGCCCTCCTTATTTCCCCGATCTTGCGCCTTGCGATTTTTATTTTTTTCCTCAACCCAAGAGACACCTCAATGGTAATCATTGCAGCTTGGACAGTGAGGTGAAGGCAGCTGTCAAGTTCTGGATTTAAGAATAATCGGAAGAGTTTTTCAATGATGGAATGAAAAAACTTCTTGTATGTTGAGAGAAATGAGTGACCATGAGGAAAACAAAATTTGCACTTTACCCTCGCTATTTGTTTTTGTTCCCACTCTACAAGCATAAGTGCGTTACTTTTCAGCCAGCCCTTGTATTACAGATACTGCAACTTTGATTCTTACACTTAATTAGGCGAATTAAATAAGAAACAGATGCTAACCTCTGAGTGAAAATACTAAGCGAGAGAGGAGTAATGTGAAAGAGTGAGATAAAATTAACATTCCAACCTGCAGGATCAGCTCCCTCACAGTGTAGCCAGGCTTGAGGAAGACATTTTGAACAGTAATGGTCACATCCCCATGCGTCACCCTGGATCCCTTCTCACCCTCTCCATCTTCACCGGGAAGGTAATTCTCGCACTTGGGTCGGCCCTTCTCTTTCAGTTTTGTGATCATTACAATGGCAGGAGCGTGTTCCTGCAGCACCATCTCCCAGAAATCCTGGACTGTGTGCGGAAGTGGTCCTTGAGTTGCAATATATGCACGTTCCTCTCCATCATAGCCCTGCAAGCGAGCATTTTCACCGTAAGTTAAGAGGCGACAAGCATACTCAACAATTCCATCCTCCACTTCTTTAATAGCGATGCTAGGGAAAGAGGTCAAGTCTGATAACTCATGGCAATGCTATAACAGCCAAGCTACGAATTTTAACTCTATTCCTTTACTTCAATAGGTAGATTAGCCATTACCAAAAGAACTGAAAATGAAAAATGGCACATCACTACCATAATCATTGACTAAGGTTAATTCTAAAATGGCACATGTGATAATTAAAAAATGCATTAAATGTAGATACAGAAATAATTATCACCATTATCACAAGTAGACCATCATACTTCTAAAACACATGAACATACTACCTTGATCAAAAAGTTCCCGGAATAACCACCGTGTGCCGCTCCCATCGTTCCGATTTGAGTTCTGTTTTTTTTGTTAAATTGGTACATCTGTTGTTGATATTCCCTTTAAATCTTAGTGTCATAACTTGACATTTGCAAAAGTTACGTAGCCAAGAGTACATCTATCTCTGTGTGTGTTGGCGATTTTTTACAATTGCAGAAATGGATTTAAATTTGCAACAACGAACTTGTATTAAATTTTGCGTAAAAAACGGATTTAGTGGCGCACGGACGTTGGAAATGTTGGAAAAGTGTTTCGGCAACGATTCTCTAAAAAAAACGGTCGTTTACCAGTGGCACGAGCGGTTCAGAAGTGGTCGTGAGTCAATCGAAGATGATGAACGCAGTGGCAGACCATCGACATCGAAAGTCGGTGAAAAAATTGATAAAGTAAAAGAAATGTTGGTCAATAACCGCAAATTAACCATCAGAGAAATAGCGGAGGACTTGAACATTGCCTATGGATCCGCCCAAGACATTGTGGTTAATGATTTGGGTTTCCGTCGTGTAGCAGCAAAGTTGGTGCCAAAAGACCTCAATTTCATGCAAAAAAGAGACCGTGTTGACGTCGCAAAAGACATGATTTGCGAGGCTGAATCCGATCCCACATTCATCAAAAGGATCATTACTGGAGACGAAACGTGGGTTTATGAGTACGACACGCAATCCAGACATCAGGCAAGTGAATGGCGTTCACCAAATGAGCCGAGACCAAAAAAACCACGTCGTTTTCAGTCAAAAAAGAAGGCAATGCTGACGGTTTTCATGGATTACAACGGTGTAGTGCATCATGAATTTTTGCCAGAAGGCCAGACAGTAAACAAAGAGTATTATTTGGGCGTTATGAGACGTTTGCGTGAAGCAATTCGCCGAAAGAGACCAGAAATGTGGGCAGAAAACTCGTGGATTTTGCACCATGATAACGCACCGTCGCACAGTGCTATCATTATTCGTAATTTTTTGACGAAAAATGCAACAAATACCATCCAACAGCCACCGAATTCACCTGATTTGGCTCCCTGTGACTTCTTTCTGTTCAATCGAGTTAAAAAACCATTACGGGGAACGCGTTTTAGCAGCCGAGAGGAAGTAATGGAAAAATCGCAGGAAGCACTGATGGACATACCGAAAACCGAATATAAAAAATGTTTCGAGGATTGGATCAAGCGCTGGCATAAGTGTGTTGCAGTCGATGGGGATTACTTTGAAGGGGACAATATAGATTTAGATGAATAAACTTGTATTTTTAATTTTCTGAATAAATTCCGGGAAATTTTTGATCGAGGTAGTATGACCCATATAATCTTT
Organism: Hetaerina americana; assembly: GCF_022747635.1. Taxonomy (NCBI): domain Eukaryota; kingdom Metazoa; phylum Arthropoda; class Insecta; order Odonata; family Calopterygidae; genus Hetaerina; species Hetaerina americana. The sequence continues at coordinate 1,439,790 of NW_027286763.1, forward strand.
ACCGACGTGGTCATTTTACACAGTCTTCAGTTTTTAATTTTCAATCGGGCCTTTGTTACATACAAAATTAAGTTACTATCCTAGTTCACATTCACTACTGCTTTTCATTTTTTTAAAAATGAAAATTAAAGCCTCTTGGTTGATCTCCTTCTCATATTTGATAGAGCCTCGAGACCCTTCCCTCTTTTTTTCACCTTCCAATATACAAGGTCCATTTGAACACTTTTTTATAGCACGCCTACAGTTGGTTATTAATTAATCCACCTGGAAGCACTGTGCCTGCAGAAACTTCCTAAATAACCCCCTTCAACCTTTCAGTTGATGTTCTTTAGTTTATTGATAAGTTACACCTGTAATGTGAATGGGTGGGGTGCAGTGAAAAATCAGATTTGTGGAAATGAGCTCTTTGAAGAAGTATCATTTTTCTGTGTGATTCCACCCATCCTTCACCAAAACTTTGGAGTTGATTGCCCGGACAAATTGAGTATGCTACGAAACATACCACCTGCTATAAGTGGTTTACCTGGTTCAAAAAGGGATGGCAATCAGTGGAAGACAATGAGTGTTACGGAAGCCCATCAACGTTGACTGATAAAGACCCCCTGCATCGAGAAAGTGACCAATCTCGTTTGTGCAAATGAGCATTATAATGTCAGGGAACTTCCGCCACCGATTTCGTGGCTTGCCTGATGACAGCAGACCAGAAACAACATCGAGTTCAAGTCTGTCGGGAACTGTTTGATTGAGATGAAGAGGAAACAGGAAACCTTCTTGTCCAGGATCATCAGAGGTGATGAGTCATGGGTTTATGGATATGGCATCTAAACAAAAGTGCAATCTTCACGATGGATTGGTGGAAGATTCCTCCAACCCAAAAAATCATGGTTTTTATAACTACAACAACGCACCAGCTCATTTGTATCTCAGAAGTCATGAGTTTTTAGCCAAAAACAAGACTGCTGTGCTTCCCTGCCCACCCTACTCACCAGACTTGACTCCGTTTGGCTTTTTCCTGTTCTCCAAATTAAAAATCCCGATCAAAGGAAAAAGATTTGCCACCATTCCCAAGACAGAGGGAAATTCGATGGAGGAGCTTATGAGCATTCCGGAAGATGCAATACAGGACTGTTTCAATAAGTGGAAACATATTGGGATAAACTTAAACTTTTGAGAGGAGACTAGTTTGAAGGGAACCATTTCAAGTAATTTGTTGGTTCATTATTTTTTTTGTAATAAAATTTTGGTAAGTTTTTGAACAGATCTTGTACTTCCCTTCCATTCATCATCCTGTCTATGCATCCAAACCTGTCTCTTTATCTTAAAGTTTTTTAAGTATTTTTCCTCATTCCCTGAAAACGTCAGCTCCATGAATAGCTCTCTCATGTCATCTCTTTGAAGTTGACACTATTAGTCTCTTTTTACCTTCTGAAAATTCTTTCACTATCTAATAACTACGTGAGCTATTCAATCTCTGGAATTTCTACTTACATGTACATACAGTGGAAGCATCCTCAACGAGCTCCTTGGATTGCGAGTATTCTGCATAATGAACAAAATATTTTCACCAAAAATGACTCGCTTAGTGAGAGACTTTTCCCAAAACGAGCGATGAGGAGAGGGGAATAGCCAGGATGATCACACGACAGGTGCTTCAGTTTGCATTTAGCACTTGTTTCACTGGCATCTTAATGTTGCTAGTAATCACACATTCGTCTAAACTTGTTTTCAGACGTATTGTTATTGATTTATTTGTGCAAAGTTTAATAACATTTTGAGCAGAGTTTTTGAAGTGTCCCCAAACAAAAATCCTCAAGAAAACAGCCATACAAGAATAAAAGAAACAAAATTGTGAAATGAAATCATTATAGAAGTGAGAATAAGGTGTGAGCGTGGCTGACCAAGCGCACAATATACGACGGGGTACCCATACAGAACTGGAATAGTGCCGCGGTTGACAGAGCATGCACAGTCCACATTTTTTCCGCTAGGTGAGCACAGCCCAAATCAATCAGAGTACTGCACAGGCATTGTTGTCACCTGGGAAGGTTGCGCTCAGTCAAAAGAAATCGTTTCGCAAAAGCAGTTTTGCTCGCCCCTCATTTTTTGCCGTGAGGGACGTGCGTGAACAGCATGCCACAGGGAAATTTTGGTTCCTGCTGGGGAAAAACGCCCCAAACACTGTCGTAATGTTAAAAAAAGCTTACAAGGATTGTGCGATGGGAAAAACTCAAGTGTACCAATGGTTTCCTCATTTCAACGAAGATGAAAAGTCACCAGATGACAAACCTCGTTCAGGACGTCCATCAACAACAATCAAGCCAGTAGAAAGCTTCATTGTCGCCTCGCCCAGAAAAACCTCGTCAAGTGAAATCAAACCTCAAAATGATGCTCACTTCTTTTTTCGATGAGAGAGGGATAGTGCATTCCGAATTCATGCCACCAGGGCAGACTGCTAATCAGGCTTTCTATTTGGAGGTTTTGAAAAGATTGCTCAACAGTGTGCAACAAAAAAGGGCCGACTTGTGGAAGACTCAGGACTGGCTCTTCCATGGTGAAAACACACTGGCTCATGCAGATATTTCAATGCACCGCCAAAAAAAAAACATGACTCCCTTGTCCATCTGACCATGCGATTTCTTCTTGTTTCTGTGAAGGAAGATGGGCATTGAAGGACAATGTTTTGATGACATGCAAGCAGTAAAGAAAGAAACGAGGCAGGAGCTGTCTGTCATGAAGACAGATGAGTTTGAAAAATGTTCCCAGGAATGGAATCACAGGCTGAACAAATGTATTAAGTGTCATGGAAAGTACTTTGAAGGTGACACGGTTATTTTGTAAAAAAATCAATTACGTAGCAGTAAAAAAATAATTCTGGTTATTTTTGGGTACTCCCTCACACAGTTTGTTTGCCACATCAACAATTTGCATTTTCTTCAAGGACAAGATTAAGTTGGATATTTCATATCCAGATACATGTCCAGATATTCCAAAGGGAGGGAAAAAGAATATTTACACAAGGGTTAGATATTCTCAAAGGTGTTGAAAGGTTGCTTCTCATATAGATCATCAAAAAGCAATTGCAAAGCTCCGACTCGATGGCAGCGGAGAACTTCATCGGTGATGTCAAGAAGCTCATAGATTCAGAATGTCACCGGCCACAACCAGTTTTTAATTGTGACAAGATGGGTTTCTTCTGGAAGAAGATCCCGAAGCCAACCTATCTATGTATACGTCACAACAGCAAAGAATACATTGCCCAGCCACAAGCCAATGAAAGGCCACCTCACACTGCTATTTGGCACAAATGCAAGCGGCAATTTGAAAATTTAACCCTTGCTCATTTGGCATTCAGAAACTCCATGAGCCTTCAACAGGGGTTAAGTCCAGAAGAGCAGGCTAAATGTGATGTTGAGGTGATGGGAATCCGTGGCAACGTACTATGCATACCAAGCATCACCCTAATGTATTTATAATTTTCTTTTATTTTACCTCATTTTTAATTTTTTTAGCTCGGTACGCATTATCATATTTTACATTTATTTATAATCGAAAAGTTGTTTCGTTAAATGTGTTTTCCACTTCACGAGAAAAATCACGGAAAGAATCATGCTTGTTGTACAAGGCTCCACTGCTTGCTCCCCCTCCTATTCACTTTTACTATTTCATAAATTGTTAAAAGTTACTTACATGACTAACATCAGCATTTCCCAGCATAATAAAATTTGATTGAATTCCTATTATCACATGAATCCCTTCTTTTCCACCTCAGGCGAACGAGCAGCAAAACAAATATAACTTTGAAATGTTAACCACCTACCCGAACATAGTTGGCATTGATGTATGATGTGATGGGGTCACTGTCCTTTTCACTAAGGTTTACCCTGGAACGTTCATTTGGCAAGATGGAGCGATATCTGTTCCTAGTACCACTACCGGCCACCCCACTGTGCTCAGGGTGGTTTGAGGGTACTTCCCAGAATTCATTGTGGAGAGCTTTCGGATCACGCAGGCAAGTTCTCAGCTGACCCCTGCTTAATCTGTTCCCAGCTGATAGAAGGTACTCCTCTGTAGAACTGGAAGGGAAATTGGGAAAATTTATTTGTACATTTATTCCAACAAATGTAATAGATAGTAACTACACTACACTTTGCAGTGTTCACTGCCACTGGTGCAACGGAACATTTATGACAAAATATGATAAGACAAATGCCACAAAAACCATATAAAGATATTATCAGAATCACGTAACAACATAAGCATGGAAAATCACAAGCGCAAGTAGTAAACCCTTCCTCGGAAAGTCAGGGGGAGGGGGCAAAGGAATAAAATTATATTTTCTCTAATAAACACTCTTGCATCATCAGTAAAATAAATATAACCTTGCTTTCACCCACTGTTTTTTCATCATCAAACGTGTTTCACACATGATTTGCATTGAAATAGCTGGCAAAGAACATTCCATAATAAAATTTGTCAAACACCAAATCTTCTAGGATTTTTCAGATGGAGCAAATTAATAGTTTTCAGATTAGTGTAAAACCTATGTGCCTATATTTTGTCAATGCTAAACCTACACATTGAAATTCCCTTAAATTTGGGCTCTCGATGACCGAGAGAACTCATCTAGGATGGACGTAAATCTAATTCCCAGAACTCAATATACATTCCCATGGCTCTAGTCCACTAGGACTAGCAACAACTGGAAACATTTCCTGAAATTGGATTAGCTTGCACCAGAGGTTACAAGCTCATCATGAACTGCAGATGGCAGAATGCAAAACCTATGCTAACACTTTGTACTGTCATGCCAATGAAGAGGAACATGGCGAGGGCATACTTGACTTCTGGTTCAGAAATATAACATTATGAAGCTTTTATCTTTCTCTAAATCATGCCAAACACAATTGAAGCATAAACCGTTGAATCACATAAATCTGCAATCAAAAATCTAAAATTTTTGAAAGACAAGAACTTTTTTAAAAGTGCACTTTATAAGATGGTTCACAGGTATCCTCTTTTTTATATGTTTATTCAATTTTAGATTCAAATAACATGAATGTTTTCACAGCATATAAACGGTATTTAATTATTATATCAAGAGACAGCAGTGCTTTTACATAAAATACAAACACAAGATTACTGAAAATAGCCACATAAAATAATTCATGACTTTCCTCCAGTCATGTAAGCTTTGATATGCCCAACAATGTAAAGGCTAAAATCAGTGTGTCGTATCCCCGCGTATTCGAGGGGATATTGGCGACACTAGAGAGTGCCCCATGAGTTGAGTAGTGGCTGCCTCGAGGGTAAACGGGGGCTTTTAGTTTGGTGGGTTATGACGTGGGGAGGAGTTTGTTGATAGAAATGGGGGAAAAGAAAGAACTAAAGAAAAGTGCAACGGCGGTCCCGATTTAACCAAATCAAATGTATTCTAGACAGAAACAGAGGTTACAACAAATATCACTTGACACGTCTTGGCGCCTCCAACCTGAAGGAGGGGCCCAGCCCAACCTTCCTCTCTGATCTCGAGTCCCAGACTGGCTTCTTCGGGATGACATCAGTCACCCGTCGTCGCTATCAACATCCCTCTCCAGGCAGAAAGGGGGAGGGTTCGGCATCAACCACTGGTCCGTAGTCAACGGCGAGTCACCAGTCATCACTGTGGGCCTATGTCCACATCGAGTCACCAGCGGTGACTTGGCCACGCCATTACTTGGCCGGTGAATCTCACGGCAGAACACGCGGAGGCAACAAGTGTAATTATAGGGGAATGAGTAGAAATATATCAGAACTTTTTACGCATAGTAAAATGTACGTCATTGTATTCTGGAAGAGTTTCAATACTAATACTAAAGAGTAGCATTTTGAACTTGTAAACTGCACCATTTTCTTTGCAGCAGATATCTACATGTATATAGTATACTTTGTTCCACAAAACATACGCGGCAAGCAAGAATTTTTCAAAAATCTAGATTAAAGCCTGGCCAGGAGCAACTTTTATGATATTCTACAGCTTGATAGTCTTTTTTTATTATCCTATGGTTGGCAATAATATAATCCTCCAGTTTGTAGGGTTTTCAAGTTATTCCTCACTTATGGGAGCATTTCCAATAAATCCATTGGAACTTCCTTCCAATGACCACCACGGGGGAAGAATAACTGACCGTTGAGTGCAGTCATGTCAGTACTGGGAGGAGTGATAGTCAAAGAAAAATGTCGGGAATGCAAATCAGTATTTTAATATCACTGTAATAAACTACGCATTTATTTTAAAACAACACTTATGTGCACAGAATCAATACATGTACTTGTAAGTAATTTTTAATGCATATTTTTTGCAATTGTACGCCCTGTTGTTTTTTTTAGTTTAATGTCACTTTCCTAGGTGATTTAACTCTCTACATGTCTTCATCACTCTGAACAATCATACCAAATTTACACTCTGATTTGAGGATATCTTCATATGATTTGGAAATACCTTTACCTAGCTCATCAATATGTCTACGCTCTCCCGCTCATCTGCTTCATTAATTTTTGCCCTAAAAGCCTTTTAATGCCACTCTTCAAGCTGACACCATTACCCTCTATAATTGACCACGAACGTATTTGGGGTTGGGAAGGTGGAAAAGTTTGCAGGGAGCAAAGGCAGTTTACAGTGAGCCAAGTAAAAGAACCAGTCTGCACATTGCCACAGCAGGAAGCATACAGTGTAGGGGTGTTAAGACACCAAGATGGTAGCTCTAGCTGAACCCACAGCCTTGCTAGGCCGAACGGCCCACGTATTATAGCAACCTACATATTCTATGGGGTGCGTGGTAGTCCAGGGGTAGATCGTTGGACTACTGACCGGAGGAGAGCCCAGTTCGATTCCAGGGGAAGCCACTTTGGACACCCTCAGCTCCACCCCAAGGTAGGTGACTTTTCAGGGACCAGATCTACCTGGGAAACCATAGGCGGCACAGGGACTAAGGAAATAACCCCAACCCGGTTAATGCGTGAATTTCACACACCACATAGGGCTTAGTGGTATTGAGTGAATGCTACCATCACCTACTAAACCAAGCTTCGGGTTGGTTATTTTGTTTATGTTTTACATAATCTATACAATGGAGTTAAAGCTGCAGATGGCCAGGTCATTCCTTTCCTATGACCCAGCAATTGAGGCATGGTGTGCTTACAAAAGAGGACCCAAATGCATACACTGCAACCACTGAGTAAACACCCAACCACGTCTGACCAACTGGCAGCTGGTCATGTCGAGCCAGCATCCACCCTATCCCTAGCTGGGTCCCCCTCCATCCAAGGAGGATAGGATGCTTGTCATTGTCCCGGCTGTTACTATGATGATTATAATACAATGCGCAAAGGCAAAAACTCAGCACTTTTCAGTTTAGTGATAAACAAAACAAATAAAACAACAACCCAGTACCCACTTTCAACTTTACCTTCAATTTTAAAAAGCAGATTTATTTGGTGATTTTTCCTAAAACATTGGAATGGTTTGTACTCAGAACTATTGGCAGAGTTGGTTTGCTAGCAGAATTAGTCCTAACAATTTGAATAGTTAAATCATAATAAAAAATAAGGAAAGGATATAAAATTTTGGATTTCTGTGATTTTTCTCATCATGATTTAGCAGTGACCACTTCCCTGGCTATACCAAAAGAATGTCCGCAAAAACCGCTAACTATTCTAGCCAGGGGAAGCTTGAAGTATAGCACAGTGGATAGTACAGCAATCCCAAAGTTCATAAAAAGAGACGTATCAGGCATGATATGGTGGAATATCATAATTAATTAAAATTTGGCAAATTTCCACTAAATAATTATGGAATTTTTTTTTGGAAAATTGCCAATTTTTAATTACCCAAGTTCATTTCAATTTATTAGGATGAACTACAAAATATATAAGAAATCAAAATGGTAATAATTTTAAAAAACCATAGAAAATCCAAGAACGTCAAGTGTATGCAAATCCTCATAAGTCTTCCAATAAACAATATAAAAGATTAAGGCGGTAAAAAATATGACGTCACCATAAGATTTCAAGACTAAGAGGCATTAACTTTATCAGCTCACTAAATGTTGTTATCATGTTAAATTTGTCACTGAGTTCTTAGAATGTTTTTGCTTGGGTGTATCAGGCACTTTTAGGTCATTTATTATACATTAAATGGACCTAATTCAAATTACATCAAAGAGAGTTTGGCAACAGACGGCCACTTCAGGGCTTTGACGAGAGATTAATCATTACAGTCCCAAAGAAGACAAAAAAAGAGATGAGCAATGAATCTTGGGTATGATGCCACATGCATCCAAAACAGCAACTTAGTCAGTGAATTATTAAAACGAAAAATTCAAGAAAACCTGTAAAATTGGAATCAGGAAGAGTAGAGGTGACCATTCTTGTCTAAAGCATACAAGGAAAATTATTCGTTCAAATTAAGCATTTTATACGGAATTAGTGTACTGTTCAGAAGTCATTGTACAAGGCTGAGATAGGAACGAAATGTTCATATTGCTGGATAATCTTGAAGTACGACACAAGAACAAAATAAATGCATCAACTATAGAATAATTCAGCTATGTCACCAACAAACAAATTTAATAAAAGCCAAATTAAATAAAAGAATTGGACACAGACAGAGTTGAATGCAACGTTGAAGAAGCAATAAATGAAGCACAAGGAATGGATACCAATGGAATTAAGATGATTTGAAAATAAACTTAACATGCTCCACATCAAAAGCTAACACTATAGTGATTGATGGGAGTCTGGAAGATCTATGACATCCTCAAACATAGTGATGGGCACCAGGAACAAAAGTGTCCGCATACCAGATGTTCATAGCAAAGCGAAAACTATCATTCTAACTAAAAGACAGTTATCAATTATGAACCATGGAAGAGGTAAAATCATCATCAAGGAAAACTAACAAGGGCTAGGCATGCTGGGAGAAATCCAAAGGAGGTAAGAAAAGTGGACGCAGAGCAGTTTAACTGGGGATAGAGTGAATTGAGTAGCTTTAGGTGTGATGTAGTGGAAGTCAAACATCATGAATAACTGATCGTGACACTTTTCCACTTGATAAAATTTATTTGCGACTGGGTTTCAATGTATTACATCACCATCAGGTGTTGATGACGATGTAATACATCAAAATCCGGTCATAAATAAGTTTTATCAAGTGGGAACGTGCCACGATCAGTTATTCATCATGGGGATGGAATGTTGAAGAGGGTAAAAGGGCATTGGGCAGGTGAGGTCGGGGGAGGAAATGGATCGGCATATTGGATGGAAAGAAGAGAGGTAGAAAATATGCAGAAGAGAACAACAATTCACTATTCTTTGGGATTTCTGGACATGTCTCGTTAGAAGAAGCTAAGAAATGTTGCCTGCCATGTTGCGTGCATTCCATCCAAAACCTACCTTAAACAAGATAGGATATCAATAGGTGCCTGGAAAAATTTAGCCCTGTTGCAGATCCAAAACATTGGATCATTCGATATGCAAACCACATCTGAAGAGGAGCCTTTGAAGCCTGCCAAAGAGAAATGCCAACCGTGGGAGAGCCTGCACAAAGAAGTAAAAGACCATTTCTGAAGCTGGGAAGGCTACAAGCACTGTTTTATGGGATTCACAAGGAATAATCTTCCACGAATGCTAGGAGAATGGTCATTACAGGCACATTCTATGCATCATTGCTAGACCATTTACACACTGATCTGCAAGAAAAATGCACGTGATTGGCTCATGAAAAAGCCTTTCCCATCTCGATAGCACACCAGGTCACTCCTTGGCAGTTGTTGCCCTCAAATTGTTTGGAGTTATGACAGAAACAGAAGCCCACAGCCAAAAATGACAATTGATTCACAGGTGCCTTCACAAATTTTACTTCCCAAAATGGCTATTTTGCCCTTCACTACTGTTTGGGTTCAATACGAGATGGCAACACAACCATCAAGTTCCCAAAAACCTACTTTTCAGACTACTTTTTAGCTCCAGTAATAATACCTCTATGCAAAGAATTATGGAGAACATATTCTACAATAGGGGTTGCTATGTACATGTGTAATTTAATTACGAAAAATCTCCCCTGAATATTCACAGACAATCTTATCATTGCATTGCTACTACGAGTGTGGAATGAAAAGAGGGCTAAGACACAGCAGAGGTCCTAAGTCAATGATAAGTGAAAAATGCTAGTTGATAAACAAGATGACAGTGGGAAAATATTCATAAGCCCGTTTGATAAAATACTGCGATTAGTGCCCACTGCTGTTATTTTTCAGAAGCAATTCAAAAAAGCACTTACCACTCTCTGGTGGGAGTGACTGGGGCACAACTCCCATTGACTCTCTCTGATACCGGCGGAGAAGGCTGAAGGTCTATCGTCAACGATGCACTCGACCCCCTCCTTTCCAAGAGCCCCCTCGCTCGGACACGAATCGGCTCGGGATGCGCTGAGCCCTCTGCACTGTGGACGGGCACAGCAGCGCCCATGGCCCTCAAGATGCCGAGGCCCTTGGCTGGCTCTGCTACAGTCACCTTGCTCAACACTGGCAAACTCTCCTTGCTTGGCTCCTCCAAGGACACCACAACCACTTCCACTGCCCCTGCCTCCTCCTCCCTCAGGGTTTTCCCAACCCCCCCGACCACCGCCAACGTCTCCACACCCCCTTCCACCACCTTCTCTACGCCCTCCTCACTGACTACAGCCCCAATGCGTGGCTGGACAGCGTCCAAGCGCTCGAGGGGTGGCCTTACCACTGGGTGGAACACCCACCGCTCCCTCCTCAGCAGAGTTCCCCCTCCTCCCACCTCCACCACCGTGGTTCCCACACCCCCATGTCCGATAGGGGTTGGTCCTTTGCTTCCTGGCAGGAGCACACGGCTCTTCTTGGCCCATATCAGAAGCTGAGGAATTGAAGGTTTAAGGTGTGAAAGAATCACAGCATGGCATAGCTCTGATTAAAACTATTTTCGTTCCTGACCATGATTCAGGCACTACTACACTACAGAGAGGGCATTCTTTGCTTGACTATCATTACTTATTCAGAGCTACTCTTAATTTGTACCCTTTCATGTTTATGCTATTATGACTAGATAATATCCCTTTTCTCCATTTTAAATGAAGGAATTAAGAGCTACTTACGTGCCCCGATATGGAATTTCTAAGATATTTTTTGCACACCATTATGTAGTGCCAAATCTATTGCTTTAACATTCTTTGCAGTAATCAAATACTTTCATTCATTAGCAAAGAAATTCAAGAAAACAGTGAAATAGTATCTTGTTGAAAATGAAAAAGAGGTTTTTTGTTTATTGTGATCCCATGGGGGCAATTACTGTGGGGACCCTTCAAAGCCCATGAATTCACTGATGTATTCATATTAATTTATGTACGTAACAACATTATGTAATATATAAATCCAAAGGCAACACTCTTAAAAGGATTTTTTGATATCATACAGATAGAGTAAATTGAGTAGCTTCAGGTGTGATATGGTGGTGGTAGTCGAATATAATGAATAACTGATCGTAGCACTTATCCAAGTGGAAAAGTGCTGAGATCAGTTATTCATACAGCAAGAGGTTTCTCAATATAAAATACCAAGCATTGAAGTTCATTAAGCATTGTTTTGATAATCTTTGTGCTGGTTATGGTTTCCCAGGAAGATCTGGTACCTGAAAAATCACATAGCTTGGGTGGAGCAGCAGGTGCCCAGAGAGGCTGGCTCGGGAATCAATCAAACTCCAGCCCTTCGTTCAGTGGTCCAACGCTCTACCCCTTGGACCCACGAGAGGTTTATGGATCCCACATCAAAACAAAAGTGCAATCTTTACAATGGATTGTTGAAACATCCCCACCCCAAATATATTTAACAAGTTGGCTCAAATGTCAAGGTGATGGTGACTGTTAATTTCAATTCAAAGGGGGTAATGCATCACGAATACCTACCTAAAGGCCAGGCGGCCAACACGGAGTACTTCCTGGGGGTTATGAAATACCTCAGAGGGGCAAAAATGATCTGAACTTTGGAGGAGCGGCAAGTGGTTGGTTTTTTCACCATGAAAATGCAACAGCTCATTCGTACATCAAAACTCGTATTAGTTTTTAGCAAAAAACAAGACCTCTTTGTTTCCCGACCCACCCTACACACCAGAACTGGGCCTATGTGACTTTTATCCTGTTCGCAAAACCCCACATAAATGAAAAAGATCTGCCACCATTCCAGTGTTAGAGAAACATTTGATGGAATTATTTTTAATGCAATACCAATCCATCTGCATGATTGATGAAGATATTAAAAAGATTAAAGCCTTAAAATTTAAAAAAAAATGTTATCTGTGGTAAGATTTTCATAAAATTAAAGAAGTATATCCTTTAAAGATAAAGCTCGATGAATACAAAACATTTATGCATTTAACCTGATTGATCATAGCATATGTTGCCCAAGTCAAAAGTCTAACGTTTAAAAATATCAAAATACGACAAAAGCAGAAATTAGTACCTTATAAAGAGCCATTATCTGCCTTAGGATGACTTTTAACTTGACCAGAGGAGTTTGTGGGTGGAATCCATGATCTCTTTGTATGGATGGCCAAGCTTTCTACCTTTTATAATGGCACAATCTATGATAGGTTTACATAAATTGTTTGCTCATTTTCCAGAACATCATTTTCTGAATGTCCTCAATACAATTGTTCGATGTTTATTTCTTTGTCATACAATTCCTTCTATCTCAATGCAAAATCCTCTTCACATATATTATTTCCACAATTTTCTTTCTCAAAGGTTTGCTCTCTCATTGTGAATATCCTTCAGGCTATGGAGGGAGTTTTTTCGGCGTTTCCCATTGACTTACTTTCCTCAATGTCTCTAAGCTTGCCCTGAGCCCATTTTTCTCTTCGGCCTTATACTGTTGAATGTTTCTGGGTCCCTATTTGTGTTCATTTTACTCTCTACTGTTTTATTTCTTTAACAATAATTAATATCTCTTTTGTAAAATTTTTGCGACTTTCTTGTAAATAAAATCAACTGAAAAATTAATTAACTATAGTAAAGATCAATAATTAACACCATGGTGTAACACACAATATCTATTACTCAAATTAGAATTCTGCAGTACGCATTTCCTTTCTTATCCTCACCAAACCTGTCCATTGAACATCCATCGAAAGACGTGTCCGAAATCCTGTCTCTCCCTTGAATAAAATCCGCAATGTATGCTTTCAGCATTGTTAAATAATTTATTGTTATTTTTCCCATCTTCTTCACATATTGACACAAAGTTTTGCGATGGATCGATTAAATGAATCCTAAGGACGAAATGTGTGTAATAATCTGCAATGGACCTCCTTTTTGTTGTTTTCTTTATTGATTAACGGACATTGGCAGACCATGTCAGGAGAGAAGCTTCAAAAGCACGTCCTATTTTCTTCCGAGAATTTCACATGACCCACCACACAAGTGAGAACTGATGCAGCAGGATCACACGTAGTTCACTTCACCTTGTTTGGACCTTTCATTTGAAAGTGAATGTTAGTCTGTAATTTCTCTCCTAAGAAATGAAAGCATTCTACTCCCTGCTCCACCGCATCCGTTGATCAACAATTTTATGCCAGTTAATTCGATATTTGTTGCCACGTCAATCATTTTTATGTAAGTACATATACACCTTTCTCTTTAAAAGTTCCCGCACACCATTTGGTCTGAACAATAAATACGCAAACTGGAGCAATCTAGTGGCCATGACGTGGGCTATAGACTCACCCACTTGCGCCACTAGGTGCCTGAGACCCTGTGCTTGGCGCATCATTGAGCTGTGCATATGGTGCCAGCCATGTTAAATTCTATGGCCCTTGTTTTTACTGTCTATCGAAAATGGAAATTGACGCAATCACAGAGCAACGAATCAACATCAAATTTTTGGTGAAGTGTGGTAAGAGTTATCAAGAAATTACTGAAATGTTGACAGTTGTTTACGGTGATAATGCCCTGAAGAAAACATCCGTTTCCAAGCAGATTAAATCAAACCAAAAAATAAAGAAAAAGCCGATCGAAAATCAAAGTCTTGCACCTGGTTTTCGTTGATGCCAAAGGAGTTTTTCATCATGAAATTCTTCCCGAAGAACAAATGGTTTATGCTGAGTTCTACCCTACAGTTCTCAAGTGTTTGAGAGATTGCGTGCGTCGTGCCCAACCAAATTTGACTCACAGCGATGGATGGATCCTCCACCATGACAATGCACCAATGCACATTCAGCATTTAGTTTCTGGCAAAAAATTCAATCACCATTCTTGATCATCCTCCTTATTCATCAGATCTCGCCCCCTTTTTCCTATTCCCAGAATGCAAAAATGTGATGAGGGGACATCACTGGGAAGATGTGGGCACAATAAAGCAAGAAGCAAATAGACAAATAAAAATCCTAACTCCCAAGGACTTCCAACAATGCTTTGAACAGTGGAAAAGATGATGGAATATGTGCATGGCAACAAATGGAGAGCAATTAAATGAAGAATACAATGTATCTTTCCACTGTCCTTTATTTGCGTACAACCGGTTTCAATGCTCAAGCGTCATCATCAGGACGTACCTGATGATGAGTACCTGATGATGACACTTGAGCGTTGAAACCACGTCTACGCAAATAAAGGACAGTGGAAAGATACATTGTATTCTTCATTTAATTAAAATGAATTTCCACAAGGTTGAGCTGGGAACAATTAAAGGGAGAGTACTTTGAAGGTGATGAAATCGATGTAGACTAAATTTTGCAAAATAAAGTTTTTATGGCCTCAGTTTGCGTATTTATTGGACAGACCGCATATACGAAGCTTCCAGTTACTAATTAAACTAACCCCTTAAGTAAACAAACTGACCGGTAATGACTCATCAGCACAGGAGGCAGAGTTACCAAGTCGGACATCATTGAACTCCACCTGACCAAGTGACTACGATCTACAGTTCATCTTCGCCGTCCTACAGCGTGTAACCTGCTGTGCCAGCAATGGCAAGGCACAGCTATCAGCTCAAATCAATTTTAGCTCAATGCAGACAAGTGCATTTACTGGTCATTTTATCATCACTCTGAGAAAAGGAGATATTATTAAGATCACACGAACACGTATATTAAGACATTATCGGACACTTCTCGGAAACATACTCTTAAGCTAATTCTGCCCTGATCATAATCCCCACACACTGACTCTCTGACATTTTACTACCCATTCAAGCGTGTTGCCTTCCATAGTCATCTCTGCTGAACTGACAAAATTTTAAATCTTCAATAATAACAAATTATGGTTCAGAACTTGTTTGAATAGTATGCTTCAAAGGCATCTCAAATATGCTGAACAAGCGGAGATAATAATTATGTTTCATGAACGTTTCATTCTTCTTCCAGGAGTTTCTTTTCATGATGGTTGTTTGGGTGACAACATTTCCAACTCCAGTCCTGGAGGCATTTTCTGGTTGCAGTGATTTTTATTTTGACAGCCATTTGACAGGATAGGATTTGATGACTGGATTTGAGACAAATGGAACTCTCAAGTCCAAGTCAAGTCACAAGTCCAGCCATCAAATGCTACACATATATAGAAGCAAAAATAACTTTTGGGCGACAATAATAATTTTGTCCCAAAGAAATTGGCATCGGGACAGTCACCGACCGCCTTCCTCCTTTTGGCACGAGACTGATTAATTTGTGACTTTCAGCCCAAATAAACTAGAGAATGCCTTACTCTCTAGTAACCAAATCAATGACGAGGTAAAGTAAATATAAGAACCAGTAGGTACATCAATTTGTCTCCATGTGATTCCAATATATGCCATGCATTCAAAACACGATCCGTATTTAGAATAAATGCTTTGAAATGTTAAATGAGGTTCACATGCCACATTCAGGAATGCATATGAACCTATGGGTGTCCTGTATGCAAGTGTCTGATTGTTACATCCAAATAACCAATTACCTTTTAAATATAACAGTTTCAGTTTGTTGTCTCAGGCGTAACTTTGTGGAATTTGCATAACATATTGAAATGTAATGAAATAATTGACTTTGTAATTCCACACACTTTATTTAAAAACACGACCCAGGTTGCGACGTTTGATTTAGACCTACCACTCTCCTAAATCAAAAATGTAATTCTCTTTTCTTCCCAGCTACATTGTAACCTTTGTACCCCTCCGACCTCCCTCTCTGACCAACCCCCCCCCCTCCTATGATCAGAAGGTATATATAGCCAGCGTGCTTCTATGAGGACCACCTGATGATGACGTTCAACGTCGAAACCTGGGTCGTGTTTTTAAATAAAGTGTGTGGAATTACAAAGTCAATTATTTCATTACATTTCAATAACAGTTTCAGGTTTAACTTTGGGGAAATTCTTTCAAGATGACCGTAAAAAAAGGAACTTTTTGCACTACCACATAAAGATGTGGAAGCACAAACTTTCTTTTTTTACCTTATCAATCACCTTTTAGATAAACGAATGACTTTGACTTTCATACTTTGCAAATCAAACCATTTATACACATTGATTTCAAGTTTTAAAAACCTTGATGTCTTATTCAAAACAATCATCACTGAAAAGAAATGAATAAGTTGCTAAAAAAAAGTGACACGACTAATCACACGTTTGGTCTTCAAAAAGCATTATCTAAAATCTAAAAAATCTTAACACTTCTCACAAGGTATAAACCTAAAACCTCAATGAATTTTCACTTTAAAGAGGAATTTGTTGGTGCTTACCACTGAAGCCAGAATCAGAAGTCCTAAAACTGAGAATGAGACCAGGAAGAAGGGCATCTGACCATCTTCCCAAAATCGCTCTCTCAGAGCACTCCATGCCACCACGACACCACCACCACCACCTCCTCCTCCATGGCTTCCCTCTTCGGCCACACCCAGAGATCCTGACGAGTTCCTGGGGTCTCCTGACATCTCCTCGTCCCCCCCAAAAGTAGTGGGGACGAGGCCGTCTTGGGGAGTAACAGAGCCACTCGGGGATACTACTGTATCTTGCGCCAATGCTACTAAGTCTGGGGCAAGTCCTGGCTCAAGATTCAACTCATTGGAGCCCACCTCAATGTGAAACACCAATGCAGAGAAGCAACCTGTTTCAAAAAAGTGGACGGAGATAATCTTAGGCACGGGTAAAAAAAAAGTAGGAAGCCAAATGTCAGTGATTATTAAACTAAACGTAATCAAACAGTGATAGAACATCCGTTTCGTGAGACGGTTTTCACACCAAAACAGTATTAATACAAAAATATTTTGCTAACTTCATGTAACATTTTTTAAATGTATCGCTTTCATATCAACTACATAACTAATCCCAGGGTCTTAATGTTACCTGAAGCCTCTAAAATATTAATCTAGCGAAAATTTTACACACATTAATGGATAAATTTATCCCTAATTATTCAGAATCTTCTGGTATATTTCTCCATCTAGTGAATCCAGAATCGACCATTTACATAATGCGTGCAATTAAACATTCAGGTTCGCGATAAATAAAATAAATACTGACAAAATATGCATTACCTATTGTATCAATTGTGTTGAGTCGTATGTGCCAGATCCCCGACTTTCAAAACAGACCGATAGATTATCCACAGGGGCATAGGGGTTATGAATATGTACGAAAACGTAATATTCCACACTTTCCAGGGAGCAACACTTAGGGTAATAACAATATATTTCTATCAATATCACTGAAATTCCTAAGAAACAGCAGCAAAACACATCTCATTTGCAATTCAAGGACCACGAAAGGCATCACAATCAAGAACGAAATGTAAACTTCCCATAGCAGCCGAAGCTGACAGGGGCGTCCTCTACATAAGTGTTTGTTTTGATGGTACGTTACCGTAAACCGATCGATCCAAGCCTTCTTGTCCACTGACCCAGAAACAGTGTACCATTATGCACAATCATACCACACATGCTTACAACTGAAAAAACATTGTAATATTTCAAAATGTTTTGCCTGTTAATATTGCTCTTTTCTTTCGTATTTTAAAATCGACATGAACCCGATCCTTTAATGGCAAGCATTATTAATGCGGTAAAATATGGTACATTAAAATGATCTCAAAACAGCGACTATATTATGCAAACAATCGCACTATACGTCAGCATTATAACATAAAATAAATGTTCGCATACCTGGACAATCCAAACTGCTAATTGTGATGCCCGCCAGTAATGTAAGGGAAGAATGTTTTCCAAGCATACTTATTCAGCATTCATACAGCGTAAATGGGTCCAGTTTTAATAACAATATATGAGATTATCGAACAAAATTAGCGCATCTCAGGCAATGAAGTACATCATGGAACACGAGTGCGCTTACAAAACGTGTGGACAATCTACTGTGGCAAGATGAGATTCACGAGGAAATGATGACGGACGACGTTTGAAATTTTTCGTAAACATCCGTCTCTACTTGCACAACGTTACGGGCAGAGGAAGTAAAACAGGAAGCAATTGCGGAAATCTAAACGGAAGTTTTGAGTGCATCAGCGGATATAAAACTTCGCCTTCCATAAGTCGCAATGCTTGCATAAGAAACATATCCTATATAGCTAGATAGGTAACACGCTCCACATGTCACTCCTCTCCCTCACGTGGAAAGAGCTTACAACAATTACATTAGTAACCCCACAACTCTATTTTGCGAAATTCGATAAATCATACTTTCTCACCTCCATAGTAAGTATCCAGTAGCAGTAAATACATGGACTAAAATTTCGACATCAACTGCCGTAAAATGAACATTTTCCGAATACTAGTTATAACACGGATACGATGAATACCGTAAACACCTACATGCGGTGACCTTCACAAAGAAAATAAAACAGTACTCCAAACTGGTTGTTATCAATGAGCATTTCCATAAGATGGTATAGGAACAGATTGCCTGTTATGATTGGTCACAAGGATTCGAGTAGCCAATCAGACAGTGGTAACTCTGGTAGGCACGCTGTAATTTTGAATTTTTTTAGAAATTTTGATTGCGCGCATTTATTTCATAATCATTAATACGTTTATTGTGATGTTTCATCAAAATTCTTAATGGTAGATAAGTTTAACTATACGAAAATGATATTTTAAATCCTTAGTTCTTGTAAATCAAAAGTTTCTTTAAACCTTAAAAAATGCCATTGCAAAAGGTACACCTCTGTGATTGTGTTTATTCGTATTATTATCCGCTGTGTATTTATGAGCCTTTTGTGTAATTTTTTGGTGATCCAGAGTTCTGTGAACCCTTTAATTGTATCCATAACTATACTGGCATTTAAATTAATGGAAGATTATTTATACCATAGCTATTTTATGTCCAGCGTAAAATTACCCGTTACAAAAATGCACTACTGTTTCAACGTGATCAGAAATCGCTGCTGGGTGGTTTAAATGTGTTTAAGTTTTTGAAAAGGCGCTAAAATGGTTATTACGTGTCCAGGGGTTTTGCATTCGTTTGGCCCATGAGAAAGTTAGATTTAGTAGCTTCCCTACTTTTTACTTTCGTAACCACACACCCATTTTTGAAAATTGCAAACATGCTAATAAAATGTGCCATAGCTCAAACTTACCACGTTCAGTTCGATAGGAATATGAAAGCAGTGGGTATAGTTGTTAATGCTTATGTTTATCAGGATCTTACTACAAACTACTATCACTTCGAAATGTACAATTTTAACCTGCCCTTATATATACCCAATTTATTCATGCTGGCTGCAAGGTTATTTATATGGAAGGTTTTTGCGACTCTTATATTCAACAGCATTACCGGAACTTAATAGAGGTTTACGATTTTTAGTTAATTGAATAAGAGAGATTGGTATCATGCATTCAGAGAAAAATCAGATCCTGGTAGATGAACACTAGATAGGAAATCGTCTATTTAAAAAAACCAGTTCATGTAGTCATGCTCCCCACGTACATAGATTTGAAACTAGATTATGGGGTTCACATATACTCTCTTTCCCAGGAAGCTTCGAATTCACAAGTAGATTCCAGGAATCATATGTTATGTATCTCCTAAGTTTTCTTCTAAAACCTTCAGGAGGATTTTGGGCATATTCTTCGGCAAGAATTCACGAAATCAATCCACTTTTATATGTCTTCCCTAATTTTGGAATATGGACACCAATTAAACCGTTATTTAGGTGTTAGGAAATCATCCATTTGCCATTGATCAGGAATTGAAGGGGAGCAGGTGTCAGGGTCACCATACATTGACATTTCTTGGAAATACTCTTTATTTGTGACCTTGGAGATGAGAATTAGAGTATTTGCTAGAATGTTCCATGCATTGAAAAATTTGTAATACTATATGTGCATTTTTGATCATGCATATATAGGTTTCCTTTTTTGGAACTATTTTTTTATTTTTTTTCCTAAATTCCATTTAAATCTTTCCTGCATTTAACTCTGAGATATTAAGGCTGAAATGAGATTCTACATGGAGCAATTATCATCTCTGCTGCCAGTGTAACTGGGTAACTGTAATACCTGCAAACGGAACACAGAAACCCTCCACCATATTAATGATTTGATCAATGGGAGGGGCTGCCAATGTATTTGCATCACATAAGATGATTCTGGAAGACTATCTTTTACCTAATCCAGAATTAATATGTGGGATTCCTCATTGAAGCCATCACTTCTGGGCTATCAATGGAGCATATAAAATACCCAAATGGAAAAAAGAGACACTGCAGTAAGATTTTTCAAATGATCTTATGACATGCAGCTGCCTCAGGATCACTTTCAATATTCCAACACATTTCATGCCTTAATTAAAAACGTCTCTTTTTATACATTTCATGCCATTCTTTTGGGAAGTATTTTCGGTTACAAGTATCCTTTCTAAATTTGAAAGTAGCTCCAGCCGTCAGGATTTGCTGCTTTAAACCAGCTGCATTACATGATACATATTTGGATCACAAAATAATATCCTGATTTTCTGCCTACTCCATACATTATGATACAATTTACATTGGCAAGAAATGAACATGCTCAATGAGGGAGGGCGAAGCCATTTTTGTACTAATTAATTTCTTCCATTTTACAAAGTAATCACTCCTGCCTTTCACAACACCTCAGCAGTGATTCTCTTATTCTGATTTAGAATCTAAGAATAGCTCTGTAAGATATCTTGTAAACTAGGTATCTTCCAGAGCCTTTCCAGTTCTGTCCTCCATGATTAAGTAATTCCCAAGTAATGTAAGATTAGGTGCTTTCCTGGCGTATTTGCTTCCACTGGGTCTTAAACCCCTGACCCAGTGGAAGGCCCGAGAAAACTTCATCAATTCCTGAGTAAATTCTTCTTGAAGGTGGCAACAGATTCAGAATTAGTTGTAGTTTTGAGGGGAGGCGACCGATAGCCGAGGTCATTAGGGATGGACGGGAAAGGATTAAGGGTGGAGAGAAATCCGGCATCAGCATTAGCTTACTCTTAATGAAAGGCACCTAGGGGTCCGCAGCTTTACCCCACCATTCCGAACCCCATATTCAGAATTAGCTGATGGTACCAATATTTATTATGAGACATTACTTTCATCAATACCATATACTGAATATCTGGTAAAAAGTGATTCGCTAATAAATCCTTTCCTATATATTTAATGATCATTAGGAACTCTATGAGAGGATAGTCTTCAAATTGTATCTCTGCTTTCCCTTTTTAGTTTTTTACGGGAGGCAACCAACAGCAAAGGTCATTTCGGCCATTATGGATGGATGGGAAAGGAAGGGTGGAGAGAAACCCTTCATGGGCATTTGCCTTCTTTTTTGAAAGGTGCTAAGGGGTCAGCAGTTCGATGTCCCATCTGACAGACATCGTACTCACTCAAAAGTTCTCTCCACAAAGCACCTCGGGTAGGGATCTGGATATCACTAAAAAATATTTGTCTTCAAATTTGAACCCGGGCCCTCTCAATGGGAAGCCTGTAGGTTAGCCACTTCACCATCTCTATCCCCCTCTCTGCTTTTCCGTGTAGCTCAGTGAGAATTAATATCACACCCTATTAGCAGGTCCATTTTCCAGAAAAGAGGACAGGTAGGTCTAATCATCACCTCCTCCCTGACCTGGAATGAAAGTATTATAGAGGATAGACCTCCGTGAGTAAACTGGGTTTGGCTCCAAGCACAGACAAATTTCCTTGATTGAGTTCATTAGAACAACTTGCCTCCAGCCAAATTAGGTCCATACATTTCTTGACGACGGCTCCAGAATAAGGGCTATTTTTTCTTACCTTCAGTAAAATCTGCTCAAAATAATGTTGAAGCATTTGGTTCAAGTTTCATAAGCATTTAGAAAATCGATCAATTTTATCAAGTTCGCAGGTATGGGTAAGTATGGATCTTGGTACTTTCCAAAAGAAAAGCATTTTGATTCCAAAGTCATGCAATAAAATAGTGCCTTTTCATATAATCATGGGAAAATGAGCAAAAAGGAATGACAAAAAATGACACTGTGCAGCACTTGATGGAAATTATTTCTTTGATTTACATATTTAAGGTCTTACAACAAAAATGTCCTCAGTTAAAGCACTATTTGAAGAGCACCTTCTTAACATTTTGTCTGTCATTGGCTTTAGACAACACAGCAATGAGCATGAAAATGTTTACACACTGGACAAAAAGTTAACTGAAACAATGTATACAGAAACAGGAATATCTTTGATCATAACAATTCTCATACTACATATACATACAAACACTTCACTTGAATAAATCATGCCTTCATTCAGAAGAAATAATAACAAAATAAAAAACTTTGATATTATGAAAACAATATTAAGTAACACAAGAGGGATTCACATAACATTGAGTCATATAAGTTAATATTAAGAAGGTCATGAAACAGGTTGACTTAATTGAGGACTTACGTGTTTTTTTAAAATGTTTCTCCTATAATAAATAGTAATATATAATTAAATCTAATCATTGTATATTTTCAGCAAGCAGAATTAAATACAAAAAAGTAATTTAATTAACTATAGGATAGACATACGGAACAATATTGGAACAGTTTGTTCATCTATTAACAGCTTTGATTATTTTCATTGAAACGAAATCAAGGTGACCGTGTCAACCAGGTTTTAAAAGAAATACTAGTATGGCTCCTTTCACAGATTAATCACAGACTTCATAGTACTCAACCTCCTATGCAGAAAGTTTCTATTAACTGAACAATACTGCATTTAGAGTGGGTCTAGTATAGGACAAAAGATATAAATAGTTTTATATCTCAAGAACTGGTTCTTCCAGAGATGTAGACATTTTTGAAACATCCATTCTTTCAAGCCATATAATTTACTAAGAGAAAATGAATGCATACTTTTATTATCTTTCTTAAACAACATAGTCTCTAATCCAAATGCCAGCTAAGTTTTTCTGTTTTAGTCAGTGATTAATTTAGATTTTCTGATTTTCAGTGATTAATTTAGAAACCTGTTTTACTTTTTTATCTCAACTCTAAAGAGTGCCGAATAATTAAGAACTTGATCCATTTGATCATCTCAACTGGTTTGAACAACCATCTTTTGACCATGTATCATTAAGCAGCTTTTTCAACTGGTGTTTCTTTGGGAGGATCTCACCATTCCAAAACAGAAAAATCAAAACTAAAACTGAGTAATTTTAAACACTGGGGACTATAATTAAATATGTTACAACTGAGGTTAAAAGAAAAATAAATTTTTAAAACAGTTTATAATGGTATTTTTGTGTGTTTATATATATATATACTGTACATAATCACATATATGTATATTCCTATTTACATTTATCATATTTGGATCACAAAATAATTAATGTTTTTCCACATATTTACACGTTCTCCCTTTGATACAATTTACACAGAGAGGCAAGAAATGCACTGAGAGTGCACATCCTCAATAAAAGAGGGCAAGAGGGAGGGCTAAGCCATATGTACACTGATTAATCTCTTTGGTTTCACAAGGGAATTACTCCTGTCCTTCACATCCCCTCAGCAGTGATTCTTATGCCCTTAGCCTCATAGAATATTTCCAAGCTTAAGTTCTAAAACATTTGTAGCACAAAGCACAGTAGAATAATTCTCACTTTGAAACATACTCTGTTTTCTGGTAACAAAACGCATGAGAGCAGGAATGGCAAACTCTCTTGAGATACATAAATAACAAGCTCATGAATTAGAAGATCTATTCACATCACATATCTATCTCCTCTATTTTTTTCATTGAACTTCACTCCTGCAAGTCTTTTACCTTCTACGATCCATGTCTTGGCTTTAGAAATAACATTAGGATCTTGCAAAGCGACTGAACTCACTCATTCTTTGTCCAGTAAAACATACAACAATGAGAAAGATGATAAGAATTGAACACAATCAAAACATCACAATTTCCTGAAAGGGGAACAAATATGCCATTTTGAAGACATTGAATGAAAAAGCACAAAATAAAATCTTAATTCAGTTATGTATGCCTTAAAAATACTTGCAGCCTGAAGAACTTTTGTAGAAAATATATTGAACACTTTTTAGGCAGTTACTTTAGCAATTTTATCATAATTGATTGATGACGATATTCAATGTGATATACTTTTCCAACATTTCTCACAAATGAGAAATCACATAATTTGGTTAACAGAAAGTCTTGAGTGTTTCTCTTTCAAATAATCAACCTTCATAAATGAGTAAAGTACCAAAATGCACAAACATTCAAGTTTTAGAAATATAAGTTCAAGCACATGAGAAAAGCCACATTAAATCATGTTTTACACTATAGTATATCACTTTATTACATGAAGAAATCCTTTGGCATAAAGTGTCAAAAAACAACTATTGTGATGTCTGTCTCACACTTTTACTTCATAATCCATAAAATGTGAGTAAAAACTCATATTTACTCTAAATGGCCATGACAAAATTTGAAAATTAAAAAAATTGTTATAGATAGGTAGAAGTTAATCTACTTCTTCAACAGAACATGAATGACGATAAACATTTTAATGATGGACTAACATCAGAAAAATGAGAAAAACAAGTTCATTAGCAATACAGCTCACCACTTTTGAGATAGAACTAAATAACAAGAGAGGAGGAAAAGATAGCCTGTATATGTACTTTGAATTACATAAACGGGGATTTCACCAAGCATGAAGAGATCTTTTGAAATTTGTTAGTCAAGCTTTTGAAACTCACAGAAACAATTATTTATGGTTCAAAGCCATTAAAAAAGCAAATACACATAGAAATTCAGCACTTATGATACACTGCGTAATAGTGTAAAAATGAATCACCACCACTGAGAGCATCTGAAGCTTCAGGATTCACTAGAAGAACGCCTCTCAAGCCAATGACGGGCGAGTCACCTCCCTTCCAGGCATTGCATTTGTGGGCAGAGGAGGACACTTGCCATTCAGTCACTCAGCATGTGCACAAAACTGACGGGAAACATTCCCCTACGGCTAGGATCCCCTTCCACCCTGCCTTCCATCCAGTTGTCATCCTCTGTCTGATCGTCAGTCACTATTATCACTTCACCCTCTCGGAAAGACAGCTCATCTTCATTGTCTGCTTCACAGTCGTAAAGAGCCCGGCAGCGCCGCAAAATTGACGATGCATTCCTGGATGCCATGCCCTCATTATCCGCCACTCCACCACTGCCTGCATCATCCCGTGGACCGTTTGACAGGATGCCACTGTTCTCCAAATTCTGAAGGGGGCAAAAGAAATATGGCTGCCCACACAGAGCAACACACATTCACAGAAACACGGAAAATACACATATATAAAGGAAAATAAAAGTTGAAAATGAATTATAGCAAAATGAAACAGAAAAAGAAAGGATAATCGAAGAAACGATGTTATTTGTACTTTAAAAAGCGCCCGAAATAAACATTTACCAAAGCAATTCAGTTATTAATCTCTTTTTTAGTTGAAGTCTTAAAGAGATGGCATCTTGAAAGCATTCAGTGATTTCACAGTACTTCTTAGTGTTATATTACTTAAATCAACAAAAAAAACTTATTTAATAAAATTATGGCTTTTTAAGGCAGCCTGTAATTTTTAATGCAATTAGGTACAGGGACTTCTGTTCTGGGTTATTTTGCGCCACCTATGATTATGAAGAATTTCAATACACGGCAAGTAACTACCAAAGGCGTGCATATACAGGGTCCGGCACTTAAATGTGGACAAGCATGCGTTTCCTCAAATGAGATTTCCTCGGCGGGTTTTCGAAACCTTCCCCAGACCTCACCAAAGCATTATGCTAAGCAAAAATATCATCAACAGTTGATCTGGGGTGCCCGAAGAATCGAACTATTTTGAAATATAATGCCTAGCACAAATACTTTCGATAATAGCGGCTCTTCGATTGCACTCCGCACTTGCACATAACATCTCAGCCATTTTGAGGTTATGACTGTTTACTAGATGCCTATAGCTTTCAAGAATGCCAATTGCAACCTAGAGTGGAAGTATAATATGGCAAAAAATTCAATCAGCAGACAGAAAAATAAATGATTTGAGAGTGACATGGACCTAAGACCAAATCAATTTTGTACTCTGCAATTTTCAGCCAACATCAACCATGGACTTGGTCCATAGTTGAAGCAAGGTAAACTAGAGAAGAGTGAGACACTTTTTCTTGTTACTTTGGTTGAATTATTAAGAGCAGAAGTGTATATGCACTCTATTAGACCCAAGTGTTCTCGAGTATCAATACTATATCTTTAGTGCCTGATTGTTAGCTTCCATGAGTTTTTATTTGAACTACTATCCTTTTCAGTAAAAAAAGCTTTACTAGTTGACTGAATTGATGTTTTATAAGCCATTATGGACACCTGATTATACTGAAATATCATGTATTATTTTGAGAGGGTGCAACACAATCATATGCCAAAAAAATTCATTCCTTTTGTCTTGTAATACATTTCATATCAGAGGTTGGCACCAGAATTATTTGAAGAGATAAACACTAAAATTCCTAGAATGAAATCAAAAAATTGTACCAGATTTTGAAAATAGTGTAAAGTATTTTACTTTCTTTTCCAATCATATGCTATTCATATCTAATTTTGCTATTCACACTCCTAAGTCATAGTTTCACTGACTCCAAAAAATTATAGAAATAAGATAACTACAGACAATCGTTTAAAATTTTATCTTGGGCAACTAACATCAAAGTTATCCTTTGCAATATCTTTATGAATATTAGATATGCAATAGTTTCCTGAGTTTTTTCATTTATTTTAGTGATTTTAAAGAAAAAAACACCAATATGCAAAAAAAGGGAAAATTCCCCAAAATGTTGGATTTCTAACTTCAAAATTCCTCTCATTCTGAAAAACTCATGAGACCTGTGCCAAACTAAGCATTACGACAAGTTGTTTAATATTCACCTTAATGCATGCCATCTTATACGCCTAACAGCAGACTAGCATAATAAGCAGACTTAGTGGAATGTTTCGCATTCTGAAGTGAGAGAAAGCTTGGGCAGATCAAAGGAAAGAGGAGGGAAATCCAAATTTTATAGGGAGAAATTACCACAAATTCAAGGTAAAATACCGGGCACAAAGAACGAATAAAAACATTTTCTTTTCTAAATAAAACAATTTGTTGATTGGAACACCTTACCTGCAAAACTATTCTAGCCCTTTCCTAACAGGGCAAATACTTTTAAGAAAAGATGTAAGCAATTTATATATTAATTTGATTGATGGGTTGTTTAAAATTATATGTAACAGCTTAATTTTTTTTAAATTCATCTTTTTTTTCTTGCTGATTTATTGATGTTAATTAGATGGGGATTTTCTTGTTTTGTGAAAGAGATTTGTGTTTGGAAGTTTCTTTTGAGTGTACTTTTGTTTCACTGGCTGATTTCATCTATTATCTTTTGCGATTATTTGGGACTTGTGTGCCACCTGACTCTGTCTATCTGCACATTTACATTTTTTAATAATAATAATAACAGATGTCAAAATTTCATCCATATGGAGTTTCAGCATTCTAATTTTATGACACTCCCATTCCCACTAATTTGAAAGAAAATTTTGAAAATCATGAGAGTGAATTAATTTTCTCTGACTGAAAGTAAAAAAACATCCACAAATACTTCATAATTATTAATTTTTGTATCTCTGCAACACATGAGTAATTATCCAGCTGTCAAATTAGATCTTGGCTAGGCCTGGAACTCACCAATATACTGAACAAAAATTGAAATGGAGTTTTTGAATATAAGCACCAGAGGTCCATAAAGTCACTCATCCTAAGAACTTGCAGCCTGCTAGCAATTTGCTGAAGATTGACGCCGAAAGTTGATCGCCAAGATAAAGGATAATTGTAAAGAATGGGCATATTTGGCTATTTGGCTTACACCTCTGCAGACACCAATTTTTGGTGAAGAATATTAGCATAATCAATTTCAAAGTGGCGAAAACTTTGAATTACTTCGCACAAAATGGAAATGTCTGCTACATTTCGAAATGATTTTCAAAAATAATAATGATCCTAAATATTGATTGATGTATTACTTTAAAAAAAATGCAAAACATTATAGACAAATGAGGTCTTATAAAAGTGATGGAACGGACCAAAAACAGTTGAAAAAATCAGCAAATGTCTATGGGACTGAAGAATAAAATTATATGAATCCCCAACTAACTCCATATCTAAGTAACATAAAAGAGCCTGGTACAAGATTAAATCAATTAAAGGGATAACTTCAGGGTGATAAATTAAGTCAATGTCAAACAAAATTATAAGTGTTGCTATGCTGTTGGTAATCTTATATAATTACATTATACACTTTCCAGAAAGAAAACTGAAATAATTTATGCCCAAAAACACACTCAATGCAATGTAAAATGTACATAAGCACATTGTACATAGATACCATTCTTCAACAAATAATACCAAGAAAAATGAGTGCAAAGCATGGACACAACCCACGTTTAAACTTTGCTAAAATGCATTCAATTTATATTTATGCAAAACAAATAAAGCATCACTGCTATTTCATGAAATCAAATACCTCTGGGCAATAACTGGGAATGTAATAAGAATATGCATTAGAAGCTCTATTATGTACAAACCTTTCTCAAGGGCGCAAGAAACTTTTTTCCAGTAAAGTGTTTCAATTGAAAAAACCTTGCCAGCGAAATACCTCCAGCATTAAACATATTCCAAAAATCTAGTACTTCCACCATATTTCACAGGATTTTGAACATATTCCCAACTAAATTAATAAAGCTGGGAAGGAAAAAAGACATAAATATGACCACCAGGATTTGATTGATTTTAACCAAAACATTTTTACCTCTTTCCAATTTCATATACTGCCACTAAGCAAAAAATGGCTATTAATAAGTAATTAAATCTATGGCAGGAACAACCTCGTGCAATTACTTGCATGAGGTTGTTCATTTCAAAGTAAATGAATACATGAGGGACATTGAAGTCATAAAAATGCAGTGATTATTCCCCTATGCGCATACAAATGGTAAGTAAGTGCAAATATTGTCATATTATTTTCATAAATTATATCACATTCAATTAATAGAAAATATAAGCTGTTGCAATTACAGTTGCAATGCAGTCTTAGCACTTTAAAGGTGTTTTTTGGCATTAAGAAGGAGCCAATCAATAAAATGCATGCACACTGATCCTGAAAATTATGGTTATAAAAATTTCAAAACTTATATTTACTTAATGACCAGTGCTCGCTACTCATACATTAAAATAAGTTTTGCACAAAAAACAACTGGGAAGTACAGCTGAAATCATGAAGTATACTGCAATATAATTCACTACATTTTATCAATTCCTGATCCCATAAGTTGCAGTCTATTATTTCCAGGACCACCTTTCACTGGGTAACATTTGCAGCAGAACCAATGATGAATTCATGCACATCACGGCAGTTGGGACGTAATATTTTCATGCATAAAAACTTACTTTCTTGCATTTTCAAAACCATCACGTATATTTTTCTTATTTTATTTTCTGATCTTATCTTCTTATTTTATTTGATATCCTATTTTCTCAAATAAAGCAGGCATAAATGATCTCTTGAGCTAACATTACCTATATTGACCATATACCACTGTGGTATAATAAGACACAATGGCAACAATAAATTATAAATTAGCTGGTGACAAAAGTATCCTGCATTTGACATCTACATACACTTTGCCATCATGTCTTCAATATCTTTGCCAGCCCTGGTGACAGTCTGCCAACCTAGAGGTCTTGGATTTGATTCCTGCCTAGGTGGATTTTCCTCCACCTAGGGCTTGGGTGTTTGTAATTATCTTCAATGTTATATTTAGGGGTTAGGTAGAAGAAGGGACTGAATAGTCTCATTTAAATAAATACAGTAACATCAAATAAATAAAAGGAATCGAATTGCTGACAGACAGGGATAAAAAAGACAGCATACCATTGACAAAAAATATGCATGTAATTCAATCAACAGTTTAACTAAGATTATACCAAGTTCAGATGAGACATACTACACTTTAATTGCTCACTGTAATTTGTCCACCTCAGTGAAGTGGAGGAGTGGGGCAAAGAGTGATTGTCAGGGCACCATCAAATGGAAGAGGGAAGGGACTTTCCCACAGAATTAGAGCACTTTGCCACCATCAGACAGCCACCCAGAATAATTGATAGTTCACAATAATAAGATTCGTTTTTGAATGATATTTTTTTGTTAAAAAGTAGAATAATAAATGGAAATTCAATGAAAAAGTGAAGAAATTATTTGATATTTGATAAAAAATACAATGCATGTGTGCAAATAGATAATTGTTAGTGATTAGTTATTTTCCTTGGAAAGGAAAACTTTTAAAGCGGAAAATTTTGAAAACATTTTCTTATGCCTTTCTTTCTTTTCAAATGCATGATTCATTCAGATAAGTATCAAGCCCAACTCAATTCTAATCCTTGAATTGAGAAAAAATGTTTCTAGACGACTGAAATATTCTCCTAAGGGGCTAAAATACACAAACAAATCTTCATCTGGTTTTTTATGGAATACCAATTACAAACACAATTACCACGAGCTTCAATCTTGGTAATGTCTCCGATTGCACCCAATGTGTGACCTTTTGAGCCGTGTGTTTAGGCATTCAGGAAACTACAGGGTCCGCAGGTTAAGGAAAGACTACTTTATAAATGCATGATTCTACTAGCCACTGATTAAAAATGCAGAAGCTCATTCCTCATACAATAAACCCCCAATTTCAGTCAGTCTGATGACTATGCTACAATTAAGAGATGCATTTCTTTCATATAGCTATTATTTGGGAGAAGGAGAAAATCTTGTCAAAGGAATAGATCCCAACGGTCAAAATTAGTTTGCTATCCTCAGCCTTTTCAATTAGAAAACCAAAAATAAACAATATGTACTACCAATAATACCAAAAATAATTTCCCTAATTGTAGCATCATGAAATTATTGTATGGCTTACTTGAGAAATGGTATGCACCTGCACACAATTTTTTCACAATGCCAACACTTCTACACATGCCAAGATTCAGAATAAATACATTCAGCATGAAAAAAAAAAGAAAAAATGAGTAATATTCATGAGCAATGCCATTAGCGATACAATAAACTCAACTATTATATGGGTTTAACAAGACTTGATATCTAAAAATGAGATCGGTTGTATTATTAAAAATTAGCATCCGGGAGAAAGAAATGAGATCTGAGCGAATCTCCCAGACACTTGATGCTTAAAAATTAATGCGTGTGTCCAAGGACAACAAGATTATGTATGCACCAACACATGCCAGACACACCACCAAAGGCCAAGTTCATTAAAACAAGACATACAAACCCTATATTATATAAAAAACATTCACACTAAGTCTCTCAAGCAATCATACCAAGGTCAGCTGAAGGTCACCTTCTTCAGCATAACTCTCAAGCCTTGCTCGCTCTTTTTTCTGTAACATGAAGATGGGAGCATAGGAAAGATGTCTTTAGATGTTAACAGATTCTTGTGTGATCTAAGTTTTACCTTCCTTTATAATGAGAGTAAAAATTTTAGCTTTATATAAGTATATCAACATCCTCATGTCTTAAAAAAAGACAGTTAAAGGGAAATGAATGGATTTTTGAAAAATTTCTTTTGATTGTACAATAAATGCAGAAGTTATGTTGATTCGTGTTTTAAATTATTTAATGAATTGCCAGCTTTTAAGTTTTGTAGAAGCTTTCCGGGGCATGAAAATGATTATGATGTGGAATATAAATTTTTGTTTAAATGCAGAGAGATATAAATTTAAATTCAATAAGTTAGTCCATTAGCTTATGATAATACACTCAGCTATAAAGTCACCTTAATGAGTACCATATTACCCGGCCCATAAGATGCACTCACTTTAAACTTTAAATTGTGCTC
Organism: Hetaerina americana; assembly: GCF_022747635.1. Classification (NCBI taxonomy): domain Eukaryota; kingdom Metazoa; phylum Arthropoda; class Insecta; order Odonata; family Calopterygidae; genus Hetaerina; species Hetaerina americana. The sequence continues at coordinate 1,472,220 of NW_027286763.1, forward strand.
TAAAATCAGCCCGAGTCTTCTTATAGGCTGAGAATAATAAGGGTATAACATCAACCAATCACACACAAGCCGAATTGCAGTGAAAATACTAAATATTATGAATGTTTCTAACATTAGGCAAAGAATGTGGTTGGATTTAGTTCAAATGTCAAGAAAATCACAATTTTGAGTCTGTAGAAAGCAACAGAGTTTTAATACTTCATTGGAAGTCCATATTTCCTAATAATATTCCCATGGGACCAGGCAGCTGAAAGGCGTTTTTGCCCGATGATGATGAATTTCCAGAATGCTGCAATGAATAAACGTTGATGTACAAGTAACAGATAATTTTTTATTTTAATAATTCAATTTCTTCATATTAAGTGTTAGCATAAAAATAATTCGATTTCTTCTGTCTGATCCAAGTATTTTATGTTAATTCCGACCTGAAAAGTCAGGATGCGTCTTCTGCACGGAGCATATTTTGGGTTGGGAAATACAGTGCTTATTCTGGAATAACGTAACATTTACATATTTTAATAATTTTTGTTATTGTCACCATATCTTTTGAATAAGGATTCAATAAAATGAGATGTTTATTATAAGTATCATTACATCAAAATTCTAACAGAATAGATTTGGAAAGATGAGTTGTATTTGGTGTGTCTATATGATGGATGATCTTTTGATATAAAGCCACACTATGACTTTACCAATGAAAAAATAGTTTTCATTGACACAAAAATTTTCAGACTAAGAACAAAAATTTTATTTTATAATTTTTGTTTTGATAAGTTTTACACTCAAAGCATAGAAAAATCCTGTGGCAAAACCAACTGTAATGTGAAATCGATTTGTAAAAACAAAAAAGAATCGAAATAATTAGTTTCCTATTAGATGATATGTACCTAATTCTTTTTTTCTAGAAAGCTGTTTAGGGACATTTATTTATGCCGACACTTCAAAATTTTGTGAAAATGCAACCCAGCATTATCATTAAATAAATTTCTAGCAAACATTGATACTACCACATTAGTATGATGATGCTTCGTATGCAGAGCATGAAAGCTCATGGAGTTTTTGAATTGTAAATAAGCAGGGATTTAATTTTCAAACTGCCACTAGCGTTTGCACACAGTAGCAGTGCGAGAAGGCCTTCACTTCATTCACTTGTGGCTGGACAACGCATTCTTTGCTGCTGTTACATAGACAGGGAGTGGCGCTTAAATTCAGACAAGCACGCGTTTGCTCAAATGAGATTTCCTTGGCGGGTTAGCGAAACCTCTCCGAAGCATTGTACTTAGCCACAATATCGAAAACAGTTGATCTGGGTTACCTGATCAATCGAACAATTTTGAAATATAACGCCCAGCATGAATACTTGTGACAATGGCGGCTCTTCTATTGCACTCTGCACTTATAAGTAACATTTTGGCAAGTTTGAGGTTTTGACTGTTTACTAGATGCCTATAGCTTTCAAGAATGCCAATCGCGACCTCCAGTGGTACTACGATATGGCGAGAAATTAAAATTGAAATTTTTCTGGAATTAAGCGTCGCACCCTGTACATATGTGTATAGGTTGGCTTAGAGACCTTTTTCCAGAAGAAATCCATCTTGTCACAATTAAAAACCTGTTCCTTAATATTGTCCCATTTCTAGAAGAAAATGTAAGTCATTGATACCGACTGATTTTTGATGTGCCCACTAGATCAGCCACAATCACGCCTTGTTCCCACTTCCCAATGATTTTACTTTTCATTACTATGGTTAATTTTCTTCTCTTCTTGCAGCTTTATCTTCGGGGACATTTTTTAAAACAATACCCAATATATTATAACACTTTGCAAAAATAAAATCACAAATAATGTCTGAAGACAGGTTTGGAAAAATGTGCGATCGCTAGTGGCATTCAGATACTAGCGGAACAATGAGCGCTAAAAGCAGACTATAGCAGCAAGTGTGCAATGTTCTGGGAATCCTCTCTCTTCTTCATTTGCTACGCGAGCCATTAAAAAAAAATGTTTTCTCTCATTATGCAAATTACTTGCATTAACATGCTCACTTAGCGAGGTTCCACTGTATCCATGTTGGTAGAGAAAGGTCTTGGCGAGGGAGTTTTCCCTATAGAAATTGTAAATACCATTCTCACCTCTTCTGTTACTTTGTATCAATTTTTTCTTTCATTAAGTGTTCAGGATAATTTTATTGCCGTTTAAATTTGTTGTGGTAAGGTATAATAAGTACTAAATGAAAGTAAAAGGTCTGCTCACCAAAAGATGAGACTGGTTGACTGAATACTTGACTTTATTAGTTACCCTTTAATCATGCTTCACCTCTCACTAGACTGCTGTTTCAGCTCTATCATCCATCTTGTTGTTTCATTTTCATATTTGATTGAAACCACGAACATTATTTTAGAAAAATAGAGACAAATGAGTTTCATGGAATGATTAAACAGTTCTATTTAAAAGGCTTAACACCAAAAGAGATCAAAGTGGAGTTATGCGAAGTTCATGACTCAGTCTGCTCCTGTGCTTGTGACTGTTACGACAACTGGCTAAATGAATTTAAATGCGACCGCACATCCTCAAATGATGAGCATTGTTTGGGACGTCTGTTGGAAATGACCTCCTCCGAAATGCTTGGCAAAATCCACAACATGGTTTTGAGTGAGTTAAAGTTTCCGAAATAGTTGAGGCCACAGGCATATCACAAGGAACGGCATTGCCAATTTTGCACCAAAAATTGAGTGTGAAAAAATCTGGGCAAGGTGGGAGCCACGTTTGCTCTCTCGGTGGAGAATGTGTGTGTGGTTAATTTGGAGGCTGGGTTGAAGCTTTTCAATCACAATCCTGACGAGTTTTTTTTTTACATGTATACATAACTCTGGATGAAGCACGAGAAAAAACACTATTCCACTCCAGAGATAAGAGAGCAATTGAAACATTAGTTTTCTAAAGGCGATCCGGCCACGAAGACTGTGAAGACGGAGAAATTGGCCGACAAGGTGAGAGTCATGGTTTTTAGGGATGCATCCGAAAATGTTAATGCCAAACCCTTGAAAAAATGACAAACAATAAATAGAGAATATTTGAACCATTATTGCACCGGTTGGACAAATAAATCGAGATCCTCACGAGGCAAAGAAAAAATTCTCTTCCATAAATAATGAAAATGCATGAGTGAATGCATGAGGCAGTTTCGATGGTGGAAACAATGGGATTAAGGCTCGGATTATTACAACATCCACCACTTCCACTGACTTTGCTTTATTTCCAAACTTGATAAAATGTCTTGGAAGAAAATGATTCATGTTTTATGAAGAAGAAATTGCCAACACAGATACTTATTTCGAGGACCCATTGAACTTAAAAAATCTAACCAAAAAATTTGTTATTCTATTTTTCCGAGGGAGTTATTGAATGCCTAATGTAGCAGGCCTAAACCTCTCAAAAAATATCCCTTCCCATCTCCAATCCACCTATTCAAAACTCCCCCCTTCTAACCACTACACTTAATTTTGGCCCCATATTTTTAGTTTTTCCTTAAATTTCAAACTATCATTGCAAGCAATATAAAATACAGGATGTGAGAGTGTGTCTTCTTCAAATTTCCCACTCCCCTTCCTGTCCCTCACCGCCTGAATTTTGCAATAATTCTTCTGCTACTAATCATGTTGTAGATGCTTATTGTGGCCGGAAACAATTTTTATAGGAAAATAGACATTCACCTCCCTAGGCAGTGTAAGCTAAATAAAGATAGGCACTTTTGAAAATTATACATCAACTTTTCAAGGGGAAAGAAGTGACACCAATTTTCATGTAGTACTTCTTTTTTTTCAAAAAATGTTCACAGAACACAAATTTAGCCATGTTCAAAAATATTTGAAAAATTTTCTAGAAACAATTTACAGGTTAGAGGTATAGGGCGTATCTTACCCTTTCTCAAACTACCAGTGAAAGAAATTTACCAACAACCATTTCATTACTTTGCAAATAGACCCTCTTACATGAAATACAAAGACTATTTTGATATGCAATGGAAAAAATGCTAAAATACATTTCCTAACCCACATCAACAACTTTAAAGATGACAAGGCTGGTGGACTGCATTCCATTTATCTATACAAAGCATGACATTAAATGGTATTCATTTTATTACAAGGGAAATCGCTCCCACTGAAGTTATATGAAATGCAATTAGCACCAATATGACAAGGTACATCATGATATGCAAGTACTTATGCAACCCACACAATATAGCATACAATCAACGATATATGTGGGCCATTATGAACTCACTGATCAAAAGTTTCAGGTGGATATAAAATTCTTCTCATTGGGAATTATATACAATTCAAAGATGAACAATGTATGAAATGATTTGCAAGTACCACACTTTTTCAACACCACTTTACAGAACAAAAATGATTCTCTATTGCTGTATTTTATCAGCATTGCTTGCCTTGTTGAGCACCTTGGCAGTGCTGGAATATAAAGTTCAACGGCTGAAAGAGTTCAAATGCTGGAACCCAAGCAATATTGTTCCACATAGAAAGTGAAATTAAGATGCATTGTATAATATGTGTTCACCACAATAAACTTATTTTTGGAGCATTATTTCATAGGACTACATAAGCTTATCAACTTTAAATAATCCTCTGACTTGAAAAAAAATCATTTTCTCAGTACAACATATAGCCAGGGTAAACTTCTGCATCGTAACTAGCTTTTTGAACAAAATAGAATATAAGGTTATTTTTAAAGTTGATATCTCAAATTATGCTATTTACCAATTCTTGATGGAAACTTCCATCCATATATGCCATGAGACAGATTCATCAGTCTAGTCACAGAATACATTGGTATCATAATAAGAGTGCTAATCTATTTTAATAACTGATCACGCTCCAAAAACTTAAAAAGCATTGGAAAATAAGACCTAATGCAAATACAGTGAGACCCCTTATTTGCACTTTTCCAGGGACCCAAGGAAAAAAGTGTAAATGTGGGAATATGAGGTTTACACATTTACATGCACATTTACAGAATTCGATGTCTTTGGTATCATCATTGTCAACATCACAAATAACTGCAACTGCGATTTCTTCATCACAATTAACATTAAATCTTAAAATCCTTCCTGAAGCAGTTTATAGAATCCTTAACTTGCTTTCAAGCCCGTGATATGTAGTGTAGGTTATCCAATGCATCCAATTTGATTGGCTTTATATCCCTGTCACAATTATTCAGAGATAACAATCTGTACAGTCATTCTTCAATATAATGCACCCTAAATGAGTGAATTATATCTAAATCCAGTTGCTGGAGCTCACTGGTACAGTTTGCAGGGAAAAATTGTGACTGTACATTTCACAAGCCACGTTTGGTGAGAATGGGCTGGACACTTGATTGATATACAGCAGGATTTTCCTGTTCTGAGACTCCATTTCACCTTCCAGAGAATAGGGCTGATCCTAGAATGTTTCCGAGGTCATTGATGCTCTGGAATTTACCATGTTTTAAGCACTTAGGGCCCTTTGATTGACCAACCACTGGTGCCTGATGTTTCTCACTTCTGTCTACATTTGTGATTCACAAGACAGTGAAAGACCCTGTCTCATCCGCTGTGAAAGCATCTTTTGGGACTTCAACAAGTTCAGTCGATTCTGACACCTCCCACCCTGAGCTGCGCTCTCTCGATGTCAACACTTTCGCTTTCACCACAATCCGCCTTCAACACAAATTTGCGCCCATTTTTAACCCCATCTAATCAACCATTGGATGCTGTGAATTCTTCAATTCCCAATCTTGCGGCGATATGCAATGCTCTTTCTCTTTCTCATGATGCCATTCACAGGGATATTTGATGCTCTCTCTCTCTCTTAAAAACTACCCCTTCAGTAATCTTTCATTCTTGGAATTCTCTAAATATTTTCTCGTTTTAGACAAACGTCCGAACTGGTTTGCATGTTTCAGAATCAAATCATGATTTTTCACTATTGTACACAGGGTAGAGGCCTGAAATCTTAAGATGTTTTGCCAGATCAATTCGCCAGATTACATCATCAGAATCAACTAAATTCCACATTTTTATTTGACCCTCAATGGAAAATTATCCTTTTTTGCCATTCCTTTCCATTGTCAAGCAGGATATAATCTACATACCTTAATAATTGAGGAAACTCAACACATGAGAATCTGAGCTACCCCGCCTTTTGACTGGTGAAAACAGTTGGCCAACTTCAAAATTGTTTGATGAAAAAAAATAATTTTTGATTCAGTGTAGTTTTGATGGGATAAATCAAGTTTCAATACTTTTTAATATTCATGAGCCCATTACTGTTACATCTGTCACATTGAGGCAATACAAATGATTCCAGTTGTCAGTCACTAGTTCTTGTACTTTTCACCCTTCATCACCATTGGGTCAGAAGTCACTTTCGTTCCTCGTATTCATTCAACTTATGTGTGATAGAAACAGTCTCCCACAGGTGTTACTACGATGCATTAGCTACGGAGCTAACTCCTCGCCGGCCAATAATGTATCCATTTCAGAGAACGAATCTTTTCCTGGCAAACGGAGATTATGAGTTCAAGTAGTTCACATTCATCATTTTGGGAGTATACTATATGTGCATGAAAAAAATTCTAAAAAGTTTTTTACGAAAGCTTATCTACATGAGTACCTGTTTCAGAATGTGTATTTTTTAATATCCAGCATGTAGTGATGCAAATAGCAGGAAAACTGAAAATGAAATTGTGTAAATATGGGGTACTGCAAACGTTGAATTAATAGGAAATGGCGTGGGATGTGATAAAAAAAGTTGTGAATTGCAGGAAAATGTAAATTCTGACCATGCAAACATGGGGTTTGACTGCATATATACTTTATTTAGGAAACACATTTGGAAAACCCAAAAATAACAACTTATTACCAAAAAAAATTAACTACAGCATGAAAAATGAAAATATGCTGTTTTTATTCTCAGGTGAATAATGTAACTGTGAAAGCAAACTGACATTATCTTAAGCCTTTAAAATTAAATGTGTACGCACTACAGGAAAAACTCACACAAGGCATCTTTCCTTGACACAACTCAGTACAGATAGAAAGAGTTTCATGCTTAGTAAACGGCTCCAAACTACATGCATCATTAGTAGGCCAGCCATGCAATGAAAATGAGGTAGAATCAAGGTTTCCCATGTTATTTCAAATCATCCCTTGGCTTATGCAGCTATACTTCAATTAACCATGGCATACATATATTTGATATGAATTTTAGAATACTATTAAAAGAAACTTCAGCTGAAGCGCAAAACTATTTACACAAAAAAAACAATTAATTAAAAGTTACAATACTTTCTCCACTGGTTTTATTCAAACATCTAAGTTTGAGCTGCCTCACACCAGCTGATAGGAGAATGAGGAGATTAACAAACTGAAACATGCTCAAAACATGCATTCTTCACAAGCTGGTCCAATAGCTATGAGCATGAAATTAAAAGCAGTCCATCAAAGACCTTAAAAAATGTGCCCTACCTAGACCAAGCACAATGTCACTCATTCTGAGCTTCAGAGTGAAGATAGGTGCGATATTAGATGGCTGAAATAAACTTAGAGCAGTCCAACGAGACTAACCTTCCGAGGCGGTGGAACAGGGTTTGCAGGACTACCTCTGATTACACCAGAGGTGTCCAAATCTGAGGAAACAGAGGAGATGCTCTCGCTGGACCTGCCATTAGAGAGCATGGGTTGAGACATCCTCATCCCAGGGGGGCTGTTGGTGAGGGGTGGGGCGGGAGGAGGGGGCCCTCGTGGCCTCTGCACCCCTCCCCCCACCAGGGGCCTCTCCAACGATGGAGAAGCACTGCCACTCGGGGAAGCTGGACACACAGCAGGCTTGAGCATCGGGTGCTCCCCAGGGGGCAGCACCAACTTGGCCCCAGCTATGGTTCAAAAAAACAATGCAAAAATCATCTCATTAATCTCTCACTTTTCACAACTGGAACAGATAACACAGGACTTTAATACATTTGTATTTGAACAAATCAAACTCGCTCTATTCAATAAATGAACAGTAAAACATTCCTGCGATTCCATATTTGGACAATAAAACTGCAATGCCTTTCATTGTCAGGAGAGAACACATGAGGAACCCTCATTAAAAAAATCACAGACCCCTTAAGGTCTCTGAATACACTTGGAAGAGTTTTGGCAGTGGTCTAATAAAGCCTTCAAAATGAGCAGTGGTAATCGACATCAGAAGCAGTTTTCATCTCTAACTCTGCATTCATCAGTAACAATGACCTCCTGAGGCTGTTTTGCCGCCACCATCCACCCTCCCCCAAGAGCCAACCATCAATGTCACCGCACCACTTCCGTTCACCTTATTCACTGACCAAGCAAAGAAAGAGGGTGGCAGAGGTAAAATAAAATGCATTCATTTGGATAGCAAGTTATAGGACAACACAGATCTTTCACCATCTTTAAGTGGGCTGGCATTCAGTTCAGTTTAATGGCATGACATGCCAAAATACTAGCAAAAATTCATTAGGTGTAGTGATTTGAGGTTAAGCTGCTGCTTCTATTTGAATCGTAATTGATGCCATTTCACATTACCTATTGATCAAACAAAAAGAAGCTACATATTTTCTGGTAAATGGAATTTTTTGTCATAAATGGATGAGAGGAACACAATGTCTATACAATGCATACATGAAATTTTGCAATACCAATTGATCACACTCTGTTCTCAAAAAGAATTAAATATAAATGACATGTTTCTAGAGTATAGGACCAGATACTAGCTTTTATCATCTAATTGCAAACACATTTCAATGCATCCATACTAAAATTAGGCTAAGTCATTTGCTTATGACTGGGGACTGCTCTTAACCCTGAATTTAATAATATTTTGAATTTCCTTGCATTTAAATAACATGGTTTTATTGTACATCATCAGTAAGACCAGGATAAACACCAAAAAGAAGACACCCCTTAGTCGATGTAAATATGAAGAATTCACTCAAATGGTAGTAATGAGGAGATCACTGTGAATGCAGCAAGGTAATTGCAGTGCAGAAGATAGCTTTGAGATGTATTCAGTGACACATGGATTTACATGGTACTTTGGTTGGGGAGTCACTTCCATAAATTAATATCATGGTCTCAAGAGTTTCAGAGAAATTTTCTCCCCGATAACTATCATGATCCCGTGTTTTCAAACCTGAAGAGAATGAAGAAAGATATTACTCTTTCCCTGAAAGACTCAGGAAGTTAAAAAAACATGCACGCCAGAAGCTGCCAAAGACTGATAGAAACAAAGTGCACCATCAGGTAAAGTTACAGAACACTGATGGCTAGAGGAGAGAGTTTAACTCTGCTATTTCTCTGCCCTATATTTTGAAACATTAGAGTTTGATAACTTAGTCTGGTGAGGGATCTGAGAATTCCTCACAAAAAATTATCTTTCGAAATTCCTCAGAAAGATACAAGGTCTGTTCAAAAAAAGATTACAATGTGTGAATAAATACCTGATTTTATTAGTTACCCTCTAATCATGCTCATTGCCTTCAAAATGCAGCACTTGGCTGCCAATACATTGCTCCCAATGTTTTTTCCAGCTTTCAAATGCCATCTGGAATGCTTCTCCTGGGAAAGTCTTCAAGTCTGTGGCACTATTTTGTTGGATGTCTACAATGGTTTAAAATCGGCATCTTTTCAAAGCAAATTTCAACTTAGGAAATAGGAAAAAGTCCACTGGAGCAAGATCCGGAGAGTAGGGTGGCTGGGGGGATCACCAGTGTGCCGTTGTTTTTGGCCAAAAACCAATCAATGATGTGTGCACTGGTGCATTGTCGTGATGGAAGCACCAAGGCTTATTTTTCCACACTTGTGGTCTCTTCTGCAACATTGGGTGTCTTAACCTTTTCATTCTCTACATAGGGCTGACCATTCACTGTCTGTCCTTTGCAGGAATATTCATAATGAATAATCCCTTCCCAATCGAAGAAATTGTAGGGAATATGGCCCCTTCCACTGTCAAGATTGGGCTTTGGTTTCTATGTCATAGCCATAAACCCAGGTTTTGCCTACAACGATTGTCATTCAGAAATTTCAGTCGTCATTTAAACGATTGAGCAGTTCCTGGCTGACGTCAAGACATTTTTGCCTCCGTTCATCTGTTAACACTCGTGGCACGAATTTGGATGCCACAAAATTTTTGTCAAAATAGTGAAACCCGATCTAACACTAATGCTAATTTCATTGACAATCTCCCTGAGAGTTAAGCTATGATTTGCACTCATTAAATTATTCACATTGTTGATGTGGGCGTCATTTTCTGACATCAATGGTCATCCACTCCTCGGTTCTTCATCGGTCAAGGTTGGTCAAGACTGGAAGCAGTCGTACCAACAAAAACACTGTGCCCAACTCATAGCTTCATTGCTGAATGCTTCTTGAATCATTGCATAAGTTTCAGTTACACTTTTTCCGAGGCTAAAACAAAATTCAACGCAAACGCACTGCTTCTTCTCTAACACATTCATTCTCACCGATACAAGAATTTTTACAGCAAGGCTATGCATGCAGTTGCATCAAGAACCCCTGTTGTGCAAAGACAACTTAAGATGGGGCCACGAGCAAGGTGGGGTTTTACTTCTCAAGAATGCCACCAGAAGGTGACACACACCTCACAGATTGCGATCCTCCAAGCAGTTTACACGTAGAAAGATCAGTCTCATCTTTTTTTGTTCAAACCTTGTATTTCACTTTTCCAATGCAGCTTTCACCAGGGAGCGACAACTATCATTCAGTGCACTTCATGATTTTTTAAAGACAGTATTTTTTGGTGCCAACATTACTATCTGAAATTCAATGGTGATATTTGGTAGGCCCTTCATTTACGCCCAAAGTACCATATTTCTTCGAATCTAAGACACTCACGAATTTAAGACGCACCCAATTTTCAAACCCCAAAAACAAAAAAAGTTAACTGGCTGCGAGCAACAGATTGTAAGATGCAGCATATTTTGGGCTCAAACAGGCATTGGCTCTCAGCTATTATCCCTTGGTTAGGGTTAAGTACCGACCTGTGTTTCAAGGGATTAGCTGGGGTCAGTGAGTGGTCGTTTCTCAGAATTGGAGAAGGGTATTTGAACACATGCACAACATGTACAAAGAAGAGAAAAGGGTGAGAATATCTGCACCGCAATACTCCCCAATTGGGTGACACCACAATTTTTGCTGGCCAGGGAATTGTTGGACCCTAGGACCTGGTGTGCGTCCACGAGAATCGAGCTCCACAAAATTCTAAAGGCAAGTTATCCTGTTGATGGGTAAAAATGGGAACAGAGGAGCAGCTGCAGGATTTGGCGTGAACAAGTACAGTATAAGACAAGAGCGTTAAAACAAGACCACTATATTGGCATGCAAGTCTTCACCAAAGAAGTCCACTGGGCCAAAACTTTTAAGATTCCCTGCAGTTGAAGCAGCAGCGTGGGCATATTTTTAAATGATGCAGGAAGGCGGACTTTTCGTGAGCTACAGCCTACTGCGACAGGAGGCCTACACTAACGTAAGATCTCTGGGCATCCGTCACACACGATTTTGGCTCAGTCGAGGATGGGCGGAACGATTCATGCGACATGCACGGCTAGCGATGAACATCGATTCAACAGAAGCTCCAAATAGACTTCCAACACAAATTGGTATTCCACCAAAAACACCTACTTGATCTTCAAAAGCAAGGGAATTCAATCCTAGAGTAGATGGCTAATGCAGACAATACGGTAATTTACTTAGCTATACCGCCAAATTATACGCTTGAGAGAAAGGTGGTCAAAGAAGCTCTTCTGAAGACAACAGAGAATGAAAACTACAAGAGAAAGTGAAGTTGGCCGCTACATTTGACGCTCACAAGTTGCAACCATTTCTCATCTTAAACAGACAAACTATCCCGAAAGGAGAGGTGTTCCCAAAAGATGTCATCGCTCCGGCCCAAGAAATGGGCAGCATGAGAGAAGAATTGAAAATTGACTGGTTAAACACAGTAAAGTGTGTGTAGGCAGACCAGGTACCCGTTTGGATCAGCCCTCTACACTTGTACTGGGCTTTTTACGGGGCCATCTTACCCATACTGTGAAACATAAAATCAGAAGGATGGAGTGAGAACTTGCAGTCATTCCTGCGGGAATGACATCTGTTTTGCAACCAATGGATGCTGGCATTAATAAGCCATTCAAGGTCACATTCCAAGAACAGGACATTTCATGTTTGTTGGCACCTGAGTTTGAGTTAACTGCTATGGGAAAAATCAAACGAGCTTCTCTTGACAGAGCCGCATGATGAGTTTCGGTGGCTTGGAAGGCTTCCTTTCTGAAGAAACGATTACGGAGACTTTCAAGAAGTGCTGTATGTGCAACAAGATGGACTGCACAGAAAATGATGCACTTTGGGAGGAGTATGATGACGTCTTTGCAGACAAGGACGATGAAAGTACCTGTTTTCAACACCTGTAGGTTATAGCTCAGTCTGTCCCTTCCTCCAGCTTCATAAAATGCATTCACATGCACCTTATTTTCTGTTCAGATGCTGGGTGGGAGCAAAGTGATTCGTCCAGCACTTCAGACAAAGAAGATAATGATTAAGGGGGGTCACCCAACATTATAGTTCATTTTGCAATAAAGTAATAAGACATCGGTTTCATTTCCATAACGCCTCCTGGTAATAAGCATAAATATACATTAGCATGACGCTGCAACATCCGGGAGGGATACAGCACAATTTTGCAGGTGGCATATGTTGTCTCTTGCCAGTTTTTACACCCAATCTTAACCTGTGGACCTAAGATGTACCCTGAAGAATTACTAAAATGGGTGCACCTTAGCTTCGAAGAAATACGGCAACTCCAATTTTGATAGATAGCGCAAATTCATGCATTTCACACACATTCGTTTAGAAGAGGATTTTCATTCATTCACTTAAGAAACTATGTTCGTTTTAGTTAACTTAAATGAGTATTCAAGGTGTTCCACAAAATAAGCAGTGACGTGAAATATTGTCAAAACTTTCAACAATACATAATGTCATCACCTTAGAATGTTTGAAGAATATCATCCGACAAAGTTAAAAGAAGAAAAGATAACACACTGGGCACCCAGTCACTTGCCATCACATTTACAGCCCATCAATAAACTCTAGGCATGCAGATCCATAATTAAACACTACCCACTAGAAATAGGTCATAAGCCCTTCACTGGGGATTGGTTTGCCCTATTTTTCAAGAGGTAAGGAGCAAATCGATCAATATTGTTTTAAAATTTTTTTTGTAAATTATCTCAAGATAAACCAGTCAATACAAAATATTTCAGGCAGATTTCATTCGGGATGCAAGAGGAGACCGGAATGAAATGCATGGGTTAATGGGGACACTTACCCCATGAGGGAGAGGGAGGGAGGGAGGGAGAGGGAGGGAGGGAGGGAGAGAAATTGACGCCAATGGTTCATCTCACCCCGAATTGGGTGCGCGAGGGGAGCCCTTGGCCATCATCGACTGGAAGGGGAACACAGGGGGCGCAATCGCAGCGACCACTCCACTCACCAAGGTGCATTCCAGCAGGAACAGAGCTACGAGTGGAAGGCTGAGAGGCAGCAATGCCTCCAGGAACGGCTGCGGAGTCGCTTGAAGGAGAGCGCTTGTGTGCTGTGGTGTTCACCTGACCACGGCTGTTGACGCCAGAGGGAGATTGCAGCTGCTGCTGCTGCTGATGCAGGTGGGTGTGGTGCAGGACGTGGGAGTGCAGATGGTGCCCATGGTGATGGTGTCCGTGGTGGAGGAGAAGAGCGGACGTGGAGGGGGATGGCGCCACGGGGTCTGATGTGGTGCGGCTGTGGCCGGCAGACGGCAGCGTAGCATAGGGGTGCGCCGCCGTGAGTGTCGATGAAGAGGAGGAGGAGGAAGAGGGGGAGGGGGAAGCAGAGGGGGCACAGCCGGCAATCAGCTGCGATGCTGCCGATGACAAAGAGGGGGATGCCGAGGGGGAGGGGACCGATGGAGGGGGCGGGGCGGCTCGCTTCTTCAGACTCCCATGGACATTTGATGAGGACACTGGAATCCATTGAAAGCAAATCATAAACCACTATTTCACATCATTCAGCTAAAACTCATTCATTTAAGTTTATGCTTCGTTAATTTTCGTCAAAGAAATCAAACTTTACATTGAACATTGACATTATCGTCATTAATTTTTAATCTTTGATCTTTTGCAAATGACAGACATGTTTCCAATCAAGAGAGATGCTTAACTATGAGCCATGGAGGGTAAAAATATATTTAAAAATGGTGTAACTGACCAACGGATGGTTTCCGATTTTGTGGAGGTGGTGGGGGAGGCATTTGTCCCCGCCCAAAAGTTCCCGCTCCAACAGAGGGACCTTCCCGAGGGCTTGAGCCTGACTTTAAACTATCCGAAGTTGATGAGCGTGAGCGCAGATTGACTGGGGATGACGACTCTGGTCCAGAGGTCGCAAAAGGAGAAGGGCCTCCTGTGCTTCCCTGCCCAGCATAGCTGGGCGGGCGAGAAAGACGGGACTTTTTCTCAGGCGTCACAGAACCATTCTGCAAAGATTATGCAAAACGTAATTATCTATACAGAGTCAATAGAACCTGAAAGGAATGCCATTCAAAGAAAAGTATATGATTAAATGCATGCACTCAATTGTTATTACTTCATTTAATTATTTTTATCCATGCTTTACTACTTGAATGAAAATAATAATATATTTAAGCTCTTTGAAATTGTGGAAGTAAATAAAACAACTGTATAAAAGTTGATATAGCACAAATGAAAAGATAACATGGAGTTACACGGAGTAATAATGAAACCCACCAAAATAACTTTTTATTCAATAAGTTGTGAAATGAAAGTGTTGTACACACTTTGACCTAATACCCACTGAAGCTTTAATTAACATCATGTCCAGCGTATGAAACTAAAATTATATAAAATATTTTTTAGATGGTATTTTAAAATAGCAACCCTGAAACTGTCAAGCTAGTCGCTAGAGATTTGTTTGAAAAGAAGTGATTAATTTGAAATGATTTGGATTAAATATACATTTGCAAACGAAGCTTGGGAAGCCAATTATGAGTAGAGAAATTATATTTTACTACTCCAAATCTTTAATATTCCAAATCAATTAATTTGATTGAAAATACAAAACTAGGAAATGAATATCAAGCCAAGGCCAAGTTATTAAGCATTTCCACCTTTACATTTCCATCCATAAAATCATCAAATTGAGCATGCATGAAAAAAATAATTTTGAAACTAAAATAAAACCATCCTGTCTCAAAATATCTCACTGAACTTTCATTAATGCTATGGATCACAAAGTTTTACAAATATTGCCAAGCAACAAGGGGTCAAGCCTTCACCTCAACATGCTTTATTTACTATGAGGAACAATGCTCACCCGATCTTCCACAATGGTCTCATCATCAGAGAAGTCAGTGGAGCCCTCATCATACGAAAGGTTCCAATCTATATCCACATTATCAAAATACCCCTTCTGTCTCTGCATTGCATGTTGCAACTATATAAAAATAATATTTCTAGTTAATTACCAGTGAAAGGGTAAAATGTCTACAAAGCAACTGTGCAGAAATCACATTTATTACAGTTATTATACCTTGCACTTTCAATGTTTCAAATGCCATACCCTTCAGTTAAAAGCTGTGCAAAGTTTCCATGAAACTGAGGATGAAAAAATTCCTGCTGGTAATCCAGTTTTGCTAGCAAAAAAATGTGTCTGCACATGTGTGGAACACTATTTCATCTTTTGAGTAACACTTACGTACACATACAAGGCAGGAATTGCATTGTTTACCTCACTTATCATGAGTCAAAAATATTAATTTGCATGCAGGCACTCACAATGCCACATGAAGCACACGGACACTATTAGAGGCTCAATACTTTTCTTTTGAGGTCTCTCCAAATGACACCCTTAAAAAAAATTGCCAATTCATTCAAAACAACTATGCACATTGTTCCATGAGCCCTTCGGGATCGATTTACCCTTTTAACAAGGTTTGCTCCCTTCCATTACATTGCATCGTCTTTAGAAAATAAAGATATGATCAGTTATTACGATTTTGCCATTATAAAATTTAAGGATGAGCAAATCCGTCTCCCTACAAATAACGAACAATTTTTAAGCCCCCAGAGAGTCTGCCAACGTGAGGTTTTGCAGTAATCTAATGCTTTTGATGGCACTGAGGACTGCGGACTTTGGGATGAGGGTAATGATGAGGAAGCTAGGGGCCATGGTGAAAACAAATTAAACTAAAATATTTTTTTCATGAATGAAGGATTAATTGGAAAAATGGGACTTTGCTTCCACAGAGATGCAATGAAATTAATGACTGACCAGCTCTCCACACTGTGCGTGTCCACGCTCCTCGGCAAGCTCAAGAGGTGTTTTGTCTTGGCTGCTTCGTGCGCATGGGTCAGCGCCACTCCGCAGCAGAAGTTTCATGCACTCAGAGCGGCCATTCATGGCACAATAGTGCAGAGGTCGCAGGCCACCGACACGAGTTGGTGCCTCTATCACACCACCACTGCCGCCTGCCGAAGAACAAAACAAAGGGTAGAAAAACAACTGTTGATTGTGCTACCATTTGCTGTAGTTTTAGCTCCATAGACCCATTTAAACAATTACAATGCATCAATACGCATGCAACTTCAATAGTTTTTTTCACATTTCCTAGAGATTGAGTTTTTATTTTTGTCTAAGAGAGTTTAAATCTTAAGTTTTCCACAGTTTATTGCTGGAGTGCATAAATGGGAAAGTGAGAGAGACTCTCTTTTCAAGTGTAAACATATTTCAGTGATGCAACTAAGCATTTTAGTTATTCTGAGTGCAATGCAATAAAGTAAAGAAAAACTGTACGTTACATCTCGTGATTGAAATATTACGGAAAATAATGTCTGATTTCAAAATTATAAAAAAAAGAATTAGATTGAGAGAGATGCAAAAAGGGACGACTGATAAAAGCGACAAAAGTGACCCATATTAATCAAAGTCTTGTGTTCAATTTAAAGAATATACAGGGTTCAGCGCTTAAATCCTGACAAATTTCAATTTTAATTTCCTGCTATATCGCAATCCCACTGAAGGTTGCAATAGGTGCTCTTGAAAGCTATAGGCATCTAGTAAACAGTCATAACCTCAGAATGGCCGAGATGTTATGTCCAAGTGCAGAGTACAATCGAAGAGCCGCTATTATCAAAAGTGTTCGCGCCGGGTGTTCGCCCAGTGACATAGTTTTTTTTCTTCCGGTATCCCAGATCAACTGTTTACGATATTGCAGCCATGTATAATGCTTTGGAGAAGTCTGGGGAAGGTTTCGCTGACCAAGTGAGGAAATCTCATTCAGGGAAATGCGTGCTTGTCCGAATTTAAGTGCCGCACCCTGCATACCACAAACGGCCACATAATTAAGCTTTCATAGAACTCAGCACTCCACACTAGATAACACAATGATTAACTAGGTCACACATTTCTGGATGCAAGCAAATGGACGCTGATTCCAAGTTGCCACATCACAAACAGACAATTCTGCACTATGAAAAACAAAGGTCACAAGGCATTATTGCTCCATAGCTAAAATATAGCCTCCAAAATTGGTGTTTTTTTAAGATCTCCCTACCCTTTGTGGGTCACCCATTTTGCCCATAGGGAAAGTGATCCCTGTGGACACCCTAAGGAACAGACGAGAGGCGGCCATTCCAGTTTGCTCGTGCCTGTCTCCCTCCAGATAAGTGTTTCCCTTGCATCAGGCAATTTAACACACACAAAAGACATCTGCAGAGCTCCTGATAAAGAGTCGTACCTCCACCGTTTTGTATTAGGAAATCGACAATGTGAAGAGAGGTTCCAGTTGATGATGCAGAAGAAGTGGAGGCTGCTGAAGAAGATGTTGCACTTGGTGGCCCGCCCTCTTCTGCTTGCAGGATTGCTATGTGCAAAGCTGTCTCGCCTGCCTCCTGTCGAGTGGTGCAAAAATTAATTAACACACTACTACTGAATCACACCAAATGCATGGGCCTAAAGCCATGGGTCTTGTCCTCTCACATCAGTGAATTTTGAGAACTTAACCTATTTATGTAAAATTATTTTGAAGAGAGCATGTGATACAAGGTGATTTTGTTCACATTTTGTCTCTTATGAAGACCTATACATGGCAATCCTTAAAAAATGGAAGGAAAACCCAAGTATTAACTTAAATTTCACACATAATTTGGAATCATGCTAAGTTTTGCATTTAAGAAAAATAGAAATCACAAGTTCTTTCATTGTATTTTGGTGATTGGAGAGAATTTTCACTTTTAACTGAATAAATATATAAATAAAATCTTACTTATAACCTAAGATTAGTTAATATAATTGACTCCCGCTTATCTGGCCACTGTTGGTCTGACCAGAAAAATAGATATATATATAAGATTTATTTGCCATAGAACAATACATAATTGTATGGGCTTCGTTAAGATTCAATTACATGTATGGGTGCATTAACATACGTACAAATTCATAGGAATAATAATGTACTGCAAATGAAAAGGTCAGTTAATGAGGAAACACAAAAATATTATTACACACCTATAAATGTACTCAAAATATTTATTATGCTACGTAATATTCATTTTTAACAAAGAACTGAAAATTAATAATTTACTGTATGTTGAAAACTGCTAACCGTTGTATCTTAATTTCCAACTTTTAGCAAAGCACAATCTGTGTGATTTATCCTTTGGAGAAACTAAGATCCGATTGAGTATCAGCCAGTTGAAGTGAGCCCAGATGGGAAAAATTCTACTGTAATTGAATCCATTAACAGTTAACTCTGGCTAAAATTTAGTTTAGTTAGCTTGTCGAGATTATTTTGAAATTCACTTGGAAATAATTTTAAAATTTCCTAATGCCATTATTTTTCATTTATGATACACATCCATTAAAAGAGACGTAACTTTTTCATGAATCAAATGTGAAAATGTTCTAGTTAGCATGTATAGTTAATGCCTGGTTTTCAACCTTCCTCACTTGCATGGTGCATCCTAACTACATTTTTGATTTAATGTTTCCATAGGAGGCAACCTCTTTTTCTCCCATTCATACAAGTATATATATTTAAACAATAATGCAGAGCTCCATAACTTTTGAGCTGTCTCTAAATTCAAATATTAAACTTTTTCAACACACAATCCGTAAAATGTGTTCATTTTGTTTTTTCAAACAGACCACAACTGTCATGAAGGGTTTCTCTCCTTGAAAGTGTTTTGTACACCTTATATGTTGAAATTTTACCATGGATCCACAGAGCAAAAACCTTCAAAAACACGCATTAAGGGTCATATTTAAACTAAATGCAAGAAAATCCTGCAGGGAGTACTTCAAACGTCACAAAATCATGACCATTCCCTGTATCTATATGTATAATGTGATTTTGTTTGCCAGCACCAAAACCCCCTTCACTGGTCAGAAATAGGGATGTTCACAAGTACAACACGAGGGGTAAGGGGGCTTCCCACCGTGAGGGCGCGGGTTCAAATCCCGGCGGTGTTGAATATTTTTCAGAGGTATCTCGATCCCTACTTGAGGTGCTTTGTGGAGGGCACTTTGAGTGAGTACGCCGTCCGTCGGATGGGACGTTAAACTGCGGACCCCTTGGCGCCTTTCGTAAAGAGTAGGCTAATGCCGACGCCGGGTTTCTCTCCACCCTTCATCCTTTCCTGTCCATCTCCTATGGCGCAAATGACCTTAGCTGTCGGTCGCCTCCCCTCAAAACTACTACTACGAGGGGTAAGGATTATCTTCATAATGGCATAATTGCAGAGTAGCAGCACTGCAAAAAACGCCAGAAGTTTCAGGAAGGCTGTTGTTTAATCGACTTCCTGAAGAGTTAAAATGAATACTCCCCAAGAAAAAAATTTAAAAAAAAGTTGAAAAATTTCTTATTAGATAATGTTTTTTATAGCATCCAAAAGTACATAGAAAGGGCCAATGTAGGGAATTCTGTTTTTAAATGTTTAATACTCATATATTTCATGTACATTATTATTGCTATGAATTTGTATATATATTAATGCACCTATAAATGTAATTGAATCTTAATGAAGCCCATACAATCACGTGTTGTTCTATGGCGAATAAATCTATCCATCCATCTATCTAGCATCTGAAACTATATTCAATCAATTTAATTAATTTTGCATAAAGCAATGTTATGAAAAAGTGAACAATCAGATATTGTCCTACCATTTTAATAACATTTCCTAAGAAAAATGCTTGATTCAGGACGTGCGTGTGTTTAAATTTTCAAATCTCCTTTTAGTTTTTCATTCAAAAAAATCATATAGAATATGTTCATGCAAAACTTATGACAGGGTGAAATTTCTAGCAAAGCATACTTCTAATATAGTGACAATGTCTTTGTAGGTGGTCAAAGTTCAATTAAGGATTGAAAATGTTGATCCCTCACTACCTCATCATTCACTCTATCTATTGAAATGAAATAAAAAACGAATCAGTGGTCAAGCCAAAGAAAGTGTAATTTATCCACTGCCAATTCTGATATTTCCCAAAGTAAATTATTACCATTAGAATAAAAATACCAGTCCCAAAACAATATTAATAAAAGGCATACTTTAAAAAATAATATTAACGACGGAAGACATTAATGTTGGTACCATTCATAAAGTCGTCACCTGCAATGCTTTAGAATTATTTATAGAGATAAAGAGAGAGCAGACGCAACTGCAACTATGCGCGTGCGTAATGGTGCACTCACACTGGAAGGGAGAGGCGCAGAGAGGTCAGCACCTTCCGCAAATGCTTGGAGCAAATGACTCAACTGGCGGCTGTTTACTGCTTGCTCCAGTTCACAGAGCAAATCATGCTCATTTGAACATGTGCGTAGAACATATCGTTTATCAACATACTTGGCACGGATAAAGTCATACCGCTCCTCCCTGAAAGTAACAGATCAAGTACCATAAATTGCCATTGCTGGATTTTCTCTTCATTTCTAAGAGTAGAGATGAAAACACCCTCGGTTTTGCTGTAAGCATTATCATTCATGATTCAAACTTTAATGAATATTTTACACAAATATCTTACTATGATGATCATATTATTGATGAAATCATGATGAGTCATTTATTTTGAGTTTCTAGGTCAAAGCAATTGGCCAATAATTAATAACGAGTGATTTAGACATTAAACATTTGAGGGTTTGGTTCCAGGGTTCTCACTTGGTGGGCATCATGAAAATCCATGGCATTAGAACGAGCAACGTACCGGCGGAAGAGCACATGGCTCCTTCTTTAGATTGCATTTCAGAGTTTACTTTAGAAAAATTTACTTCCTGGAGTTTAAATATTCAATAGAACCATCGCCTCTTGCTCCTTGTTCCTAACAACATCACCTCTTGTTCTCTTAAAGCTAATTAAATTTTCTCAGTTTCCCTTATTCATTGACACATTTTGGACAAAAATTTTCCACCAAAATAAGAGAAGTTTTCCATTATTCTAACTGATAGTAGAAAATAGTTCCTTGTTGCATAATGCAGTTGTAGTAATTGCATACACAAAACAAAGAAGTATGCTTAGAAAGTGCTCTTTTGACAGAACATTCGTTTCATACAGGAAATGATGCACAAACTTAAATGAAATCTAATTGGTAAGTTCATTCTAAAATATGGACAACAAATGCTCACACATGCACAAAGTCATGCATGATGTTAATTTCGACTCACATGGTGCTGCTGGCATGAGGCTTATTTGGAGGCTGAAGAGTCGCTTCCATGACGTCATTGAAGGCCAGATTGGAATTATGACGTGCGAGGAGCAATTGTGCAGTCCCCAAGTGGTCCAGCGTTAGAGACTGAATTCGAGAGATATGTACGCCAAGATCTCGGTGAATACCTGAGCACTCAATGCACACCATCACCCCAAAGTTTGTAGAGAGCCACGTTGCATCTGAAATTGACAAAAAGTCAGTCGGTATTCACAGTTAATTTCTCCATTTGAGTGTGAACAATATTATGCATTTACAATCAAGCATTCTGATATAGATAACTTTATCAGTTCATTAAATGATACTAAAATAAACTTCCAAGCATGATGTCCCAGCTGAAACAGAAAATCACAAGCTTTAGACAAGTTCTTCTCTCTTTATATTCATATTAATCATGCATCTTATTAATAATAATCAGCAATAACAAGTGCTGTATACTAATATGTATCTAATTTTTACATTTCTGATAACATAGTACAGTTAACTCTTGATTATCCATTTCATGAATTATCCGTGCTCTTCTCTCTTCGCATGCAAATTTCAATAAAGTTACAACCATCAAGATAGTTAAATGCTTTGAAACTTAGATGCACTTTATGAAAAATACAATGTTGAAATAGCTGGGCTTCCTTAAAAGTTTTTAATTTCACAAATTTAGAGGTTGTCAATGGTGTTTAATGTTTTAATATAAACATTTTTGTATTGAACGTACTTTCCCATTATCATTACCCAAGCATTTACTAGCCTTGAGAATTACATATTCCCTTTAAGGCAAGTTCAAATACATTACTTCACCATGCAACTAGCCAGTCATTAACTAATTACTCTGCATCATTTCAATTTGTAGCAAATATGAATCCATATATGAGCAATCCTTTTTTAAATTTTGTCCTTTAGATGTCACTTGTTTCTTCCTGGCTGCGTGATTGGCTTAGCTTTCAGAAGACAATGCGATCTTGTACTATTCACTTGATCAAATCGTTCTCTGCCCTAGTAAAACTATGACTCCACCCTCCTAAAAGTGGCTGAAAAACTGAAAAGAATTGTACTTCCCATTTCTAAAAGAAACTCGAATTAATCACACGGAATAAAAAAGGAGAGCTTGCATTGACATCCATTTATATCATGACCATGTCTTCCACACATATTTCAGGTATCCATGTTTTTAGATTATCTGTACTCCTTCATGCATTCATTAGTACATGGATAATTGAGAGTTTGCTGTATTTATTTTACACTGAAAATCCATTGAACATTGGTATGAGTATTACAAAAATTTTATAAACTTTTATACTAAATGCACCATTTTTAACACGGAAAAGTAATGGACAAAGTGCTTGGCTAGTGATTTAAAAGTCTACTGAAGCATTTGCAAGATGAATCTGATTTAAGTGAATAAACTACTTCCTGAATATTTCATTTAGTTGAAAAAACTCAAACTTAAAATGAATACTTTCCAGTTTTTCTTAATTATTACTATTACCAACTGTGACTGTACGTCTGGTAGCCACTTGAAATATGAAGAGAAGATATTGAAATGTAATGAAATAATTGACTTTGTAATTCCACACACTTTATTTAAAAAACACACGACCCAGGTTTCGACGTTGAACGTCATCATCAGGTGGTCCTCATAGAAGCACGCTGGCTATATATACCTTCTGATCATAGGAGGGGGGGGTTGGTCAGAGAGGGAGGTCGGAGGGGTAAAAAAGGTTACAATGTAGCTGGGAAGAAAAGAGAATTACATTTTTGATTTAGAAGAGTGGTAGGTCTAGGAGTGGGGAGTGGGAGGGATACAAAATTTCGTTGGCAAGATCATCTTTCCAACGGACACATTTCAAAATTTCTAACTGCTCCAAAGCATCGAGCCTTTGACCTTTTTCTTCAAAATGAATAATTTTTGTCACAAAGTCACTTTTGTGATCACTTTCGATGAGGTGTTTTGCAAAGAGGGATGTTATGTTCTTATTTTTTACACATGTTTGGTGTTCTTTAATCCTTTCTTTAAATTTCCGTCCTGTTTGTCCAATATACTTTGTGCTACAATCCGAGCACTTTAACTCATACACTCCACTCCTCTCGTTTTCGGGGACTTTGTCTTTAGTGTGAGAGATCAGGTTCTTAAGGCATGAACGACTGTAAAAGGCACATTTAATTTTTTCTTTAGGTAAACTTTTAATTACTTTTTGAGAAATAGTCCCAAGATATAGTATTCTCCGCCATTTGGCAGTGGGATCTTTTACATGTTCGGGGTTGTAAATGTGGCTTAAGGCTATTTTTGTAAGTTTATTCCGGTAAAGTTTATTTATTAGATCTTCTGAATACCCATTGTTTACTGCTAACGTTTTAATTACATTAAGTTCCTTATTTACATTGAATTTTGACATAGGGATAGCGGTCAAACGGTGGATCATTGCATGAAATGCCGAAAGCTTTTGGGTGAAGCAATGCCTTGAAGAGGAATTAATTAATTGGTCTGTATACATTTCTTTCCTAAAAATGGAATACTGTAACCCATCTTTGTCTTTAGAAATGGATAGGTCGAGGAAATTCAGGGAACCTTTTTCCTCTTTTTCACACGTGAATTGTACATTAGAATTGATAGAATTTAGATGTGCTAGAAACTGATCTAGTTGCCTATCAGAACCTGTCCACACACAGAAGACATCGTCTACATATCTTAACCAACAAAATACATTATTAATGAGAGGGTAGGCTGAGGAGAACAAAACTTTTTCAAAATTGTCCATATACATATCGGCCAGGAGTGGGGACAAGGGCGAGCCCATGGCTAAACCATTGGGTTGTTGGAAATAGGTACCATTAAAAATGAAATAATTTTGGGAAACACACGTCTTAAGTAATGCACAAAGTTCACTTATAACTGGAACTGGGATGGATTTCCGGATGAGGATGTCTTCGGCAAGGTTCACCGCTTCCATGGGTGGCACGTTGGTGAAAAGGTTGCGTACATCAAAGGAAACAAGCATGCACTTTTTCGGGATGACCTTTTTCATAAGTTTGTTCACAAGGTCATTGTAGCACAAAGTATATTGGACAAACAGGACGGAAATTTAAAGAAAGGATTAAAGAACACCAAACATGTGTAAAAAATAAGAACATAACATCCCTCTTTGCAAAACACCTCATCGAAAGTGATCACAAAAGTGACTTTGTGACAAAAATTATTCATTTTGAAGAAAAAGGTCAAAGGCTCGATGCTTTGGAGCAGTTAGAAATTTTGAAATGTGTCCGTTGGAAAGATGATCTTGCCAACGAAATTTTGTATCCCTCCCACTCCCCACTCCTAGACCTACCACTCTTCTAAATCAAAAATGTAATTCTCTTTTCTTCCCAGCTACATTGTAACCTTTTTTACCCCTCCGACCTCCCTCTCTGACCAACCCCCCCCTCCTATGATCAGAAGGTATATATAGCCAGCGTGCTTCTATGAGGACCACCTGATGATGACGTTCAACGTCGAAACCTGGGTCGTGTGTTTTTTAAATAAAGTGTGTGGAATTACAAAGTCAATTATTTCATTACATTTCAATATGTTATGCAAATTCCACAAAGTTACGCCTGAGACAACAAATTTTATGAAGAGAAGAGGCAAGACTTAAGACTTTTAGAAAGGCTCAAAACAAACGAGTTTAATGATGACACCAGAGGGATAATAATGGCCCCACACTACTTAGGTAGATCAGACCACAAAGATAAAATAAGGGAGATAGATTCTAGTACAGATAGATACAAATACTTATTCTTTCCCCGAACAATCAGAAATCATAATAGCAAGAAACCGAAGTCACTTTAGAAATATTAAAAATATTTAATTTACAAGTCGGAACAAAATTAAACATTGCAAAGATATTAGGTATATTTGTAGGTGCATGTGTATCCTAGTTGGCAGTTTGAGTGTTTGCATGTGTGTGGGGTGTAAGTGTTCTTGCATAAATGTATGCCATGTTTTGTTTGCGGATGGTATAAATTTGTGGCTTTTGTACGTGGTTTTTTTTCTTTCTTAATTATGGGTGGTGTCCTAACACCCCCCCTCCCCCGCCACACACCCTTGTCGCGGCTTGCAGGGTATTGAGTAAATGTAGATGTATGTACATATGAAGATGACTGTGATACCCGTGCTATAGTCTCCTCCTCTCCCTTACACACAACTCACTTCTCTGCCTGACTGAAGCCTCAACTAATCCCGAAACCTGGACTTGCTAAACACAGCACAAGCATCATTGCCTCATTCAAAAATGCAGCAGACACCCTTTGGGTCAAATCAGAATAAAGGAATTTCCAGAAGCAAAGCATAACAGCACTTCCATTTACATTGAAGAGAAAACGTTAGTTTTTAACAAGTGAAATACTTCTCTAGACAATGTATAGTTTAACTATAAAAAATTATAACTACACGAAAAAATACCAAGTAGAGTGTGTCACTTCAAGAATTAAACAGTAAAACTAACATGAACGCATAATACATTCATCAATTTGTAAGATTTTCATGATATTTTTTATATTCACAGATGGTGGTTGATTTTTCAGATTTCATTTGTTTTCCCACTCGATCCACTTCATTGACCTTTGAAAATGCCTTCATGTGGAACATGTTAGCGCGATTTGGAATAAAAGAAACATCGAAGAGGATATTGGCCATCACTCACCATTGTGGGAGTTACAGTCACAGCACTTGTCATTTCCAGGGAGCCTCTGCACATAGCGAATGATGGCCTGCTGGAGCTCAAGGAGGCTGGGGGAGAGGGCCTTGCCCCCTGGGCCATGCCCCCAGCCCCCGGGCCCACCTCGGCCCCCACCTCCCCCTCCTCCCCCGCCCACCCCCCCGGGGTCGTCAAATGCCTTCATCAGCGCTCCTTCCTTGCAGTTCACCAACACCGACATCCAAGCCCTCTGATCACTCTCATCCTCCGCTTGGAAGTGGTACGTTCGATTGTCTGCAGGGAATTAAGCATGGAATGAGGGTGCATGCCTGAGCACATTGACTCAATCCTATGACACGTTTTTCATGTGCTTTCATTAATGCGCTTCACTCAGGATTTAACTCTGCAAATATTCCAAATAGCTATAATAAGTCCACTTAAATGACCATTTAGTTATTTCGGAGACTACCTTGATTATTTACTCAAAAAAAGATACACCTGGGAATTTTTTTATAGTGAGATGAAGACATGAGTCAATTTTCACCAAAATTCTAAAGGTCAAGGGTCAATATTGAATCGAAATGGCATGCAATGACTGCAATCAAAAAAGCTCACCTGAACCATTACCAAACAATAGGTCTTACTTGTGCTTACCAGGGAATTGCTTAGATAGTCATGCCATCTTATTTTTACGATTTCAAGGCAATATTTGATTGATAGAAGGAACTCTGTTATGCATTATTAACAAAAATTAATAACAGGGCCCTAGGTGACCGAAATAGCCTATAGTTGGAATTCCAAGCTGGGAAAAATGTGTCATTTTTCATGATTGAGTGACAACTTAGAATATTGTCTGGCACTGACTGATGTATTGTAGCAAATGGAACATGATGGAATAGTTATCATAATGTAAATCTCCTCCGGAACATTTAAGTTCATATTCTAGCCCATCACTAAGTGACTTAAACACATCATTAGCAAGTTTTTACCATCCCGCATTTATCACCAAAGAGTAAAAACTATTACTATATGATTCCATTAGTTGTATAGTATAACTTGACAATTAAACATGAAACAATTAACTTACAGGAAATGAGGTCAAAGCACCTCCTGTCATCAGGAACCATTTTAATTTGGCATGTTAAGAGATTCACCCGGGTGGGTGGCTTGCTCTCATCTCCATGGCACACATCCAAGAAGCCTTCGCCGACCTGACATTTCCGTTTTTGCCATACCTTTATAAACAAAAAAATAGATTCTCTGTTAAGCCTAAGGCAGGAATTATTATTAGATCAAATAATTACCAGAGTTCTCTGTTGCTCCTGAACACTACTTGCCTAAAGTCCCATAATATATTTAATCCTTTAAGAGGCATGGCCATCTCCTACTTTCTACATTATGATTGTTTTTTTAATGAGCATATCAAATTTTATTTTAACGCAATTCACATTTTGCTTTCCCACTTATCCGACATAATTGTAAAAATAGTCCACTTGTCAAGAAAATCATTATTATATTCAATCAATTCATTAAATAAATTATGATCATAGGTAGTTTTATAAGTCCATCCATAGTCAAAAGAGAAGGTGAATACATGACTCTTGAAGACATATTGAAGTTTTTCCAGCAAGTAGACTTCCTTGCAAGAAGACGCCATGTTTCGGCCAAATTAGTCCATTCGAGCTTAGCATTTGTGCAAATTGAACAAGTCAAGTGCTTCGCAAATGATGGATGAACGAGAAATCTGTGCGTTGTTGAATAAACACTTTTTATGAAAGGTGAATCACCAAGGAGGCAAAAGAGCAACTTGATGAACACTATGGTGAATCTGCACCTAGGATTGGAATGGTTTTTGAGTAGTTTCAAAATTTCCAGAGTGGCCATACGAGAGCACTTGTTGCCGAATGCTCGGGATTTCCTGCTGAGATCCCGATCATCATTCCCGAAATCATTGATTAAATTTGTGATATGGTGTCGGATAATAAAAGAGTGGAGGTGCATGAGTTGGCTAATTCTGCCAGCATCTCAAGGCATCATTTGTGGACACAAAATACTTTACATCAACATTTGGACATGAAAAAGCTGTCCACATGATGGGAGCCACAGTTGGTCACAGGTAACCAAATGTGATATTTTGTAGCATGTTCCAAGGTTGGCTTGCGGCTGTTTCAGCGAAATACAGAGGTTTTTAGGTGTCGTTTCTCCACTGTGGGTGACACTTGAACAAACCACTACCGGCCTAAACCAAGGAATATTCCAAGCAATGGGTTGTCAGTGGAGATTAAGGCCATTAAATGGCTAAAACTACTTCTTCAACTGGGTAGGTTGTGACAACTGTTTTTTTTTTGGATTCTCAAAGAATAATCTTCTTTAACTATTTAGAAAATGTTTAAACTATTACAAGGACGTTCCATACACCATTATTAGATAATTTAAAAACATAGCCGCAAGGAAAATGTACAAGATTGGGTCACGAAAAAGTCTTTTTTCATGAAAATGCATCCGCTCACTCCTCCACTGTTGTGGCCCAAATTGATGGAATTACAAATTGCTACTTGTTCTCCATTCCCCTCATTTGCCAAACTTGGGTCCCTTGGAAAACTAGCTGTTTTCCAAAATGAAGATATGCCAGGTGGGAAGGGCGTTTCACTCAAACGAGGGGGTGCCCGCACAAACAATTGACTGCTTTACAGAGTTGGGAAAATCATATTATTTTGTAGGGATCAACAAACTGGAGCAAGGTTGGACAAAATTTTATACGCCTTAAAGGATACTATGCTGAAAAACAAAATGGTTTATCCCAAAAAATTAGGTAGTTTTCATATGTAAATGGATGTTTCAAGCAACCATAATATAGTCAAAATTTCTTTTTTTTAAGAGGTGAACCATGGCCCAGCAAAGTGG
Source organism: Hetaerina americana (assembly GCF_022747635.1). Taxonomy (NCBI): domain Eukaryota; kingdom Metazoa; phylum Arthropoda; class Insecta; order Odonata; family Calopterygidae; genus Hetaerina; species Hetaerina americana. The sequence continues at coordinate 1,501,639 of NW_027286763.1, forward strand.
ATGGAGTACGCCTTTCAGAATAGGTAGAAATTAGTCAAAGCCAAATGATTGCCATTTTACTGCATTATTTTAATGCAGATTATCTTTTTGAAGTTAATTTTTAATATAGTATCATCCAAAATGGTTTACTAGATACGTCCACAATACATAACATAGCACATTTAATATGCTGTCTTTGCAAGCTTATGAATGGTCTCTATTGGCTCTAGACTTGAAAATTGGTTGAATCTTAAGTTTTATATCTACCATGGCAGTGAATAGCAATTTGGATTTTTCTCGTACTGAATAACGGCAGGGTGCTGACGCCTCAATGACTTTCAACTTGGATTTTTCCATAACAATCTGACAGCAGCCCTTAGAGTAGAGAAACTTTTCAGAGTACTAATGAAAAGGAGAGGTTTGCACTATCCTCTTACATTTTATGTGGACTTCATCACCAAAACAGACCATCTGTGTAAAGTGGACTTGAACTCAATATGTTTCACAAGCATGACAGCAATGGTCTCTAATGATGGCTGTGGTTGTGCAAACGCTGCTCAGGGAAGTCTTGAAAATGGAGAGGGCCCTTGGGAACGCCAAGCAGAGACACAAAAGGCTTTACACAGCACATGAGCAACTGATTGCTAATTTCATCCGAGCATTTCCCACAGAATTGTCCTCTTATGTACTAGACTCCCAAATGGCTGGATTGTGGCTAGCCCTCATCCTTAGATAGCCTCCCCAAGGCTAGCTGAGGATGAATCTGTGAAAAAAACTTTCAAAACTGTAGTGCCTGACAGTCATTGAGTTCAACCACTCCGATGACAGCACACAACCCAGATTTAAACAGGTATTTTCAGTAAATTGTCCCATGCAACCTTTGAAAAGGATTAGTTCATTGGATAACTCTGAATCCTCAATTTACTGGCAGAAGACATTCTAGTTAGTAGGTATCGGTGTGACCCCATGGCATCCTAGTGAAAGCAAGTGTACAACAGGAAGAGGCTAAGGGAGAATGGCACTGAGCTGCAAATATTTTGCAGTTTGTCTAGTTCTAACACACTCCAAATATTTCCATTCAAAATAATGATGTGTAAATGGATAACTCAATCAAGCTTCAGCCATAGGAACATTTCACATTCTGGTATCCCAATGAGGATATACCTCTCTGCTTCTTTATTTTACTGTCATTTCACACATTTTTTTATAAACGAGATATAGATGATACAGTAATGGATGATAGGATTACCTTCCTCATTTTTCCCTCTGATTTTTTCATGAGGTATCCAACCCGTGTTGTGCCTGCTTGTTTATCACCTTGAAGCTGGTGCAAAGAATATCCACCAGTTGAGGAACCAAGGCTGCCTCCACTACCACTCGAAGTCCCGAGCAATCCACTTCCAGCTCCAGTTCCACTGGAGGTCAAACCACCACTTCCAGCAAGAGTTGTACTGCCAGATGTCATGGGAGTTAACTGGAAAGAAGTTATGTCTTGAGCTTCATGTGGTACACAGCAATTATGAATGTATAAAACCATAAACACAGTAATCAACCCCAAGATCGGTTTGGTAGGTGATGGTAGAGTTCACCCAGTACTAAGCCCTATACGGCGTGTGAAATTCACACATCAGGGTGGGGGGGGGCCAGTTCCTTCTCCCGTGCCGGTTATTGTTTCCCAGGAAGATCTGGTACCCAAAAAATCACATAGCATGGGTGGAGCTGCAGGTGCCCAGACAGGCTTGCCCGGGAATCGATCTCGGGCCCTCTGGTCAGTAGTCCAAAGCTCTACCCACTGGACTACCGTGACCCACACCATGCATGTATATCTTATTTGATTATTTTCATTGTCTAAAATAATATACTCAACAGTTAGAGAGTATTCATACATTCTAAAGACGGAACTTAAAAACTGTAGATTTTCACAAACTACATCATTATTATCAATTTATAAAAATACATTAGAAAGTATACTTACACAATTTGCATGATTAACATTAGAATATACAACAATTACCACCCTCTGGCCCAACTCCTCACAACGTATTTTAAATTTTTTCAGCAGGTCAAAAAAAGTGGACAGTCTGAAAAGTCTCCAGCCTAACAAATAAATGAGACATTTTTCATTAATATCTATTTTACAATATAGTCTCCTTCTAAGTTGATACACTGTTTTCACCAAAGCCCTTAACTTTTTTAACCCTTCCACACAATTCTCTGTAAATTAGGCATTTACATAAGTGATAACCTCCTCGTCCAATGTTAAATTTGCCGACCGCGATGGCGGTCTCCGTCTGCCATTCCAAGGGTCGCGGGTTTGATTCCCGCCTGGGTGAGTTTCCCTCCATCTAGGGCTTGGGTGTTTGTAAATGTGACCATTGTTATCGTTGTTAATAGTTCGATGTAAAGGCCAAAATGTGCTGTTTTCGGACTAATACTGAATAAATAAATAAATCTCTGTCCTTCAAGCAGGGCTCTGCGGTTAGGTAACAGGAGGAAGTCGCTGGGGGTCAGATCTGGTGAATAGGGTGAGTGGTCGACCAATTTGAAGTTTTATTCACTGAGTTTGTGACCTGGCGACCGCTGAAGGGTGTTGTCCTAATGAAAAAGCACTCTCTTCTCCTGCTTCAAATGCAGTCGTCTTTTTGCAATTTCTGCTTTCAGCTTGTCAAGTAACGACTCTCCTGTTGTTGTTTTACCTTTCTGGAGATAATCAATGGCCACAATTTCGTGACTATCCCAACAAACAGTTGCCATCACCTTCTTGGCTGATGTCCTTGCCTTTTTTGGAGCAGGTCCACCCTTTCCAGTCCACTGCTATGACAGCTCTTTTGTCCCAGGAGTTTATGATAGTGGTGAATCCAACTTCATCTACAGTTATGAATCAATGCATAAAATCTGACTCGCTTTGCTTAAACTGCTCCAAACAAGGTCCTAGGAAATGCTCACTCGAATGTGTTTTTGGCCCAAAGTGAGCAAACGTGGCTTCCAACTAGCGGAGGGCTTACTGTATGCATATCCAATTCTTCAGTCAACATATGGCAAATTCTTTCTATCCATATGCCCATACGAGGATGGTTCAATAAGTACCCGTGTTTGGCGACAATGGGCGTTCCTGAGGGAAGTCTATGCTATGAAGTGTGCTGCCATCTATCAAATGATGGTTAAACAAATTTCAGACTGATTTAAAGGTTAGTTTGGATTTGGCAGCCATTCGAGTAAGACATGTTTCATGATTTTCGCTAAGATGGAAAAAGAGCAGTATCGATCGGTAATTCGCTTTTTGTTTTTGGATGGGAAGAAATGCGAGGAGATAAAAGCATAGTTGGATGCTGTTTATGGGGACACTTCTCCATCTATGACCACAGTTAGATATTGGTTCAATGAATTTAAACATGGGCGAACATCTGTTTTTAATGAGGAGTGACCAGGACGCCCGGCAGACGTGGTTAGCGAGGAAATCATTCAAAAAGTTTACGCCATGATTCTCGCTGATCGACGAACGAAAATGCATGAAGTAGCAGAGGCCGTGGGTGTGTCGACCAGAACAGCAATTAATATTTTACATGACAAGTTGGCGATGAAAAAATTGTCGGCCCAATGGGTGCCACAATTGCTCACAATTGCCGTGCTGAGATTGCCGCCAAACTGCATGAACTACGTTATGAATTGCTGCCGCACCCCCCGTATTCACCCGATCTGGCTCCCTGTGACTTTTTCTTATTCCCTGACATGAAAATTTGGCTCGGGGGAAAAACTGTAGCTCAAAAGAGCAAGTTATCACCGAGACAGAGGCATATTTTGGAGAGTTCGACAAATCCTATTTTTTGTAGGGGTTAAAAAAATGGCCGGAACGTTGGGAGAAGTGTATCTTTCTAAAAGGGGACTATGTTGAAAATAAAAAAAATGTTCTTGAAAAAATGGTTTCTTCATTTCTAACAGGGGTACTTATTGAACCGCCCTCGTAGGCTCTGCTATCTCTCTAACCTTAATTCAATGGGCATTCAGTTACATTTGGTGGAATGTTTTGAAGTTTTAGGCCATCCAGAACACTCATCATCAACCAAGCTTATAATGCTATGTTTAAATTCATCTGCCCAAAGTTTAACAGTCATAAATGATGCTGCGGAATTCGCACACACAGCATTCAACTTGCCTTTGATTTGTGTAGGCATATTGCCTTTCAAAAACAAACATTTAATGACAGCTCAATGATCATTTTTTTCATTTTCACAAACACCATCACAACGACTGACTCAAAAGATTGTCAGACAACAACAGAGTGTCCAAAATGAGTGACATACTGGCGAGTACCTTTCATCGCATGCCCAAACATATTCCACAACTTTTGCTTATGAGTGTTGCCATTTTCATATCGAGGTCAGAAAGTTTTCAGATCACGGAGGTAAAGTAAATTCTCTACATGAGCACAAAACCCACGCTCTTCTCTCTTCCCAGCGCATGCAAATTTCAATCAAGTTACAACCTTCAAGATAGTTAAAGGCTTTGAAACTTAGATGCACTTTATGAAAAATACAATGTTGAAATAGCTGGGCTTCCTCAAAAGTTTTTAATTTCACAAATTTAGAGGTTGTCAATGGTGTTTAATGTTTTAATATAAACATTTTTGTATTGAACGTACTTTCCCATTATCATTACCCAAGCATTTACTAGCCTTGAGAATTACATATTCCCTTTAAGGCAAGTTCAAATACATTACTTCACCATGCAACTAGCCAGTCATTAACTAATTACTCTGCATCATTTCAATTTGTAGCAAATATGAATCCATATATGAGCAATCCTTTTTTAAATTTTGTCCTTTAGATGTCACTTGTTTCTTCCTGGCTGCGTGATTGGCTTAGCTTTCAGAAGACAATGCGATCTTGTACTATTCACTTGATCAAATCGTTCTCTGCCCTAGTAAAACTATGACTCCACCCTCCTAAAAGTGGCTGAAAAACTGAAAAGAATTGTACTTCCCATTTCTTAAAAAAGCAAATTTTCACAAATATAGAAAAGGAAATGTACATACATATATCCGTTTAAATTACAATGCTATTTCCGCACATATTGCGGTTCCCTTGCTTCCATTGAGCATCCAGAAGCATGGATAATCGAGAGTTAACTGCAACTACATAATTTCATTAAACAGAAAAACCTTCATAAAACCCATAGGAAGAAAAATCAACAACAAAACATCTCATGCTTCAAACATTTATGCCAAAGTGTTTAGAATTATTAACCCCTTCACTGTTCATGGATTACAAGACATAATATTTCCATCAAATTCATTTATGTCTTGAAGCCTTTAGGCTGGCATTCACAAAAATCTACCAAAATATATACATTTCGTTAAAAAAAATTCTTTTTTCCATGTTAGCAAAATGAGAATGCAATAAACAATTAAAATGTTACTTTCTTGTACTTCATTGTTTTTAATTTGATTCTGGTAACATATTTAAAAAAAAGCTTAGAACCTCTTTATCTAATCCTGGTGCACTCCGGAGAAGTGTGCGTAGCTCCAAAAGACGGCGGCGCTCTTCGTCCTGTTTCTGTCGTATTCGATGGAGTTTAGAAGAAAGATCTTGAACATACCCTCCAAAATGTTCAATGGTCTTTAAGCCATCTTGAAAGTAACTGAAAAGAAAAAATAAGTGGACCATCAAGGAGGCTGTGTGGATGAAGGACTCTCAGCTATTACTCTCAAATTAGTAAAAACATTACCAAAGGAATCGACAGTAAATAACATCAGCTCCAACCTGTTATTGAAATTACAACATGAAACAATGAAGACATGAAGTTGAATTATTATTCAAGCATGAACAATGCGGCATGATGCGATATGCCGTCATGGTGTACCACATGTAGTGGATGATGTGGTATGCCGTCAAAGGTAGAGTCATGTTTACACCTTTAGTTTCCCACCACTCTCTTGCCTAGCTGCCCCAAAGGCCTTTTCCTGACTCGATTCAATTCCAAGCAGACTCATGGCGGAGACCACTTGGGAATAAGACAATTCTTCCCAACGCTGGGATTTTTTACATTTCATCTAAAAGTAAGCTCTTTTCTTATATTTCTATCAACTCTCATACATCAAAAATAGTGTTATTTTGCCTCTATCATTCATTCAACATGCTTGTAATCACAATGCATTTTGAGGGAAAGAAGATTTCATATTTTTGTTATCATTTATTACTTGCTTAAAAATGCATGCTAAATTTCTTGATATGGTTGATTTATTTTTCCAAAGTATTCGTTTACTTTTATATAAATGAGTAATTAATAAAAAATTTACAAAGAATTTTTAACTCAATAACTATGTCTCATTTTCACTGGGTAAATTTTTGATGCTTACCATGGTAAAATTTGGAAAAACAAATTCAAGTTTAGATCTTTGATATACTTCTCTATACAATTAATTGTACCTTTATGTATTTCTATTTTGGCAGAGAAGATTTAAATTCAAACTTTTGTACAGAAATTGAGTGACCACAACAGGTTTAAGCCATTCAATCATGAGAGGCTTGGAGTTGCCCAGGAATGGGACAAATGAACGTCAACTTTGCGAGGAGCCAGGGATGTGTTATCGAGAGGCATCCTGCTCTCTGAAAAGCTGCAATTCTAATTTCAAACCTTAAATAGTGTAAATGCACTGATGCAGACAGAATCAAAGGCAAAAAAATGAAATGCGATGGGGTCATACATTTTACAGACATTGAAGCAAAGCATTGAATACTACAATTATTCCTGATATATTGCCTATTCCCTTGCCAGAGTACCAATTCAGTTCACTCGCAGAGCAAAATAATCAAAAAAGGTGACATTTCCTCATTGAAAAGTTCTTGGGCCTCCATTTCATCTCTGAAATCGGCAGTTAACCACACACATACCACTTTATTTTCAGACGGATAAGTAAGAATCTGTACATAAAGTAATCTTGAAGTTTAAAAAATGGGGAAAAAAATGTTTTGCAGGTACACAGTCTTACAAATTAAATGTTTTTCCAGAAATTAAATATTTCAAATTTTATGGGCAGATAGAGACAAAACTGAGATTTTTGAGGTTGCAATATATTTAACTAACGTTGGTTACAAATGATTATTTTGACTATCTTTTTCTCTATTTTATTTTGGGATACTATATACCCCGGGCATGCTAGCATAAAAAATCAGCTGCCTTAAAAAGTGAACATGGAATCCAAACCAATCACTCCCTAATTAATAGAATGCCAATTAAATAATGCAGAACAAAAGTGTCAACCTTTTTTTTCATACTGTAATTGCTACAATAGCAGACAGAACCAGAAGTAAGTAACACAGAATCAGAGATAACACTTCAGCAAAATATACCAAGGTAGCAAATAGCAACACTGGAAAAATATGACAGTATATCAAACATTATGATTTGAATAAATACACAAAATGCATTATGTTGTATGGTGGCTTCCCCACAGAATTAATCAGTAGTTGATCTATAAATGATGAAATGTACATTTATTAATAGGAATTTAGCATATTGCATGATTTCCCAATTCTCCTCACATACATGTACTTTAAAGTGGTAATGGTTAGTTCTTATAACCCCCTTGAAGTAATATAGCTTGGTATCATTATTTGGTTATCACAACAGACTGATAAATGCTATATACATAGTCATTTATAGTTAATTCAAATGATTTTTTTTATTCAAGAACCTTAACCTATATCATATTTGCAAAGTAACACATTCTGCACATGGGCTTCCCTAAAGTAATAAACATTAACCAGTAAAGCAATGTTTTCAAAGTCATCAGAGAATTACAAAAATAACTTTAGACCATTTGACTACAATAATCAATGCTTAAAGTATTCATAATCTTTCCATGTAGAGGTATAATTGCACTTACTTGGTCTGTGCATGGTAATACTCAACGAGGTGTTGCAGTAGCTCAATGCCCTTTTTGGTTTTAATTTCATTTACTTTGATGAGGTACTAAGGGTGGATACATGGAATGCAAGATTTGAAAAATTAGCACAAGAAGAGTAGCAAGTGATAAAAATAATTTTACCTCAGAAAGTAAACTAAAAGGAAATTCACTCGTGACTTTCCTTCACATATGTGACCAGTTTGGAAGTGTATACATAATTCAGATTATGTACGTTCTCAAAATTAGGTTAAATTTTGAAAAGATCAAGTTTTCAAGGAGAGGTACAGAGGAGAAGATAACATTGAATGAATCAATATGACTTTAAAGATTAATTAATACCTTTATCACCAAGTGGCAGAATAGAAGTAAGACTTAGGCAAACATGGAATATGTTTTTGGAAAATATTGAAATACAAAATATATCTAAAAAAAGAAAGTTTAATTTGTACTATTCATGGTATAAATTATTATCTTAATATAATAATGCTTTTTATAAGGCCTAGTAAACACAAAATTTAATTTTCAGTAAATAAACAGGCAGGCAAGTTTGTTTTTACTCATCTATTGCTTTTCCCAAGTTTCAAGATCTAGGGATAACTCACTTCACACATCTGTAACTGAAAGACCTTTCGTTCCTTGTCCATTTCATCAGCAACTTCAGCTGATGTGACCTCTGTCCTTATTAAACCAGCCTCTCTGGCTTGCTGTTTTTTCTCCTTCTCAATTCGAGCATACCTGTATGACAAGCAAACAACTTTTATAATTACCTGGTCCCACAAATGCTATCATAGATGTTCAACACATAGAACATAATAACAATCAAATCATGTGAGTAAGAGATTCTACAAGCAGCCAAAATAGTACAATTTTGTATTAAACTTTGAGTAAAAAAACTATTTAATGCACTAATTTTGAGTTCATAACAAAAATAATTAATCATGTAATTACAAAGTTGCACTTCAAAACCCTTCAATTTCTGTCCAGAGTCACAGAAGCTTTTGATAGTTTTTACTGCATGAAAAATGCATCACGGACGTTCTAATTCCTTACCGAGCTTCATATTCCTTGCACGCTCGATCAAAGGGCCTCTTGAGATCGCCCTTGACCCCTCGCAGGTCTCCTTTTAGAAGATTTTCGAGGGGAAACATCACAATGTTGTTAACATTCTGCATCTTTTATTAAAGGAACAGAAGGAAAATGTTTTAAACAAGAGCAACCTAAATTTGAATATTGCATAGAAAAAAAGTTATTAATTTTCAATTATTTTATATTAAAGTACTTACTAGTGTTTTCATGAGTGCTGATAATTCTTTAGTGACAACAGAGAACTTGATGAATGCAGCTCCAATGTCTGGTTCCTGATCTTTGCTCAGGGCAGCACTCCCCAATCTCTCCAGGGCTCGGGAAAGGTACATCTCATTGTCCACATGGGCTGTAAATAGTTACCTTTACTAATAAAAAACTGACCTGAAGGAAATTATTAAAAATACGACTGCTTCTTAATTCCTGTTGTGAAGGATCTTTTTTAGCATTGGCATTCTTAGGACGGATGCCTTCGAGACCGGAAAGGGCATAACTATAGTCGATGGCCATCCGACTTAAAATATTAATAAACAGCATCTTACATAAATAAATAAACATATGGCAGTGGCTTAAACAGCAGCATGAGATAAATATAAACTATTTCAAATCACTTGGCAATAATATGATTTACCGCATGTAGTTAAAATCACCTAATAGATAAATTTAAAATATTCCAAGACGCCAAGAGTAGCATGGGAGCAGCCAAATTCTTTTGATCAGCTATGGAATCCACTCATGCCCTGGCCTCAAATTTAAATGCCCAGCCAAAGGATGAAGGCCTACATTCTTGCCAACAACTACCAGGATAAACTTGAAGTTGATGGTGATAGCAATCCTAGCAGTTACAATTGTTATTGCACCAAATATAATCCTAAGTAATGATGCTTCAAAATTACATCACATAGGTTATCCATTTCATGATATGTGATAGCGGGCCTAAACGTTTGACTAATTGGGTGACCGTAAAATTATAAAGAAAAAAGTATAAAATATTTCAAGTTTTTTGGGAGAGCTCATGTTATCCAGATTAAAATGGAACCTATAAGAATTTGATTTTTCATTTCTCTTAAATTGTCCAGTTCCAGTTTTTCAGAAGAATTTCTCCCATACTCCTTACCATCTACGTAAGTACTAAGAGAAATAGAAATATTTCACAGTCATGGTGATTTATTTTCCTAATCCTTTACCACAATATTTATCAAAAACACAGGAATCAAACACTTGAGCCATTTAAAATGCTAATGAAATTCTTAATATTTGTGTAAAAACCACAAAATGGAACTGGTCATTTGACTCCAAGTCCTAAGTTATTTCCCCTGTGGATGGTGAGGGACTCTGACACACCTCCATAACTTTTGAAAGTTTCTGGGAGAGTTTTGGTTCGATAATTATATTTCTTCAATGTCACATATCACCTTCGAGCATTCATCATATAACTAACAAAAGTACCTGAACTAGTTCACAAGATACACGTTGCTTGACTGCACAAGTTACTAAGTAACATATACATTTTTTCAGAACCTCTTGGCCTGTTTTTCTTAAGATTTTCTAAAAGATATTATTTTCAGTTCATGTCATTTCTCAATATCATTATTATTAGGTAATCTACCTGCTAAGGTAGGTTTTTGGATGGACACAGCTTCCAATATAAACATTTTGTGACTCCTAGCAAAACACAAAATCCATCATCCTACTCTATATCAGGTCCCTCTTCATCTCTGAGTACTTTCTTCCTCCCTTCATCCCGTCCAACATCCCTATCCTGTTCCTTCCCTTTCCTCTTTTGCCCAACATTCTACCCTCTATCACAGTCTTCAACATCCCGCTGCCGGTCAATACACCCTTCATCCACTTTTCCTGCCTCCATTGGATTTCTCCCGAAAAACCCCTGTCCTCACCCACCATACAAAGTACTTCCTCATTTGTTTTCTTCTCTGTCCATTTCACCTTCTCCATTCTTCTCCACACCCACATTTTTAAAGCCTCCAATCTACGTCTATCCTCCTGCTTCAATGACCACGTTTCAGCGCCGTACATAGCTACGCTCCATATCAAAGTTTTTACGAGTCTTTTCTTAATATCCTTACTCAACGTCCCTCTCCTCAGCTTCCTCCTCTTTGTGAAAGCCTCTTTGCCTAGCGCAATTCTTCTCCTTACGTCCCTACTACTTTGACCGTGTTGGTCCAAAACACTTCCGAGATACGTAAACTGTTCTACCTGCTCTAGTTTTTGCCCTCCTATTTTAATGTTTAGCTTAGCCTTTTTCTTTCTAGAAAATCGCATAACCTTTGTTTTATTAATATTGATTTTCATCCTATACCTGTCGCACTGAATATCCAATTCACTCAGCAATGCTTGCAACCCCTTGGCTGACTGACAAACTAAAGCTTGGTCATCAGCAAACCTAACTGATTTTACGAATTCCCCACCCACTTTCATTCCTACCTCCAGTTCTTCCCATGCCTCTTCGATCATTTCCTCTGCATACAGGTTGAACAGCAACGGTGATAATGGATAACCCTGCCTTACACCCCTTCCTAACACTGCCCAACTGGACTCCGCGTCCCCCAGTCGAGCCTGAGTGGTCTGAGATATTTTAAGGTTGCGGATTAGCCTCCTATCCCTCCAATCTATTCCTATTTTCTGCAATATACTCATTAGTTTTTCCCAATTCACTCTGTCAAACGCTTTTTCGAAATCAATGAAACAGGCAAATGCCTCCTGGTTGTGTTCTACATTCCTCTCGATTAATAATCTCATTACTGCAATGGCATCACGCGTACCTCTCCCCTTCCTAAACCCAAACTGATCATCCCCTACGTAATCATTTACCCTACTCTCTATCCTTTTGTTTATGATCCGGAGAACAACTTTAGCTGCATGGGATATCAAACTTATTTCCTGCAGTCCTCACATGATGTAGCTTTTACCTTTTTCGGAATAGGAACTAAAACTGATCGCACAAAGTCTTCTGGCAAGATTCCTTCCTCATGGATACTACGAATCAGCCTATATAGCCTCTTCCGCCCACATTTTCCTAAACATTTCAGTAGTTCCGCAGGAATGTTATCCTCCCCCATGGCCTTAAGCTGCAGAAGTCTCCAGAAATATTTTGCTCATTCAATTCAGCAAATGACTCTGAGGCATAACAAAGGCGATTTTACAACTTTTATAATTCAGTCAAAATAAAAAAACAATGCAATTGCTATCCACATGTTGGAGGGAGCACAAGAGATATAGACTAATCAATCACAAAAAATAATTATAGGGGTTAAAGGTCAGGCATTGATAATTCTATATTTTCTTGAACACTATTATGAAAGAAATCTCCCTGGGTAAGTAATTGCTAAGGAAATTAGCCACAGGAAAGATTATTACTATTTACTTAATACAAATCCCATATGTGAGCATATTAAGAACAATTTTAATTCATTGAGCTATCTTCATTAAGATAATAGGTATGGTCCATTCAATTGATAACTTACATGCAGTTGTCTCTTAATATTCATACTTAAAATAGGGAAACAAAATATGGAAAATGTAGTGCTAGGTGTCCCACATAAATTTCTTTGTTATGGGTTCACAAATAATCACTTTCTCAACTTTTACGCACTTAAACTTTCCTTGCCTGTTTCCCCATTACAATTTCTTTGCTCAGTCTTCCTTCAAATACACATGCGCCCATTTTTGATTAGTTTTCACCTCTCACTGTGGTCAACCCTTTACCTTACTGCGGTCAGATTTTACCTTTCCTGCATGAAACTGTTTCTTTATTGCTCTATTAAGGTTTTTGTTCCTTCTCATGTATGCCTTCTCTACGAGGCATGTGTCTTTCCTATTTCTGTCTTATTTTTCCTTTTCTATTAATGCCAATTTTAAATTTTTGTCCAACCCATCTATCTATCAATGATTACCTCATTGAATTAGGGTATTTCAATTAGGCATTGATTGATATTGGTAAATTTAACTCTTATTGCTCCCAAATGTAATCATTAATCAATTATTTCAACTCACGAGAGGAAATATGTTTTGAATATTCCACATAAGCTTGCATTTATTCCTTGTTTTTGTGCATATTTGAGTGAAAAATACAAAACATAAACAATTACAATTACTGTAATTTTAAAGATAACTAGAATGCAATGGAAGTCTTTTGCATTTATATGTATGACTATGCAAATTAATGACTTACTTTCTTCAATGGCTAATATATATTAATTTCAACAATTTAGAAAGAGTGGCATCATCAGTAAATCAATTCAAACACATTTTGGAATAATCAAAAGACGAAATACTACCTTGATCAAAAAGTTCCCGGAATAACCACCGTGTGGCGCTCCCATCGTTCCGATTTGAGTTCTGTTTTTTTTGTTAAATTGGTACATCTGTTGTTGATATTCCCTTTAAATCTTAGTGTCATAACTTGACATTTGCAAAAGTTACGGTCGGTTTTCGGTATGTCCATCAGTGCTTCCTGCGATTTTTCCATTTCTTCCTCTCGGCTGCTAAAACGCGTTCCCCGTAATGGTTTTTTAACTCGATTGAACAGAAAGAAGTCACAGGGAGCCAAATCAGGTGAATTTGGTGGCTGTTGGATGGTATTTGTTGCATTTTTCGTCAAAAAATTACGAATAATGATAGCACTGTGCGACGGTGCGTTATCATGGTGCAAAATCCACGAGTTTTCTGCCCACATTTCTGGTCTCTTTCGGCGAATTGCTTCACGCAAACGTCTCATAACGCCCAAATAATACTCTTTGTTTACTGTCTGGCCTTCTGGAAAAAATTCATGATGCACTACACCGTTGTAATCCATGAAAACCGTCAGCATTGCCTTCTTTTTTGACTGAAAACGACGTGGTTTTTTTGGTCTCGGCTCATTTGGTGAACGCCATTCACTTGCCTGATGTCTGGATTGCGTGTCGTACTCATAAACCCACGTCTCGTCTCCAGTAATGATCCTTTTGATGAATGTGGGATCGGATTCAGCCTCGCAAATCATGTCTTTTGCGACGTCAACACGGTCTCTTTTTTGCATGAAATTGAGGTCTTTTGGCATGCTACACGACGGAAACCCAAATCATTAACCACAATGTCTTGGGCGGATCCATAGGCAATGTTCAAGTCCTCCGCTATTTCTCTGATGGTTAATTTGCGGTTATTGACCAACATTTCTTTTACTTTATCAATTTTTTCACCGACTTTCGATGTCGATGGTCTGCCACTGCGTTCATCATCTTCGATTGACTCACGACCACTTCTGAACCGCTCGTGCCACTGGTAAACGACCGTTTTTTTTAGAGAATCGTTGCCGAAACACTTTTCCAACATTTCCAACGTCCGTGCGCCACTAAATCCGTTTTTTACGCAAAATTTAATACAAGTTCGTTGTTGCAAATTTAAATCCATTTCTGAAATTGTAAAAAATCGCCAACACACACAGAGATAGATGTACTCTTGGCTACGTAACTTTTGCAAATGTCAAGTTATGACACTAAGATTTAAAGGGAATATCAACAACAGATGTACCAATTTAACAAAAAAAACAGAACTCAAATCGGAACGATGGGAGCGCCACACGGTGGTTATTCCGGGAACTTTTTGATCAAGGTAGTATACTACCAGATATTTCTTAATTTCTCCAATATAATAATGCAAATAAATGATACAGGTATCACTGAATTCAGCACTACTATCAGTATAGAGGGTAAATCCTTTCCCTTACTATATACACGCAATGAATTTTAAGAGATGCAAAATTAGCAAGCAACAGTCACTTTAAATCTCAAATTTATTTAGGGTTAATAACTTTAATGCCCCAATCCAAAGAAAGTACATAATAACCCTGAAGGTTGAGGTACTGATGAACTCACAAAGTACAATAATATGTGGCACATCAGTTAGAAATATTTACTATTGATACCTAAAACTAGCATGCAAGACAGGAATTCTACAAGTAAGCAGAATTTCATGCCCTAAACACACCAGATTTTATAAGTAAAATTAATTAATAAATAATACAAAAATAAAAAGTAGCCTTTAATGATGGGAATTTTTAATTTTTCATAAATACAAATACAAAAACTAATTGAAACACTCATGAAAACAGCAGATATATTTTATTTGATACTATGCTAGCACTTTTGAGTAATTACATGCATACTCAGCAATTATTTCCCAATTTCAAGGAAACTTAAATTTTCAATATACTGAACGTTAGTTTGTACACATACACCTCCATCATTAGAGCAATAGGGACAAACTACATCAATTATATCATTTAATTAATAACAAGATATACAAATGATAATGAATACCATAAATGAAATGATCCACTCATGTATGTTTAATCAAGTATTAACACATCGCCCAAAAGCATACAAACAAATGCATAGACTCCAATTAAGTTTACAATCAGGGGAATAGACTTAAATATGCAATAAATGCCAATTCATATTCATAAGGGACTCAATAATAATTGAAAACTACTTAATAATTTCACCAAATCAAGCTTTTTACAAAGACATTTAGGAATTATAGTCAATTATTACAGGAAAATGAACATTTACCTCAGTCAAACAAGGTCAAGTTTCCAGCATCAAAGATTTGTAATTGAAAATGGATGCTCTGAAGAAATGATTCTAATGCTATTTACCACAGAGAAAATTCACACTAAGAATTTAAATAAAAAATGTCCGATTACTTACAATTGCCACTGTTGTGAATAGCTTTCACGGCCTTTTTCATTTTCGTGAGGCCATCTCGATCAAAGTCAAGTGTCTGTAAAAATAAGCATTGAATCAATCAGATAATTTATTTTTGCTGTAAATTACAATTATATTTGAAACCCTTTCAGAGTCTTGACTAACTGAACAATTTAACAAAGATAAGAACCATTGCAAAATACTAATCCACTAAATGCAAATGCTTAATACCTGATATAGACACAAAAATATGGATGTCCGAAGTCAGTGTAGCAAAGAATAAGTCATGAATATTTAAGAAGCAAAAGATGACTAACAATAATAATTTTCCGATACAAAGGTTGCATCAATTTTTAAAAGAATGACATCTTCCTCAAGCTGAAAGCAATAAAGTTCCTCTGGAATGTTTCATTTCAATTTAATAAGTGCATTTTTAGGGTTTTCTCGAAAAATATCCGCTTATTACAGGCCTTAGGCGACAAATAAGTTTCCAAATGTTATGCAATTGTTTTACAATTTGGGAGGCCTATATTAATAAGGATGTGCAATATCAATCAGGTGTATTCTGGAATTAATGCAAATAAATGGGCATGAGATGAATTCTCCAAATGGGAATGTTAATGCATTCAATTACACGTCATGCCTTTGTATGTAAATGAAGAAACACTTCTGAAACATGGCTTGATGAACAGAGATGGGGTACCGTAAATCAATAATGATGCCATTACTAATCATGGCAATTTTGATGAAGTACTGAATGCAATCAAAGGTATTAAAAATCAAAAAAGGCTGTTGGTTTTAATAGTATTCTTTCCTACATTATAAAGAATTTTAAAAACATTCTCATAGAATTATTGTTCCGTGGAATATCAGTTTAAAAAATATATTTTCCGGTATTATGCATCTACACCTCGGCTCTCATTTCAAAAGGCAACCTACTCACTTTCAACATGGCTTTATGACAAAGAGATCTGCAACAATTATTTTGGCTACCTTCACTGATTACATGGAGACTACTATGGACAGAGGTTTTCTTTATTCCTCTTAAATTTATTTCACTCATTTTTTGCAAGATAGAAAACAATGCATGGCACAGAAATGCAGTTTTAGGGGATAATACAGCATTTTCCAGTGTGTCTAAGGGCTTAAATTGTGTTCCAGTTCTCTTTTTAACATTTTTCACTGACAACTTATTCATGATTCAAAGTGCTTAATATTAGTTGATGATGCATTAGTGTACCAAATAGCAAGCAATCAGAATGACTGCTCTTTACTGAAAATTGATATACAAAATCTAAAAGGTCGAAGGAAAACTTGCTGTATTCCTATGTTGGCCAGTGATCTGTTATGTCTTTTTCAAGGAGGTTGAATGTAACTAAATATGCTTATGCTATAGAAGGATAAAATTTAAAGAGAACTATTGAAATTAAAGACTTTGGTATTATCTTTAATTCTAATATTACTTTTTTTAATCATATATTGGACACCACATCATTTGCATTTAAAATGCCAGGACATTTATGCTGAATTTCAAAATATATTATGCAAGAAAGCTAGTGCCATTTTTCATGCATTATATTTAGCAACTTCATTCACCCTGTGATTATATTTTTATTTTGGGTGAACATTAAAAACAATACATAAATAAAAAAACATCGGTCACAAGCTTTAACCTCGCAGACTGTTGCGTCACGCGCACGACTACAAATACATGTGACATTGTATGTACGGTTTTTCGTCACAAAATCTTGTTCACTCAAAGCCCCCAAAATTTCGGAGGGTAAGAGGCCGCCTCGGTAGCGTAACTGGCAACAGAAATCGGCCGAAAATCGAGGGATCCCGACCTAAGCGAATAATTTTTACAACTTGCGATTGGGCATAACGGATGAACATATATTCTACATTGAAGTCGCAATGACTATCGTATGGGGAGAAGGTGTATTGGAGACAATAGAAGTTATCACGCCAAATCCCCGAGTTACCTTGCATGAACTCTTTTTTCACAAGGGTTAATTGAAGTTTAGTGAATGCTCATTTTCAGAAATTACCACCAAATTATACATTAATAACGTCCCATTTACAGTTCAATGATGTTCAAAAAATGCCACTTTCG
This sequence comes from Hetaerina americana, assembly GCF_022747635.1. Taxonomy (NCBI): domain Eukaryota; kingdom Metazoa; phylum Arthropoda; class Insecta; order Odonata; family Calopterygidae; genus Hetaerina; species Hetaerina americana. Next base: position 1,519,424 of record NW_027286763.1, read on the forward strand.
AAGCACATTATAAAACGTGCATACGTGATTGTACAAGTACATATACGTCGCTAAAACCGCAATTACTCGCACCTTGGGCGTGCACGGTCGTAAAAATAGACTTTCAAAATGCGGATGCAGACGTCACCAGCATAATATTCGGGTTCTTTCGAGCACGAGCAGCGGAAAGAGTCCAGACAGAGAGTCGTCGGCGCTAAGTTAACCAGGGTCGGCACTCTTAAGAGATATCCGACCCGCTTCAAGACGAGGACGACGCTCAGATGTGAAAGCCGCATTGCTCCGCGAGCCGACACTGAAACGGAAAGGGGAACCTCTTCCTTTTTTCCACATAAGCCATGCATGCGTAGGAGGGAGGAGGCAGACACTTGGGTCGCCGCTTCGCAATCACGCTCCACGCCTACTCGGGCAACTTACCTGACGCAACGTCATTTAGCGCCAAGGGAAGTGCGTGAGGGCCGGGCATGCTTAGAAATCCTCCTCTTTAGGAAGAAGATAAGACGCGCCAGGCATCTTCAAGAATTACACTGGCCAGCACATAGAGGGGACCCGATGACGAGAAGGCGTTAAAACAGAAGTTCTGCCTCGTTGGGTAATAGAGGAAATATGAAGAGGAACTAAGAGTCAATTCTTCTTGTATATTTACCGGACACGCTACTTGTTCCTTTACTAAGCTAATTCATTGTATGGGCCAGTACTTAAAATGCCATTGAAAATGTTATCTCAACGATAAAAGTTAACACTTGATAATATCATCATCATCAGTATTTCAATCCTAAGATTGGTTTACTGCAGCGCTCCATTCTTCCCCATTTAGTGATAATTCCTTCACCCTCTGAGAGCTTCCCTGTTTTACGTCCTTCTTAATTTGCCCTACGTACTTGTCTCTTGGCCTTCCTCACGGGATCTCTCCTTCTATTTTTCCCTCTATTATGTTTCTAACTAATCCATTGTCCCTCAAGGTATGTCCAATCCATCTATTTCTTCTTTGCCGTAGAGTTGCTCCATTTGGTCCTTTCCTCTTCTGCTCTTCTATATAATTCCTCGTCCTTTGTCCCTACAGATTTTAATCTTCAGCATTCTCCTCCAGCACCATGTTTCAAAGGCTTCTCTTCTTCGTTGGTCCACTTTTCCAATATTCCATGTCTCCGATCCGTAGAGCGCCATGCTCCCATGAGAACGTTTTGACGAACTGCTTCCTTGTTTGAAATCTTATGTTATTTGAAAATAGCATAATAATATAAAAGTTTTAAAAAATCAAACCACCGATGCAGAATTACAGAAAATCGACTTTTCAACACCTAGCAGTAAAGATCAATCCAAGAGTACGACGAAAAAGAAGAAAATTGATGAATTAAAAAAAGAGCTTCTTCTAGGACTTCTTTCGACCGTCAATCCAAGAGTAAGTTCCAATACGAAATAATTTCTCGACGGTGATACAAATGGCGGGAAGACAATTAAAAACTGGCAAATTATGACTTTTAATTGAAAAATGAAATAGCGTGGCAAACCAACACGCAAAGCCTACACTAATACTCCGCAAAAAAATACATGCGCCCAGCAAACACTCAGCATCACCCCAGCAGCGCCTAACGAAGGGTAAGCCATTGGCCGATGAAGACCACACAGCTCCGCAGGCTAGCTTTATACCCTCTCCTCCATTGATCGCCCAATGACCACATTGATAATGAAGACACATTCCGAAACTACGGTCGCGGACGATGACTAAGAAACAGTTCATTTCAAAATCGAACGTTTCCAAAGGTTTTTACGTCTAGAAAATTCTTTCCTTTTTCTACTTTAATGCAGGTGAATTAATTATCCTTCAGGCCATTGTACTACAGGGTGGTCGACTTAATACAACCGGAGAATTCACTACGCTAACTAAGAATATCGAAAACTAAGTCCCTCACATCCAAATTAGTAATTATTATTATCAATATAGGTAATCTAACGGTCCCGGAAGGTTTTAGATGGACACGCTTACAAACGGCACTGCGGCAACTCCCCTTGTTTTTCTCAAAAAGACACCACCAAACATCCTGCTCTATAACAAGCCCCTCTTCATCCGTGTGTACTTCCTTCTTCCCTTCATCGCACCCAACATCCCTATGCTATTCCTATGCCCACTTTCTCGTTTCCTTGACATTCTCCCCTCCAACACAGTCTTCACCATCCCACTGCCGATCAATATGCTTTGCATTCACCTTTGCTGCCTCCTTATGATTTCTCCCAACAATGCCCTCTCCTTCCCACTCCCAACAATGGCCTCTTCTTCACTTCCTTGAAAAGCACTTCCTTATTTGTTTTCCTTTCTGCCCACTTACCCTTCTCCATCCTTTTCCACACCTGCATTGCAAAAGCCTCCAATAAACGCTTATTATCCAGCTTCAATGACCATGCTTCCGCGACGCACATAACTACGCTCCTTAATCAAGCTTCGACGAAACTTTTTTTAACATCCGTACTCGATGTCCCTGTTATCAACTCCCTCCTCCTTGTGAAAGCTTCTTTGCCTAGCGCAATTATTTTCCTGATGTCCCAATTACTTCGAGCTTTTTCACCAAACCACTTCCGAGATACGTAAAATGCTCTACCTGCTCTAGTTTTTGCCCTCCTATTTTAATGTTTAGCTTAGCCTTATTCTTTCTGGAAAATCGCATAACCTTTGTTTTATTAATATTGATTCACATCCCATATCTGTTGTTCTGACTTTCCAATTCACTCAGCAATGTTTGCAACCCCTTGGCTGACTGACCAACTAGAGCTTGGTCATCAGCAAACCTGATTTTACGAATTCCCCGCCCACTTTCATTCCTGCATCCAGCTCTTCTCATGCCTCTATAATCATTTCCTCCTCATACACGTTGAACAACACCGGTTATAATGGACAACCCTGCCTAGTCCTAATTGTATTGTATATAGTATTCCTTTCGATTAGTGATCTCATTACTGCAATGGCATCGCGCGTGCCTCTTCCCGTTCCCAAACCCAATCTGATAATCTCCTTAGTGAAGATTTGCCCTGCTCTCCATCCTCCTATTGAGGATCCTGAGAACTTCTTTAGCTGCGCGCGAAATCATAATTGATGTCCTGTAGTCCTCTGCTACACACCGCTGCCTTTCCCCTTTTAGGAATAGCAACTAACAATGATCTAAAGATTCTTCCAGCCAGATTCCGCTCTTATCAATGCTGCGAATCAGTCCATATAGGATAGATATATAGATATAGATATATAGCATATAGATATCCATCGCCATCGAGTAAAGCCTAAACCTAAGCCATCTTCATCTATGTATTCTCTTACGTCATATTCTCTTCCTTTGTGTAACCTTAAGTTCCTTACCATACGTTCTTCTATACTATATATTGTGCTTCCATCTTTCTTGCACATGTCCTGGTTCAACTGGTATGTTGCCCGACTTATCGTTAACTGTTAACACAGATCCTCCCTTCTTACTTCCAAATAGTGAGTTAATCTTCTTGTATCCAATTTCACACTTCCTCTGCAAACTTTCCATATCCTCGCACTGCCTCTTCCACCACGCTTCTTTCGCTCTGTTTATTGCCCGTCTCAATTTTTTTTCATTCTTTCTACTTCCTTCTGCGTAACGCTGTGTTTATATTCTTCCATTTACTTATCTCATCTATATTCCGAATCATCTCATCCGTGATCCATGGTGTCTTTGTCCATTTCCTACTAAAAGTTCCTATAATTTACATGCGATTTCCGATTTCCCTTTTTGAAATATTTCCATTTTTCCTCTATCGTACCTTCCCTCACTCATGATTTTCTCCACGGTCTGCTGACACTCCTTCATTGTCAATCCAGTTAATGCTTCTGGGTTCCATTCCAAACCAGTCATGAAAACGCAAACACTATTACTTTTAACGGATTCACTCGGCATCAAAATCGTAGTAAAAACTAAGTTTAGCTTCTGCATTCCAATGCTTTTAGATGCTCCTTTCATAGTTTTACCTGACATTGACATGCTCCGCCCGAAGGTTATCCCAAAGAGTTTTGGCACCATAGAACCTTATTTAGGAAAATCTAAGAAAATTTCTATACGTTTCCAAAGCTAATCTTTGTTTACCCAGTTACCCTAGGGTACAAATAACGTTAAAATAAAACCACTAAGGTCAAGCCCGATGTTCTGATTGATATTAGAGGGTAGAGCCCACTAATACAGAATAGCCATTTATTTTATTGATACCCATTTCTAACTTTTGCCGTCAAGCACGCGGTCAATTTGCCGACTTTTCCCAAAAATTATTGGAATCGCAAACGGGAATCCCCGATTCGCATTTCATTTTACCTTATTTTATAATATCGGCGATCGACTCGATTTTTTGAAAGAAACTGAACATTTACCAACATTTTCCCGACAGTGTGTCCACCCTGTTGATATTAATCCAAACAGCGTGCCAGATTCACACATAAGCAAGGGTAATGATGAGGGGTCATCTCCTCATTCCCTGCGCCGCCCGCGGTTTCCCTGGAAGATGTGGTACACGACAAGATCACACGGCTCGGGTGAAAACGAGGCTTCCCCGAGACGCCATCCAGAGTCGGCGAAAATATATAAACATTTTTAATGAAGTACTACCACTAGGAAACGCTCCTAGTTTTATCCAGCGCAATAACGTTTATAGGCTGTACATTCTCCCATTTAAATAATCATTGCAGAAGGTTTTCTTTGTTCGCAATGAAAAGTTACTTGGAATGCATGGAAAAATAATTGTGTGCGTCCATTGAATAAAAATTCCCGAATATACGCGATGTTCTCCACTTTAACCGGTCAACGTGATCTCCCTGACTACGCCTGGATTTCACGGATTGACGAGTACCTACACCTGCCCACCCTATGTAAAGAATAAATTAAATATTTCAAAGAGGGCAATGCATTTTTGGCGGACCCATCAAAAGATTACTGAATTCAACTAACTCAAAATAACTTCCAAGTGGTATGGTTTTCACGAGAACTGCGTGCGCTGGGCTTCCCTCGCTGAGGGAAATATTCCGAAGTTGCGGAGCCCATGGAGGGTTTCGGGGGAGATATTTTATTCAGAAGACTAAGTGGATCGATCGGATGCGACACAAGGGATTGGGAATGGAATCCTCGCCAATTCATGCCAGAGGAGCACGTTGTTATAACTGCGTAAAAATAATTCAACAAATAAAAAGAACAAACTCGTGGTAATGTACCACCATATGATGTATGTCCGATAAATACGCGAACTGATGCCATAAAAACTTTATTTTGCAAAATTTGGTCTATACATCGATTTTTTCCCCTTCTTCAAAGTACTCTCCATTCGTTGCTGTGCACTTATTCCATCTTCTTTTCCACTGTTTAAACAACCCTTGAAATTTCCAGGCAGTTAGGATTTTTAGTTTTCTCGTCGTTTCTTGCTTTAATGTGTCCACATCTTCTCAGTGATGTCCCCTCATCACATTTTTGGAATAGTGAAAAGTCGCAGGGGTCGAGATCTGGCGAATAGGGAGGATGATCAAGGATGGTGATTGAATTATTCGCCAGAAACTGGCGAGCAATCAATGCTGAATGTGCATTGGTGCATTGTCATGGTGTGAAGGATCCATCCATCATGTTTGGTAGTAAAATAGTGTGCACTGTTGATTTTCCTCAATTCACTTCATCAGCTATCATTCGGACAGTTTTTCGACGATCGGTAAGGACAAGGGACCGCACACGATCAATGTTGTCGTCAACACAGGTGGTTGAAGGAGTCGTCCCGGCCTTGCGTCAACCGTCTTGGTGCCTTGTCGGCCATCTTTAAAATACACAATCCACTTGAATACACGGATGTTTTTCCTTCAGAGCATAATCACCGTAAACAGCCGTCAACATCTCAGTAATTTCTTGATAACTTTTACCACACTTCACCAAAAAACATGGTGGTGATTCGTTGCTCCGTGTTTTAGTCAATTTCCTTTGTTGACAAACAGTAAAAACAAGGACAGCAGAAACTAACATAACTGGCAGCATACGCACAGCTCGACAATCCGCCAAGCACAGGTGGCTCATTGGGTCTCAGGCAACTGGCGCCACTAGTTGGCGGGACTATAGTCCGCGTCATGGCCGCCAGATTGCACCAATTCGCGCATTTATTGGACAGACCTCGTGTACACCACTAAGGACGTGATTCGCCCAAAATTAGAACAGTAAGACTTCCAAAATTAAAACTGCCCAATGGCAAGAATAAATTTTAAACTAAAATAATATTGATGGTGGACGCGTTAACATTCATTTTAATGGTGACCATTAAAATGAAAGATAACGCGCCCGCGATAATCAGTTATTTTTCATTTGGGAGCTGTTCCAAACAGTCTTTTTCCTTCCCTTCATTGCCTATTCATTTTAAATTACATTTTAATCGCCCTCATCATGCATTACATTTCATCTTCCAGCAAGTTACTCAAATTAATTTCTAACTATTCCATAATCTAATTAAATCTTACAATGTACGCGGATTTTTTTTTGCGTTTATCATATAAGTTGTACACTTACTTTCCTTGTCTTTTTCAGGCTTCCAGCTATTCCCGATTCTTCTTTTTATCCATTCACCGCATTTATCGAGTTTCAGAGATCTCGTATTTCCTCCTCTCTACAATTTCAGTACTTCCTATTTAACTTTCGCTTGCTTCCCAACAATTCCTTCCTTCACACTTTCCGGATGTGACATTTTGATTTCATCTATGCTCCCATCTATCGCTACCATAGTACGAGGTCATCCGGAAAGTAGTACCCGTTCGTGAAATAAAGACACAAAAGTAAATATTAACAAACATAAAAAATTTTATTTGAAAGAGGATACTTTAAACTACTTCTCAACATAATCTCCAAGCAAATTAAGGCATTTGTCATAACGTGTGACAAGTTTCTGTATTCCTGCTGCATAGTCCTTCGCCGCCAGCTCATTGAGATACGCGAGGGACCCATCTTGCACAAATTTTTGCATAATGCAGATGGTGTTTAACAATTTCATGAACAATTGTTCGAGAAACATTGGGAAAATGCTCACAGATGCCATCAATTGTGACGCGCCGATCGTTCCTCACGAATTCGTCAACTGAGCTCACCAGTTGGTCTGTAATGACAGACGGTCTCTCCGAACGCTCATCGTCGTGTGTGTTCCCCCTCCCCATGTTGAAGTTGCGACACCACCGCCGAACAGACGACTCGTCCATTACATTGTCTCCATACACCTCCTTTAATTGGCGATGAATATCACATGGGCGAACGTTTCTTGCATTGAGGAATTTAATCACTGCCCTCACTTCACAACTGGCGGCGTTCTCAATTTTTTTAAACATTGTAAACAATCACAGAAACAACACAGGCAATGCTAGCGTCACGCAACTTGGCTCAGAGAAGGCAGACAAGCCACTGAAGCTATCTGACCTCGTCCAGCGGCTACTCGCGTCGTCAGCACTTCATGCGGCACGAACGGGTACTACTTTCCGGATGACCGTCGTATCATGCTTTACCGAAGCTGTTCCAAGCGCTCTTCGGGTGACAAGAGTTTGCTCAAGTTTTTAGGCACTTTCACTACTCTGGGCATCAATTGTTTAGTCATTTCCTTTAATGTTATGTTTCTACTTTATGATTACTAATTTGTGGCCACAGGCAAAGATTGAAACCCGGTACTCATTTCAATCTGAATTATATCTTTGCAAGAATGCAGCTAATTGAAGCAGCAAGGATAACGAAGTCATTCGATACATTTTCATACAAATTTCACCACATAATCACCTACCTTATTTTTTCTACCCTGCCAGTGATTTCCACCAAAGCGTTGAGAGAAAGCATGAAATTGATTTCTGATAAAAGAACGAATCACACTGAACAACCACAAGGAGTACCAGTTGTTCTATCGTGATTTATACAGGACGCAAAATAGAAAAATTTGGCGGACATATTTTTTCATTCCCTTATTTTGTCGTTTCAAAGACGGGATCGGGATGGTACGATGGCTAACGTACAGGCTTCCCTCCGAGAGGGCCCGGGTTCAAATCCAGGAGACAACAAATATTCTTCAGTGGTATCCCGATCCCTACTTGAGGTGATTTGTGAAGGGCACTTTGAGTGACTACGACGTCCTTCGGATGGGAAGTTTAACTGCGGGCCCCTTGGCGCCTTTCGTCAAACAGACCAGGCTAATGCTGACGCCGGGTTTCTCTCCACCATTCCTTTCCTAACCATCCCTGATGGCGCAAATGACCTCAGATGTAAGTCGCCTCCCATAACAACTACTACTACTCCTTTCTTAGAGCCTGGATTCTCTTACATGTTGCTGTAACAAGCATTTGATTGAAAAATTAATGATTGAACAAAAGGCATTGCTTTGTTATCTAAGGAGAATAATACCATCCGTAAATATTGTTTTACGTGTATTCATCACCTACAAATATCCTTCACCCACGGACTGAAATCATACGCCAACCGGGTAATTCTTTCGTATTCACTTCGTATCGTATATTTAGTATTTTTTTTTAATGCATGCATCGGAAACTATACTTAGTTTTGTCATTTAAGCTTTTCCACCGAAGGTTTGCTCGAAAATAGTCAATTCAGAAATGCCAATTCTTTGCAATTTTCTCTATAAACTACATGCATACATACACACTCTAATTGGGGGCATTTTTCCCTCAATACCACTTTAATTAGATTATTTAAACAGAGACATTAAGAGTTTCACCAAGTGGGTAATAGCTGAGCCGCAACTGGAGATGGAGATTCATACTGAATCGGAAAAATACTTCTTAATTACCGTTCTTAGCATTACACGGGATGCAGAAATTTAATTACAACACTGCACTAAACTGTAGTATATTCAGATATTATAAAAACGCCATTAAATTTCGATAAACCGTGGGGCGCGTAAAGATTTTTCCGAGATGTATTTGACTATAATTTGCTAACATACATATAAATCAGACTTTAGACAACAAAAAAAATGTTAAAAATAAACGCGTGACAGGCCTACGGATGGCCTATGGCCTAATATTTACTGGAGTCACCAAGACACTTCCCGGATGAAAACGACGACCACATATGCGAGAGATAAGTTTCACGGATAATGCGGTATCCTGGAGTCGACAAGATAACCTCTCTATGAGAGACAAACAAACCGACACCATTAAAAGCAAAACATTTGAAACCTTAACTTATCATGCTAGAAACTTATCAGGACAAAACTACATTGAGTAAATAAAAGTAATTCAAATGATTTGCTAAAACCAATATTTCTCACTATCCGTTCAGGAATTACTTAGGCATAAATATTTTTAAAATAGCCAATTTTTTTAATTGTTTTTTTCATCAAGATAAAGATTTATATAAAATGGAACGGCCTATAATTTTTTAGCGCAGTAACTGGCTGCGCAATCCAGTTTCCTTCTTATTCGGATACTACATAGCGAGCACTGTTTCACAAGCGAAGAAGAAGAGAACTATTTTTCTGTTAGAAAAAAAACACCCAAGGATCATGTTTAGATAACACCAAATAAAAAAAACCCTGGCTAAATAATCACGTCAGCGTTTTAGAAGTCCATACACAGGATGAGAAATAACTGAAGCCCCTTCAGCACTAACAAAACACATAAATGAGGATGAACCTCACGGCCGTAAGAGGATTATCAAAAATGGAGCGAAATATATACTGGAGAGAAAGAAAGAGAGAGAGAGAGAGAGAGAGAGAGAGAGAAAAACACAAACATCCCTTTTGCTGCTCCTAATTGGATCACGGGGTTGTTGCATCCCTGGAATTTCGAGTGTTAAATGCTAAGGTCGCCCGCGGTGACGTACACTGCAGCCAAGCGAAGCTATTTAGGAGCGAGCCGTGTGACGAAATCACCGAACATAGGCTCTGACGAAAATATTACCCTCGGCTCAGTGGAGCAGAACGAGGGGGTAAATAGGGGAGGGAGGAATGGAATGGACACACACACACACACCCACACGTATAACGGAGGGGGGAAGGAGGGGATGGAGAAGGCGAAGGGAACACAGAAAATAAAAAAATAAAATACAACCGACGCCTATGGAAGCGTGAAGTCAGCGGAGCACGGGAGGTGTTTTTTATGCAGAGGTCGTTAATAATTCATGAGTCGAGATCGCGAGACGAAAGCCCCGCGGGCGATATTTTTTTCCAGCGTTGTAAAATCAACATGCTCTCATCCGCCTCATTCTTCAAAGGGTATCAAGGTTAAATATAGCCCATGGGAAGAGGTCAGCGCCGAGTATTCCTCCTTCCACTTGGCGGATCCTTCAATTGGATAGAATCTACCGAGAAGCGTCTCGCCCGCCCCTTTGCTAAGAGGTGAAGAAGAAAGCGTGGCTCCGGGAGGACGAAGAGCGGCATTCGCACACGCCCACCGATCCACACACACGCCTCCATCCCCCGTTCCCCTCCGCCCCACTATTACTTGCGCTTTCGCACTTTCATTTGCGGCGCAGTTACTTGGTCCGACCGACGGCAGCGGTGGCGCAGCAGAGAAATCATCATAGAAACAATATAAAAATACTGCTGTATGGTCAAACTACTCGTTTTCACGTGAATACAGTTCATTTTTCAGTTGTTTTTGCATAAAATCGAAACGAATTTTCCAAAGCGAATTGCTTACAGGCAGCGCTACCTCTCAAGCGCTGCTTGAAACACCCGAGAGTATAAAAATGCAACAAAAGTTAAGATTGGACCAAGCCACTTGGGAACACGTTCGATGAGAGCATAAAAGGTTTTAGGAATGGATCCCCTATTGATGTTCGCCAGATGTGTACATTTTGGTGGAGCAAAAATTTTATTGTTCACTCACTCAGGTAATTTTGGCGCCCGCTTAAACAGCTGATTTCATCGCTCAATGAACAAAAACGCCTTTCAGCACACCGCAGTCATTTATGTACGAATGAGATTCCAAGAATTGAAACGGGTTGAAGAGGCCATATTCACGCCCGAGAAATTCTCCGAATCCTCGTCTTTCTCAGTCCGTCAAATAAGGGTCCGTCGCCAGGCATTTCCGCGACTTAAGTCTCGCGAGTTAGAATCCTAATAGTCTCATGCGATGGCTGACAGGCTGATTGCAAGACAACATAACTTTCAAATTGACTTCCCATAGTATTATGAAGACTTCCTCCATGAGATGACAATGAATCTAACGATGGCAAATTGAGAAGTGAATCCAACCGAGCATCCTTCCGTTCGTAAAAGGTCCACGAGGCAGGAGAGTGAATGAGAGGTGGGCAAGCGACGGGTCAACAGCACTTTCGACATCAGTTGCCATTTCATTAGAAATGGGCGCAAATGAAAAAATATCGAAAAATAAATACATACACACTCACACATGTTTCTTCAATCGCAGATGTATTGTGCACTCGGAGTTCGGTTCCAAAACTGTCAACCAGAAGTTTTACCTGGAGGTTTTGAAGAGATCGAGGGAGAGTATCCGGGAGAAAAGAGCAGATCTTTGGCACACAGGCGACTGACTGGTTCTTCCATCATGACAACGCGCCGGCTCATACCGCCCTCTCCGTGATGCAGTTTTTGACAAAAAACGGCATGAAATAGATTGTCCACCCCTACTTACCGGATTTAGGTCCCCGTGACTTCTTTTTGTTCCACAGACTCAAAGGGACATGAAAGGAAAGCGTTTTGATACTGTGGAGGAAGTAAAATAAAAATCGCCACAAGGCCTAAAGGACATCCCGATAAATGAATTTCAGAAATGTTTCGAACAATGGAAGCATCGTTTGGGGAAGTGCATTGTGGTCGATGGGGAATACTTTGAAGGTGAACAAACTTTAATGTAAATATAATGAGAACTAAAGAATCTATAACAACATTCTTGTTAGTTTTGGGTCCCCCTCGTATACACGAGGTCTGTCCAAAAAGAATCGCAAATTTTGAATTTCCCCAGGTTACGTATATTCGCTTTTTGAGTCGTTATGCATGGTACCTATGTCTCTCCCTTATGCCGAAAAGTTCATTCGTTAATTTTGACAGCTATTTTGCTGTGGCGTGTTTTGGCCTGTCTTCGATTCTTGCCTGTTCCAAAAAATGGATCAAAGAATCTGTATCAAATTTTGTGGGAAAAACGAAATTAAGTGCGCGGACGCATTCCAAATGTTGACTATGGCATATGGAGAAGCTACCTTGGACCGAAGCAACATTTATCGGTGGTACAAAATGTCGTCAGAGGGCCGAGAAGATGTGAACGACGAAGAGCGTGCCGGGCGCCTGTGCACGTCAACAACAGGCGAAAACATTGATGAAGTGAAGAAAATAGTGTTGGCCAAACGTCAAATCACCGATAGAAAAGTTGCTGAAGACCTAAACATATCGATTGGCGCGTGCCATCCGATTTTTACCAATGATTTGGGTATGACACGGGTCGTCGCGAAATTCGTACCAAAATTGCTAAATTTCGACCAATAACAGCAACGTATTAACATTGCTAATGACTCTGTCCGCGACGACCCAGATTGGCTCCGGAGAACCATAACTGGTGACGAATCATGGGTTTGTGGTTATGACGTGCAAACTAAAACTCAATCATCCCAATGGAAGCTGCAGCTCGATCCAAAACCATAAAAAGCGCGCAAAGTTCGGTTCAAAGTTTTGCTTACAATTTTCTTCAATTGGAGGGGTTTGGTGCATCATGAGTTCTTGCCACTGGGTAGAACGGTGAATAAGGAATATTAACTGCAAGTTATGCGCAATTTGCGCAAAGCAATCCGCCAGAAACGCCCGGATTCGTGGGAGATCCAAAATTGGCTTTTGCACCATGACAACGCCCCTGCTCACGCATCGTTACTGGTGTGCGAATTTTTGGCCAAAAACAACACACTAATGATGCCGCAGCCACCGTATTCCGCAGACCTGACCCTAAGTGACTTTTTCTAGTTCCCAAAACTGAAGAGGCCCATGAAAGGACGACGCTACCTTGCGATTCGCGAGATAAAAACTGCATCGAAGGAGGAGCTAAACAAGATCACAAAAAATAAATTTTGAAGTGCTTCAAGGATTGAAAAAACGTTGGAACAGGTGTATAATACCTAATGGGGTTTACTTTATAGGAGCAAAATATAGATATTCAAGAATAAACAAACAATTTCTGAAAAAAACACAAAAGTCGTGATACTTTTTGAACAGACCTAGTATTTGTGTGTGTGTATATATAAAAACATATATATATATATATATATATATATATGTTTATATATATATATATATCCAAGCTAAAGTGATTTATATATATACTAGCTGAATACCCGGCTTTGCACGGGTTAGGGAGAAACAATGATATAAATATACTACATAAATAAAAACAACAAATTATAAAGTACAATAATACACTACTTCATACAAATTTAAGAATCTTTTTTATTTAACACCTGTTTATAAACCACATTTTTTGTTTCATATCCAGGAGAAAGAAAGTTGCCCGTGGCTAAAACATGGCGATCCTTGATCAACACCACAAAACTTTAAAGACTGTCCCTGTGATTTATTAATGGTAATTGAAAAAGCTAGCCAGACTGGAAACTGTAATCTTTTAAAGTTGAAGGGAAGATCAGTTGGGATTAGAGGTATCCGTGGAATAAAAATTATTTTATCTTTTCCTTTTCCAGTTAAAATGACTGCCTGTATTATATTTTTCATTAATTTTGTCGCACACAATCGTGTCCCATTGCAGAGTATTGGTGGATCTAAATTTCGCAATAAAATGATTGGATATCCTAATTTAAGTATAAGGCGATGTTGTGGCAATCCAGCTGGATCAAGTGAATTTAGGAATTCCGTTGGATAATTGACGGCTTCGTCAGCATCCACTACGGTATCAACCGATTTATATTCAATCACGTCTCCTGGCAGCATGGCTAGTATCTCCTTGTTAATTTCATTAACATCATCGTTCTTAGGAGCAAGAATGGCTCTTTCTCGCAACCATTCTAAATTTTTATAATTTTGATTAACGTTAGGATAGACTGCTTGTATCATATCGCGGACAGTTTTCACCGATACACATAAATCTGATGACAATTTTATCATACCAGATGCTTCAATAACTAATCTATCTTCTCCAATCTCCAAAAGTTTATTTGCAAAATTTTGAGCATTCCCATCTCTTAAGAGGATTCGCATGTTTTGTTTAAGGCTAATTTCTTGGACATGATTCCATAGAACAGAATGTTTTAAACAGGCATAAATTTCATCGGCTGGAGTCGATTTTGGAACGACAGGCAGAGTTTGACGGAAGTCTCCACACAGGAGTACCAGAGCTCCTCTTATTAAACTGCATTTTCCTCTAAGATCGTAAGTGTTGCGTTGAGGGCCTCAAGAGATTTTTTATGAGCCATCGTACACTCATCCCATACTATCAATTTACATTCTATAAGAACTTGTGCCTGGCCGCTTGTTTTAGTTATATGACATGTGGGATTTTCATGTCGGGAAATATTAAGTGGCAACTTAAGGGCAGAGTGGGCTGTTCTTCCTCCTTCCATTAATGTCGCTGCAATACCTGAAGATGCAACGGCTAGAGCAATTTCTCCATGAACCCTGATTTCAGCGAGAACTAAATTAATTAAAAATGTTTTTCCCGTGCCACCAGCAGCATCAAGAAAAATGATACCTCCTTCTTGTTTATCTACTTGATCCATTATTGTTTCGTACGCGAATTCCTTATCTTCATTAAGAAGTGGCTTTTTATCCGCGATGTATGCTTCTAAGTCTAAGACATTGTAGCTAGTTTCACGTATATAATCTGGATAAAATACACCCTGTTGATCTTGTACAGGTGCAAAAAGACCGAGTTCCACTAAAGTCTTGTTAACCATGGTGATACACTTTTCCTCCAAAATAATCAAAGTTTTATTAAAAATGTCGGAGTTAAACGTAATATCCAATGTAGGATTTTCACTTCGAACTTTAGCCAGTATATCCTCACTCATTGATTCTTTATATTTTTCCCACAATGTTTTTGGGTTAGATGGATTACAGGAGGTTATTATGATGGCAAACAAAATTCGGATTTGTCCTGGAAGAGAAATCAAACTGGCCTCTCGCAATGAGTCATCCCAGTGTTGATCTCCTTCTAGGAACCCTAAATTCTGGCTTCTGTGAATGTCTCACATATTTCTCCGTTTACCGTTCTTAATTCTGCAAATGAGCGAGGTCCTCTAATGTTATGTGGAAGCATTCTTAAAAAATAACATTCGGCGTTGTTAGGATGGACTGTGTAGACTCGGCCCAATGCGTCACATGAATAAATATTATTCTCAGGATCAAAGTTGCCCATTTTTCTTCTACAAAAGACTTTCCTTGATGTATTCCACGTATAATATCTCGGCAATTCTGAATACAATAGTGTTCTTGCAAAAGTATCCTGCTGGCATAGTTGGAAAAATGCTGTTTCTATGACAGCAAAAAAGTAAACAAATTACATACATACAAACAAACTCTCTCCTTTATATATATATATATCCAAGCTAAAGTGATTTATATATATATATATATATATCCAGGCTAAAATTATTTTTATACATTTATATATATATATATATATATATATATATATATATATATATATATATATATATGTATATATATGGGCTGACACAATATAACACAAAAAGAATAGAATAGCAACATTTAAAAGGACACTCACACGGTAAATTGTTCGACCTTTCGGCCCTCTCAGAGGCCTTCTCCAAGTGAGACTCACTTGAAGGCCTCTGAGAGGGCCGAAAGTTCGAACAATTTACCGTGTGAGTGTCCTTTAAAATGTTGCTATTCTATTCTATTTGTGGAAAATTCTGTCAGCCCATTATTGTGCCGCTCGTGTGAGTTTTTCCGTAAAATCGTTATATATATATATATATATATATATATATATATATATAATATATATATATATATATCCAAATTATCCTTGGATATACAGGGACGCACCCAAAAGTGGTAGGACTGATTTTCTATGGCGCGAACGGAGAGGTGGAGGGGGGTCTGCCTGGCAGGGTAAGGTGGAGGGGGCTCTTAGCAACAGACCGATACCAACCTCAGTCGCCTGCGGGTTTCGTTGAGTGAGGACACCATTTTTAGTGAAGTAAGTTTTTTGTCCGCGTCGAAAAACAAAATGAATCTGAATTTTGAGCAACGTTATTCCGTGAAGTTTTGTGCGAAACTCGGGAAGATGGCAACTGAGACCCTCGATATGATCAAGCAGGCTTATGGGGACACTGCCTTAAGCCGTTCCACAGTATTTGAGTGGCACAAGTTGTTTAAAGAGGGTAGGGAGCCCGTTGAAGACGACCATCGCTCCGGACGGCCGTCGACGGCAAGAACCGACACGAATGTGGACAGAGTGAGGACACTGATGAACACAGACCGACGCTTAACCTGTGAAGAAATTGCAGACCAGTTGGGTCTGTCTGCATCCAACGTCCAACGCATTATTTCACAGGATTTGGCCATGTGCAAGGTGTGCGCCAAGATGGTGCCGAAAATTCTGCCATGGCGCGCTCGTCGTCAGACAGCTCCTGGCCAAATACGGCGTTGCCACGTTGCCGCATCCGTCTTATTCTCCCGATCTGGCACCACCGGACATCTTCTTCCCCCTGATGACAAGACAGCTCAAGGGACAACGTTTTGACTCGATAAAGGCCGTTCAAGATGCTTCGACGAGGGTCATCACGGCATCCCCAAAGAAAATTTCCAGCGGGGGTACGGGGAATGGGAGCAACGTTATACTACGTGTGTAGCAGCTCAAGGAGCATACTTTGAAGATTGGGGTACGGGGAATGGGAGCAACGTTATACTACGTGTGTAGCAGCTCAAGGAGCATACTTTGAAGATTATTGTATATGTCGATGTAAGTATATCGTCGACAAAATTCTTGTAAAAAAATCAGTCCTACCACTTTTGGGTTAGACCCTGTATATATCCAAGCTAAAGTGATTTTTCGGGTACCAGATCTTCCAGGGAAAGCATAACCGGCACAGGGGAAGAAATATATATATATATATATATATATATATATATATATATATATATATATATATATATATATATATAATCATTATTATTAGGTAATCTAACGGTTAAGGTAGGTCTTTGGATGGACATAATTTCTAATTAAATAATTTCCCTGATTACTACTTAAATAAAGTCCCTGTCATCAAACCCCTCCTCCTTGTAAACTGTTCTACCTGCTCTAGATTTTGCCCTCCTATTTCAATGTTTAGCATAGCCTTTTACCTTCTAGAAAATCGCATAACCTTTGTTTTATTAATATTCATTCTCATTTAATACCTGTCACACTGAATTTCCAATTCACTCAGCATTGCTTGCAACCCCTTGGCTGACTGACAAACTAAAGCTTGGTCATAAGCAAACCTAACTGATTTTACGAATTCCCCGCCCACTTTCATTCCTACCTCCAGTTCCTCCCATGCCTCTTTAATCATTTCCTCTGCATACAGGTTGAACAGCAACGGTGATAATGGGCAACCCTGCCTTAAACCTCGTCCTAACACTTCCCAACCGGGTTCCCCGTTCCAACACGCACCTGGGCAGTCATGTAATGCCAGAGACATGTACAGGTTGCGGATTAGCCTCAATTCCCTCCAATCTATTTCTATCTACTGGTATATTCCCTTAGTTTTCCCAATTCACTGTATCAAACGCCTTTTTCTAATCTACGAAACAGGCAAATACCTCCTGGTTGTGTTCTATATTCTTCTAGATTAATAATCTCATTACTGCAATGGCATCACGCGTACCTCTGCCCTTCCTAAACCCAAACTGATCATCCCCTAAGTAATCATTTGCCCTACTCTCTATCCTTTTGTTTATGATCCTGAGAACAACTTTACCTGCGTGGGATATCAAACTTATTTCCTGTAGTCCTCACATGATGTAGCCTTTACCTTTTTCGGAATAGGAACTGAAACTGATCTCACAAAGTCTTCCGGCCAGGTTCCTTCCTCATAAATACTGCGAATCAGCCCATATAGCCTCTTCCTCCCACATTTTCCTAAACATTTCAATAGTTCCACGGGAATGTTATCTACCCCCACGGCCTTATTTAGTTTCATCTCCCTTAATGCCCTTTCTGTCTCATCGTCTAGTATGCCAGGACCTAAGCGATCTTCCTCTACGTAATATTGTTTTCAATGTCTAACTTTGTTGGTCGAAGTTCTTTACTATACAGTTCTTTACTATATACTCCTTCCATATCTCTTGGATCCTTCCTGTGTCAACTATTACCTTACCCGCCTTATCTCAAACTGTAACATAGATCTCCCTTTCTTACTTCCCGATAAAGATTTAACTTTGCTGTACAGCGCAGCGATTTCACCCTTCCTCTGCAGACTTTCCATATCCTCGCACTGCGTCTTCCACCATGCTTCTTTTGCTTTATTTGCTGCGTGCCTCAATTTATTGTTCAATTCTTGGTACTTCATTTTGCCTAACTCTATATATACATTATTCCATTTTCTCCGCTCATCCATCTTTGTAATCATCTCATCCGTGATCCATGGTTTCCTAGTCCTTTTAGCATTAACGGTTCCAATAGTGCCTTTTGCGGCTTCCGATAACCATTTCTTGATACTTCCCATTTTTCTTCGATAGTACTTAGCTCTTTACCATCCTCCATGATTTCCTCTACCGCCTGTTTGTATTCCTTTTCAATCCATTCAATGCTTCTACATTCCATTTTCTAACTCGCTGCCCCTGTCTTATCGTCTTCAAACGGACTCTACATTTCATAACAACTAAATTGTGGTCTGAGTCCGCATCCGCTCCCGGGAAGCTGTGCGAATTCATCACACTGTTCCTAAACCTGTGTCTACCCAGGATATAATCTAGCTGATACCTTTCTAAGTTACCTGGCATTTTCCATGCATACCTGCGTCTTTTGGGGTGTCTGAACCAAGTGTTGGTGATGACTAGCCCCTGTCTCCTGCAGAACTCAATTCCTTTCTCCCCGCGGTCATTCCTCGTGCCTCAACCGTAGTCCCCCACCTCATCACCATCTCTTCCTTCGCCTACCGTCGCATTCCAATCCCCCATCACTATCAAATGTTTCCCTGCAGGAACACACGCGATTATGTCCTCTAACTGATCGTATATCCTATCGACCTCTTCTTCCTTATGGTTGCTCGGTGGCATGCATACCTGAATAATAACCAAGTTCGTCGGTTCTGCTTTTATTTCTATTAGTAATAATCTACCCGTTACCTGCTCTATATGGACTACGCTTCCTCTTCATTAAAATATTACTGCAACCCCTCTTTGGCTCTCGTCCCCGCCGCTGTATATTATTCTATAATTATCACTCCAGTAATCCCCGCTATCCTTCCTTCTCACCTCGCATAGACCTAAAATATCTATTTTTCCCCTTTTCCATCTCTCGTTTAACATTATCTAATTTCCCTGTCCTCATCATTGTCCTAACATTCCACGTTCCTATTCTAACTAATTTCGTCTTCTTCTCCTGCGTCTTCTGTCCTGCTGCTGCTGGTTTTCCCTTGCAAGGGTTTCGTGGGATGACGACCGCGGAAGCCTTGCCTCCCCCGCTGCCGGGCACGACACACGGCCGATTATCCGAACCCCGTAGTTACCAGGACTCAAAATCTCTGTTTTGTCCATCATGTTAATCTTGGGAATGATAACTGAGGTGGTTTCCTTCCTCAATAGTGTTTTTAACGTGACACCATCACTTGCTGGCCGCCCCACTGGGTTCAGACGCCATTGCAGCCGCCTCACTGAGGAACAGACGCTGCGTGGACTACCTTTCGTCTTGCTCATAACTTTCGACCTATCTGGCATGGGTGACCCTGCCAGGAGCAATAATTATTACTCCCGCCAGCACAGCTCTAGTGGTCATCGGAACGCACAAGCCCTTCCACCACGTCAAGGTTGTAGTCCGGGGAGGGATATGTACGAGGGTCATCCGGAAAGTAGTACCCGTTCGTGCCGCATGAAGTGCTGACGACGCGAGTAGCCGCTGGACGAGGTCAGATAGCTTCAGTGGCTTGTCTGCCTTCTCTGAGCCAAGTTGCGTGACGCTAGCATTGCCTGTGTTGTTTCTGTGATTGTTTACAATGTTTAAAAAAATTGAGAACGCCGCCAGTTGTGAAGTGAGGGCAGTGATTAAATTCCTCAATGCAAGAAACGTTCGCCCATGTGATATTCATCGCCAATTAAAGGAGGTGTATGGAGACAATGTAATGGACGAGTCGTCTGTTCGGCGGTGGTGTCGCAACTTCAACATGGGGAGGGGGAACACACACGACGATGAGCGTTCGGAGAGACCGTCTGTCATTACAGACCAACTGGTGAGCTCAGTTGACGAATTCGTGAGGAACGATCGGCGCGTCACAATTGATGACATCTGTGAGCATTTTCCCAATGTTTCTCGAACAATTGTTCATGAAATTGTTAAACACCATCTGCATTATGCAAAAATTTGTGCAAGATGGGTCCCTCGCGTATCTCAATGAGCTGGCGGCGAAGGACTATGCAGCAGGAATACAGAAACTTGTCACACGTTATGACAAATGCCTTAATTTGCTTGGAGATTATGTTGAGAAGTAGTTTAAAGTATCCTCTTTCAAATAAAATTTTTTATGTTTGTTAATATTTACTTTTGTGTCTTTATTTCACGAACGGGTACTACTTTCCGGATGACCCTCGTGTGTGTGTGTGTATATATATATATATACACATATGGGTCGCGGTAGTCCAGTGGGCAGAGCTTTGGACTGCTGACCGGAGGGTCCCGGGTTCGATTCCCGGGCAAGGCACTCTGGGCACCTGCAGCTCCACCCAAGCTAAAGTGATTTTTTCGGGTACCAGATCTTCGTGGGAAACCATAACCGGCACAGGGAAAGGAACTGGCCTCCATTCCCCTGATGTGTGAATTTTCACACGCCGTAGAGGGCTTAGTACTGGGTGATCTCTACCATCACCTACTAAACCGACCTTCGGGTTGATTACTGTGTTTATATATATATATATATATATATATATATATATATATATATATATATATATATATATATATATAATATATATGTGTGTGTGTGTGTTTATATGTATATATATATATATATATATATATATATATACACACACACGATTGTACGGAAAAACTCACACGAGCGGCACAATAATGGGCTGACACAATATAGCACAAATAGAAAAGAATAGACACATTTAAAAGAACACTCACACGGTAAATTGTTCGAACTTTCGGCCCTCTCAGAGGCCTTCAAGTGAGTCTCACTTGGAGAAGGCTTCTGAGAGGGCCGAAAGCTCGAACAATTTACCGTGTGAGTGTTCTTTTAAATGTGTCTATTCTTTTCTATTTGTGCTATATTGTGTCAGCCCATTTATGTATATACTACCTTGATCAAAAAGTTCCCGGAATAACCACCGTGTGGCGCTCCCATCGTTCCGATTTGAGTTCTGTTTTCTTTGTGAAATTGGCACATCTGTTGTTGATATTCCCTTTAAATCTTAGTGTCATAACTTGACATTTGCAAAAGTTACGTAGCGAAGAGTACATCTATCTCTGTGTGTGTTGGCGATTTTTTACAATTTCAGAAATGGATTTAAATTTGCAACAACGAACTTGTATTAAATTTTGCGTAAAAAACGGATTTAGTGGCGCACGGACGTTGGAAATGTTGGAAAAGTGTTTCGGCAACGATTCTCTAAAAAAAACGGTCGTTTACCAGTGGCACGAGCGGTTCGGAAGTGGTCGTGAGTCAATCGAAGATGATGAACGCAGTGGCAGACCATCGACATCGAAAGTCGGTGAAAAAATTGATAAAGTAAAAGAAATGTTGGTCAATAACCGCAAATTAACCATCAGAGAAATAGCGGAGGACTTGAACATTGCCTATGGATCCGCCCAAGACATTGTGGTTAATGATTTGGGTTTCCGTCGTGTAGCAGCAAAGTTGGTGCCAAAAGACCTCAATTTCATGCAAAAAAGAGACCGTGTTGACGTCGCAAAAGACATGATTTGCGAGGCTGAATCCGATCCCACATTCATCAAAAGGATCATTACTGGAGACGAGACGTGGGTTTATGAGTACGACACGCAATCCAGACATCAGGCAAGTGAATGGCGTTCACAAAATGAGCCGAGACCAAAAAAACCACGTCGTTTTCAGTCAAAAAAGAAGGCAATGCTGACGGTTTTCATGGATTACAACGGTGTAGTGCATCATGAATTTTTTCCAGAAGGCCAGACAGTAAACAAAGAGTATTATTTGGGCGTTATGAGACGTTTGCGTGAAGCAATTCGCCGAAAGAGACCAGAAATGTGGGCAGAAAACTCGTGGATTTTGCACCATGATAACGCACCGTCGCACAGTGCTATCATTATTCGTAATTTTTTGACGAAAAATGCAACAAATACCATCCAACAGCCACCGAATTCACCTGATTTGGCTCCCTGTGACTTCTTTCTGTTCAATCGAGTTAAAAAACCATTACGGGGAACGCGTTTTAGCAGCCGAGAGGAAGTAATGGAAAAATCGCAGGAAGCACTGATGGACATACCGAAAACCGACCGTAACTTTTGCAAATGTCAAGTTATGACACTAAGATTTAAAGGGAATATCAACAACAGATGTACCAATTTAACAAAAAAACAGAACTCAAATCGGAACGATGGGAGCGCCACACGGTGGTTATTCCGGGAACTTTTTGATCAAGGTAGTATATACATATATACATAAGACACTAACACGTACTACGGAATTTTAGGATGCCAAACCACCTTCCGTTGGGAAAGAAGGGTCTGACTTGATAACCTGACTGATGATAACATAAACTTCCCTCAGGAACGCCCTTTGTCGTCAAACACGGGTACTTATTGAACCGCCCTCGTACAAGCACAATCATCAAGTCTCTACATAGATATTAGATTGATCATCCACTCGACCAGTGTTGATCACCACGAAAGAAGCTGATTACATGCAAAAATATTCAATAATAGGACTATTCTCGAATGGTGACGGAACAATGTTTTAAAAATGGGTCAATTTAAGATTCATGTATTACGTCGGCAGAATGCACTCGTATCCACTACTAACACTAATTATCCTCCTCACGCCGTCAATAATATCTATTTTAATTGGTAATCGTACAGGGAATAACTTTCAAACTAATCATTAAATTAATTTGACATCGCTCATGTTTTTAAAATAATGACTTTCTCAGAATGTTAGTAAGTATTACTATTATTGCCTAATACGTCTTAATTTGATATTACCCTTGGTAAACTTTCTTTCTCTTCTAGCGATGCCAAAAAACGGATTTTATTATTTTTATTATGGATAGAAGCCCTTGAATATTTAATGCGACTTTTAGCCTGTACACATTTCTGAAATTTACGTGGTAATATAAATTACAAGACGTTTGATTTGGCATAGGGTCACCAACGGCCGCTTCGCCGTGACGAAGTGGGATGCCACGAATACACACATTTATTCTCCCAAAAAGGCGACAAGTATGGCTGAGATGGTAGCACCGGTAGGTAACATCTAGCAGAAGTCAAGGGTGATCATTCATCTCAAAGTGTTACCTCGAAGGAGTACTGCCAATAGATATTCACGGGCACGCATCTCCGGTGCGAATCAGCCATTGGATTGGGTGGAAATCTTACTAGTAGCATAAATAATTGTGTACAACCGTTGATTTTTAATTTCGCGTCCCAATAACACTTCTCAGCGTTCAATACTATTCCTACAATACAACTCGAAACTTCAACAACAACAACTTCTTCAGGTCAATTCTAACTGCGAACAGATCGGACAGGATCGAAAGGATTTTCTGCAGTTTCACTTCATGGGATTTTCCTACCATACCAACAATGCCTCTCAATATATTGTTTACGCGCTTCTCTGCCTTCTTTGAAGTTCTCCCAACAATCTTCCGCTTTCCTCCTTTCATGAGTTTATGTCTTTTTCGGCGCCTTTTCGCCACCTACATTCTCCATCTTCAAATCACGAGTACTCCCAACGACGCTTGCCCTCACCCATCATCAGGCCCATTTAAATAGTAAAGATTTTACTTATTCTTTTCTTTTAATACACGGCACTGCTCTTTCTAAATAATTTCTCTACAATTAAGCGAATCTTCTCTCTCGCCCTTACGTCATTGCATTTTCCTCTAAAATACGTACATCCCGGTCAGTTTAAGAGGGTTCTATTTGTTCGAATATTTCCCCTTCCGCCCTTTATGCTTAACTCCGCCTTCACGCGAATAGTGACGCGACGCACTCTCGTTTGACATTCCACAGGTGGATTTCGCCATTTATTTACATTCCAAAGAAACGCATAGAGAGAGAAAGCTCGCCTTTATAACGTTATCGGCAGAACAACAGCCTCCTCTTTCATAGCTTAGAACAACCAATGGGATGCGCCGACTCCTAACTCGCCCAAGGGCATCGCGCGGCTGCAGCAAAAAGGTCGCACACCAACGGGGGGTGACGGGGGAAGAGGAGACGGAGCTCTCTCTCTCCTCCCCCGCACGACACCCCCCGGCACCACGGGCGACGGCGGGCCTTGCATCCCCCTAAACCCGCCCCTTCACCAATCCCGGTCCCCGATTCGAGCACCCAGAGGCTTGGCAGAGCGAGGGTGGGCCTAATACCAACGTCCCACGTCCCAATTCCCCCACCCCACATCAGCGTAGGGGTGGGGGAATAGTCCTTTTCCCAGGGCCATCTGAGGTTGCCCAGGGATACCTCGTACCCTATGAATCAGAGGTTGCCCGAAGCCATCACACGTAATCGAACCATGGCCCTTCAACCTCGAGTCTACCAGACTACCACACCCATCCCTTAAATCGAAACCTTGATTAAGACCGCGCATCAGAAGTTTTATTCCTTCATACTATTCATTTATTCTTAGAAATGCCATCCCCACCTTTTGATACCTCTGGCCCATACGATCGCATGAACCTTTGGTGTGATATAATTGATGGTTTCCGGCGCAACTTTATGGAATCGATTCATACTTGAAATGAAAAAATAGGAGCTTTGTGATTTCACAGAAAATTTATTACGATACGACCCGGTCTTCGACGTTCAACCTGAAGATGGCGTTGAACGTCGAAACCCGAAGTGAAGTTCACCTGAAGATGACGTTGAACGTCGAAACCCCGGTCGTATCGTAATACATTTTCTGTGAAATCACAAATTTACTATTTTTTCATTTCCCTTACTGAGATAGTTATTATATTTCGTACCGTAAAAAAAACTTCTCCAATAAAAACTACTAATAAGTTCGAGCACTTAATTGTAACCCCTCATCTTTGCCCACTTTCCCAGTAGAATTATGTTCTGTCCAAAAGGAGTCTGACAAGGTTTTCCCCGGAGGAAATCAAAATAGCACATCAAAAGAGACGCAATTTCCACAAAGGCTTATGTCATTGTCAGCACATTTCAGTCTAATCAATTCCTGCACAAGGGATGTAAATGATCCCGCTGCGATTATCATGCAATGGCACTAGAACACCACCAAAGGAATAATGCCATCGATAAAATTAAAATTTTTACGACAAAATTGTTATTCGATATAAAATTATTAATCATACAGTCACCGTAAAAATACTTCACTTACCTTGAGAGAATGTTCATTGCATGTTAATTTACGAAAATGAAAAAAGAGTTGTTCCTAAATGAACACCATCCGATAACGCGAACTATGCAAGCTATCACATATATTAGCACGTTACTTTGCCATCACGTTACTAAGTAGGACTGGTAACATGCGCGGAAGATGCAAATAATTAAACGTTGAAAACTTGATATTTCAGAGTGGACACAAGGAATGACACTAGTTCCGCAAAAAGCAGGAAGGATATCCTGACAACTATGGTATTTGGCATGGGCCGGAAAGGAAATACATTTTTACGGTAGGGAAACATCAGTTTTTTACGTATTTTCTCAATTAATATTTCACTTCTACTACCTTTTATGTACAAATTGACGAAGCAGTGTGTTGGCAAACCATGGATATCAGAGGCTGGTGATTGACAAGCGATGTTATGATCGAAGTGGAGACGAGAGAGAGACTACGGCAATTTGCGCGAAAATTCCCCTCAACGTATGCACGTGGGTTGTTCAATAAGTCCTCAGGATAACGTAGAAGGCCATATAATTTTGGGTAATTTTTTTAAACGTAATCTACTTTTTATTTAGCTCGTTACACTTTTCCCAGCGTTCATCCAACTTTTTTTGAGCCGTCCAAAGTGTGGGATTTCGGACGGTCCTCAAAATAGGTATCCGTGTTGGCGATGACATCCTCGATCGAAGTGAATCTTTTTCCGCTGACACTTTTTTCAAACTTGGAAGTAAAAAAGCCACTACGGGCAAATCTTGACCAAATGAGGACGCTTATTCTTGATTTATTCGCTCAACTCGTTGAAATAACGACGCATAGCACTCTCCATTGATCGTAATAGACGAAGATGATTCCGCGTCCCCCCAATGGAACAGTGTCCATCATATTGTTGGCCGAATTTAACCGTCTTCGCCTTCTTCGAAGCCGAATCGCATTCAGAAGCCCACTGTTTCGATTGTTCCTTTGTCTCCGGAGTGTAGTAGTCCACATCCATGTTCCGTCCACAGTCGTGTATGGATGCAAAAAAAGTCGTCAGGATTGCGATGGAAGAGCCTCAACCCAATCAAACACACGATTGGTGTATTACTGAGAGGAAACGCGGCGGCGGCACCCATCTCATTTCGCATCCAATTTTTCGTGCAAAATTGAGAACACACTTTCTTGAGAGATAAGCCTGTGGCCTCAACTGTTTCGCAAACTTTGATTCATCGATTACCCAAAACCACATCGTGGATTTAGTAAATTATTACGGAGGGAGTTACTTCCACTGGACGTCCCGATCAATGTTCATAGCTTGCGGTGGACGAAAGGCCACGTTTTAACTCATTGGTCCAATGTTAAAAACAGTCGCAAAAACAGGAGCAGACTGAGCCATGAACTTCGCATAACTCGGCTTTGACCTCTTCCCGTATTAAAGCTTTCAAATAGACGTGTTTAATTATTCCAAAAAACTTATTTTTTCCTATTTTTCTAAAAAAATGTTTGTGTCTTCAATCAAATGTGAAAATGAAACAACATGATGGATGGATATTGATGAAACTTTGACAGCAATCCAGTGAGACATGAGGATAATTAAAAGCAATCCGATACGACGGGCGCCATCTCTTGGATTTTCCATGGATTTATTGAACGACACACACCGTCGGTGAAATGGAAAATCCAAGTGAAATACCAAAACTCAGAATAAATCCATTTGCAATGTCCGCACACCCGATCACTTCAGAGGCTGCTTGTTTCAGCCTCTGAAGGTCGTTGAAGTTTGTTGCGACGGGGATTTTGTTGCCCCGATCTCAACGCAGCTTCCAGGGTCCGGAAGATATGCAGAACAAGATAACGTTTCCCTGAAAATTGGATCTGTCAAGTTTACCCTACATAGATAATGTTCGGGCAGTTTGGGCATCAATGAAGATCCAGAATAATGTTTGGATCACATACTCTTAAAATACTATGGCATTTCCAGACGTCTCGGATCATTTACACTAAGTTTATCACTAGGAATTTGACTTTTCCAAAGTTTCGCATTTAGAACTGTAAGTACCGAGAATGTACCAATTCATTTACATGATCCGGATAAGCATCTCACCGTGCGGGCAGGAGGAGAGATTAATCCAAATCGGTGTTTCTAAAAAGGTCGTCGAAAGCCCTTGCCTCCAACAGTCGCACCTGAAGACTTACCAATCTTCAAACGGAATACGCTTAACTGGCAATCCATTTTCGTTAAAATTCGTGCTGCATTCCTTGTTGAATGATTCTGCTGTCTCCCAAACATCTCCTTGAACTGAAATTTTCCCCGTGCTTAAGTCACGCCGCACACTGCTCTACGTGTCGTCACGTCACGCTAATTTATACTCTATATCGTTTGAGCTTCCGTTTACATGATTTCAAAAATATACATCAATAATACTAATCGCTCCGTTTTACATGATTCTCATTTCGATTAAATCACGGTGCAAAGTTAAGGAGCAAAAGCAATTGGACATGAGTAGTGACATGAATTTAAGAGCCAGCGAAAGATATACAAATAATGAAAGATTTCTATAATAAAGGCATACCGTCCCTGAAACGCGAAAGAGCACATTTTAAAGGAAGTTTAAATTTTATGATAACATAGGAGCAAAAGTTTAATAAATATGCGACGGGATATTTTAAACATTTAAATTGAAATTTTCTGCACGGTTAATTTTTTTTTCGAGGTCACTGTTAGCCCCAATATCATTTGAAGAGGAAGATTCATTAAATGTCTTTCTTCCGCCGTTATATTCTCAATTGCATTCTCCGGTCTAACCTTCACTTCTAAACATTCCAGACTATGAATCACGTCTTCGAATGTCTCGGAGAAATAATGATCGGCATCTAGCACGAGTTTATTTCAGCTATCAACTTGTCCTACATTGAAGAAGCACTGGAGCTTCGTAATGCCACTTACTACTGGGCCAAGAATCCGAGGTAGATTCCGATCAAGCGATTAAGTCTTAATTTGGACTAAGGAGAGAATCTATTGGGAATACTGGGAAAAACTCGGCTAATGGTTAAAAAATCACCGTTAAGTACGGATAAGTACTCCACTGACAATGTAAAAATACATTACAATTACTAAACGCATACTTGCTCAGAAGGGGTCAATCCATTTTGTGATACTTAAATACGAGCGTAATAAGTGGGCACCTATCTCTTTGGCTTATACAAAACGTATACGAAATTTTCAAGTTGAATTTGCCTAAAAGTCTGCCAATATTAATCGTTGATCATCACCATGGTGCTTGGCATCGAGATGTAATTGATACGCATGGTACTCGAAGAATTGAAGAATATTCGATGCTTAAGGGATACAAACTATAGTCGTCAAAGGAGTGCTCGCGTAACATTTGAACTAATACAACTTTATCTCGAGGGCACACCACCATAACCGGAAATTCCTTCTCAAAAACAGGATACTGTCAGGACTGCCGTCATAGCATGGCTTTATTTCTATATATATTACTGGAGGCTGATGAAATCCGTGATCCCGAGGACACAGCAGCTTTGCAGATGAACTGAATGCTATAAAAAGCTGGTGCGACACGTGGCAATTAGAATTAAACTGAAAAAGGTGCGTAGTGAACATTTTTGGAAAAAGAAATTCCCAGCCGAACGCCTACTGCATTGGGAACACCGAAATGAAATGTGTAGACTAAATGAAATACCTAGGCGTTACCCTCACTCACGATCTCTCCTCGGTGAAACAAATACGTGGAATATGTAAACAAGCTAACAAAAAAATAGAATTTATTAGAAGAGTACTTGGTAAATGTGACGAAAAGGTAAAAGAGAAATGTTATCTGTCGTTGGTTAGGCCTCATTTGGAATATGTTGCAAGTATATGGGATCCTCACGAAGATAGATTCATTGGCGAATTGGATCGCGTGCAGCGTAGAGGAGCTGGATTTGTAAAACGTTGTTATGATAAACTTAGTAGAATATCCAAAATGTTAGAGCAGATAGGCTGGGAATCACTCACGGAGCGAAGATTAAATTGCAGATTGGAGCTCTTGCATGAATTGGAAGGAGGTCTCTTTAGCAGTGGTGTTAAAATTGTATTATTACCCCCTATCGTACTACGGCAGGAGATCATGCCAACAAAATTAGAGAAATTACATTCAGAACAGATAGATTCAAGATGTAATTTTTTCAACGAACAATAAGGGATCATAATAACAATGTTCGACGGCGGTAGGGTCATATTCGGGTAAAATTAGTCTGGTGCGTATCCACCCGCTGACGGCGTATATATATATATATATATATATATATATATATATATATATATATATATATATATAATGGGCTGACACAACATAACACAAATAGAAAAGAATAGACACATATAAAAGAACACTTACACGGTAAATTGTTCGAGCTTTCGGCCCTCTCAGGGGCCTTCTTCAAGAGAGACTCTTGAAGAAGGCCCCAGTCTCTCTTGAAGAAGGCCCCTGAGAGGGCCGAAAGCTCGAACAATTTACCGTGTAAGTGTTCTTTTATATGTGTCTATTCTTTTCTATTTGTGTTATGTTGTGTCAGCCCATTATTGTGCCGCTCGTATGAGTTTTTCCGGACAATCGTTATATATATATATATATATATATATATATATATATATATATATATATATATATATATATATATATATATATACAGAAACATATATAAGGAAAAGGGATAGGAACACGTATAAAGGACGAACACAATAGAGGTGGGGAAGGCGGAATCGAACGGATCACAAGAGTAAAAATATTTCCTCAACCGGGACTCGAACACCGGATCTTTCCACTTGCCGGGCGGATGCTCTTAACCACTTGAGCTATCGAGGATATGTAATTTACCCTTGGCGACATATAAGACCCACGGATCTCAGGGTAAATTACATATCCTCGATAGCTCAAGTGGTTAAGAGCATCCGCCCGGCAAGTGGAAAGATCCGGTGTTCGAGTCCCGGTTGAGGAAATATTTTTACTCTTGTGATCCGTTCGATTCCGCCTTCCCCACCTCTATTGTGTTCGTCCTTTATACGTGTTCCTATCCCTTTTCCTTATATATGTTTCTGTATATATAAGTATTTATTCGCCGTTTGGCGGGATTTCGTGTTTGAATGTGTATTTGGCCAATGTGGCTCATCTCTTTCTTCTGGCTATGCGTGCCACGAAACGCACTGTTCTTTTCCTGTATGATGTTGTATGAATTCTAACCACTTTCCTTTCCTCTTGTGTATTGTCTATTTCTCCTTTGGTGGGTGAAACAGCCCCCTGACGCCATCTCTTGGCTAAAGAATCGGGGCGCTTGGCGACATATAAGACCCACGGATCTCAGGGTAAATTACATATCCTCGATAGCTCAAGTGGTTAAGAGCATCCGCCCGGCAAGTGGAAAGATCCGGTGTTCGAGTCCCGGTTGAGGAAATATTTTTACTCTTGTGATCCGTTCGATTCCGCCTTCCCCACCTCTATTGTGTTCGTCCTTTATACGTGTTCCTATCCCTTTTCCTTATATATGTTTCTGTATATATGAGTATTTATTCGCCGTTTGGCGGGATTTCGTGTTTGAATGTATATATATATATATATATATATATATATATATATATACACACATATATATATATATAAAATATAAAAATGACACAAGTAGAGACGAAAATAACTTTCGAAGATAATGCCAACTTTGTATGCTTCAGTCAACGCAATCATTTCTGTAAAAAAAGAGGATAGCCCTTGTCAGGGCAAAATACTTAATTCCCTGAGATATTGTACATGATAGCTCTATTTTAATTATTTATTTAGCAAAAAAATTGAGGATATAAGTTCCCGAAATAAACGCCGAGAAATCTTATGGAAATTCTATTTTCAGATGAAACATTCTCTTACAAAGAGTTTTCGAAACTCTATTATTACAAAACATGAAAAAAAAAATTGAATAAAGTTCCCAAAATATCAGGAAAGCCAACGCAGGAATATGAGTTGAAATTTACGCTTCTTCTGTCTACGAGGGTCATCCGGAAAGTAGTACCCGTTCGTGAAATAAAGACACAAAAGTAAATATTAACAAACATAAAAAATTTTATTTGAAAGAGGATACTTTAAACTACTTCTCAACATAATCTCCAAGCAAATTAAGGCATTTGTCATAACGTGTGACAAGTTTCTGTATTCCTGCTGCATAGTCCTTCGCCGCCAGCTCATTGAGATACGCGAGGGACCCATCTTGCACAAATTTTTGCATAATGCAGATGGTGTTTAACAATTTCATGAACAATTGTTCGAGAAACATTGGGAAAATGCTCACAGATGTCATCAATTGTGACGCGCCGATCGTTCCTCACGAATTCGTCAACTGAGCTCACCAGTTGGTCTGTAATGACAGACGGTCTCTCCGAACGCTCATCGTCGTGTGTGTTCCCCCTCCCCATGTTGAAGTTGCGACACCACCGCCGAACAGACGACTCGTCCATTACATTGTCTCCATACACCTCCTTTAATTGGCGATGAATATCACATGGGCGAACGTTTCTTGCATTGAGGAATTTAATCACTGCCCTCACTTCACAACTGGCGGCGTTCTCAATTTTTTTAAACATTGTAAACAATCACAGAAACAACACAGGCAATGCTAGCGTCACGCAACTTGGCTCAGAGAAGGCAGACAAGCCACTGAAGCTATCTGACCTCGTCCAACGGCTACTCGCGTCGTCAGCACTTCATGCGGCACGAACGGGTACTACTTTCCGGATGACCCTCGTAAAATCGGAGAGTGGAGTTACATATGTTACAATCATAGGAGCGAAATTGAGGCAGAAGTCTAACATCTCAAAACCAATGGACGAACACGGTCCCCCAATGGGAAAACTTCAACTGAATGCCCCTTCGCGTCATTTCGTTAACAATACATGATTGAAAACTTAAAAATATCAGTGAAAAGCGAACGGATGTCGATCAATCTGTATAAAATTCAATAGGTACTAATGGATGATCACGCTTATAACTCTCATTCATCGTCCGGTCTTACATATTAGGTTCTATTCTTTCGTCGATGGGGTGCCAGAAACCGCACAGCTAAACCTCGTCTATTCGTATAGTTGGTGCGGGCAGAGGATTCGGACAAGTCAAGTTTCCCTATGGTAATCCTGCCCACACATCCATTAAATTGCCAAATTCCACTTCGGTGATGCCCACATAGCGGCTCCATTGGGGATCGGAAGGGAATTCCAGCACTTCGGAGAGACGTGAACCAGGGTCATCGGTTGAGTCGCCTGGGCAAGTCCGGTTGATTCCCGGGGATTATTCGGAGTAGAGATTAATGCCGGGATACCGCAGCCAAAGTCTCATGGTCGGCTTTTCTTCATTGAAATGACCCACGAATTTTATGTAGTCAACGAATGATTTACTTTAAGATGCCACTCGATTTTTTTACATGGGCTAATAGCTATTTTATTGTTGAACCTCGTTACGAAATTTGGTAACGAATTATTCGCTCAGTGACCAACAAATAATTGTAGCGAAATAACATCCCACATGGATGAAAATCCAGTTACCTTATTATATTTCTAACAAGCCATAGATGAAGAAGAAGTCTTCCTACATATTAAAGTCGTATTAATTCATGTAAATTAAATTCAATCAATGATTCAACTTCATAAACATGATTCAACAAAATTTATAAATATGGCAGATATTAGATTTGGAGGTAGGATTGAAAGTGGCCGGGGTATTTGTTAAATCAGTTAGGTGTGCTGATGACCAAGGTTTTGTTTGTCAGTCAAGTGTTGCGAGCATTCATGAGTGAATTGGAAATTCGGTGCGACAGGTATGGGATGAGAATCAATATTAATAAAAACAAAGGTTATGCGATTTTCCAGAAAGAAAAAGGCTAAGCTTAACATTAACATAGGAGGGCAAAAACTAGAGCAGGTAGAACAGTTTACGTATCTCGGTAGTGTTTTGGACCAACACGGCCAAAATAGTAGGGACGTAAGGAGAAGGATTGCGCTAGGCAAAGAGGCTTTCACAAGGAGGAGGGAGTTGATGACAGGGACGTTGAGTAAGGATGTTAAAAAAAGACTCGTGAAAACTTTGATATGGAGCGTAGCTACAGGTATGTACGGCGCGGAAACGTGATAATTTAAGCAGGAGGATAGACGTAGACTGGAGGCTTTTGAAATGTGGGTGTGGAGAAGAATGGAGAAGGTGAAATGGACAGAGAAGAAAACAAACGAGGAAGTACTTGGTATGGTGGGCGAAGAGAGGGGTTTGTTGGGAGCAATCCTATGGAGGCAGGAAAAGTGGATGAAGGGGGTATTGACCGGCAGTGGGATGTTGAAGACAGTAATAGAGGGGAGAATGTTAGGCAAAAGAGGAAAGGGAAGGAACAGGATAGGGATGTTGGACGGGATGAAGGGAGGAAGGAAGTACTCAGAAATGAAGACGGACCTGATGTAGAGCAGGATGTTGTGTTTTGTTAGGAGTCACAGTATATTTATTTGGTTGTTGGGTCCATCTAAAAACCTACCTCAACAGATAGATTACCTTATAATAATAATAATCATTGTGAATGCCAAGTAGCGCATTGACACATAGCTGTCGGCGGGACAATATTAGGGATGACAAAGGATGATGCACCACATCAACATTTTCATGTTCGCATCAATCATTTCAATAATAAAGGCAACGGGGGAAAAGATGCGATGCGGGAACCTTGGAGATCTTTATTTATTTATTATTTAGCAGAATTCCCAGCGATAATAATCGGCTTACTTACTTAAGTGAAGGAACTTCCACTTATATCAGAATAAAAGCACAATGCGGAATTACTGAAGCCATACTAGCAGGCAGACACACTGGAGTCCGCGTGAAGCGGGAACGAAATTCGGCCAACGTTATCGCTTCCGGAGGCACCATTCCCTCAAGTAGTATTGGTCAACGATGTTCGCTATACAATCGTACTGAACACCCACCCTGTATCTTTCTCGAAAGTTACACAGACGTTCTGCTGATGGAAACTAATGTAATTAAAAATTTCGCATCTAAAAAAGATCTTGTAAATCCTTCCATGAGTTTCATTGACAACGTGTGTGATAGAAATGTTTCTTCATCATTCACCTGATGAAAAATATGCCATCACAGCAATAACTTGCAATTCATATTTCCTCCGTCTTACCCCACACGGTTTCAATGGAAAAAGGCCAGATTAATGTTTTCATTTGTGGCTTCAGTCTACTGCGATACAGCCCTCCCATTCTCATCTTTTCTTACTCCCTCATCGACTTGGTCTTCAACCCTACTACGTTGACTTAAATGAAATATGTGCACGTATTTTACATAATTACGTTTCCAGGGATTAATATGAATGCAAATTGAAACGTTGACATCGTATTCTAAACGAACAATTGGCACAAGTCCTCAGCATTTCCTCAATAAATATCACTGCAACAACGATTTATAATTTAAACGTCCAAAAATCATATAAAAATAAATCTTCACATCACGATGACCTCATGATGACCTTTAGATGATCTAAACCTAATTTATTTTGCTCGCCTCTCTTCATATTTTAACTTCTGCGTTAAACTCAAGCCAAATATAAGGGCTGTGAGGAGGTCCTAATTATCATTTCTTCCCTCTATAATTTTCAGATTCACCGAATATATTTCGCACAATACTTCCATTGGGCGCCAGATGGATTCAACCCTTTCTTTGCCACGTTGAAAGTGATGTTTTCCAATGGCAAACACACGCAAACTTAACGCGATTCTTAAATCAAGTGTATCACTGCTCTAGATTGTAATTATATAAAATTTTTCAACGGTGTCATCATTGGTGATCTATCTTTTAAACGTAGATTTTGGCCGGAATCCAATAACTGCTATCTGCTACCTTTCACGAGGACTTGGTATTTTTTAACTCTAAATTATTTCCTCCTCCAGTTCTTTACCCATCCCACCTACTTAAATGCTATCTAAAAAGTATGTGGGGCGCCTCACTTCAAAGTTCTAGTCGACAAACGGAAAACTGCACTTCAATCGCTCGATTTAGCACTGAAGTAGGGAGCACCAGGGGGCGTTGCCCACAGAATCGGGCACATCTCTCGAGACGAGAAACAGTATCATAACAGAAATACATCAATCAGGTTTAGTCAAAATTAATATACATTCTATGTTGAATTATCCAACTAGACAATCTCCTGATAACCGACAAATGACCTCTTCATAATAAACCACAAGTTAGCCTTCCATCCCATGATCAATGTAACCTGAAAGACAGGAAAAAATGGAGGTTCAGTCCTGAAATCTTGGAAAAATTCTTGGTCTAAAACTATTGAAATAATTTTAAAAATCTTCGAAGATCTCCTAAGGTATGAACACGAATATCCCTAAATCTGAGTGAAGTTATTTAATTCTCTCCAGCTTCCTCGTGAATCATTGACAATAGTCGGTTTAAAGCCATAGCAACTACATAACCAATACATTTACGAATTACTCAAAACATAACTCAGTATGAAAGACTGCAGAAAGCAGTAAAGAGTCAAACAGAGTCGCTTTGAATTCTATCTCAGTAGTCCACAGGAAACTCATTTACTCCTGATGAGCTAGAAGATACAATATGCAGGCATAGATCGTCGCTAACAAACAAGTACATTCGAAAAACACAAATGAATAAAGAGAGGGCAGATGCCAAGGCCAGATGCCCCTCGTCGGTTATCTGTCACGGAAGAATACTCTGGCATTCAGATTCCAACGAAGCGATGATATTATGGTCGCTGTCCATGTCAATCGCAGAACTGCTAAAGCGGAATGTGCCGGTCATAAGACAGTATGTATATGTGTGTGTGTGTATATATATATATATATATATATATATATATATATATATATATATATATATATATATATATATATATATAACACGTTTTGAACGTCTCACGGACGTTACTAATAATGTATAACACTTAGCACTAGTGGACACAGACAAAAACACACAGAAACACACAAAAAAGAGACTCACTATTTTTCGAATTTTCGGTGGTCGTGACCACCTTTATCAAGGAAGAGAGGGACAGAACTCACGACCACCGAAAATTCGAAAAATAGTGAGTCCCTTTTTTGTGCTTCTGTGTGATTTTGTCTGTGTCCACTAGTGCTAAGTGTTATACATTATGTATATATATATATATATATATATATATATATATATATATATATATATATATATATACATATATATATGTATATGTATTATCATTAGGTAGTCTACCGGTTAAGGCAGGTTTTTGGATGGAAACAACTACCAATATTTCATTACTCACACATAGTAATTACGATGAAGAGTATGCGTTTTTGAAACAAGCATACAATGCATTGAATTTCTACGGTGTTTGCAGCACTTGATGAAAATGATCGTTTTTGGTAAAACTTGTGCTTTTTTATTTCATTTTTTTATGCAATGCTAGAAACGAATTCAACAAAGACCCTTGAGTATTGAACCTACACTAATTGGCTACAAAACCCACCGGCTTAGAAGGGTGTGAAATTGATGGAATATTTTAGTGACAGCCATCTCTGTTACGAATGTAGTTGGAATTCAAACGGAATTTCAAATTTCTTTTATATCCAAATACGGAAATACGCACCTTGAATTCACTTGAGCACCTTTCAAATCGAATCCAATGGTTATTCCGACAGCAAAAAGACGAGGCAAATAATGACGTGAAGGCAGAACTCATTAGAGTTATGTGACGAGGTACCAAAAAATCTTTTACCTTTCAGACTGTCAATAATTTAAAACGGCAAAATCATTTCGCGATTGGACAACTTTAAGCGAATTTTTAATCTTTTGCAGATTCCTCACAGTGTGTTTTGAATGTTGTTTTGATGGCGAGTGATTTCTTTCTCTCTCTCTCTCTCGCTATTCCAGCATTCCGAGACGGCATTTTTTAAAGCCTTCATCGTAACGTAACAAAATAAAAATAGGTCAGTCACACCGTCGTTAGCGGACAAATATGATTTTATTGCGAAGCCCACAGCATGAAAACAAGGCATTCGTTCTCACTTGTTCTCAAAAGGAAAAATGTTATCCGCAGTCATGATTTCATTGAGAATGCATTTGCCGCGGGCACCGAGGATCTCGTTGACACACAGAGGAGGACAAGTTTGCCTTAAAAGGAAAACCTGGGATCACGTGACCCAAGCTCTTTCGCCATATTTGAATGCACAAGGGCGCAATAACGGGACACCCCTGGAGGCAACCCCAAAGCGGGCTTCAACCTCCCCTCCCATCCAATGCGTACACACCCCAGCTGCACGGGAAAGACTAAACAAAAAAATAAACAGCACAGAATAACGAAGAGCTGATTTTTATTGCGTATTCCATTCCGAAGATGAGATGGAATGGTCACTCATTTGCGAAACCAGAGACATTAACGCCCCATCCCCAACCCTCCTTCCTCCAGCGACCCTCAAAGCCCTGCGCTTCGCCCTCCG
Source organism: Hetaerina americana (assembly GCF_022747635.1). Lineage (NCBI taxonomy): Eukaryota > Metazoa > Arthropoda > Insecta > Odonata > Calopterygidae > Hetaerina > Hetaerina americana. The sequence goes on from NW_027286763.1 coordinate 1,557,593, forward strand.
TTTCGCTTTCTTAAATCAGGAAAAATACTTTCTTGAGACTGCATTCTGACACTTTTTCCATTTCCCTTTTTACGGTTCAATACGTTCGCAAAAATCATTTCACTCGAAGACTTCTGTTCCGCCAGTAGAAAGAAAACAGCAGCGGTGTGTGCAAACTTTAAGAATAAAACATTCACGGCGAATTAAAACATAAAAATATATTCTGACCTTTGATTTGAGAAATTTTAAATACGCATTTAAAAAATTGGGATGAGAAACGATCCTCCCAAAGAAAATAGGCATGAATTTTTCCGTAAATCATTTTCAAATTTTCAAAACGATTTTTCAAAGAGAAACAACATCGAGGGTCCTCGTAAATTATTTACTTGAATATACTATATCAAATTTCATATCCAACCTGTTAATTTCTCCACTTATCTATTAAGAGTTTGGTTTTCTGATATACTACGGCGCTACCAATTTATTTGACGACCGCTAAACCTTTCTACGCAGGAACTCATTTGTTACTAACATTTCTTTATTGGCTGATGAAATAGCATCATTTTCTGCACGTCTACGCGGCGGCTACGAGAGAGATGCCTATGTTTTTATGAAACGGAGATCTGAATAAATCGGCAAAAAGAACAAACGCCATTCATTTTATTAAAAACATTCAACATTTAAATTAAGGATTTCCACTCTTGTTGTGGAAATTCTGACCACATCAACTGAAGATTCTCAAGTGAAAACTACGATAAGATTATGTTCAATTATCGGATTTCGTTACTGAGATTTAAAGAAAACTATTGAAATCATATGCACAAGAATTAAAGTAGCTATTCAAGAATGTATTTGAGAGAGAGACTCATGTACATGAAGCGGAGACTCGCTCAATGAAATCATATAATTTTAATTTTTCACTGCATTAATATCTCGTAATAGTGAAAAACTCTCGCGGGATGGACACTAATGTTTTAAACAAACCAAAATAAGGAATATATTAGGCGTGGAATCGCGGATGCTATCCGTATATTGGACGAGTATCGTGCATTTTATTTCAACAAGGCACGATTGGGCGTGGAGCAAGGGATGTTAGATCCAGAGCCAATCGTAGAGGAATTGATCAGGAAAATTTATTATTATTTATAAATGAAAAGTTGCCCTAAAGTTAATTATGAATTAGGATAAATGACTGTGTCAAAATATTTTACTATTACCTCGATTTGTAAGCAATGAAATTATCATCCAAGTGAAATTTTGGTATTGACAACATTAAAGGATAAGTAATTATTATTTAAATTTCTTTCCCTCGTGTTATTCGGGCAATGTCTCTCTTGGTTTTAGATTAGCCTCAGCAGGTCAGTCAAGAAAGGATTTTCATAAAATCCGGAGTTTTGAGAGTAGAAAACCCGATTACTATTGATTCTCAAGATACTGCCACCTGCTTCCATTATAGCAGGAGTAAAATTGACATTCATGGATATACAAAAATTACTTTATAATTGATGGACTTCAGAAATGGTGAAGATTTATAAGCAAACTTAAATTTCAAAATTATCATGCTAATTTCTTTACATACATACCCACTTCAAATTGCAGGCGCATTCCTCTTTATTACCGAGTTTAGATTTAATTGACATGACAATAGCCACCTTGAAACTGCCTAATATTTTCAACCAGATATATCACTAATGGTGGGCCGCGGTAGTCCAGGGGGTAGAGCGTTGGATTATTTACCGGAGGGTCCCGGGTTCGATTCCCGGCCAAGGCACTCTGGGCAACTGCAGCTCCACCCAAGCTATGTGATTTTTCGGGTACCAGATCTTCCTGGGAAACCATAACCGGCACAGGGAAAGGAACTGCCCCCCCCTACCCTGATATGTGAATTTCTCAGGCCTAGCTCAGTACTGGGTGAACTCTACCATCACCTACCAAACCGACCTCCGGGTTGATTACTGCGCTTTGGTTTTTTTGGTTTTATATCATTAATAACATGCTGGCACGTCAGAGTGTAACGTTGATATAAACTCGATACATTTAAACGCAATTAACATTTACCACAGGTTAGTTTAAAAAAATCGGAACTTGCTTTTTCGGACGGAGAAACTCTCTCCTATAACTGATAGCTTTGCCAGGGGCACGTCTTCATATCTGCAGTGCGTTTGGCCATCTTGTTTGCAAGTGAGGGCAATTCATTTGGCAAACTTAAGAAAAACGGTCAGACCCTTCTTATATAATGAGAGGGCGCATGATTCTTGAGTGCTACGAGCTTCACAAGACGTCTGCCTCTCCCCTCTCTCCAAGGAGCATATCCCTGGACTCATTTCTCAAGAAAATTAAGCGCCAGGACAAGGATCAACTCGCACAAAAACTCGGAAATCATCCTTAATTACGGAGATAATTTATTACGAATGTCAACGTGCTGAAAAACGGACGAAATCAAAGGAAGAAACCGGGACTTCTCAAATGTTTTTCTAATACGCGCATGGGAAACTCAATTCTTCATGAGCCATTATATGGACATTCAATTGTGATAACCATTCCTCTCGACCTTAAAAGTAATTTCCGTAAAATATGCCGTTCGAGGATTTGAAAACCCTTTCGCTGTATTTCAGCAGGGCTAACCCTCCATAGCCAAAAGTTACTACACGAAGCTTCCAGGCGTCATCTCTCAATCTGCGATGCGCAATCTTTCCCGCTAATTCAAAACTATTGCATGAATTTGTTTACGGGCTTAGAAACTTTTGAAATGCCAAGGAGTCCTCAACATGGGTTTTTTAATGCAACAAACTGCTTATTCCACAAAATTCTAAAAAAATACGCTTGCCGAACTGCTTTTCCGTTAAACGAATGATTGAAAAATTTACCTTCGTTCACTGTATTTCTGAGAAAACCCTTCGCAAAAAATGTTGTATGAAATGTTTCCGGTACATGCGATATCCGCCTATGATTCAAAGAGCTTTATGAATTGTTAAGAGCGAAGCAAGCATTTTGAAGCAAGGCTTCAATGCAACCGTAAGAAGCTCATTTCAGAGTGGAAAACCATGCAGCCCATTAACTGAAGAAGGAAGAATAACTGAATATGAATATTTTTAAATTCCGCAAACACGTTTCATTTTGGCCTCCATATTTACTGTATATGGAGAAGAATTGCGCTGGGCATAGAGGCCTCATTGTGACAGGGACGCCAATTAAAGGTGTTGATAAAAGGCTCGTCCAAGCTTTGGCATGGGGCGTGGTTGCGTACGGCGCTTTAAGTTCTTGAAGAAGAAGAACATACAAAGAAGAAGGATGGACGAAGATTGGAGGGTTAGGAAATGTCGGTGTGGGGAAGAATAGGGAAGGTGAAATGGACCAAAAGGAAAACAAATGAGGAAAAGCTAAGTATTATGGGCGAGGAGAGGTTAGGTTCGTTGGGAGAAAGCCTAAGGAGGCAGGTAACATGGATGAAGGGCGTATTACCTGGCAGTGGGATGCTTAGTACTATGATAGAGGGGAGAATGTTAGATAAACGAGGGAAGGGCAGGAACAGAATAGGGATGTTGAACGGGATGAAGGGAGGAAGAAAGTACTCAGAGATGAAGAGGGACCTGATATAGAGTAGGATGATGGATTTTGTGTTCTGTTAGGAGTCACAAAATATTGAATTGGAAGTTGTATCCATCCAAAACCTACCTCAACCGGTAGATTACCGGTTGTTAATTATATTTTATTAATTTAAGGTATGACACATCCTGGCTACACCCATTTCCACAAACCTACCCGAGGCCTGTCGTACATTTTTTCCGTAACGCAAATTGACAGGAAATGGTTAAGATATGATACTGATACGAACACTGACATAATACACGAATCGTACATTTACCATAACCATAAACACAGTAATCAACCCGAAGGGCGGTTTGGTATGGGTGATGGTAGAGTTCACCCAGTACTAAGCCCTATTCGGCGCGTGAAATTCACACATCGGGGTAATAAGGGGGGCCAGTTCCTTTCCCTGTGCCGGTCATGGTTTCCCAGGAAAGTACATTTACGGAAAACGTTATTCCTTCTTCTGTATTTATCCGTGAATGCCTAACATTTAACTTTGAAAATATCTTCAGCTGTTAAACTCGTGAATAATGTTAAAATAAAACTTTGCAACTCCACATGGAAAATAACCTTTGTTGCGCACCAGCTCGTATTAAATCTTACGTATTTTTCACGTGGAGTTACAAAGTTTTATTTAAGAAAGACTCATTATGGACCAATTCAACAAAGTTACGCCTGAAACAATTTTTTAAATCGTGCAATAAATTGAAATCAACAAGACCGGATAATACTTTGATTTGAACTCCACCCAGAGACCACAGAATTGGAGAAAACTTGTGCTCCACGATATAAAAACCGGACACGCGCACCACTGACAACCCAGCGTGGGATGTTTTATAATTTCGTCGTCAACATCTCCGGGACTGCGAGGGAAGAGACTCGAGTGCACAAATGGCGACCCACCCCGGTCCTCCAAGTAGCTGAGAGGAGGCGAAACGTGTGATGACCACCCTCGGCCGAGAGGACACGAGCCGTACGAAAAGAGGCGCCTCCGAGGCCCGCAGCGGGGAAGTTGCAGTGCCTTATCGCACCGCAGCATGTGCCCGCGAGGCAAGCCTGGATATCGGGTTCAGTAGCACGAAATAAATGGGTTGAGGAAGCTACGGGAGGAGCGAGACTACGAACTGCCCCTAAAGTACGATAAAATTTTCAGCTGCGTTCATTTTTTATACTTTGTCCGGTTTGCAGCCGCCGCTCTAAGGTTAGACGTGTTTCCATGAGATCGGCGGCTTTCGTTTGTTTAAAAAAATGGGCCAAAGAAATTGTATCAAATTTTTCGTAAAAAATGAAATATAGTGTAGCGAAGTGTGTGAAATGTTAACAAGGGTCTACGGTGAGTCTGCTATGAGTAAAACAAGAGTTTGCGAGTGTGGTACAAGCGTTTCCAGGATGGCCGTGAAGACGTTGAAGCTGACGGACGCCCCAGCACATGAAACAACCGATGAAAACGTGGAAAAAGACGAAAGAAATGGTTATGAATGATCGCCGAATCACAATTAATCAGAGAAGTCGCTGATCGCATGTTGGCACGTATTCGCTCATGCCATGAAATATTTTCGAATGTTTTGGATGTGAAACGCGTGACAGCAAAATCTGTTCCGAAATTGTTGAATTTTAAACAACAAAAACGGCGGCAAATTTGAAGTTGCTCAATTGAGTCAATGAAAATGAAGTCAACGACGACACAGAATTACTGAAACGTGTGATAACAGGTGACGAAACATGGGGCTACGGATATGAAGTAGAAACTCAGGCTGGACACAAATTCTTTGGCCCATTTTTTTAAACAAACGAAAACCGCCGAGCTCATGGAAACACGTCTAACCTTAGAGCGGCGGCTACCACCGGACAAAGTATAAGCATTGAACACAGCTGAAAATTGTACCACGCTTTAGGGGCATGTATACCAACATAATAACAAAAATTGCCAATAGGACTAAACCCCGCGAAATTTAAAAATTCCCGTTATTTTCTGACCACACCTCGTATGTGCTAAATGCAGTACGGGTGCGATCGAGGAAAATACTTCGTCTAGAGCTTGATTCGGAATGTCGCAACTCGAAGCTGACACGGCTTCGAGTTGCACGGATGAAAGGAAAACAACATTTTTCGCAAGGAGGTCGATCATCCGAAACCAATTCTGCCAACCTCCGAGATAGTGCGGAGACCCTAATGTTAAAACATAACATCGCGACTGACCTCACGCAGAAGGTAAAGCTCTGCCGCATTACTGCGCTTAAACACTTAGCTATAGCCATGGAACGAAATGTCACTCGTTGTACTCGTGATAAAACCGTAGCATGCCACACAGGGGCAATGAGAACTCTTTCAGTCATTCAGAGAAGTCATATATACCGTTAGCTGCGAAAATTCGGGGCTGGTTGCCAAAATAAAGGACCCTTTTCCATAGTCCATGGCCTATAAAAAGCCACAGAAAAACACGTCACGCAGAGAACAGCTATCATTCGGAACATGGCTCCCAGTCAAATGGCGATATATTACAGAGCAGTGTCAAATGACGCTCTTAGACGCAAATTTTTAGTCGATGGGTAAGAAATAGGACTTGCGATATTCTACACACATAAGCTGGAAAGCTATTATCAGTTATGGATTTAAAAATAGTCCAGAGTTAATCACAATCAGCTATTGCACTAAGGCAAAGGAAGTCACGTCCAACTCGGTTTGTTCTGGTCCGAAGTGGAAGCACACATAATCAGTCTCCACTGATCCAAATCGTTAATCGCGCTATTCCTGAAAAACAGTTAAACTCGTCAAAATGCATTTTTACACAAAAAATATAAACATTAGAGGATAAAAATTATAAGTTGGAGTAGTAGAGGACCCGGAAGAGGCTGGAGCGCTCTTTGAAGATTAGAAAGCTGCCCTCTCCGAACGACCCGACTTCTTCCGAACACCCCCCCCCCCTTGCCGGCTGCAAATTCAGCGGTGTTCGGCGAGGTGCGCGGGTGCTAGAGGCGTAAAATGAAGCATAATGGAGAAGGACGAGGATGGTGACCGCAGAGGGGAAGAGCCCAAGCACCCGGGAGCAGGGCAATCGCTCCCCGGGAGGACAACCCGCAAAATGACGGGAAAGGGAATCAGAGCCATAGACCGATAAAGGCCGAGCGGGAAGAAAAGGGAGGGGGAGGGCGAAGATGGAAACGGGGCGACGAGACGGGGGGCGGGGGAGGGGTATTTGGGGGTGGGAGGCCCATACAACCCCGCTCTCGACTCAAAATCCAATCCCGACCCGGCAAAACCTGAGACCCCCCCCCTTTTCTTCCGATCTCGCCACCACCCCCCCTCCTTACGGACGGAGAGCAGCTCTCTGCTCTGAGAGAGGGTGCTAGGGGAGGTGTCACGTGGTGGGAGGGGGGGAGGGCGGACGAAGAGGGAGGGGGGTAGCGGAGCCCTAGGAGCATTGGGGAAAGGGGTCGGAGACCTCTAGGAGTCGCGAAGGTACCAGACGCCGCTCGCGCTCAGACCTCATCTCGCATCCCTTCATCCCACCGAGCGCGTCTCCGCATTTTGGGACACCTCGCGCAGAAGCTGCTTACGTTTCCGAATCGAATAGGACACGGGAAAAAAACAGTTTCGTAAAAATCGTTACGGAAGAGCAGAAAAGTGTGGCACAATCCTTGGAAAACCAGGGTTTGGGAGCCACTGTCAGCATCCACAACATTACATCCACAATTCATAACAGCTATATGGGTACAAATGGCGGGAATTCAATTCTGACACGTAGGGATCGATTCCAGAGCGAATCACATTGGTAGACGAGACCACGACGAGAAGTCAGCAAGTTATTTCGCGGATCGATGCAAAGAATCCACCTTTGTCCTCTATCGCCCAGTTTAAGATCCCAACTGCATATAAACATCACGGACGTAAATTGGCAGTATACCACGAAAAGGCTACCTGGTTAAAACATCAATTGTCCTAATGAATAGGGTCCCCCTTTCCCAATAGGCCCCAGTGTGAGTGAGTGCCTTCGCAGGAGTTTTTCTGCGAATGAGAGGAGGAAGGGTTAAGGAGGGGCGTCAACGTGGTGATGTGTCGGGGTTGGGCCAGCGAAGATCTTTGGGCAGTTGGATGAGAGTAATCCAGAGCACTCGGGGGAGGAAGGGCTAACGACGAATTATAAATAATAAAAGGAACGGTGCTTTTTCGTAATGGAAAATGATACCATTCAGGCACGATTCATCCGCGCATTTCAAAGGGGCTCACACGATCAAGGCGGGCCGGGATTGGCTCATGGCGACTCACGGTACCCACCAATGGCAGCGTGTGGATCTCATGGCACAATTTTATTAAACGTAGGCGTAGCACGCTTTCAAAAGCACATCCGATTTCTTTTCCCTTTTCTTATAATTTACCTCTTGTCTAATTAAACCCTCGCAACCCAATAGCACGCAAAAGAATACGTAACAATCACCTGGCAGTACACTAACCGCAATATTATCACGAGTTAAAAAATCGAAAAGTATGCCACGATCAGTTCACATTAGCATATGAGTCATTCACTGAAAGTTCCCGGAAATAACACGTAATCAAGCTCAGCCTTCATGTGGGTCGGACATTGCTCGGATTAAAATGGAAAAACCACCGAAACAAGCCAATGTGTCAGTTACTGGTAATGAACCATCGATCAGCTGAGGATATAATGAACGTTTAATGACGAATAAGTAGAAGCAGAAAATAAAAAGAGGCATTGGAAATGGTAAAAAAATATTAATTTTCTTTATGACATAGAATTTCATAAATTTGATTGATCCTTTTCTAAATTGCCGAAAGACGATTATAGCGCCCATATTTCTGGATTTATCGGAACGCGTATGGATTGAAAGATAAAGAGCAGTCCTTGCACGGCCGCTCGGGGCATGCGCCACCAACGGGTGGGATTCCCTTGGAAAACCCATCGTGCCTGCAGATAGGGTCGCCCACGAATTAACCTGAAAATCCGGATGGATGACAGAAGAGGCGAGGACGCAGCCGACGAAGAAAGAGACTAAGGGGAAGTAGCCGAAGAAGAAAATGGAATCTTTGGAAAATACTGACCTACGACAAGGAGACACTTCATCTACGTCCCCTAGGCAAGGCTGGGGGAAAGGAAGAAGTCATTGCGGGACTACATTCGTGCCTTGGAACTTGAGGGAAAACTGGAAAGGAGTTCCCTGCAGAGGGTACGTTCCTCGGCTTCCATTCCTCGAGATTTGAAGATGACATTTTTCAAAAGACGAGAGAATGAAATATTTTCAATTATCTCCAGGCAACGAACTCATTTATTTCAACTGCCATTTATTCAAACTCTTTCACTCTACGTTCTAGGCGATAGAAATGGGCAGCACACGATTAGGAGGAGACATGGTTGAGAGATATCTCGCTCGGTCGGTTCCAAAACATATCCAAGCGTTGCATTGAGGTGGGGTAAGAAGAGGTGGCTTTGTCATTTCACGAGGAATAAGCCATTTTATTTCCAAGGTAAGATCAATACGGGATGGCTCAGTACGAGAGATAGTAGCAAATCGCCGAGCAATAAATATCAAGATGAATACCGATAGCGGGAAGCAGTTCACCACGTGAATATTTATCAGGAAAAGAAAAAGCTTTCAGTAACTACGCATGCAATGCTCGATGAATCCACTAAAAAGGATGCACTACCAATATCAAGCGTATATTGTACGCCAGCAATCGCCATTGCAGTCACAACAAAACGTTGCCCGCGAAACATACGCACACAGTAATGGAGAATTGAAGGCCACCGTTCCTTTCCATTTTGTTGGAACCACAACAGAATGGAAGACAGAAGGAGAGGTTTATAAAGAAGAAATATGCAGACCAAGGACAGCGGGATGTAGGACGGAAGTGTTATCACAACACACAATGCAGTTGGCATTAGAACGAGAAAAATGGAGAGTGTCCCTCGACCAATCTTCGAATCGAAACACCGATGATGATATTTCCTCGTGTAATTCCATTACAATAATATTTACAGATGATAGAAGAACGCTGATTAAAAACAATTTTTTTCATGAGTAAACTTCATTCCTTGTCTCATTAATATAGCAATCTCAACTTTGTGGAAGCCTCTCAAAACTTAAGAAAACATTTAATTTCAAAATTTACCATTTACATCCATTTTCTATCCTTAGGAAAATGAGGTATGAGAGCCCATAATCAAGAAGTAGTACTATTAGTAGCATTTATGGGAGGCGACCGACAGCAGAGGTCATTTGCGCCTTTAGGGATGGATGTGAAAGGGTGGAGAGAAACCCGGCGTCGGCACTAGCCTACTCTTAACGAAAGGCACCAAGGGGTCCACACGTCCCATCCGACGGAAGGCGTGCTCACTCAAAGCGCCCTCCACAAAGCAACTCAAGTAGGGATCGAGATACCACTGAAAAATATTCAACACCGCCGCCGCGATTCGAACCCGAGCCCTCTGGGTGGGAAGCCAGTACGATAGACATCTTCGATCCCCCATAATCAAGAAAAACAAACGATTTAACATTTAAGAGGAGAGCGAATATGATTACGCAAACAAAATTTGACATATCAAAGAATCACTAGCGATACTGGAAATATAGAAAGAGGAGGTGTTCGATTAAAGCAAACAACCTGGGGCTTCCATGAACAAAAAGTCACCAACGTTTGCCCCAAAGGATTAAAAAAAAGGTAAAATTAAAGATAAATTTAAGGAAATGCTTCTGTTTCGAATTTTTTGGTCAACCAAATAATACGAACATGATAGGAGAAATTTGAAAAGGAAACACGTAATTATGATTTGCTGACGTCATTAGAAGTGTGCTTTACTAAAACTATTCCAAAATAATTCCAATCTTGCATGTAATTCCACCATTAAATAAAACAGAAGAATATGCTTTAAAAAAGAATAACTTGGCCTATGGATATATCGACGATGACAACCATCTCGACCGATACTCTCTCGATCTCACTCGATCTCTAGGGATACGACAGATATTGGACGAGCAACAAAAGGCGAATGGTCCAGTACGGTGCCAAAGCAAAGATTAAAAGATAACGACAATATCCTTCTGATGCGCATTACGCACCATCCGACTCCGGCTACTTAAAGGGGCGCCCGCTCCAAAATTCAGCGGCGGACATATTCCGGAGGAGACGGAGAGGCTCGAGCGTGTTTACAAGCCCGCGTCGCACGCGGAGAGAGAAGTCGCGGCTCCGACGGGCAAGGGGTGTTTTCCCGAGCGACAAAAGCAGCAAGCGATGGAAAAGAAGGAAAGTGCAGGAACGAGACTCGTATTTAATAAAATGCAACTGGATGAAATGCAACAGGAGGGGAAGACGACTGGAACAAGGAGGAAAACCTGGATAGATCCACCAGAAGGGGGGGGGGGGAGAGGAAGGAAGGAAGGTTCCACCGCAAATGGTGAACAAAACGAAACGACATTTCCCAAGACGAGTGGCAAAGCACGTCATCCGCGCGCATGGAACACGAGCACGACCGGAACAATGGAAGCAGGGAATGAATATTCACGCGAGTGCCGAAAACAGGCATCCCCTTGCAAGGCAAGCGGATAATTCATAAAGCGACATGCGCCGGCAAAAACAATTTCCGCTCCAGTAAATTGATCGCGGTAATATCCTGGAGGAGATAAGGCTGGCGCCGGCACTCGAGAGGAGGAGCCCTCCTCGTTAGGAAAAAAGGTCGTGAACGGGGTCACGAATCTCGACATTCCTTCGGAAGCGATGGAACACTGGAAAGCCTGAAGAGCGCGCCAGTCGCATGAAGCAGCGCCCCACCAAATTCATCCCACGGCGGAGTCCATCAAACATGAGGACGAGGCACGGGGGCGAAGGCCACGGAAATTACTTCCGAAAATTATTAAAATTTACGACCCCTTGGGAAATAGTTGGGTGGCGAAAACCTTTGCGCTCTCTCCCCCCCCCCTGTGGTGAAAATAGGCGATAAAACAAGCAATGGAACTCCCCCCCTCCCTCCCTCCTTCCTTCCAGCCGACGCTTTCCATTCCCGTTTCAAGTTTGGCCTGGAAGGGGGTGGGAGTGGGTTGAAGGTGGAGTGAGAGGGGGGGAAGGGGGGGGGGGCAGGCCCCTTCAGGTGGGAAGGTGTGAATAGGGGCAAGAATACGGCAGGAGGGGCGATAGATGGTGATACAGGGGAGGCGGGAGGGGTATTCCTCGGAGGGGGGGGGTGAGTTAGAAGTCCAAAGGGTAAGGCGAACGGTTAGGGGGCAGGGGAGGAAAGTTGGCTGGAAGAGCAGGGGGCGGTGGTGGGGCAATAGGGGTAGGTAAGGGAATCGATAAACTCACTCTCCCGGCTGCCCGTCCCCCCCTCCCACTATGAAAGACTGCCCCCCCCCCGTCCCACCCCGCCCCTCGTCCGATGCACCATCCGAGAAGGGAGCACCGGGGTGCGAAGGTGGTGCACGGGGCGCCGCCTCCCCGCCTTCAGGGGTCCTCCGCTGCTTGAGGAAGGCGAGAAAGAACTCAGACCCCGTTGCAAATAATGACTGCACCCTTTTCGTGTCGGAAAGATATTTTAAAAATATAAATACACAATACGTGGCAAGATGACATTGCCACCGATTGAGAGAAACAACATTTGAAATATTACGCCTATGCAGAGTCGCCGGGTGGCAACATATCGATAGCTATCGAGTTTTCCCGAACGGTAGACGAGTTTAGAGGTGAGCGTAAGCAGTCGAATTCGCTAGAGTCATGCTTAATCGTCAAACACAAATTATAGCCAATAATATGCAATACATTTACGTCATCTTCTTTACAACAGTGTATAAAATGGTTTCCTGTTAATTAAAATAATGTTACTTTCCTTGCCGTAACAAACAACAACCATGGAGAAATTATCATTTGGTAGTAGGATGGACACAGACTGAACACGCCCACACTCCTTACGAGACTAAACCTGACGCCGCCACTCTAAAATACGATGAATCAGTGATTCAGTGTCGCGTACTTCCTCATATCCCTATCCTATTCCTATCACTACTTCCTCGTTTGCCCTACATACTCCCCTCTATCACAATCTTCAATATCACACTGCCGATCGATACGCCCTTCATCCATTTTTCCTGCCTCCATAGGAATTCTCTCAAGAATCCTCGCCCACCAAACCGAGCACTTCCTCATTTGTTTTCCTTTCGGTACACTTCGCCTTCTCCACACCCATATTCCAAAATCCCCCAATCTATGCCTATCATCCTGCTCCAACGACCAAGTTTCCGAACCATACAAAGCCAGGCTCTGTACACGGATATATATATATATATATATATATATATATATATATATATATATATATATATATATATATATATATATATATACTTTCGTAGACGTAACACGGAAGTGCCGAATAGTACAATACACAGTAACACACAATATAGAAACACAAAAAAGAACACTCACACGTTATTTCTTGATATTTCGACGGAAACAATCCGTCTTCATCTGAAGATATAGGAGAACACTCACGTTATTTCTTGATATTTCGACGGAAACAATCCGTCTTCATCTGAAGATATAGGAGAACACTCACGTTATCTCTTGATATTTCGACGGAAACAATCCGTCTTCATCTGAAGATATAGAAGTAATGACTCAGTCATTACTTCTATATCTTCAGATGAAGACGGATTGTTTCCGTCGAAATATCAAGAAATAACGTGAGTGTTCTTCTTTTTTTGTGTTTCTATATTGTGTTACAGTGAATTGTACTATATATATATATATATATATATATATATATATATATATATATATATATATATATATATATATATATATATATATATACATATATATATATATATATATATATATACCAATACATACTATATATATATTTACATATATATATACATACAGGGTTCGTCCGGAAAATAAGTGTACTGACTCCTGGGCTGGGCGCGCCGCTCCAGGCGCGCCCAGCACCGCTCTGACGGGCTGCGATTGGAGGGGGGTATGTTGGCAAGCGACGCTGAAAAAGGCAGCCGGCTCTGAGCTGTGGTGTAGTGAGGAGCTCTGTTAACGCGAACCTCCACGCTCGACCCACGTCACGGAACGCGATGCCGAAGTTTTTGGAGCAGCGTTATTCCATCAAATTTGCGGTAAAGCTTGGGAAATCCTCTACCGAAACTGTCGGTATGATTAACCAGGCTTACGGGGAGTCAGCCATGTCCAGATACATGATCTTTCGGTGGCACAAGATGTTCGTGGAGGGCAGAGAAGAGGTCGACGACGAGTCTTCGAGAGGTTCCCGATGATGCCTTCGCGGGAGCGTTCCAGGAATGGGAACGCAGCTGGAACAAGTGTATCGACTCACAAGGGTCCTATTTTGAGGAATATTAGCTTAAGATATGTAAAAGTGTTATAAATTTTTTTTCCTGAGCTCAGTACACTTATTTTCCGGACGAACCCTGAACATACTATATATATATATATATATATATATATATATATATATATATATATATATATATATATATATATATATATATATATATATATATATATATACACACACATATATATATACACACACATATATATATACACACACATATATATATACATATATATAATATATACATATATATATAATATATACATATATATATATATAGTATATATACATATATATATACATATATATATATACATACATATATATACATACATACATATATACATACATACATATTTTTTTTTTTTAAGTAATCTACCGGTTAAGGTAGGTTTTTGGACTGACACAACTACCAAACAAATATTTTATTACTCCTAACAAAACACAAAATCCATCATCCTACTCTATATCAGGTCCCTCTTCATCTCTGAGTACTTTCTTCCTCCCTTCATCCCGTCCAACATCCCTATCCTGTTCCTTCCCTTTCCTCTTTTGCCCAACATTCTACCCTCTATCACAGTCTTCAACATCCCACTGCCGGTCAACACCCCCTTCATCCACTTTTCCTGCCTCCATAGGATTGCTCCCAACAAACCCCTGTCTTCGCCCACCATACAAAGTACTTCCTCATTTGTTTTCTTCTCTGTCCATTTCACCTTCTCCATTCTTCTCCACACCCACATTTCAAAAGCCTCCAGTCTACGTCTATCCTCCTGCTTCAATGACCACGTTTCCGCGCCGTACATAGCTACGCTCCATATCAAAGTTTTTACGAGTCTTTTCTTAACATCCTTACTCAAAGTCCCCGTCATCAACTCCCTCCAAACAAAACACTACCGAGATACGTAAACTGGTCTACCTGCTCTAGTTTTTGCCCTCCTATTTTAATGTTAAGCTTGGCCTTTTTCTTTCTAGAAAATCGCATAACCTTTGTTTTATTAATATTGATTCTCATCCCATACCTGTCGCACTGAATTTCCAATTCACTAAGCAATGCTTGCAGCCCCTTGGCTGACTGACAAACTAAAGCTTGGTCATCAGCAAACCTAACTGATTTTACGAATTCCCCGCCCACTTTCATTCCTACCTCGAGTTCTTCCCATGCCTCTTTGATCATTTCTTCTGCGTACAGGTTGAACAGCAACGGTGATAATGGGCAACCCTGCCTTACACCCCTTCCTAACACTGCCCATCCTGACTCCCCGTTTCCCACCCTCACCTGAGCAGTCTGAGACATGTACAGGTTGCGGATTAGCCTCCTTTCCCTCCAATCTATTCCTATTTTCTGCAATATACTCATTAGTTTTTCCCAATTTACTCTATCAAACGCTTTTTCGAAATCTACGAAACAGGCAAATACCTCCTGGTTGTGTTCTATATTCCTCTCGATTAATAATCTCATTACTGCAATGGCATCACGCGTACCTCTCCCCTTCCTAAACCCAAACTGATCATCCCCTAAGTAATCATTTGCCCTACTCTGGAGGTGACCTAGCAGTAGTTGATACGGTAAAATACCTAGGTGTCACATTCACTAAAGACTTAACTTGGGGGACTCACATACGTAAAGTCTGCGGTCAAGCAAATAAAAAATTGGGATTCATTAGACGCATTGTCGGCAAAAGTGACTCAAAGGTCAAGGAACGTTGTTACCACGCTCTTGTAAGGCCTCATTTAGAATACGCATGCAGCGTGTGGGACCCGAGTGAAAAAGGTCTCATTCGGGAAATTGAGAAGGTTCAACGCCGGGCAGCCCGTTTTGTAAAAAATTCCTACGATAAAACGCAAAGCGTTACCGAAATGCTCATGGATTTGGGGTGGGAATCATTAGAAGAGGGACGATTCAATGCAAGACTGAAATTATTAAATAAATTCAGATCCGCATGTTTCAGCACCGAGGTCTCGCAGATTATTCGTACTCCTACATACATTGGTCGCTTGGATCATGCATATAAAATTCGGGAAATAGATGCCAGGACTAGCCGACTCAAGGACTCCTTCTTCCCACGGACAATACGGGATAGCAACTGTAGGATTATAGATAGTAAAAATTCCACTTGCCACCCTCAGTGTCTAAAAAATAATTAGTTCTACTTAAATGCATGCTCCTCCACTAACCTTATGTGTTTTGTTATAATAACCCATTCTTTCCGCATGACATCATTCGTGTTCTGTTCATCTGTTTTTAAGTTTCCCTTTCAGTCCCTCTTCCCTCCCGGCGGGGGGAAATTCCTGCTACCTGCAACGTTGGGTCGAATTCCCTTCCTTTTACTGTCTCTTTGGGGGGTTGAGTGTTTTGTGGTGCATTTTCATGTGGTAGTGATGTTTCACATTCTTGCTTGTTGTGTCCTGGCTTGCGTGTTGTAGGATGGCTTTGGTGCTGTATCCTGGGGTGCAGTTTTTTGTTGTTTTGCGGTGTATGTGTTTGCATGAGTATTGGATGGAGGGAGTTTTGCATGAGTGTGTGCGCTGCTGGGGTGTAATTTTCCGTGTTGTTTTTTGCATGTGGTATTTTTCGTTTTTACGGTTGGTGACCTAACACCCCCCGCCACACGCCCTTGCGGCGGCTTGCGGGGTATTATGTAGATGTAGATGTACTCTCTATCCTTTTGTTTATGATCCTGAGAACAACCTTAGCTGCGTGGGATATCAAACTAATTGTCCTATAGTCCTCATATGACGTGGCCTTTACCTTTTTCGGAATAGGAACTAAAACTGATCTCACAAAGTCTTCCGGCCAGATTCCCTCCTCATAAATACTACGGATCAGCCCATATAGCCTCTTCCTCCCACATTTTCCCAAGCATTTCAAAAGTTCCACGGGAATGTTATCTACCCCCACGGCCTTATTTAGTTTCATCTCCCTTAATGCCCTTTCTATCTCATTGTCTAGTATGCCTGGACCTAAGCTATCTTCCTCTACGTCATGTTCCTTTTCAATGTCTAACTTTGTTGGTCTAAGCTCTTTACTATACAGGTCTTCTACATATTCCTTCCATCTCTCTTGGATCTTTCCTGCGTCAACTATTACCTTACCGGCCTTATCTCTAACTGCTATCGTTGATCTCCCTTTCTTACTTCCCGATAAAGATTTAACTATGCTGTAAAGCGCACCGATTTCCCCCTTCCTCTGCAGACTTTCCATATTCTCGCACTGCGTCTTCCACCATGCTTCTTTGGCTTTATTTGTTGCCCGCCTCAATTTATTGTTCAATTCTTTGTACTTCATTTTGCCTAATTCTGTATTTATATTCTTCCATTTTCGCCGCTCATCCATTTTTGTAATCATCTCATCCGTGGTCCATGGTTTACGAGTCCCTTTAGCGTTAACGGTTCCAATAGTGTCTTTTGCCGCTTTACACAACCCTTTTTTGATACATTCCCATTTTTCTTCAATAGTACTTAGCTCTTTACCGTCCTCCATGATTTTCTCTACCGCCTGTTTGTATTCCTTTCTTTTCAACCCATTTAATGCTTCTACATTCCATTTTCTAACTCGCCGCCCCTGCCTTATCTTTTTAAAACGTACGCTACATTTCATAACAACTAAATTGTGGTCTGAGTCCGCATCCGCTCCCGGGAAGCTGTGGGAATTTATCACACTGCTCCTAAACCTGTGTCTAACCAGGATATAATCTAGCTGATATCTTCCCGAGTCACCTGGCATTTTCCATGTATACCTGCGTCTTTTGTGGTGTCTGAACCAAGTGTTGGTGATAACTAACCCCTGTCTCCTGCAGAACTCAACTGCTTTCTCCCCGCGGTCATTCCTCGTGCCTAAACCGTAGTCCCCCACCTTATCACCATCTCTTCCTTCGCCTACTGTCGCATTCCAATCCCCCATCACTATCAAATGTTTCCCTGCAGGAACACATGCAATCATGTCCTCTAACTGATCGTATATCCTATCGACCACTTCTTCCTTATGGTTGCTCGGTGGCATGTATACCTGGATAATAACTAAGTTCGTCGGTTCTGCTTTTATCTCCACTAGTAGTATTCTATCCGTTACCTGCTCTATGTTGACTACGCTTCTTCCTACCTCTTCATTTAATACTATGGCGACCCCTCGTTGGCTCTCGTCCCAACCGCTGTATATTATTCTATACTTATCACTCCAGTAATCCCCGCTATCTTTCCATCTCAACTCGCATAGACCTAAAATATCTATATTTCCCCTTTCCATCTCTCGCTTAACATTCTCCAATTTCCCCGTCCTCATCATTGTCCTAACATTCCACGTTCCTATTCTAACTAATTTGGTCTTCTTCTCCTGCGTCTTCTGTCCTGCTGCTGCTGGTTTTCCCTTGCAAGGGTTTCGTGGGATGACGACCGCGGAAGCCTTGCCTCCCCCGCTGCCGGGCACGACACACGGCCGATTGGGCCGAGCCCCGTGGTTGCCAGGACTCAAAATATCTCTATTGTCCATCACATTGTTCTTGGGAATGATAATTGAGGTGGTTTCCCGTTGCCTTCCTCAATAGTGTTTTTAACGTGACACCATCACTTACTGGCCGCCCCACTGGGGTCAGACGCCATTGCAGCCGCCTCACTGAGGAACAGACGCTGCGTGGACTACCTTTCGTCTGGCTCCTAACCTTCGGCCTATCTGGCATGGGTGACCCTACCAGGAGCAATTTTTATTACTCCCGCCAGTACAGCTCTAGGGGTCATCGGAACGCACAAGCCCTTCCACCACGTCAAGGTTGTAGTCCGGGGAGGGATACATACATATATATATATATATATATATATATATATATATATACACACACACATTCAAACATAAAATCCCGCCAAACGGCGAATAAATACTCATTTATATAGAAACATATAAGGAAAAGGGATAGGAACACACAAAGGACGAACACAATAGAGGTTGGGAAGGCGGAATCGAACGGATCACAAGAATAAAAATATTTCCTAGACCGGGACTCGAACACCTGAACTTTCCACTTGCCGGGCGGATGCTCTTAACCATTTGAGCTATCGAGGAAACGTAATTTACCCTGAGATCCGTGGGTCTAATATGTCGCCAAGCGCCCCGATTCTTTAGCCAAGAGATGGCGTCAGAGGGCTGTTTCACCCACTAAGGAAAATAGACACCACACAAGAGGAAAGGACAGTGGGTTAGAATTCATACATCATACAGGAAAGGAACAGTGCGTTTCGTGGCACGCATGGCCAGAAGAAAGAAATGAGCCACATTGGCCAAATACACATTCATACATAAAATCCCGCCAAACGGCGAATAAATACTCATTTATATAGAAACAGATCGGGCGGATGCTCTTAACCACTTGAGCTACCGAGGAAACGTAATTCACTCTGAGATCCGTGGGTCTAATATGTCGCCAAGCGTCCCGATTCTTTATCCAAGAGATGGCGTATATATATATATATATATATATATATATATATATATATATATATATATATATATATATATATATATATATATATATATATATATATATATATATATATATATATATATATTTATATATATACATACATATGACCGTGTTGGTCCAAAACACTGCCGAGATACGTAAAGAGCAGGTAGAACAGTTTACATACGTACGTTCTCGGTAGTGTTTTGGACCAACACGGTCAAAGTAGTAGGGACGTAAGGAGGAGAATTGCGCTAGGCAAAGAGGCTTTCACAAGGAGGAGGGAGTTGATGACAGGGACGTTGAATAAGGACATTTAGAAAAGACTCCTAGACTAAAGAGAAATCCTATGGAGACAGGAAAAGTCGATGAAGGGTGTATTGGCCGGCAGTGGGATGTTGAAGACTGTGATTGAGGGGAGAATGTTAGGCAAACGAGGAAAGGGAAGGAACAGGATAGGGATGTTGGACGGGATGAAGGGAGGAAGAAAGTACGCAGAGATGAAGAGGGACCTGATGCAGAGTGGGTTGTTGTGTTTTGCTGGGGGTCACAAATTTTAGAATTGGTAATTTTGTCCATCCAAAGACCAACCTTAACCGGTAGATTACCTAATAATAATAATAATAGATATATATATAATAAATTGGACAGAACAATATAGAAACACATAAATTGATCACGCACACGTTATTTCTTGATCATTTCGACGGAATTCTGCTCCGTCTTCATCGGAAGATATAGAAGTAATGACTGCTGGAATACTAAGAGTGAGGGGTGCGAGATAAAGGGAAAGGGGGCCAGGGGAAGGGGAGAACGGGAGGCGGAGGAGGGGTGAGAGATATGATTGGGGGGGAAGAAAGGGAGAGGAGAGGCTAGAGGGGAGCGGAGTTAGGGAAGGAGGGAGAGGGAGGAGGTGGAATCGACACAAAATCAGAAAAGAAAACAATCTGCTCACCACAACTGCTGCAAAATCCGAGACCCAGGTCTCAACGTACGAAGTTGTGATCAAGACCCTGCAAGTCGAAACAAAGGCCACGCACACCAAAACGCATGCGGAAAAACAAAGTATTCCAATCTCCGATATGCATCGCTTCCACAAAGTGGCAATTCAGGCCATTCCCATCAGTGAACGACATTGAGGCCCGGATGCTGATAGGCCCTACAGAGCCAAATGAATGCCATTTCATGAGTTTTTAATTCTATTGGGTTATCGGATGTGGTAAGGGACGCTAGGACATTGTAGCATTGGTTGAAGGGGGTTTTATGATGGGATGAATTGTCCTCTACCTTTCCTCCCCCCAACCATGTCTCTCACCCCTCCTCCGCCTCCAGTTCTCCCCTTCCCCTGGCCCCATTCCCTTTCTCGCGCACCCCTTACCTCTTCTAATTCAGCGGTCATTACTTCTATATCTTCCGATGAAGACGGAGCAGAATTTCGTAGAAATCATCAAGATATAACGTGTGAGTGATATATTTATGTGTTTCTATATTGTTTGTTGCTGTCCAATTTATTATTCAACACTTTCGTGTTATGTCGACGAAATCATCTATATATATATATATATATATATATATATATATATATATATATATATATATATACTTATATATATATATATATATATATATATATATATATATATATATACTTATATATATATATATATATATATATATATATATACTTATATATATATATATATATGTATGTATCTTTAATTAATTAACATTTACCTAAGACTCACCACGTACGATGAACAACTTAACTGAAACTCTTCTCCTCCTCCTCTTTTGAGTGTTTGTCTGAAACTCTCAGTCAAACATTTTTGCTGCTCAATATGGTGCCGCCACTCATTGAATCAAACTCCGACATGTACCGACAATACGTTGTCCGTACAATAAATACGCGAACTGGTGCGACCTGGCGGCCATGACGCGCACTATTGAGCAGCGCAGCGGCGCTAGTTACCTGAGACCCAATGGGTCGCCTGTGCTTGGCAGATCGTCGAGCTGTGCGCATGGTGCCAGTTATGTCAGTTTCAGTTGTCCTTGTTTTTGCTGTTTATCGAAAATGGAAAGTGACGAAATCACCGAGCAACGAATCAACATAAAATTTTTGGATGACGTGGGGTAAACGTTATCAAGAAATTACAGAGATGTATAAATATCCGTAGAGTATGCTCGAACATATAAATATCCGTTGTGTCTAATATATTTCTAGCTATGCTCATTAACAAAACCCATTAAGATGATGTTAATTATTGTCCTAATAAATTCGCCGTGTCAGAGAAAGCATGTTTGCCAGTTAACTGCTGCAAAGGAGATGGTGCACAGACACAGTCGCCTAATCATGTCAAGTCCTCAACTGCCCCACTCAGTCAGTCATTCACAAGAGAGAGAGAAAGGGGGCAATTTGACGACCAAGAGGGTCACATCATGATCTGGTTTGGGCCTCTCCAGTGTCATCGCCACATATATAGTATGCCGTCAGATCAAACACTCCTGGAAAGCCGCACCCACAAATTCAACTTTAATCATTGATGAATCAACAAATGAGGCCACAACCAAAACCTACAATGGCAATCTGCAGGATCTACTAAAGGATTCTATGGGCTCTGTCCCATTAGCAATTGAACATTCAAAAATTTTCCTTAATGAATCAATTGCAATGCACCAATAAATTGCCTCCATGACAAATTGATAAAACCACTCAAAATTGCAATTCCTAATTTCCGATTTTTCTAACATTTTTACTTTTCTTCGAAGATAGCAGAGACATTCATGTAGTTAAGTTTACCAGAGGAAGCACTAGACACGGATGCTCAGGAACTCGCCGCATTCCAGACTTCACTTTTGAATCATCTGATTTTGGCTCCTTCTGTGCAAATGATGAAAAATATACGAGATGTGTTCATAATATAACGGGAATTTTTCAGTTTCAAATAACTTTCTGTTATGTTGGTATACATGCCTCTAAAGTATGATAAAATGCTCATCTGTGTTCATCGTTTATGCTTTGTCCGGTTTGCAGCCGCGTTTAGGTTAGACGCGTTTTCATGAGCTCGGCGGTTTCCGTTAATTAAAAAAAATGGATCGAAGGATTTGCAGGTCTGCTACGAGTAAAACAAGAGTTTGCGAGTGTGGTACAAGTTTTTCCAGGACGGCCGTGAAGACATTGAAGCTGACGGACGCCCCAGCACATGAAACAACCGATGAAAACGTGGAAAAAGACGAAAGAAATGGTTATGAATGATCGCCGAATCACAATTAATCAGAGGAGTCGCTGATCGCGCATGTTGGCACGTATTCGCTCATGCCATGAAATATTTTCGAATGTTTTGGATGTGAAACGCGTGACAGCAAAATCTGTTCCGAAATTGTTGAATTTTAAACAACAAAAACGGCGGCAAATTTGAAGTTGCTCAATTGAGTCAATGAAAATGAAGTCAACGACGACACAGAATTACTGAAACGTGTGATAACAGGTGACGAAACATGGGGCTACGGATATGAAGTAGAAACTCAGGCTGGACACAAATTCTTTGGCCCAGTTTTTTAAACAAACGAAAGCCGCCGAGCTCATGAAAACACGTCTAACCTTAGAGCGGCGGCTACCACCGGACAAAGTATAAGCATTGAACAGAGCTGAAAATTGTACCACGCTTTAGGGGCAACGGACTACTTTGGCGGCGGTCACCATTGGGAAGAAAACCTCCCAGTTTAACACGTACGTACAGGCATTTTGTAGCCTTCTTTCACAGGGACCGGCTCGCAATCTGAGTTGGCAGGATTTTCCCCCGCGGCGTTTGGGTATTGAGGCGGGAACTTCATCCACTACACCACCGACTATATAACATTGAGACACATGGGGTACTTCGGCGTTTCCTTACCGGAACTAGAAGCCATTACATCTCTCTAAAAGAGATTGAAATGAGTAATGATAAGTATCTCACATAATGCTCTTTTAGGAAGTAGAAGATGAAATCAAAAGTTAAGCAGGAAATGTGCCGAGACTTAATGAGTTAATTCACATTTTTTCCTGTCAACCTAGGAAATGGGGATCGAGATAGTGCGGGGGCTAACGTACTGGCTTCCAACCCAGAGGGCCCGGAGGTGTTGAATATTTTTCAGAGGTATCTCGATCCCTACTTGAGGTGCTTTCTGGAGGGCACGTTGAGTGAGTACGCCTTCCGTCGGATGGGACGTGTGGACCCCTTGGTGCCTTTCGTTAAGAGTAGGCTAGTGCCGACGCCGGGTTTCTCTCCACCTTTTCACATCCATCCCTAAAGGCGCAAATGACCTCTGCTGTCGGTCGCCTCCCATAAATACTACTACTACTACCACCTAGGAAATTTCTAACAACGAAATCCCGATTTCAATACAACCTGAAAATCACTAAAATCATTCGTACAGGTGATTTAAGATTTTTT
Organism: Hetaerina americana; assembly: GCF_022747635.1. NCBI lineage: Eukaryota > Metazoa > Arthropoda > Insecta > Odonata > Calopterygidae > Hetaerina > Hetaerina americana. The sequence continues at coordinate 1,581,409 of NW_027286763.1, forward strand.
CAATTAATCACACATCACAGTAAATAAGACGCTCGTGCAGACATGGTATGCCATGGTAAAGATGAATATTATCTTCCGTAGGTTAGGCCTCATTTAGAATATCCGGATAGTATATGGGATCCTCACGAAGTTGGGTTGATTACCGAATTGCATCGCGTGCAGCGTAGATGAGCTAGAGTTGTAAAACATTGCTATGATAAACTTAGCAGCGTATTAAAAATATTAGAGGGGCTAGGCTGGGAATCACTGAATAGAGCGAAGGTTAAATTATAGATTGAAGCTCTTGCATAAATTGGAAGGTCTCTTTAGCAGTTATTTGGAAAATGTATTATTACCCCCATCTTACTGCGGTAGGAGAGATCATGTTAATTAAATTAGAGAGATTAGGTGGGGAACAGATAAATTTAAGATGTCATTTTTTCCACAAATGATAGAGGATCATAATAACATTGTCCGACCGCTGTAGGGTCATAATCGGTTCAAACGTAGTCTGGTGTGTATTCACCCCCCGCCACACACCCTAGCGGTGGCTTTCAGGGTATTAAAATAACTACAATAATGCCGACAATTGAATGGCTACCGTTTCGTGCCATCCTCTTAAAATCTCGGTGTAACTTGCTGCATTGAAACTCGATTTATACTTTTTGTCCGAGTTGCACTTAAGTGCTCCATTTACACCTTAAAAATCTTATCGTAGGGAGATTGTAATGGGTTTAAATTATTCATTTCCTTCTAAAGCATATTTTAAGAGTGATTTACGGTAGGGTATATGTCACTTTTCTTTTTCTTCGCATTTACCCAATACTCTTCTAATAAATCCTAATATTGTGCTAGCTTGTCCACGTATTCCAAGCATGTGTTTCACCCAGGACAGGTCGTGACTAAGGGTAACGCCTAGGTATTTAATTTAGTCTACACATTCCATTTCGGTGTTCCCAATGCAGTAGGCGTTCGGGAGGGAATTTCTCTTTTTCCAAAAAAATATCACCACACACTTTTTCAAGTTTAATTCTAATTGCTAATTGTTGCACCAGCGTTGTATAGTATTAAGGTTATCTGATAAAGCTGCTCTGTCCTCAGGATCACAGATATCACGGTACAACACTGCATTGTCGGCAAATAAACGTACCTTACCAGTGATTACGGGGTCAATGTCGTTAACGGAAAGTAGGAATAAAAGAGGTCCGATGACACTTCCCTGGGGAACACCTGACGTACCTTCTACTGTATTTGAGCTAACTCCGTCTATTACTACTCCTCGTACCCGACCATTCAAAAAGCCTTTAATCCCGGATATTTTTACCTGCGCCATATACTTATAGTTTTGTGGGTAGTTCAGTAATAGTCCTCCATACTAGGCGTAAATGAAGGAGGCCTCACTTTTCATATTCCGCTAGATTTTTTATATTTCATGACTATGTTTTCGTAGGCAACTATTATCCGATGATGCTCCCTCACCCGATGAACCCTTGAGACGAAACCAAGGTCGTAAAAAATAAAAATTACAGTGGAACCTGCAAAAGGAGTCCTCCTTTTACGCCTACAATTGGATAGGACGAAGAGTGGTATATTGCGAGGTATCGCTTTCAGAGTTTGACTCATCAAAGCGAAGCATACGGTTCTGACACTTCAATTTGATTCTCTAATGCTGCAGAGATTCTTTTAGCCTGCTCTGACGGGCTCACATGACGGCCTCAAGAAGGAGGTGGTTGCAATTCCGTTACTAACGGCCATAATGCATGAAGGTCGAAGATAATTTCGTAAAATATTACTGCTGGATATTTCCAGCGCAGTGATCAGCAATACCAACGAGACTGTAGAACTACGTTATACTTGTAACGCAAAAATATATTAGTCAATGAAACTTTTCATGTCGTAGTCATTTTCTGAGCACTTTCTATGGTATTTATTAGCATTATACTATAGTTACAAAATGTTTTGGATACCTACTCCAATGTTTCAACCAATTATTTCATTAGTATGAGAATTTTTGGAATTACCGGACCAAGAATGCATTAATTATTGCTTTTGCTAACAAAAAATGAGATTCGGGAATTTTGCCCTTCAAAATATTTTGTTGATAGAAATATATTCATGCGACTATTCCAAACAGAAAATAGCTTCCAGTCTCAAATTGCTGATGCATACTTTGAAACACTGTGACCATAACCTAAAATAACATCTTAAAATCCATTTAGGAATACTAAAATGGTTTTACCGAAGGATAAGCAATCGGCAAAGTATTTGGAAGACTAGAAACTGCCTTGCTGTTGAAAAGATATAAGCAAGGAAATGTAATCCAGGCGGTTAAAGAGTTGGCTTTCGACCCACGACGAACGTCGCGCGTGCTTATGTCGTGCAGATACGAATGACTGAGACCCTCTCGTCAGCAGTGCGTGTTTCTCTAAGGATGACTTCAAACAAGTCGCCGATGAGGGAGCCACAATCGAGGAAAAGCCATGGCCTTCAACTGATACTCTTTTCATTTCCTGGTCGTTTATGATAAAGTTGACCATGCTCACCATTCCCACCTTCAAATCGGATCCATTACGACAGTTTCGAAATATAGGAAATGACGAATATTAGACAAATTTCAAGAATATTTCACTTTCATTTATTTCCTTCATTGGTGATTTATGTGCAGAACATCAACTGTAATATGTAAACCTTCCGGAGAACTCAGTCCCTAATTCGTAGTCAATGACGAAGGTGATATGTCTTTTGGTTTATAAAACAATGATCCGATAATTTTCTGGTGTAAAGGTCAGGCTTTAACAATCTCAAAGTTAAGCCAGACGAACGAACGTTAAAAGAACGAACAACGCTTATGAACTGGAGGGCACGTGTTTTCATATAAAACACGTATCCACTGATGGAGACGTTTTTCGGAGTGCATCGGATCCGTCACGACACGCACCCGTTCCCTACACTCCGAGAATATGGAGCGGTATGAGACATTCAAAGCAGGATTTTCAGACGGGATGTATACGCAAACTACCTCGTGCACGATAATGTAAGCGAATCCATTCTAGCTTTGGTTATGCTTTTGACGAGTTGGCCGAAAGTGCCGAAGCGTTTCAAAAATGTGCCAAAACCTACTGGGACGACCTATCGTAAACTTTAGGAGGGCACGTTGAGATTGGAACATTTTCCGCAACGGCTTGCAGATCTGTACACTCCTCATCACTTGTACAACTCAAGGAAGAGTTTCAGTCGCCTCAATCCATAATAAATGTCGTATCATCAAGAAGCAGAGTGGACAAAATTGGCTGAGGCATGGCTACTCAGAATTTGAGAGTTTTGGGAGAGGGAGGGAGAGAACAGGAGTCAATTTGGATCGAATCGATGTCCCAAATTTGAGTGAAGCGAAACGCGAGGAATGCAAGGTGCTTTTTATCGATGGCGGTCGCGTGGCGATAAGGTCGGGATTCATTAATGTTAATTCAGACTTGCTTTTACAACTAGCCATATTTTAAGCCCCCTCACTCTTATCACGATGAAACCAAGGTTTAAGCAGCCAAATACGTAAGTCAAGTCAATAAATAATTTGTCCTCATCGGTCATTCGTTTAACTAACACTACACAACGACAAGCATTTACCCTTACGGCCTCGAAGGTGTAGACATACAATTGACGGACCAAGCAACAAATGTAGGAATTACTCAATCGTTAGAGCCCAATACGGGAAAAACACGTCGATAACATCTTCAGGGTTTCACCTAAAAATGATGTAATGCATCGAACCCGGGTCGTGCCGTTCAACTTATATAGTGGAAAATTATTACTACATTTTATTTATCAGCAATAGAACCTAGAAAAAAATACGCAAATATAATTAGCCAGTTCAAATGACGCTAAATAGTTAACGCCGTTTGGCCCATAAGGCTGCAAAGTAGGTGGAGAGCGCGCGCCGAAAAGATGCCAAACGCCCGCGCATTCACCCTGCTTCTTACACTCCACTCTCCTACGAGGCGACGCTCCCGATATCGCGCCCGATAGCGGAGACCACTCAATGGCTTCCATCCCCGAGACTCCGCAGCATTGTTATGTGACCGTTAAACTTTGGGAATGTGAATTAAAACATGACCGTACCAGCTCGGTTGATGATGAGTGTTCTCGACGGCCTAAAACTTCGAAAACCACCGATAACATCGAAAGAGTTCACCATATGTTACTGGTCGGCTGCCGATTTAACGTTAGGGAGATAGCAGAGGTTATGGGCATGAGGAAAGACTGTATTTGTCATATGTTGGCTGAAAAATTGGACATGCGTAAGCTGCCCGCGCGTTGGGTGCCGCATTTGCAAACTTTGGACCAAAAAGGCATTCGTATGAGCATTTCCAAGGTCCTTGCTTCGAGCGGTTTAGCAAGCGGAGCGGGTCGGGTTTTTTGCGTCGATTCATAACTGTGGAAGAGTTGGATCCGCCTCTACCGCACACCCCTGAGACAAAAGATCAGTCTTAACAGCGGACTGCAAAGGGTTAACCTGCGCCGAAAAAGGCGAAGACGGTTCCATCGGTCGAGAAGGCGACTGTTTCCTGGGAGAGTCATGAAATTGTGGGCATCGATTATCCTCGGAAAGGTGAAACAGCACCACGGGTGAGTCATTACTTGACAATCTGAAGGCAAAAATTGCAAAAAGGCGCTCGCATAAGAAGAAGGAGGGGGTGCTTTTCCATCACGACAACACGCTTCAGCGGTCGCCATGTCTCAAATTCTGTGAATAGAACTTCGAATCGGTCGACCACTCACCTTATTCACCAGATCTGACCCCCCAGTGACTCCCTCCTGTTTCCTAACCTTAAAGTCTCGCTTGGAGGACAGAGTTTCAGCATTGGACGAGGAGGTTATCGTATTCGTAGATGACCATTTTGCAAAGAAAAGTTTGGAAGGGTTAAAAAGTGAAGAGCATCGCTGAAAAAATGTGAGTCGACTTAAAAGGAGACTGAAGAGAAATCAAAATAAATTTGATGAAAAAATGTCTCGCTTATTTGTTAAGGTTGGAAACCTTTCAGGCTACCATCGCACATGCACGGAACACCTGATAAATTGGATTTCGATGAAGGCTTTACCCGAATTTCTAGAAAAAAAGATAAAAATCCCTCTATATTCTATACGCTGCTGATTGTGAAAATGCACGTTTAAAATAACACACGACTCGGATGTGAATCATAGATCACAATTTGTTCAAAATATAAGTAATGAGTTACCTTCACGAAAAAAAGAACGATACCGGATAACAACATGGAATCCCACGAATCACCCATCCCAATTGATGCATTTTTAGTTGTGATTTTAAAATGATTGAAACTAGCCAAAAATTCTGATTTAAGATTGAAGCAAATAGCGTAAGGTGCCCGTGAATGATAAAATATCGTATGAATACACGAAATTATGAAATGTTGGCTTTATCTATCCGCCAAAGGCATTTGAAAAAATGCATATTTGGTTTCCTTTCTAGCTGGATATCATGCTAATATGTAATCCTTCCCTTCCTGCTCCCTCGTTTAGTCCACGCTCTCGCCAAACTGCAACCAACCAATTTTTGGCGTTTCCTCCACTTCTCATTGACATACCAGCGAGCCGCCTTTATTCCCTCGCGTAAGTTCGCGTAACTTTCCGCCCTATCTTAATGTTCATACATGAAGCACATTAAGATCCGTCGTAGAAGAACGGAATGCAGCGGCGATAGAGCCCGGCTTCGACTGGAGAATAAACAGTTAGAAGGGTGGAAGATAATGGTTATTTTGGAGGAAAAACCAACGAAGATGGAGAAAGCGGGAAATACTAGGGTAGGGTGAAAACTAATGCACACATGCTTGTAGACCACAAACAAAATTACCTTCAGGAGCATTCCTGGTGGCATGTGGAAGTAACATTCCCCTTAAACACGCATGCGCAAGTTTGAGGTCGTTCCATTCATCCAGGGTATTTTGAGAAGCGGAAGTATGGAGACTTATTCTAGTGCTATGTCAACGCGAGTTAAACAGCGTGCTGCTGTCGAATATTTAATTGCTAAAAAATTGACTCCACTTAGATTAATCGTCGTTTAAAGGCTGTTTATGGTAACGATGCTGTTGATAGGTCCACAATAAATCGATTGGTAGTAAAATTTCGTGGTTGCGAGCCTGAAAAAGCCATAATTGTTGATGAAACACGCAGCGGACGTCCGATCACTTCTACATACGATAAATATCGTAAAATCGTCGCAGATTTGATTCAAAATGACCGGCGAATCACTCAAAAGCATATCACAAACCATATTGGAATATCCAAGGAAGAAGTTCGTCATGTTAAAGGCACCCTGGCGCCAATAATCTTGCCCGATTGGAAATTTTGGAAATGTGGTACCATGTATGAGAATTGTGAAGATCAAATGGATGGATCGAGCGAAGCGGTTCGAGGAAGAGAGGGAAGAGAAAGGAGAGTGATGAAAACTTGGCGAAGAAGGCGGGATAAACTAATCGGACACATTTTCGGGCCGTTGGAGAGGGAAAAGTAAACAGGAAGGAGTGGTGAGGAATAAGGCCCTGGATGTCTCTACACAAGTTTACCAACTATCAAATGCATGCTGAAATTCAATAACACAAACGATCATGAAAATGAAGGAAAAAGTTGTAATGTCTTAATTTGGGGGTTCTAAAATCATATGCATACAATACGTACAGTGATTACGTCAAATAGTTATCAGATAAATAAACGCTGATTTTACGAAGAAAGAATGTAAGGAAAAATGAGAGATGGTGTCACCTAAATGTCAATAATTAAATCATTAGCAGCAGGCAACATCGGTCGTCATTAGGAAGCTGACAATTTAATAGCGAAGGTCCCCACTGAGACCGAGGAATACCAGTTGCATTCAAACATTACATTCAGATTAGGCCGAAAAATTCTAAGTGGATGAAAGTCAAATACAGACGACTTGATATCAACTTTTAACGAATCTCAGTTATATTGGCGAGAACATTTTTACCTCGGTAGCCACATTTTCTAACTTGTTCCCGACAAAGTGCAATAAAATACTTTTATTCGTCGACATATAATCGAAAAATTTTGCATGGGACTATCACCATTCAACTATAATAGCAACTGAATATTTACGTCTACGAAGGTTACTGTGACAGCGCACTGTAGCCTTTTCTCTCGGCTTTTATAAAAATTTCTCGTGAAGAATACATTACGCGCGACTGCCATGTCTTGGACCAACACAACGTAAGATATGGATGGCCTAGAGGAGATTTGTGTCGCGAGTAATCAGTGCGCTGAACTTGAACCAAAGGATGAATCGAGTACCAACGCACACACACACATCGAATTCCAATCTATTCCGGCCTAATACCTGGAATTACCTTCGCTTCTTAGGAATTTAATGACCTCACTGTTTAGCAGCGACCTTCAATCAAAAGCGCATTGTTCATATGCCTTAATACCCAATTTTTTGGCGAATGAATAAGCAGCCGTTTGAAGCATGGTGTGTTCTTATTGAGACCTCAAATAAGCACCGGCAGGGAGAGAAGGCTGTCACCAAATTCGGACTCATCCCAGGCTCACTCGGTTAGATAAGACAGGCACTGACGAGGACTTACTTCTATCTTCGCCACACTTCCGCCTGCCCATCCCACTTCTACTCGATTAGAGTGGGCTTCATTTGCGTGAATGGCTTCGGAAGGCTGACTCTTAAGACAACTGTTGCCACTACTAACCCGGTGACTGCGATCGAGTTTCATGTGAGCCTACGGTTAATGAATTTCCGCGTAACTCATGCAAATTAAGAAAGCATTGGCGTCGGAAGATCAGCGAACGAAGTCATTGTCTATGCGACGGAGGGGCGTTCAAAGATTAGGAGAGCCTTAATAGTGACCGCCCCCGACTCCTAAGTATTTTCAGAGCCAAGCAAATGAGCAAATCTTAATGTTGCCAGCACAAACCTTGTCAGGGTTTAACATCTTTAGCTCTTCCTTAATTTAATCCAGTTGCTAACCTAAAAAATATGACAACCTATTTGAGTACGCAAGGACAATTGTATTATAAAAACAAGGTAAAGAAAACTGAGTGATCATATGGGCATTCATTGACCCTGGGAAAGCTCCTTGATGAAGTCCTGCGAAGGTTTGACGTGAACTCAACTTCTGTGACTGGACGAAAGCGATCACTATTGGTCTGAGCGTCAAAGGTGCTGCTGGCGAGCAGCAACAGACTGGAGAAACAGTTTGGAACAAACTTACACAAAGAGCTATGCTTAAATTTTTACGCTCCTTAAATATTTCTTACGATGAGCATATGTTATAAATATGAGCGGTACGAAGACGAGACCCGGAAGAATTCCATTCCGGTTAATTCAAAACGGATTACATTTTAGGTTCGGGCACTGTCGTTGATTTACCGACATGATACCAGCCGGGATTGCCCAAGAGTGGACTTCTCGTTCAACCTGAGCTCAAATTCTTAAAAGGAATACTGACTCTTGTCAAGTGCCCCAACTACACATAAAAATAACACAAACATTTAGCAAGTATAAAAAAGCCATCATTCCAATAATGGTAAAAACCTTTATAAAAATATTGTAGAAAATGGTGTGTCAATTTACAGTCACACATGGCAATGAAAGACAACCGTAACCTTAGTTTATCCACAAAAAATGAATTCAATACGACAACGGTTTAATTGACATTCGACAATATCCATCACAATAAAACTCGCCTTGTGGTGTTGAAGTCAAAGAAGCTTGGGTCGATTAAAATTGAAGTCATTCGAAAATGATTTATTTGTATATACCCTGCAATCCACCGCTAGGGTGTGTGGCAGGGGGTGAATACACACCAGGCTAATTTTGACCCGAGCATGACACTACCGCGGTCGGACAATGTTATTATTATCCCCTATCGTTCGTGGAAAAAATTACATCTTTAATCTATCTGTTCTATACTTAATCTCTCTAATTTCATTAAGACATGATCTCGCCTACCGTAGTACGTTGGGTATAATAATACATTTTCAACATTCCTCCCAAAGAGACCTCCTTCCAATTTATGCAAGTGCTTCAATCTGTAATTTTACCTTCGCTCCGTGAGTGATTCCCAGCCTAGCTTCTCTAATATTTTGGATACGTTGTTAAGTTTATCATAAGAATGTTTTACAAATTTAGCTCCTCTACGCTGCACGCGAATTAATTCGGCAATTAATTCAACTTCGTGAGGATCCCATTCATACTTGCAGAATATTCTAACCAACGACAAATAACATATCTCTTTCACTTTTTCATCAATTCACCCAATACTCTTCTAATAAATTCCAATTTTTTGTTAGCTTGTTTACATATTCCCCATATTTGTTTCACCGAGGAGAGATCGTGAGTGAGGGTAACGCCTAGGTATTTCATTTAGTCTACACATTTCATTTCGGTGTTCCCAATGCAGTAGGCGTTCGGCTGGGAATTTCTTTTTCCAAAAAAATATCACCACGCACTTTTTCAAGTTTAATTCTAATTGCCAATTGTTGCACCAGCGTTGTATAGCATTAAGGTTATCTGATAAAGCTGCTCTGTCCTCAGGATCACAGATATCAGGGTATAACACTGCATTGTCGGCAAATAAACGTCCCTTACCAGTGATTACGGGGTCAATGTCGTTAACGGAAAGTAGGAATAAAAGAGGTCCGATGACACTTCCCTGGGGAAAACCTCAAGTAACATCTATCGCATTTGAGCCAACTCCATCTATCACCACGCTTTGTACCCGACCTTTCAAAAAGTTTTTAATCTATTGATGGATATTTTTATCCATGCCATGTGCTTCTAGCCTTGTGAGTAGTTAACTATGAGGTACTTTGTCGAAGACTTTCTTAAAATCTAGAAAAATCGCTTCCTTTACAACATTGCTCTCTCCCAAAATAAGAATATTATGAACAAAAAGCGCAAGTTGCGTCTCGCAGGATATACATTTGCGGAAACTGCGCAAATTATTCAATAATAACTTCTGATTATCGAGGTGTCTCACGATCGAACTAGCAACTACATGTTCCACAGCCTAGCACAAAATGAATGTGAGGGAAATAGGTCTGTAATTATTTGGTTCCTCCTTGTCTACGTTTTTAAATATTTGGTGTTGCGTCAGCCATTTTAAAAAAGTAAATAAATAAATGAGTAATGCCTATAGGTCACCTTTAGCAGCCCTCTCTGGGATATCAACCAGTAACGGAGATACACATATAGATGATGTAAATCAATCAGGGGCGCAGGAACGGGGTAAGGTAACAACCTTCGCCCCCCCCCCTCGCTGTGAGCGAAGAGTCACCTGATAGGGTCACCCTGAAAGAAGAGGTTTACGAGGATGGAGGCAAAAAAGATCACAGTCGTGTTTCCGAATACGACAGATGCATGGAAGGGCCCGCAGAACATATACGATATGAATAGTGACTTACGCACTCTGAAGGCCCGGGTATGAATCCTGGAACTGAGAGATATTTTTCAGAGGTATCTCGATCCCTACTTGAGGTGCTTTGTGGAGGGCACTTTGAGTGAGCACGAAGTCCTTTGGATGGGACGTTAAACTGCGGACCCATTGGTGCCTTTCTACAAGAGTAACCTAATGCCAACGCCGGTTTTCTCTCCACCATTCCTTTCCCAAACATCCCTAATGGCGCAAATGACCTTGGCTGTCGGCCGCATCCCATAAAAACTACTCAAAACTAAAATAAAACAAATAAAATAATTTGACCATCGACCAATATCAAATTGAAGGTGCATCTGAGAAGGTTGAAAAAATTCGACAAGAAAAGAATCTGCCGATTCCATAAAATGAAGTTAACTTCGTCGATGTTCATACACGTTTAACCTCTCGCAAGGTCACCGCCCCTTCATCTTTCAACAAATACACTTTCCGTGCATGCTACCGCTTCGTCTTGATGAATTAACCCTCAGGCGTGGATTACACGCAAAAAAATAAACTTATTGAACTCATCAGAGAACAAAAAATACGAAAGAAAAGTTCCATCAATAGGTACATTTGAAACTAAAATAGTAAAAAAATGTTTCAAGAGAAAAAATAACAATCTTATCCAAGAAACGGGTAACTATAAAATGTAACCAAAATGTTAACCATTGCATTAGAAATTCGTAGGAATTAAAGCGGAAGTTGGCCGAGTTCGAACGACGGAATACATTTTGTATTCCAGGAGCCACAGAGGGAAGATAATATGCCTCTGTAAACAAGGCTTTCATATGCATCTCAATTTACGTCCTTGCTACAAACTCTGTTCCGCGACAACACTCTTGATAATACCGCCGTCTGCATGGAAACCACCTCATTCCTCGTTAATGCTCTTTCAGGTTCCTCACGGCATTTACGACACCAGCTCCGTTGCGATTCGGCGCTTATGTTTCGAGTCGAGGAAACAATTTTTACAAAATATTTTCACTTCCAAGGTTGTGAGCATAAATAGTCCTATGACAATTTGCCACCCGCAGTTATCATACAGTATCCTCCACTAAAGCAATACTTGGCAATCGGTACCGTGGCATTCACTCGTCAATTAAGACAACTAGCAGATTGAACAGAATATTTGCAAAAGCATGACAGGAAAGACATTAGCCAATGGAGATATACATGCATAAGACAGAACACCAGTGTTGTAAAGATCACCGAATCAATATTAAGGAAAGCCAGGTCGGAGCAAACGGCTCAAACAATAGCCAAGTGTGGGACACTTCAAAATGTCCTCCGTGCAATACGAGGGAACTAAGTAGTCGAACAGCGAAAAATCCTGCAGCCGAAGGAAACTGGGGCCAGGCCTTCGGTGCTGGGAGGCAAGCACAGGGTGAGTTCCGAGAGTATTGCAATGGAATTTCCCGCGCCGCTCCTATTGGGCGGAGTGGGATAGAACCACTTCAAGTAAATGGAGGGAAGCTAAGCTTTGCCGTGATCGATTCTCAGTGTCTCCAAGCGGTTGAAGCGGCAGGACGTCAGTTATTGTAAACCTCTGCGCGCCGACCGTGTCACGAAAAAAATGGAATCGACGATCGAGCAACCTAACGCGATCACTAAGTTTTGTGTGCTAAACTGAAAAAATCTCTTGGGGAGACTAATAAAATGATTAATGAGGCTCAATGGGGGGACTCTGCTCTGTCGTACTCACCAAGTATCGAGGAGGTTAAAAGGCCTTGAAGGAGGGCAGAGGGAAGAGAGTCACGACGAACAACCACGATGCTATGGACGGCCGTCAACCAGCAAAACCGACAACGATGTGGCCCGTGTTCGACAATTGTTGGACTCTGTCTCCATCGATTGAGTATCAAGATGGTTTACCAATGAACTGAACTTGTCGTCCACTGCTGTGTTTCGCATTGCTACTGAAGATTTAGCCATGAAGAAAGTGTGCGCCAAGCTCGTGCCCAAGGTGATTGCAACAACGCGCTACGAGTCCGCGAGTTCCTGGCCAAACACCAGGTACCAACACTGCCCCACCCCCCTATAGTCCTGACGTCACTCCAGCAGATTTATTTTTGTTTCCTTGGTTTAAGGCAGCCCTTAAAGGAACCCGTTTTCGTCGATAGGAGAGATCCAAACAGCCGTGACGAAGACCCTGCGAGAGGTCCCCGAGGACGCCTTCCAGGTTGCATGCCAGTCAATGCAGAGATGCTGGTAAAAATGTTTAGAGGCCCAAGGACAGTAATTTGAAGATTTGATAGAAATAGATTTGAAGAATTTTGGGTCTTCGTGCAAATCTTTTCAATAAATTACCTTTAAAAAATATTCCAATAAAACTTTCGGAACGCACTCTGTATTTTAGCTCGCTACAGAACTGATCCTATCCAAACGTTTTGACGATTAAAAGCAGAGCAAGTTCTACTCAGGCTGCTTGTGCCGCATAGCCATTCCGACATCTCGCAATAAAATGCCGACCAGTGGTATGTATGATATTCTGCAAATCCTCTTCCTTCAGGAAACTATTCGTCCAAAATAAGTTCTCTCCAGTGTCATGCCTAACGGCAATTTTTACATGAGAAGATCATACAAAAAAATAGCGGACAACACACCGCAAGAGCGGCCGGACGTGGATATGAATCAAATGAGATAGGAGTGAACAGGAAAAGCGAGTGGTCGGAATCTATATTTACCGTCACTTCGACGCGTTGAATAAAACCGAGCCAAGTTACGGGATGAGTAAATTCATTTTGGAGCTTTTTCCCACTGCGACACCAAATTAAAATAATGAGACATTCGCGGTTTTGCAGCAAATCAATATCGGCATGAAAATTGAGTTTCTTGTCCATTCCCGCATCGAAACAATTCCTATAAATGATTTTTCTCGAGACCGCTCTCTTCAAAATGTCCATTCCAGTTTGTCTCGCAAAATACCTCGGTGATTTCCTCATTTGTTGGACGGCCCGGACTTGGGCAGAGCGAGGATTCGGCCATAGGCCAGCACCGTTTTTTACACAGGATGATAGAAAACGTAAGAGTGAGACACCTCAAATGAGTAAAAAGAAGCAAAAGCAAAACAATTATAGATAAACTAAATTAGTCAAGCTATAGTGATCTAGGGGAGTGAATTCAAGAAAATTCTTTCACTGAAAATGTTGTCACGAGGGTAGAATAGACATTACATTTATTTTTCTTTCCGAAATTGGCTTCCTTCAAGATTTTGCGTCCAATTTCCTTCATGTTTGTTTTGATTCCACAACGGTGAAAAATCCCTGACATAATTTAAAACCTCTCTCATCCTACGAATGTGAAATTAACTGGGTTCACCACTAAAAATAATTGTCAACTGAAAACATAGAGTCAATACCCCGAGAATTTGGGTGAGAAACTTTTTCAAGTCATTGAGGTAATAAAATGATGGACCGAGGGATATAAAAAGAATCTCTAGTGCCCTCTCAGCTCCCCTCGCATCTGCCATATCTAGAAGAAGAAGAGTACACGCCTAAATTAACCGGCTGCATTAAGCATTCGTCTGTTTCAATTGTAATGTCTACGGAGGGAATGCGAATCGAACGGATGCTTTTATAAAGGAATACCCGCGCTTGAATGGTGGTTGATTATGGTGCTAGAATAGCGAAAACATTATCTGAATGCATTTCGAAATCACATTCGGAATTAAGGTATGAAAAAAAAACAAAATTCGCACTTTCCACATATTTATTAAACATTTAAACATATAAAATCTGCGGAAAAATGCAAATTTTATCTTTTCTCTTAATGACTAACTTCCACTACACCTCACCCGAATATGTTGAATATATTCGTAATTATATTAGTTGAAATTGTTTCCACGGGAACATTCAATGTTTATTCTACCTGAAACATTCGCTGTTCTGTAATACCATTGGCCAAAAAGTGATGGACATATCTAGTCTCACATACATAGGCAGACCCACTGGCATGCCCATTTAGAATAGGCATCCACTCTAACAACCCCAAGTCGCCGGTCGGACGAGAACACCAGCGATCGGTTTAGCATCCAGAGTCACGTATGGCGTGAAGCGGAGCTGGATTGGTTAGAAATATTATACGATTCCAGGAAACAGCGGGAGATGCCGCAACAGTAACTTTCAACGGAGTCAACCGCTAATATGCGTTTCAATGAAACAATTTCAGAGTGCAAAAATCATTTGTCAAAATCAAAGTTTCAGAGTTTAAGAGGGCGCCTCGATAGCTTAACCGACTAAAGCCTTCGGCCGCACATTGAGGGTTCAGGGTTTGAATCCCGGGAAAGGCGAATCATTTTTACACTCTGAAATTGTTCCATTATACGATACTTCCAATGCGCACCTCGTTCCTCCTTTGGGGCGGGACGGAGACGTGCGATAAATGAACGACGTTCCTAAATGATGCACATTAAACAAACGGACTGTGCTTTCGCATGGCATAAATATACAATGGGATCACGGGCGATCGCAAATGACCCAAGAGAACTCTTAAAAGTTAAAGAGTTTTCCGAATTACCCCAATATTTTAAGTCGCGAGAGGAGAATTCTAAAAATGTTGAAATGTGAATAAAACATTCAAAGAATTAGTCCTTCGAGGAAAAGTCTGAAATGAAATCATCCCCCGGGAAGGATGCCTTTTTACTGCAGTGAGGTCATAAAACTCGAACTAATTCCCTCGGTGCATAGAAAAATCAGAATAACTTCCATAATTGAAGACCTTAAAGGGGAAGTATTAATCCTCCGCAACCACAGAGAACGTGCATAAAATTGATAGCGGATGAAAAAGGAAATGATATTTCGCTTTAACGACCGCACAAAATGAACATTTGGCACCAAAGCTTCCCGCTAGATAATTTACGTAATCGGAAATGGCAGCTGCATGACAATCCGAAAAACAAACCCAAAATATTTCAGTGTAATGCGACGTATAAGTCAAAAACAAATTGTAATTCCACATAAATAAAGGTCGCCTAAAATTCCCAAGGCAAGGTTAACGTTTACTCCGAACTGTTTCCTTATAAAATGCACACATACAACGAACCTATGACACAGAAAATTAAATATACCGCATTAATACCAAATGAAATCCATAAGACTTATCCCGAACAAAAACTGGAAAGTTCCCGGCTCCATTTCCGGCGGGGCCCAACTTTTTTCTTCTAGGCAATGGCAACCTTCCACATTCTTCCGCAACCAGATAATTCGACCTTTCATTCATTCGACCCTGTGAGTATATTATCGCCAGCGCGATTCTTGTTTCCAAAGAACGTATGCATAGCTGTAAACATTCACACACACATGCATTCGTACACACATGTATATATGTATAACCATAAACTCAGTAATCAACCAGAAGGTCGCTTTGGTAGGTGATGGTAGAGTTCACCCATTACTAAGCCCTATACGGCGTGTGAAAATTCACACATCAGGGTAGGGGGGCCAGTTCCTTTCCCTGTGCCAGTTATGGTTTCCCAGAAAGATCTGGTACCCGAAAAAATCACTTTAGCTTGGGTGGAGCTGCAGGTGCCCAGAGTGTCTTACCCGGGACTCGAACCCGAGACCCTCCGGTCAGTAGTCCAACGCTCTACCCCCTGGACTACCGCGACCCCCATATATATATATATATATATATATATATATATATATATATATATATATATATATATATGCTATATATATATATATAAACCATAAACCATAAACACGGTAATCAACCCGAAGGTCGGTTTAGTAATATATATATATAAAAAACCGATATATATATATATATATATATATTTATGCTGCCCTACCCTGTTCTATGTGGTTATGCACGACCTCGAGTGCGCCAGGAAAACCAGTATCAATATAATATTCGTCCATACGGCAGCTTAATGCAACTGAGGGAAAAGATACTATCCAGCCTAAATCAATGCAGTTTTGTTCAATATAAAAAATATCCCACTATTTCATAGCTCAATACTGATGCCCGGAAATTCATGGACGGATTCGGCTGAAGTTACTCCAAAAATACGAAGGATACTGGAAGTCTACGAAATGGAAAACTATTGTGTAAAAATTTACGAGTGTGACAGAGGCGAAAGAGGTTAAGCGGTACACAAGAGTGGTTTGAAATAAATTAGTAAATTTCCGAGAAAACCATAATTTTACCTGGCTAAAACCCCTCGCCGAAAGGGAACGGAAGAGGAGCGTGTATGCATGGCGTAATGCCAATGGAGTAGAGCTGAGTTTCCGACACGAAAACGCCTGACACACAGCGCTGAGAGGAAATACGAAAACCATAGTCGACGTGCAGTTTCGTGAAAGGTAAAAGGAGAACTAACATCATCGTAAAAAAGAAAGTTATTCAAATGAATTTCACACCGGTTATCGTAAAATTCTATCCGATTTCAAAGGCAACACCCCAAAAAGAAGGCCGCACCAGCAACACGTCTGACGGTATGAATAATATTCACTCACAATTAGAATTACACGTCACCTCCCTTAACGCTCAATTCGAAACGGCATTTCCTTCTCTTGGCGTAGGGTCATAAAGGGCGGGATAAGATTTCATCCGTAAGAATTCACGCGACATCATTTCATTTCCTCCGATGCCCACTCGGTGGCTGCTCTCCCGCCCTATATACTAATAACTACTATTATAATAGTATTACTATACACCAGAATAATTTTTATTCGAATATGTTTACCCTTACCGCGTTCAAACAATGTTATTCTGATCCCTTATCGCTCGTGGAAAAAATGACATATAGTATTGAATCTATCTGTTCTAGACTTAATCTCTCTAATTTAATTAACATGATCTCTCCTACCGTAATACGATGGGGGTGATAATACATTTTCCAAATAACTGCTAAAGAGACCTCCTTCCAATTTATACAAGAGCTTCAATCAATAATTTAACCTTCGCTCTATTCAGTGATTCCCAGCTTAGCTGCTCTAATCTTTTGGGTACGCTACCAAGTCTATCACAGCAACGTTTTACAAATATAGCTCTTCTGCACTGCACGAGATACAATTCGGCAATCAATCCAACTTCGTTAGGATTCCATAATATACTAGCAGCATATTCATTCATAACATTTGTCTTTGACCTTTTCATCACATTTACCCAGTACTCTTCTGATCTATCCTATTTTTTTGTTAGCTTGTCTCATATTCGCCGCATGTGTTCCACCCAGGAAAGATCGTGAGTGAGGGTAACGCCTAGGTATTTAATTTAGTCTACACATTCCATTTCTGTGCTCCCAATGCAGTAGGCGTTCGGGAGGGAATTGCTCTTTTTCCATAAATTTATGACTACGCACTTAAGTTTAACTCTAAATGCCAAGTGTCACACCAGCGTTGTATAGCATTAAGAAAGCCGCTGTGTCCCCTAAGGATCACGGATATCACGGTATAACACTGCATCTTCGGCAAATAAACGTATCTTACCAGTGCCTACAGGGTCAATGTCGTTAACGGTAAGTAGGAATAAAAGAGGTCCGATGACACTTCCCTGGGGAACACCTGAATTAACTTCTACTGCATTTAAGCTAACTCCACCTATGACTACTCTTTGAACCCGATCATTCAGAAAGTCTTTAATCCAACCACGGATATATTAATTTATGCCACATGCTTCTAACTTCGTGAGTAGTTTAGGCGTAAAACAGATTTATGATGTCATTTTTTTCACGAACGAAGTTTAATTCTAATATTAATGCTTCGACCGCGTATGCCAGGAAAGCTACCATGGCACGTCGGCGTTGACAATTTTATCATAACAACTGGCATCACTAACAAGGCTATTGGCAGTAACATCTGCCAGGTGTGGAACTGAAATCACGAACTCACCCAAGGACCATTTCACGAAAGACTACAGAAATAAGGACTGATTACACGACGGTTGTCCACAGTCCTATCAAATCTCAAAATAAAAAAAGAAATCAAATTAAAATTGGGTTCCTTCGACTTCATTTTGTACGAATTGTGGAATTCTTGCTTGAAAATGCTATCCCCATGTAACAGAGGCGTGGTGGGAATTGAATGCAACACGCGTGCGCTCCGCGGGTTTATGTGAGGCAACCATCGTAGGCTTTGCGACTGATTAAGGACATTTCATCAAACTTCACCAACTTTCGACTCCTCGGAAAACGGACGGCCAAGGAAATTTTCCCATGCCTCGCGTGTTGTTTTAACAACCTCAGTTCGCCAACGAATACCACCATCCGAACACTTCTCATGAATATTTCAACTGTTGAGTTTTTTGGTCGTTCTTCAAGGCGGAAACATAATTGGAAAGAAATTAAGAGTATTAAAAATGAGGAATAAAAATATCTACAGATCAAAGAGTTTACACTGCAACACTTGTTGTGCAAGGCGATCTTATTCCCGTCGAATAAATATATTTCGAGGGTGGTCCCATAAGTACCCGGCCTGACCTAGAGATGGCGGTAGTTGTTAAAAATATCACTGTTTTAAAAAGTACGCAATCTTTATAAGCATAGTTTTCAAGTTTGAAGACGCCACGTTGTTTAGTATTTGTTTGGTAGCCATTAATAGTGATCGTTTTCAATGAATTTGTGAAAATGGAGAAAATTGGTCATCGTTATGCGATATAATACTTTTATTTGAAAATGGCTCGGTGGTCAAAACTTTGCCAACCATGAAGAAGTGATGTCGGCAGTTAATGGCTATTTGGAGGAGCAAGACAGTTCTTATTATAAAAAGGGTATCGAACTTATTGAGCATTGCTGAGTAAAGTGCATAGAGCTGAAAGGAGATTATGTTGAAAAATAAATACATTTTTCCAAATATTTTGTGTTTTCTTTGTTGGGTCGGGTACTTCTGGGACCACCCTCGTAAAAAAACCGACTAAGGGTAAGCTTAGGGTAGAGACCAATAGTTTCGAATGGGCAATAAATTCGCGTGAACGTGTCCACACCGTCAAATTAAGGCGACATGTATTCCGTTAAACGAGGCACGGTACGGGGAGCAAGAAATAAGCAAGAAAAGCAGCAGGATGAGGTTGGAGAAAAGGCTTTCTTTGTTTCAATCAGAAGTGCCTTTAATCCATTGCTTACGTGTATTGTTCGCAGACAATAGTAGGGTTTAAATACACGAGAATTACTTATGAAACAACAATCAAGGGCAGTGTACCTCTCCCTCCATGTGTCAACATGGAAACAACTGAAAGCGTGTACATGACCACTCTTTGCCGTGACGGCGGGTGGTGAGCATTTTCAAGGGTGCCCTCAAATCTGCGTTCATTATGTTCCTACATTTAGCGCTAAGAGGCCTTTCTCTCAGATCGGTATGCACGCTTCCGTCGGACCCTAAAAGCTACCACATATCGGGTTGACATTCTCGAGCTCGCCATGCTTAATATTCTTCCTCACTTCTTCACCGTCTCTGATGGCCTTCACGCCGCCCAATTCCTCCTCTTCTCCAGAATTCTTCATTCCTCATCCGGTCATCGACATTCTATCAGCGTGCAGTATGTCACCTAGCCATATTTTATGCGCTCCTAGAAGCTCACTTTTTTGAAATGTGCTAATTCAAAAAATATTTATTCTCTTGATCGCATAGCAAACAAATAAATGGATGAAACAAAAGAGAAGGAAATAATTCCAAGAAACTGCGGGAGACGCCGCAACGGTAAATTTTTAAAAGAGTCATCCGCCAAGTGTGCATATAAATGCAACATTTGCATAGTGTAAAAATCATTCGCCTTGACCGGGATTCGAACCGGGATCCCTCGATGCCCGGTCGAGTGTTATAGCCAATTAAGCTACCGAAGCGTCCTCTTAAACTCTTTTAAACAAAATTTCAGAGTTTAAGAGGACGCCTCGATAGCTTAATTGGCTATAACACTCGACCGGGCATCGAGGGATCCGGGTTCGAATCCCGGTCAAGGCGAATGATTTTGACACCTGAAATTGTTAAATAGTAGGAAATAATCGTATAGTCTCAGGTTTCAATTCGTGAAAACAGTCCACATTGGAAAAGGAATAGAGAACACACTTATATTCCACTAAAACATTTTTATTAAACATGATTATCAACTAAGAAGACTTGAGGAATAGAACATCGAGCCGTAATAACAACACTTGAGAAGGAATTACAAGTGTTCCTCTATTCCATTACCTAGAGAAAAATAAATAATTGATTGAACAAGGGAACTGAACTCGCCAAACCTTCATCGATAATTTCCATCTGAGGTTATACGACGAGGATGGCGTGATATTCATTAACGGAGCGACCAGGTTAACGGTGTATGACGTAGGCCCTATCTTCTAGTCTACTAGACTACAGTTGCGTGATCAGACGAAGAATTCTTATCAATGCACACCCTCCATTCAACATTGTAAGGCTCAGGAATTCTGCCAGTGTCGAATCTACAAGAACAACGTCACTGTTAGGAATAGGAGTACTCCATGGCGCTAGTGAGAGAGAAATTTACGTGATTTGTGCAATATATGCGCGAACTGGTGCAATCTGGCAGCCATGACGCGGACTATTGCCCCACCCACTAGTGGCGCTAGTTGCCTGAGACCCAATGAGCCGTCCGCGCTTGGCGGATCGTCGATCTGTGCGTACGGTGCCAGTTACGTTAGTTTCTGTGGTCCTTGTTTTTACTGTTTGTCAACAAAGGAAATTGACGAAATCACGGAGCAACGAATCACAACCAAGTTTTAAGGTGAAGTGTGGTAAAAGTTATCAAGAAATTACTGAAATGTTGAAAATTGTTTACGGTGTTAATGCTCTGAAGGAAAAACATCCGTGTATTCAAGTGGATTCTGTATTTTAAAGATGGCCGACAAGGCACCAAGACGGACGACGCAAGGCCGGGACGACTCCAACCACCTGTGTTGACGACAACATTGATCGTGTGCGGTCCCTTGTCCTTACCGATCGTCGAAAAACTGTCCTAATCTTGATAGTTGATGAACTGAATGGAGGAAAATCAGCAGTGCTCACTATTTTACTACCAAACATGATGGATGGATCCTTCACACCATGACAATGCACCAATGCACATTCAGCATTGATTTTTTGCCAGTTTCTGGCAAAAAATTCAATCACAATCCTTGGTCATCCTCCGTATTCGCCACATCTCGACCCCTGCGACTTTTTCCTATTCCCAGAATGCAAAAATGTGATGAGGGGACATCGCTCGGAAGATGCGGACACAATAAAGCAAGAAACGATAAGAAAACTAAAAAGCCTAACTCCCAAGGACTTCCAAGGGTGCTTTGAACAGTGGAAAAGAAGATGGAATAAGAAGGCATAGCCTATGAATGGAGGGTACTTTGAAGGGGACAAAATGGAATTAGACTACATTTTTCAAAATAAAATTTTAATGGCCTCAGTTCGCGGATTTATTGGACAGACCTCGAATGTATATATTTTCAATGACTGACTAGAAACCCTGAAAAGTAGTCCTACGCACTTTATGCTCTACATAGCCATGCCTAAGATTAAACGAGGACCATAAAGCCTTTTCCGTTTAATTAAGGGCCCACTAACCTATACCATTCGAAAACCAGTGCACAAGTTCACTTAAGAAGACAATAAGTTATGCGGAGGCCCCGTCCGTTCACATTCTGCGAATCACGACGAGAATCGCATGCGCGCACAGTGCATTCATTATGCAAGGGGATTGCGTGGGTCCATGAACTGCTCGCGGTCAAGGAGGGTTGAGAAACACTAATTTCTAATACAGCGGCGGTGGCGGCCTAAGGTTCTCGACCTCGGGTCGCGACCCCAATCATGGTCGTCGAGAGTACCCTGCCAGGATCCGAAGGGTCGTTAAAATATATCCTCGCGGATGGTGCAGTTGGTCGCTGACCCTCGCTTCCTCCTTGGCCGCCGCTCGTGTTTCGACGCGAAGAGGCACCATCGATCGCCGTATGATCGATTAGATGCTCCCGACCAAACCTCCTCCTCCCTTCCCTTCGATGGGAATCCGTCGCAAAAGTACGAATCCCCCCGTTCCCCGAGCAGGGTGCTGGTCAGGTCATACACACTCCACGGCCGCACACGCCACGAGGCAGCAAAGTATAGATATGCAGCATGGATGGGCAAACCTATGGCTTCCACTCGCCAATCCACAGTTTATACATATACACACAAAATGCACGTTGTAATTTTTATATGTTGGGTTGTATATTGTTAGGAGAAACAAAATATTTATTTGGTAGATATGTCCATCCAAAACCTACCTCAAACGATAGATTACCTCACATGGAAATAGATATAAGGAAAAGGGATAGGAATACATGGGAAGGACGAACACAGGAGAGGTGGGGAAGGCGGAATCGAACAGATCACGAGCGCAAAAATATTTCCTTGACCGGGACTGAACACCGGATATTTCCACTTGCCGGGCGGATGCTCTCCGATCCCGTAATAAGCCCGACGGCGTGTGAAATTCCCACAACAGGAGAAGGGGGCCAGTTCCTTTCCCTGTGCCGGTTATGGTTTCCCAGGAAGACCTGGTACCCGAAAAATTACATAACTTGGGTCGAACTGCAGGTGCCCAGAGTGTCTTGCCCGGGAATCGTACCCGGGACCCTCCGGTAGGCAGTCCACCGCTCTACCCCCTGTTGTACTACCTGTGTGTGTATATATATATATATATATATATATATATATATATATATATATATATATATATATATACACAGGTAGTACAAACACACACACACAGATATATTATTATAAAATACATATAGGTATTATTTTTATTTTTTACGGAGAAGCTAGATAGGGCTACGGAACGAAAACACAGAGAAACACATACGTGATTTCTGCAATATATGCGCGAACTGGTGCAATCATGGTGCAGCCACGACGCGGACTATAGCCCCACCCACTAGTGGCGCCAGTTGCCTGAGACCCATTGAGCCGTCTGTGCTTGGCGGATCGTCGAGCTGTGCGTATGGTGCCAGTTACGTTAGTTTCTGCGGTCCTTGTTTTTACTGTTTGTCGAAAATGGAAATTGACGAAATCATGGAAAGCAACGAATCAACATCAAGTTTTCTTTTGTGAAGTACGGTATAAAAGTTTTCACGGGGCATCCGTTTTCACGTGGATTAGGCGTTTTAAAGATGGCCGACAAAACACCAAGAGGGATGATGCAAGGCCGGGACGACCTTCAACCACCTGTGTTGACGACAAAATTGATCGTGTGCGGTCCCTTGTCCATACCGATCGTCGAAAAACTGTCCGAATGTTAGCGGATGAACTGAATCGAGGAAAATCAACAGTGACCACACTATTTCAACCGAACATGATGGATGGATCCTTCACCATGACAATGCACCAATGCACATTCCGCATTGATTACTCCCCAGTTTCTGGCAAAAAAATCAATCACCATCCTTAATCATCCTCCGTATTCGCCAGATCTCGTCCCCTGCGACTATATTCCCAAAATGCAAAAATGTGACGAGTCTCGTATGCCGACGACAATGGCAGTGTAATAAACTGTTTCGAAAAACGTGCTTGAAATGAATTATAATTACTTGCAATTGTTAAGAGAATAACGCAAAAGAAAATTTAGAAAGCACGACATCTCGAATCAATTGAATATCATGATTCAACTTCGTTTTGAACATTGACAGCACAATTCAGCGCCAAGTGACTAGGTTTCACTCCACTCCTTTCCACTTAGTCTTTGATGATCGCGTTCATCAGAATCTAGAACGCATTTAAAACTAACACTGTCAAATGTGGCCATTACAAAAATCCAAATTACAAAGTGTTCAATCACAGTAATGAAAGGTGGCTATTACACAAAACCTCCTGAAAGGGGTCACTCATAATAGCAAATTAATGAAATCAACGCCTCCAAAACATTGCCGTTAAATGAGGGCAAATTTCACACTCCCGAGACGAAAAGAGCCCCTGCATTGAGAGGCAATGGAGACATAATTATAAATTGCCACTCTGAAATAATTCAAACCTGAGCAATCTAATTCCTCTCTCACAGGACAAAACATGACTGAACAACTCGGAGATATCGAGCGGCGAGTGTAATTCGGTGCGAGAACGTGAATCGCTCGAAAAGGTGGAAGCACGAACGCACTGAAAGAAATGACAACAAGAATGGCAATCGCACAAAACGAAAAACAAGTACTCGAGACTACCAAATGCGCAGTCAATTTTATAATATCAATGTAGATTACTCCCCTGCTACACGCCCTAGCGTTGGCTTGCAGAGTACATATATAAATTTGTAAAAAAATAAAATAAAAAATAAATGCGTCATTTGAAATGAAATCTTTTTATTCGCTTCCCACGACAACATTACCATCCCTCAAACATTCCCCCTTCATCGACGGATGAGTCTCTCTCGCCCCGACGCCAAATGGGTCACCCATCTCTCTCTCTCTCCCCTTCGATACTCGCTCATCGGTGCACTGACGTAATTCAAGCGGCGTCTCACCCCTCCCTCCATCCCCACCTCACGCGAGGGAGTGAAACAAAACCATAGTGCTCCCACTGAAGGTCACTTCGAAGGTGGTTCAAGGAACAGCTAATCTTGTACTGAGTAGCAAGGTATGTTCACAGGTTAAAATTTTGGGGCCTTAGACTGTAAACGTAAAACGAAAGATTGGGGGGGGCGGGGGGCAGAATGAACTCCCTGGCTTCAAAAATTCACTGAAGAGCGCGCAAATGAATTAGCGGAGTGGGAGTAGTGGCATTAGCTGGGGGAAACGATGCAATTTTTAGTAATTACCATGCAGTGGTCTGGGGAGAATCGACGCTTTGTCGTGGAAACATTCTTTAAGAACAATGATAGGGTGGAGGCGACGCAGAGGGCGCTGTGGTCCAGCGATGGAGCGTATTTTCACTTCTCCGGCTCAGTAAATAAACAAATTGTTCGATACTGGGCGACTGACAACTCTCGCGCACTTCACCCAAGACCTCTTCGTAGCTCCAAAGTGACCGTTTGGTGCGATGTGTCCTCCATTGGCATTATTGGGCCTTACTTTTATGCATCTCGAGGTTCAACTGTTAATGTGCGCTATTGCGAGATGCTGGGGAACTTTTTACTCCCCCAAATGGAAGAGTTTATTGAGGAATATGACACACAGAAGCCTTTTGGCTTCAACAGGATGGCTCATACCGCCCGTCATTCACGCCAAATCCCGCCAGAACAACTTATCAGCCGTCTGATCTCCTTACGAGGGGATGTCCCCTCGCTCCCCGCACTCGAGCCCATGCGATTTATTTGATTGTGGATGACTCAAAGCTGAGGTTTGACCAAGGACCTTGGAATCTTTTAAGGATGCAATTACAGACGTCATCGCTGGAATAATGCAAGATATCCTGAGAAGAGTTTTCGAAAACCTTTTCCAACGACTCAACATGTGCAGCGCTCACCAAGGTCGTCACCGGGATGCAATAATTTTTAAAACCTAATTTTTAAAAAATTGTATTTGATGCAGTTTTCAGAAATACAAATTTTTAAAATTATCTTGGTTGGTGTTTTTACGATTAATCCGTAAAATGGGGGAGTCCATCCTGCCGCGCTCTGTGCCTAAGACCGTTATTTCCCAAGCACACCCGAGTGATTGCGCGCGTGATTTTCAATTGTCCCAAAGTTGCCACCTTCGTTGCACGTTGTGAGGTGGCAACTTATTTCTATTGACCCCCCCCCCCAGCTCCAATAACAAACCCCGCGCCAATCAAGTTTGCTGTCTTGGGTATTTCGTTTTTCAAACAAAAAATTGTTAACGCATTTGCCTAATAATAACGTTCGACGTCGTCAAAACCGCTGTCACGAGCAATGGCAACCACATGAGAAATGAAAAAGCACACTTTCTTCACTTCTAAAGTAATCGATTCCTTCGGGATACGCCTATGACACAATTCCCCGCCATCCGCTCACACGTGCCCTCATTTCCTCGCAGAATTGTCAGCGGTCGATAGTCGGAGAACATTTAAAATACGAGTGCCCTTCGCTTGCTCATGTTTTTCCTGTGTCGCATGCCTCCTTTCCACTGCAGCGCTAACTTATTTATTCTTACTTTCTTAATATGCGGTGTCATTTTAGTATTTAAACGATCCTCCAAAAAGCTTGCATACAGCATATTCGGGAGGGGGAATGTTTTACAGTTGTGATAAGTCTCTGCACTTTAATATTGGGTGAACCAGAGTACAGAAATGTTACGTGTAAGGTTCATTCAATCCTAGGCGAAATTAACTACGTTTAAATTCCAAGTATACCCACGTAAATGTAATGGAATCACGATGCACCCATGGTTCAAATCGCACATTTACGGGACTGGGAATATACAGGGTTCGTCCGGAAAATAAGTGTACTGATTTTTTCCCGCCGCTCCAGGCGCGCCCAGCACCGCTCTGACGGGCTGCGATTTGAGGGGGGTATGTTGGCAAGCGACGCTGAAAAAGGCAGTCGGCTCTGAGCTGTGGTGTAGTGAGGAGCTCTGTTAACGCGAACCTCCACGCTCGACCCACGTCACGGAACGCGATGCCGAAGTTTTTGGAGCAGCGTTATTCCATCAAATTTGCGGTAGAGCTTGGGAAATCGTCTACCGAAACTGTCGGTATGATTAACCAGGCTTACGGGGAGTCAGCCATGTCCAGAAACATGATCTTTCGGTGGCACAAGATGTTCGTGGAGGGCAGAGAAGAGGTCGACGACGAACCACGGCCTGGACGCCCATCAACGACACTCACCGACGAAAATGTGCGAAAAGTTCGCGATGTACTGAACTCTGATCGTCGTCTTAGTGTTCGGATGATAGCAGAGAAGTGTAATGTGCCAAAAACAATAGTGCACGAGATTAAAACATCTGGCGAGCGATCAAAAACATCAGGCGGCTGCATCACGACAATGCGCCGTCTCACACCGCGCTTGTCGTGTCGGAGTTCTTGGCCAAGCACGGCGTGGCAACGCTGCCGCACCCGCCCTACAGCCCGGACTTGGCACCACCGGACTTCTTTCTGTTCCCGAAGATAAAGAGGAGTTTGAAAGGAACGCGATACGGGACTTTGGACGCCGTCAAAGAGGCCGTGACGACGTGTCTTCGAGAGGTTCCCGATGATGCCTTCGCGGGAGCGTTCCAGGAATGGGAACGCCGCTGGAACAAGTGTATCGACTCACAAGGGTCCTATTTTGAGGAATATTAGCTTAAGATATGTAAAAGTGTAATAATTTTTTTGCCTGAGCTCAGGACACTTATTTTCCGGACGAACCCTGTACGTGGCCTCTTTTCAAATTAATGTTACACGCTGCTCGCGAGACTGGGCACCAAAATTCATTACACTTAACCATTCCCTGAAATTTAACACGAACAAATAAGTAAACTTTGGCCATGACGTAGTTTGGGCCTCCTTTTCCAAGGTACTTCCGGTGTGGAAATGTTTTCACGTCATTTCCTGTCGTGAAGTAATTTATATTATTGTGGCGCTACTACCATAGGGATCTATTATATGCGTCATAGGTTGAGCCAATTTTTTCCATTCATGTGGCACTAAATGCACCAACACTTATATAAGTCTTCCAAAGTGTAATAGGCGAGCTATGACCGTTCAAATTCGCGATTAGTGAATTCGTGCATTAAAATTCTGTCGAGGTTATCTCTTGTAGTACTCTGGGAATGGAAGAAACGTCCTTTTCCGTCAGCATTATTTCAAGTGCGTATTTGAGAGGGACTCGTGCAGTACTGTTTCAGCATCCAATGACCAATTTTGGTCAGCTTAGTGGCGGTGGTGTAAAGTAACCTCTCGATCTAAGAATCCCAAACATCTCCCCCTAGTTTTTTCCAGGATGCCTCCCTGCCAATAATATTCGGAGTATTTCCATTCTACTCAATGTCGCCAATCCACAAGCACCTTGCTACAGGATTCCACTGAGCTTTCTTTTGACGCGAGAGGTCAGAGATAATTAATGTGTGCATGACAACTCTCCCTCGGGGGAGGAGGGAGCCGGGAGTTTTTGGCATGCATCCCTCGAAGGGCCTGCCGTGGGTGTCGAGAGAAAACGAGCATCATCCGGCCGCGTCAGCCGGCTGCCCCGCCGATGTCCATCCTCCCCGGCACTCAGCCACGAAAGGCGGGCGGGAGGGGCGACGGATGGAGCTCGGCATTAATTATTCATTCCAAGTGAAAAACACGGAAATTGGAAAATTTCACCCACGCGCATGCTAGCTTCCAAGGATTTAAAAGAGTAGCGACATTGCGCGGACCTCGAATAACGCAGCACGTGGAAACAATGTCGAGGCTGCAAATCTTAAAGAGACCAAGAGCAAAATCCATAAAAATGAGGATTTGAAATTGGTAATAGTCGCCATTATTAATGTAGTTCCTGCAATCTGCAAACGCTAGCAGTTGGTACTCCTGTGGCTCGGGTCAAATTGCACCGTTGAACCGGGAAAATCGATTACGAGTAATCACGATACATCAATCGTCGAGGCTTTGCAATATGTTGTCTTCCTATTTAAATACCAAAATGAAAAGGTTCAATGCTTGACTATCACTATGAATATCGACTTAAAATGCTAATATGACAGATTAGACCGTCCACAATTATAATCAGGCTGCAAAGCGAACTTAAGTGGATGCGTCAAATAGCACCCACGGGATAGTTTTCATTTTTAAGGTTCGAATTCCACCACATCACGCCTGAAACTACTCAATTTGCACCTACGCGATACTTAATACATGTATTCTACTGTTTCTCCTTAGCATATGCAAATTTTTACTGAAGGCCACTCGAAAAAACATAAAATACAAACATAACTTTTTATTTAGGTCTGAATTTTCTTAAACACACAGTAACTCTGCTCCATACAACAACATTAGCTTTTGAAAAATGTTCGCAAACGCCAACAACACGAATTACACACTATTCCCAACGTGGCTGGATATACAAGGGCAAAATAGACATTCGGGACTCAGTCTGCATTGAAATACGAAAAATATACGCAGATATTTTTCATATTCGATCTACAGTTGCATTTTATTTTATTCCATTCCTTTGTGTAAGCAATATCTCCGCTTTCCGCTCTCTATAGCCTTTCAACAATGGCCATTAAACTTTAAAATGGCGATAACATCAACTTCCATTTGCCCTTTCCGGAAATTTCAATAACCCTACCGAGAAAGCTGAGACGGCTGTTTTCGAAATGGCGACTCGCCCGACGCTGCTACGGTATCAGTTCGTAAAAGCTCACTCGGTATTTTTCAGGTCGATGTTAATTGAACGAACAATGCAACCTAAATGAAATGCAGGCGTACCATCATTAATGCTAGCGAGAGCAATATGGTGCGTGCATCAGCAATGCCAACACTTCGGGCTATGTCATGGAACTTCTGAGTTTTAAAGGTTTTAAAAAACATTTATGTGTTTACTTAAGTTTCCTTATCACAGACATAAAAACGTCAGCACAGTAGTACTGTTACATACGAAGTTGCACATCTTCAAGCAAAAGCAATTAAACGTGCACACACGTCACACGGCGATTAGCGTGCCTTCAAGCTGGATTAACAATCAATATATTTAACATGATTCTCTCTCTCGCATATTTAACCGCTTACAATACAAACACCTACACCCGAACTCGATAGCTTACGGTTGGTAGACGAGTACACTGCTCACCCAGCTAACCCGCCCGGAGAATATCGTGCAACAAGAAATAACAACTGGTACCCCCACCCTATTTTCCCGGCAGAAATCAACACTCGTTAAGTTTTTCATTACCACGAGTAATTTTATTGGCATTTTTGCCGTCCCATTCGAAACAGGCAGCCGAAGCCTCGGCTTACGGGGCCAATGCCCAAACACACCCCTGGTACTCCTACTTGTAAGTCCTCAGTACCAATGGACCAACCAAAGTAGGAGGCATTAAACAATTGGATGTTCTTGGACGCCAGCGTCCCACTTTGATACTGCATGTATCAGGAGAAAAGAAATCTCCGTGTGGTGCAATCGCTGGAGGCCAGGAGAGATGTTTATTACATTCCACATCCAGCAGGGAAAGAAGAAGCAAAAGTTGGAATCACATATCGTCCGAAGTGCTGTCATTTTTTCAACCTCCGGAACAGACTCAGTGTGCATTTTAAATGTAATGCAATTGCATTTACCGCGCCGCTCCTATTAATCGGAGTGGGATCAAACATATTGGAGTACATTGGGGCGGGGGCTAAGCTTTGCCACGAAACCGGTCTCAGTGCTCTCCAAGCTGGGGACGCGGCAGGACGACGTCAGTTATTGTAAACCCCTGCGCGCAGACCGAGTCATGAAAGACCAACCGAGAGGAAATTTCAAGTGAACTTTTGCAACGTAATGAAAATGAATCTGATTATTTGGACGACGTGATCACTGGTGATAAAACCTGGGTTTATGAATACGACCCGGAAACAAAACGCCGAAGCTCTGAGTGGCACACCGACCAGTCCCCAAGCCCAAAAAGGCAAAGAATGAGCAAATCAAAAGTTAAAACAATACTCTTGGTCTTTTTCAACAGGCAAGGAGTGGTCCGTAAGGAGTTTGTTCCCCTAAGAGGTCCCCTAAGACCCCTTCAAGGGCGCGTACCGGTCATGGCAGAGTCATTGGAATGAATTTGTAGATGCCCAAGGACAGTACTTTGAAGAAATTGGGCAAATCTGTTCATTAAATGACTTAAAAAATATTTGCATTACTTTTGGAACGCACCCTGTATCTGCTCAATATTAAATAGGTATTAACGTTTCCCCAGAGCCCTCGTTAGTGAAACAAATACCAATGCTAGATGATGGGAAGGGAATCGTTAAACAAGTAAATAAAAGATTGGAGAATAAAATTAAGCTTCCGGCCCGAGGATGATCTTACCTGCCACGAATCACCCAACGTCAATATTAGCATATGAAGATATGCGCTTTTTCTTAAGGACCCATTAGACGACTAAGGAGGCTTACTCCAATGACTAAACAATCGGTTGACATTTTCTGTTGGGTTACAGTATCTTGTGGTTTGCTGGGAATGATAGCAAGGTTTAATTTCCGCCCGAACATGAACATATCAAAAGCATGACGGACAAACAGAAACAGTAGGCTGAGCACAACAGAAGACACGAAAAATCAGCACGATACAAACAATGCAAACAATGCATCATGATCTATGTTCCCTTCCAGACTCTCCAATAAAGCTCAAACTCTGAGGCACGGTCGTTAGCAGTGCATGGACGCGGAAGTGGTTTACGTAAACAGTTAAATATCACAGCACTATTTTGCAAGAAGGTCAACCGATTTCATTTTAAACAGAAGCAGGGTGAATTATTAAAACCGAAAACAACTTAATATCGATATTACTGGAGTAGGCTAATGTTTTAAATAAACATGCCTACGTCAATTATTTTGCCCTACTTGATTCGTTCACCAGCAGATAAGTGTTCGCGATCTCAATATTAGGATGAATGCATAAGAAATGAGAAGTAAGGAGGGTTTAGATCGGCATGCTTATTTGAATGATCGTATGCTTTGTATTAATTTGGAAAAACAAACAAATAAAAAACAAAGAAGCAGCAAATAAAATGTGCTGCGAAACGGAAAACCTTCTTTAACCACGAACTCGAAAGAAATGAATAGCATCATAGACGAAGCTTGAACGCTTGGCTATTCAAAATATTCGAACCAATCCAAACAGAATTATTTTCGCAAACAAGCAATTTACATTTTTAGCATAATGAAATGAAATTAAATGATTAACTTTGTAATTCCACACATTTTATTTAAAAAAACACGACCCAGGTTTCGTATTGTAAAGTATATTGGGCAAACAGGACGAAAATTTAAAGAAAGAATTAAAGAACACCAAACATGTGTAAAAAATAAGACCATAACATCCCTCTTTGCAAAGCACCTCATCGAAAGTGACCTCAAAAGTGACTTTGTGACAAAAATTATTCATTTTGAAGAAAAAGGTCAAAGGCTCAGTGCTTTGGAGCAGTTAGAAATTTTGAAATGTGTCCGTTGGAAAGATGATCTTGCCAACGAAATTTTGTATCCCTCCCACTCCCCACTCCTAGACCTACCACTCATCTAAGTCAAAAATGTAATTCTGTTTCTTCCCAGCTACATTGTAACCTTTTTACCCCTCCAACCTCCCCCTCTTATGAACAGAAGGTATATACAGCGTGCTTCTATGGGGACCACCTGATGATGACGTTCAACGTCGAAACCTGGGTCGTGATTTAAAAATAAAGTAAGTGGAATTACAAAGTCAATTATTTCATTTCATTTCAATATGTTATGCAAATGCCATAAAGTTACGCCTGAGACAAGAAATTTTAAATTTTTATCCTCCCAATTTCCGTTTCCTCGATCACGCACCGGGGAGGACCTACGAAAGAGATTGAAATATTTAACTAGAGATAATCCTCTCAGCACTGGATGGACAAAGACACGACGTCAATTGCTTAGGGCAGCAAGCAAGCAACAAAAGTTAAAAACATGGAAATGCTAACGCGAGCGCTCAACGCCAACAACTAGCAACAAAAATTCACGGTCGAATGACTCAAGCGTCGCAAGAATACGGAAAAATCGGACACCGACTGCGGGTGCCCGCGTGTCCATTTCCCTGCCTTTTTCTCCACTCTTCCTAGCCTACTTAACGGCGATTTGGCCTCCTTTCCGACGGCTGTTTATCACCACACTCATTTTCTCTTCTTCTCTCGATCGTCTTCCGTCTTCAAACAAATACGCGCATGCTTCTCTGCAGAATCATCTCGTAAACTGCGGTCAAACCATTCGCTATTGGGAAAACCGGTGTCTGCAAACCCTCGCATATCTGAATGGAGACGCGTGACGATTGCCTCGACGCTCTGGGACCGTGCTTAACAGACGCGTTCATTTTACTATACGCAGATGGACTCTCTTCCCTTGTGCTTGTTTCCAAAAATAAGAGAGTTGAAATAATTCCAATTAATAGCCAATAACAACAACCCCTCTCAACTCTGTCCTCCTTTCATTTCGACTTGTTGAAGGCGGATTAAGTTAGTTCTCTCGAGCAGAAAGTTTAGCAGCAAGAAAAAGTACGCGTGAAATTAACTCAATGGTGAAATTTACCACATATTAATCAGACTAAAAAAGCCGCAACAACTCAGGCTAAACAACATACGCTCGCTCCAATATAATACTAATGATCTTTCTAAATGTACAACTACACGTTGGGAACTGACATCATCAGATAAGAGTAACTGATTACGTTAAAAATGATTGTTCTGAATTAGTGGATTTCCAACTGAACTAAACAAAATTTCACAATACATGTTTCATGATAAACGACGAGTACATATAAATGTATTTAATAAAATATATTAAGATGAATTCATCTTATATTTTCATAGCCTCCCATATTGCTAACAAACCGAGAAACGTAAAAAAATATCATAACTTAACCAAATTCGTTTTCTTCACTTCAAATCGGATGCCATTATCGAGTGCCCGGTTGAGCTGATTTTCAACATTGATCTGTAGTAATTTGAATTCGAAGGTACCAAATGAATTATGAATATTCGCTAAGCGTAAGATGCGAAAAAAATAAGATTCAGCCAATTGCAATCCTTCCAGTCGCACAGAAAGCATTATCAAAAATTGTTTTAAGCAAAAAGTTTTTCTTATCTTCAATATATATATATATATATATATATATATATATATATATATATATATATATATATATATATATATTCTACGCAGATATTTTCAGCAGATATTGGATACTGAAATGCCATCCATTAATTTTGGTATCCAAGGTTCCTCGATCACTGGAAGAGGAGCAGCCGACTTTCAAGACATCTGCAAGCAATTTATACGCGCGTAATGTGGGCGAAATTCATATTTAAATAGTATAAAAGGTAAATAAATCGAGAAATGGCGTCAGAATTGGCGGTTTACCGTGATAACAAGTATAGATTGTATGTCACATCCAAACAAGAACAGAATAATGGCAAAAGCTGTGAAGTAAAGACGAAGAAAATCGTTATGTGTCGTTGGCGGTCACCAGATGAGATTATTTATTCTGCAAGTAGGTGGAAAACTAAACTGTGATAGGAGGGAGAAAATTGGGCAGGAGAGTTAGGGGGTGGGGGGGGGGGAGAAAAGACATGTTGGACGGAACGAAGTGAGGTAGAAAGTATGCAGAATTGAAGGAGGATTTATTGCGGCGCAGGGTGTCAGTTATGTTTTGTTAGGCGAGGTTAATAAATGCAGCGGTAGCAAAATCTGTGCTCAGGTCAACCAATCCTATACGGTCGGCGACCATAAAAAAGGTATAACACACTCCTCCAGCACATTCGCTCAAAAATATTCCAGGGCACACAATGCCATTGCCTAGGCCAGCAATTGCGAATTCAATGTAAACAACCCTGATCTTGAAGTTAAGTTTCCAGAATGAGTTATAACTGGTAATTAGATTTAATTACCCATCAAACAAACAAGATATATCTCACGTTGATTTAAAATTCAAATATGCTGCTTTACAACTGAATAAATAAAGTTGTACTGATACAAATTCCATTCGCTAAGAACAACAAACACCATGGTCGTATGAGCGAAGAGTCTT
The DNA here is from genome assembly GCF_022747635.1 of Hetaerina americana. Taxonomy (NCBI): domain Eukaryota; kingdom Metazoa; phylum Arthropoda; class Insecta; order Odonata; family Calopterygidae; genus Hetaerina; species Hetaerina americana. The sequence continues at coordinate 1,616,400 of NW_027286763.1, forward strand.
AGTTCTGCGTCAAGTTTTTACTAGATCATTGTCGTTAAGAGATAGATTCCCTGCCCGATGATTTTAGTAAATGATTAAATGATGAGATGGACTTGGCATTGAATGAAAGTAATATGATCCCCATCTGATCTTCCTCTGCTGAGAACTATTCTCAAATGAAAATAATGAAACGGATCCGAAACATGTAATATTAGCTGCCGATTTGTCCACAAAAGTGTTCTCAGCAATACTAACATTATTTAGGAATGCATGCGGGATATTTGTCGACTAATCAAAATATCCGAGACGAGAACATCATAATGGAGACTGTTACTGGAATTAACTTTTCCAAATGAGTGCAAAATGGCTTAAACTAATGGATCGAGACGTCATCAATTAATACATATTCTTATGACGAACACACACCGATCATTATGGCAATCACTTCGACGTAAGCGGGATTTATTTCCTTAGATTACTAATTGCATTTCAAGTCGTCATCATTCTAGGCAAATAATAACAGGGAACTCGAGGGATTCTTCCAAACCCTTATTCAAATTACGATTAAGGCCAAGTGCCTCAATATTTACAAAGCTAGGGAACGTTTCGACGATTCAGAAGCTCCCCCGAGGGAAAACAATTCCACCGCTTCTATATAACCGTTGATTTTATGAGTTGGGTCACCATGATTCATCCATTAGTCAACCCAATGGACTGGGAACTTATCATTCCAAGGTGCAAGCCGTATGTAGAATCTAATTCTTAGGAAACAGCATGGCAGCAGAGGAGAATCTAATCTCAATGCTTATCTTCACTAAGCCAGGCACAACCTTTAACATCACTTCTCGCGGAATAGCAAATATTTGAGCGGGTCGAGCACGTCATAGCAGAAGAAATAGCAAATGGAAGCGATGAATGGAATACAAAAATGCGACCCGAATGATTTTATAACCCCAGCCGACATCATGCCCAAAGTGGGTGGCTACGCGAGAATTACTGACCATTGTGTTGACATATGAACCACAACTGATTTCCACCTCTTCTCACCGATCGGTGGGAGGGTTCCCTCGAGTGAGAAAGAAACGCTGACGTCCACAGCTACGCGAAGAGTAATAAGCCGAAGAAAACGCTTGGCGCGCGGGCACGTCCAACATTTCGAGGAGTGCAAGAATTTCGTTTGCTCACGATGTAAAATATCTCGTGTGAAATCGGGTTGTAAAAAGTGTTCCACTTCCGCACTCGAGGAAGGGCGATCATTCTCCTTTCCACCTCCCCCCCCCCAAATCCCCTCCTCGCTCACTTCCAACGCCCTCGCGTGGGCGGAGGCTGTCAAATGCAACTCCCCTACGCATCGCCCGATCGGGGTGTTCCGAACACTAGACGAACATTCCTGCGTAACAACAGACGGATTCCCCCCCCCCCCGAAATCCGCCCGGTCCCTCTTGTGCACAAAGCGTAACTATGCGGCTCCGTGACCTCCATAACAGCTCGGCGTTTGCCTTCGGCGATACCTTTTTTTTCCCTCGAAGGAGGACGGATATATCTGGGTCGCCCGCAGAGGTCGCGTGAGCGGACAAGGCCTCCTCCTCCCCAGTGGCCATTACCTTCTGAACTGAGGGATCAAACGACGTCAAAACCTGAAGCAACCTTAACCTCAAATGACACCGTGGTCCTCTTTACTGAACTCCCCCACCCCCCGCGGAAGAGAGAAGTTCCGATGCTTAAAAGGCAAACACACAGGACCTCGAACGAATTAATCTACGTATTCAGACGGATTTTTGTTGTAAAGCTTAACTCAAGACCTAGCCCGAAAGCACGTAAGGGATAATGTGTTCCCGCATCGAATAGTATTCAACGGGAGAAAGTATTTTACCTCGAGCAAAACGACTTCAGCCGCCATCAGTCAAGTCAACGAAGCCAACTGATTTTTCACGCAGAATATCCAGCAGGGAAATAAAGGTGGCACAGGGAAAGAAGCCGCCATTCCTAGCATGGAATACGTCGTTAACGTGCCGTAAGGTGCTCAGCGAACCACAGAAAAAAAAACTCTCCCAAACAACATATCAAAACAAAACTCTATTTTTGTGAATTAATTCGTCGAGCGGAGAGATTCTACATGTGCAAGCGGTTCCAAGACAATTTAGACAAAATAAACTTAAAAAAAAGACATTTTACGACACTCTGCATCAATTTTGAGAACAATGATGATCCCTGGTGAATATGAACGAACCTTTCGCGAATACAACAGCTTCATTCGAGGAAGGGTAACGGAAAACGCCAAATTTGACTCTTATTAGCATTTCCACGCCGAATGATTACCCTTGAGCCTTCCTGCTGCGATGCGAACCGAAGAATAGCTCGGCCCCTCGTGTTTGTGCCTGTTCGTTCGCAGGGAAGGGAATCAGTCGCTCGGCTCTCAACATGTGCGGGCCACGGGAGAGGTCCGGAGGGCCATCGTCCACCAGCAAATAAATCGACAATAGGCCAATAGAACAAAACCGCCACGGGGGAAAGGTGAGTGAGATTCGGAGGCATGACCTTCGGGGTCGTCCACGATCGTGTTACCTCCTCCTTGAGCGCCCCTCGTAAACGGGAAAAAACAAATAGTAATCATTGCAATTTTATTGCAATTCACTTCGTTTTTGTGACAAAACCGATAGCGAAACGGCAATTCTAAAACTAAGCTAATTTCACCATGTTACAATCTTAAGACGCTTGTAATTATTTTTTAAGACCATACTGCAAAATAAAAACATCAACCATGAATGCATGAGCCCAAGCTCAATTTTAATTACTAAGTTAATTAACAATTAACCTTTCTCTTGGTTACGATACCATGTGATAAGAACTCGATATGATTAACTAAATCCACAATCTAAAATGCTGAACACCTCTTTTGAAAGTACAAATGCGGATATCGTCGTAGGAAGGAAAAGGTGGCCCAGAGATGACGAGGTTTTGGACAGTAGGTGACAGTGGACAGTCAAGAGGTTTTTCCAACACCTACAGAAAAGACAGACCTGATAGACTTTGTGCCCAAGTATTAATTCCAGTCAACTCACAACTTTATTACGCATATATTAACATGAATGAGACGACAATGATATAGAAAGTGTTCGCCGTGACGGGAAGGATTATAATCACAGAGGCCTAAGAATTGAAATGTCAATTCTACAGACTTCCTGAATCCAGTATTTTCTCTTCAAGTTCGACAATCATGCATTAAACACTTCGCCGATAGAAGAAGAAGGATATTTGTAGTCTCTGGCGACTTAATCTGCTAATAATTAATATGGTAAACTATTGCGTAGGAAAATCAGCAAAAACACTCGATTGAACCCAAAGATTCTGAATCTAGTCGTTAAAATTCTTCTCGGTACTAGTAGTTAAAAAGTCGCGACGAAGCAACAGAATACTGGACATATTTGCGACTGACACGCTAGAGATTATTACAAAAGTGGAAAAGACTGAGCGAGCGCAAAGCTATATCTGCGGAAATGAAAACGAAGTTCACATGATTGATTAAGGAAGAGGGCAAAGTACACCTATTCAATGAACGGAATTTTGATGGGCTCGGGAGAAATTAAGACGCGAACTGCAATAATCCAGCTGAGAAACTCTCAGCACTAACACACAGAACACACCTTGAAAATGTTCGTAAATATCACACGTGAAGGGATAAGAGAATTTTATTTCATACAAAAACAAATGGGATAACAAGGAACCTTGATGGCACACCGAGAATTCAGAGCGGCGTTAAGGAGACGGATAAAATTCACTTAAAATTTAAAAACATTTTTAAAAAGCAATCACGAAATTCCAATTAGAATTAAATAAGATTGTGCTAGGTCTGTTCAAAAAGTATCAGGACTTTTGTGTTTGTTCAAATTTAATTTGGCCGAAATACTTATGGTCGAAATTGAGCAATTTTGGTCCGAATTTCGCGGAGACCCGTGTCATGCCCAAATCTTTGATAAAAATCGAATGGCACGCGCCAATCGATATGTTTAGGCCCTCAGCAACTTTTCTAACGGTGATTTGACGATTGGCTAATACTATTTTCTTCATTTCATCAATGTTTTCGTCCGTTGTTGACGTGCTCTGGCGTCCGGCACGCTCTCCGTCGTTCACATCTTCTCGGCCCTCTGAGAACATTTTTTACCACCGATAAACTATGCTTCGGTCCAAGGTAGCTTCTCCATATGCCACAGTCAACAGTCGGAATGCGTCCGCGTACTTAATTTCGTTTTTCACACAAAATTTGATACAGATTCTTTGTTTCATTTTTTGGAACAGGCAAAAATCGAAGACAAGCCAAAACACGCCACAGCAAAATAGCTGTCAAAATTTGACGGAACATTCAAAATGGCCGAACTTTTCGGTATAAAGGAGATACATAAGCCGCAACATTACGCCACAAAAGAAAAACCGAAAATCAAATATACATAACCCGCGAAAATTCAAAATTCGCGATTCTTTTTGGACAGACATCGTACACGGCACAACATACACACGTGAACGCCCACCAAAAATAATAAATATTATCAGCTGAGCCTTAACTACCTTTAAAATCAAAATTTTATGCGAATATTTTTAATGAATAACCTTAAATCACCTTATTCTTACCCCAGCAAAATGCCAGGGAAACGTCCAAATGTACACTATTCAAAAACATAAGGGCGACATTATTACACCGGGCGTAAACAAAGCAAATACGTTTTAAAAAATCGGTCAGAATATCTACAGCCCAAATATTAAGGCACAGTAATAAGTCCTAAGCAAAGTCCACTCCTTAGCAATTTAGAGCACATATCAGGGCGGTATAAGGAATGGGGATTAGAATCAAAAGTTAGAAAATGTAGAGCACTGAAGTTTTGGGGTAAAAGAATAGAAGAACAAGAAGGAAATCATAGAATAGATGGGATCGAATTAAGCAACTCGGAACAGCTCAAAATACTAGGCTTTTACACCGACAGTAAACCTTTCATCAAACACGTCAGGAGAATACTATGCGGGTCAGCCTTAAAGAAGTTGGGTTTCGGAACATGAAAAAGTTAAGAGAAAATCCACAAATACACGAGACACGTCCACTCGTGTGTTACAATTTCAAAGGGAGGAGAATGAAGTGCATTTGGTATTTTGGAGGAATTAGACTCGGAGGCCCTTGTTTCGTGAGAAAAGCAGGCAAGACAATTGTAGAACACCAACAGTTTATTAGATGAGAACATCGGAGTGATATTAACTTGACAAGCCTAACATCGCTAAGGTGGAAATTCAAGGTTGCCCTGTTGTATCTTCTCCCCCATCCAATTCAGAGGAAATACGCGTACATTTCGGTTCCATCCGATCAACATACTTCAACCGCTGATTCACCAGGACCCGAAGGTGATCCAATCCAGCGAGTTACCCCCAGGTCTAAGGCTAAACATGGCGCGGCAATGATACCCGCCATGACTGATCACTTAAGTGATCATCGACCTCTTCTTAACATTAGCCAACAGGCACGCATCTTATGTGGCAATTATGACAAATGTACGGCTGACTTCCTCAATGAGCTGTGGTATAAAAAAAGACGCGGAATGAGAGATAATGGCGCAAATGTATCCATGCACTGAGACTTAATAGAAGGACGTCGTGAATTCCCAGCAAATCCTATCACAACACTTTACTGCGACACTTGTAAAACTAAAAGCATTAATGGAACACAATTAGTAGGTAATAAACCTTGGTATTAATTATAAATGTCATTTTTGAATCGTAATTATTAGCTTTTGTTGTCAACGAAAAACCAGGACATGAGGATATTTTGACACGTAGTGCAAGATGGGAATAATGGAAACAAATACTGCCATATTTTATCTACTTGACAAACGTCATCTTAAGAATTCTGTCGATCAGATTGTAAAAATAATTTAACATTTTTCATTTTTACATAATATAGCGATTTTTAAAGCTACACACCATTCACAAAGACATATATCGAAGAGAAATGAACAGAATTTGAAGAAAATAGACTAGCGATAACTTTGATGGAGTCGCTCGCGGATGAGAACGTAAATGTGAGAATTTTAATGCGCACATTAAACTAGACCCCGTATCCCTCAATTCTAGGGATCCGGGTTATAACTCCGCCCTAGGCGAATGGTTTTTGCGCTGATATTCTCGTATTTCCTACCCAAGGGCGCTAAATCGGCCAGGAAGCCCTCAGGACTTGGAGAAAACAGTGAAATTTCGAATTACGTGTATCTTCGAAAATAAACTTTGAGAATTACTGTATTTTCTTCCGAAACCCAACCTTGGGGTTGATAACTGCCATGTTGAGGATAGCTTTACTGATAACTTCGAACGATTCTGACATGGTAAATATTGTTTCATCAGTACGACGCGTAGATACGGGCAGACCCAATGACTTCATCCTCGAGCGACGTCTTTTCCTTCACTCGTGATATACAAAATCTTAATTGAATCAATCCCGCCAGACACAATCTAACAGCTTCGTACGGTGGAAGCGAATATTTTCAATCAGACTAGAATTGCAGTTGCCATGACCGTCAATAAGTCTGGATGCAAACGAGTAGTTGTTTGGTCAAAGGAGGCTGACTCACCGATAGAGAGACACAATCTCCTAACGACATTTGAGGAAGTTTACACGCACCCTCTTCCCTGATATTATCTTCTTCCGAGCAGCAATCCGAAACGGACTGTTATCACTGGCAACCACATTTGCATCCCGCCTTTTATTCCCATTTATTCTTTTCGCTTCTCATCTCAGTTACATCAGTATGCCTACCCTAACATCCCACGCCAAGTGCAGCGCTAAACACATTCACTAAGTGTGTGTTTGAATTTCAAACATACCTAACGCCACGGCTGAAAAAATCCTGGCGGCGTTTTTCACAGTGTGAGTGCTGACAACCAACCTTCGCAAGCCACTTCCTGACCGCCTCCACATCTCCCGAAACGTTGATTAATTTTACACGTTTCCTCCGCCTTCGTGCATTATTTGTACATTATCTATTTTCACATCACGCCAGAGTCAATTCTAGTAACATTACTTCTTTATTTTTTGCATCGTGTGACTGAACCACATCTTTGTAAACGGAGGTGATAAATTTGAGCTTTTCCACAATTACTATCATCTCATGAATAGTATCATGTAAGCAGCCAATGGGAGTGAGGCACGGAGTTTCCGATCGTCATCCATCAGGGTAATTAGTGCGGCTATCGTGTGCATTGCGTGGCATTTCATCTTCGAGGTCATTAGAACGCTTTGTCTCTTATTTTCCACCGTTGCAATCGGGGATCGAAAATGATGGCCCATGTTGGTTGGCGCGTCGATTCCCTCTCCTCGTCAATGCAATGCGGGGCCAGAATCGCCCTCTCGAGGGCAGCAGCAGTCTCGCCCACCGACCACGACAGTCACAGCTATAGAGATTACATGTGATAGTCGTCACACGCAATCACCTTCACCGCCTTCCTAGGAGAGCCTGGTGATGCGGAATCATTAATTAATTCATAAATGCGCACACCCGCGAGATACAATTGCGGCAACGACCGAAAGTGCCAATCAACCGGCAACGGGAATACGTACCAACAGGCAAGGGCTTGGAAATTCCAACGAAAGTTACGATTGACATTCGCTCAAACGATTTCATTCATTTATCAATGATGACACCTAGTTTTGTCCCTGATCTTTCACCATCCTCAAAAATAATCTTGTCATTTTATTTTTCATCAATGAAACTTATTAAGAATATATCTCTCCGAAGAGATGTCATTCCTTCGTGAAATAAAGACAAGGGAGTATTTTTCTAGGAAGTTTCCAGGAACATCTCCATTGATTGCATACACAGAATTATAATAAACCACCTAAACGAATAAATTCGGGTTAATACGTTCTTCCGCGAAATGCAAAATTAAGCTTATCCTAAGCATATCAAAACATTCCCTTCTTGTATAATTAATTTTTTGTGTCGGGGGGGAGTGTCACCCATGGATTACGAGAGATTACGATCTCAATCATCCGTTCGTTTCCGACTGGAGAAGAGACACCCCAAGGCAAATGTCCTGGTTGTGTGTGGCTAACGAGCATCCCCGAATTCAAGTCTGATCCGGAATTACGCAGTCCACGAGAGGCAGGTAAACAAACACAGGAGCCTCCAAATATGAGGTGAGACTTGACTTGAGAGCAGCTACGAAGAGGCGAGAGTTTATTCAAGATATGCGATCGAGAGGATGACTGACCAAAAAAATTCACTCGACTACATATTACCAAGGGTATAGAGGAATCGAAAACTTTTACGTTAAATTATTAAGGATATGTTGACAATACATCGACAAGCGCGTCTAAGTTCAGCTTTGTTATTAATTGTAATGATTAATTACATATTATGATGAAATAAACCAGTACTTGATTGGTTACACATCTGGTGATCGGGATGCGAAAAATATAAATAAAAATCATAACCAAAATTGTTCGAGAGAGGAAGGGTTGAATTTATTGATTGAAAATGTACTGAAGTTACCTTACCTCCAATATTATTACATCATCATTCGGTTTATAACTCACTCAAAACTTTAAAAGAAAGATGGAACCAATTTAACATTATTATGGATTCCAATAATCCCAAAATTTAAATGCATTCAAACGAACATTACACCTGCGACCAATTTCACAGAGTGACCAGCCGATTTGCAAATTCTCTGAAAACGGTCTTCCTGTAATATTAAACTTTCAAATGCGAATACCGAGTAAATTAAGCTATTAAACAAGTGCTGCGCCATTTATTACCGACAGCTGATTTCTTATACGCTAAGTACAAGGTCTTAAAAAGTGAATTGTGGCTGTGAGAATCGGGGCCCTGGCTAACGCCATACTTTTCGTCAAATTCAGGATCTGTTTTGGGTTTAAATGATTCGTAATGTTGGCCGCGAATCACATCTATTTTCAAAATTAAGACTTCACCTGAATGTAGCATAGACCAAGACTACAGAATGTTGCATACCCATTTCTACCAGCACTTTATTCAATTCGCTCACAATGAACACATCGTACGCTCAGAGAACATGGGAAAAAATCGATATTTTTCGACACTATGATCAGTAATACTTTATTTATTTGTATTTTTTTTAACGACTTTATTTGGGCGAGATTGAGACTTCATAGTCCATTCTTCCGCCTAACATATTTGGTTCCGGAAATGAAACAAATCGGGTCGGATGTTTGCTATAAATAAATATTTACATATCGCATGAATTCACCAGACTAATTCACGACAGGATGAGGGCTAAACGTTTACCACAGTAATACAATCCGTATCGCAGTAATTGAAGCAGAAAGTGTTGTCTCCGGGGGGTCATAGACGTGAGGCTCATTGTACATTTCATGGCACTTTGAAAAATAAAAATTGTTTTATTTACATTTGAAGGCGCAATCGGCGACATGAAGAAAACTTTCTCGGTCGTATTACTATGTCAATGATTTCATAGCTATAAAAATAAAAATTAATTACAGTAAGCCAATAAAAATCCATGGGAAAATTAAAGTTAACTCAAAACAGTAACACAAATACAGCAATAATAATTCGCCATCAATTTACCTGTATCAACGAAAATATTTTTAAAATCTATTAAAAGTATTTCTTATTTTACAATTGCACAACTCGATAATGTTTAAATAGCGTACGAATTGGTAAGCCTATTTTTACTGCAGCCACAGGTCTGGCGAGTAAGTGAAATTCTCCACACCATGAAAAAAATGTATGCGGCATAATATTGTGGAAGAAACGGTCATACTGAGAATTCTCCTAACACTTGGGGTTAATTCACCACTTTTACTAATTGGCAATGATATTCAAGGACAACCTGAGAAAATTTATTTTGTCTCAAATAGAATCAGAGAAAAATAATGAATGATTATTTTTTAAACTGGCGAAGGCCAATACACATTCCTCGATGCCACTCCCACCCTTGGAGTTTAGGTGCGCCTGTTCAATAGTAGGTGATGATCCTGAAGTAATAAGGATTCCTTTTGAAGTGGCACTTTCACCACAGAGCATGAGCCATTATGAAAACAGCTTATCAATATGCAAGGTGCACTGCTGCGGATTCCTGTGGGAGCCTTGAAATAATTCGGCGAAGCGTTGTGAAGGTAAAGAGTAGAAAGCATTTCGAAAACAAAGGCTAAAGGAAGCATCATAATCGGTATTCGATCAGTCTAAACTGTGATACCAGCCACTGATATAAGGACGTTAATATACTAAAGTGTTTTTTCCATTATTAAATATTATTCGACAGAATTTGAGCGGCGGATTAGAATTTCACAGGGTGAGAAATAGATACATAAAACATTCACCTTCAGCATAAGGAACGATATGCTAACGTAAGCCGTTATTTAATGGATTAATATGCAATTAATACTTACAAGGTATAAAAAAACAACAATACATTAATGCTGTCTGCGAAGAGAATTCCGCAGGAGCCATTACCATGAGATCAATTCTTGGCGGTGAGGAAAAATAAACAATTCACAACAAAGATTCACGTATCGAAAAAACCTACATCAAACAGGGAAGAGTTTTAACAAATACATGCCAGCGAACAATTTTTAGAGTACGGGAATAAAGAGACTGAAAAAGGAGTGGGGAATTTGTCATTGTTTACTTAGCTAAGATTCCTACGGGCTCGCCTCTTAGCAATGGCATTCATATCGAATAGGGGACTTGAGAACACCCCAATCCGCTACTATCCCAAAACTGCACTAGTACTAACCCACCATATTAAGGGCGCTCCAATAATGAGTTGAACGCACTTTTAAGGGTACCGATCTTTTCAGGATGAGTTCAAATCATATGATATGGCTTTCCCTAATCAATTTCCTCAAATTGACAACGCAGGCAGAAATACCACCCGATATATACCTATACTCATGTGAATGATTTTCCAAAAGCCTCGAAAGACGATGATTCGACAAAGAATCAATATTATCGTGAAGGCAAGCCGCTGAGACAACACGCCTATATAAGTTACGTTCAAAACACTGATTATTTTAATGCTATTGCAAAGACGACAACCAGAACCTTGAAGTAAACATTCTTTCGACAACTCGTCGACAAAGTTGGGAGCAAGACAAATAACAACAAAAGAAGGATTCACAAATAATAATTGCCAGGGAAGAAATCGACGGAAACTAAACGGAAAAGTTAATTAATTTGGCATTTTTTCCGAATTTTAAGAGATACTGACGAACAGATGGGTACTGACTGTACAGCACTTTAATCATGGCCACTGGAAAATGTTGATTCCAATGAAAATGTTCAGGTAGAGACACTGCAAAACAGCTGAGTGGGAAAAGTAGTTGACATGTATTCACGAAAACTGACGTTATTGGCTCAATCTAGAGCACGGTTCAATTCCCAAATTTTCGTTTTTCCCCTTGACATCCACTCCTTCATTCAATATCTGTTTTACTCCAACTTTTACCACAACATCCAAATCATCGCTTATCAAATTACAGCTCCATCAACAAAAATGCCCCGTATTACATTGCATCTGCTTACCTCTTCCAAAGCAGCTATTGTCTGTCGGAATTGAGGCATACGCGACACGAAGGTCGAAGTCGTCGGCGAATTGTAATCCTCCCGCGTCTCCTCCACGAATTCACTTACACCAATTAGACCAGGCATTTTGAAGGTTTTATTTTACACTATCCACAAAACACAAAATGAAAACAAAGTTGAGCTTCCTCTCACATTGCGATGTGATGACAAACCTTTCACTTTCCCATGCACCAACCTACTACTAACGATCAGAGGCTACTGTGACGATTTCTGGGAGTTTTGGCAACATCGCAGCATCTACAACTTTACCCATCATTCCCTCTGTTGACCAGGGAGCCTGGGAGGGATGAGAGTGAGGTTGCGAGTCGGTGGCAGAAGATGGCAGCAGTTGTAAAGGGTTGGTTTTGTGATCATATGATTCGTGAAAATGAATACTTGATAAAATATTTTTAGACTAAATTATAAAAAATGTATTGACTGATTTTGTAAGTAACCATTTCCAGATTCAGGCGAAATATGGACTCGCCTCTTTGATCACGGGCCTTTCTTGCAAGGTGAAATCAAGTATTTCCTGAAGGAATTTGAAGTAAGACTTTTGGCTTTAATTTTCACTTTGAATACAAATTAATAGAACGTAGAGCTTATACATAGAGTTGATATTTTAGGAAAGAAGAGCTGACAGGGAGGTGGAGAAAATTTTTCAAATATTGGAAAGAGTTACTGAGATTAAAGAGACTCAAATTGACCGGTTGAAGCTTTCGTCTGATGTCCACCTCCCCACGTTGAATGCTAATTTAGAGGTGGCGGTGGGCATGTGCAATCGAATTCTGGAAAAAGAAGAGGAATACTGCCCAGTAAGATATGATAATATACGAGTTTCAATTTGACACATTCTTTTCCCGTTCAATTTCCCCAGTTTGCACTGCAGTTTTTCTAATTACATTTTTGTGGTAAACTTCGGTAATATTCCGTTCGAACCCATCCATTAGTAATTTAAAAGTATGTTCAAGGTAAATAAAGGAAGTTTAATTTTCCATTTACAGGACCGAGCACTTGCCAACAACAGGGAGAGGCGCAAAGCCGAATGGGAAGCGTTTGTGGAAGATATGACACAAAAGTGTTCTAAAGTGGAAATAACATTTGGTGAGAAGGAAAAAGAAATGAGGGAATATTACGAACAGCTCGGGCAAAAATTAGAAGCTGAACAGTAAAGTCAATTGCTAGTATAAAGGAGCCCTTCAACTGAAATAATAAGTATCAAATTGTTATTAAGACATTCCTGCTATGGAGACGATTAAAGATCCATCAGTTAAGATAATTCCATCAGCAAGATTATTTGCGGTCATTAATGAACTTGAACTTGATGACAAGGCCAAGAAGTCTATGCCAAAATGTATCAATGATCTTCGAGAACTTAATAGTGTGAAATCAAATGAAAAGGAAGACGATGAAAAATCCTCATTTGTAGTTCTGTTCACTGTTAAAGACATTGAATGGGTCCTTGAGCAATTGCATGGCAATGAAAAGTATGCTGAGAGCCGTGGATTGAATCATGGCCTTTGTTTACATAGCCTTTTAGAAGACTGTCAGGTAGTTCTACCAATGCCTAAGCCTATAAAGAGAAACCCAGTCCTTGAAGAGAGGGTGAAGAGGCTACGCTTGGAGCAAGATGAGAGAGATTATAGGCGTATGACAAAAAATGTTGATGTAAACAGAAAGCATGAGCCTCAAGAAACCATTTCGTACCATTGTAAGTTTTATACATACTATATATATATATATATATATATATATATATATATATGCAATTATCGCTAATTAATGTTTCGGTGAAGTGCTTTTTATGAAATCACATCATTAAAAAGAAATTGGATGTGGTAGGCAAATTTCGAAGACTTCAATTTTGGTTGTACCCTCATTCTTATTCATTTTAAATGATTCAATTTCACTGGCATTCCTTTCGTCTTCTTTGATGAAAGTTGTATTAAGGCCCTTTGAAAAACTTCCGAAATAGCACCTGGTTAGCGTAAAAATTCTTATTAATCGAATTAATATTCTTCTTATGCTAATATGCTTCTGTGCTATTCACAGAATCAATCTAATGATTGATGATCTTAATGTAGACTTATCAATAGAAAATTATTGATAACTAACAATAAAACAGGTCAATTACACTTGTTTTACCATTGGCCAATTGGTGATATCTGGGCAGTAGAAAGTAGAAGTCCTGTTTTAAAAAAGACCAATGATAAACCAATCAAAGCAAATCCACAACTAGCTTTTTTATAATTTCAGAACAATAAAAAGTTATTTTTTACCAGTAAATTTAAGAAGCCTAGTTAGTACTATGCATGCACAAAAGTAATCTATAACTTAATAGCTTTCAAATAAATGCTTACTATTTTTTTCCAGTGAAGCAGATAAATCGGCAGCTGATTGCAGTCTTTCAATTTGTATTATCCGTGGTAGCAGGATTCATGTTTGGATTTTTGGGAGTGGAACTTATCGTTGGTTCACTTGACTTTGGTTTCCGTCTGTTGCTAGGTATTATATGTGCTTTAATAATTGCTCTTGCTGAGATATACTTTTTAGCGAAGCAACTCTCCGAGGACATATTTCCTCCAGAGAAATATAAATTACACCAAGATTAAGTGAACTCTACCTACTTCTTCTATTTCACTATGTAACCAATGTTAATCTTTGAAGACAGACGTTTTCTTAAAAAAATAAAGGAAAAGAACCAATGAAATATACATGCTGAACAATCTCAAATTCGTGAATGTTTCATGTAAACTAATGTGTAGTCTGAGATAAAGGTATGCTTTTAGCTTCTCTAAATGCTTTGTCGTCTGTATTTTTTGTTATTTTGAATGGTCATAAAGGCCTTTCTTTTTTGGGCACTAATTCATGGATTATTTGTACATAACATTTTTGTTTTGTAATAAAATCATTTTATAAACTAAAATAAAGCACTTAAAAGAGCATATCCAAATGGCTTAGTTTTTTATCCAAATTTATCTGCAGTTTCACTTACACTTAGCTTCGAGAGAAAGGAGATGATTTTACATGGGTGTACAGCCTTGTCAGCCAATGGTCACTTAACATTAGTTTACCAAAACAAATGTTTTGCACCCATTATTGTATCAGATGGAACTTGGCATGTTTCATCCTACCCATAGACTGCAGTATAACTGCCGACTTGATAATATCTATTTCTAACAGTTTTTATTTTATTGTCTCTCTAACTTCTGTGAGTTCCTGATGTCTTCCATTTTCTAGGCGTGCTAAGCAAGGTGGAATTTCTTACTAAATATCATGTATCTCCCCAACCAATCAATCAATCTTCAACTATATTATCAGTTGGGTCAGTCAGAATATGAGGATTCCAGAAAAATTTATAGTGACTATTACAATTTTTTATAAGTGCTATAATATTCTTTCATAATTTCTTGGAAACATTAATCAGTGGAAAACATGGCCAACTGTTAGTTATCATTGAAGGAAGTGAGATTGAAAATTTTAAGTTTCAAAAATGGCCCTAAAATGAAATGAATATGAATAAAATATGTTAATAGCAAAGTCAATTTTCATTGCAGAATTTTTAGCATTATTTTCAATCACATTAGTAATAACTTGTGGGGGGATTCACTTGACATTCTTATCACATTGACACTACCGAGGTGAATTTTTGCACAGAAGAAACCTTAATATAGAATTTACTTGTTCCTTAATTAGACTATTGGTGGGTCGTCACTGGAAAATATCTAACGAGTTTCTTAAGACAATACTAAGGCATTCAAAAGCTTAAGTAAATTATTACATTTGAAAGTTGGGCCATTGATCTCATTGACTTCTCCCTCTTCCTATTGTTTCCACGACTTATAGTAATTGTAGGCTTGGTATTACCATTGTTTCACTCAATCTAACAGTAAAACCCATGGTTCGCACAATATTTGGAAATCAGATACCCGATTCTTTCTAAAGGAAATAATTATTTAATAACTTCCACAACCATAGTTATTAAGTAAAGCAACTATTTTGGGCACGTTTATTTCTCCCCTTCATTAATCATAACAGAATCGAGTTAAATTTACTCTTGCAGATTCATTAACCTTTTGATAAGTTGAGAATCCAATAATTAACTGCCCTCATCCCAGGATGCACAAGACGAAGCAATTTAATAATTTACTTTCATATCATTTTTAAAAGGTTGATCTAAATTGATTTTCTGCCATTGGCTGTGCAAGGTATGTCCGCATGAGAATTTCTAATGGAAAATAAATGAGAATAGATAACTGACAGCCTACTTCTCCCATGTTAAACATTTTATCCCCAAAATTCCAGTTTCTTCCAAGTATTTTTGATTTTCCAGAATGGTAGGCCAACTCAATGATTTGTTTAATATATTATGAGTTTCCTCCCTTCAGGGAAAACACAAAGTAATGTATAAAACCATATTCACTACGAAAGAGCCATAAACATGGTAATCAACTCAAAGGTCGGTTTGGTAGAGCTCACCTAATTCTAAACCCTTCACGGCATGGGCAAGTTGCACATTGGCAGGGTAGGGGGACCAGTTCCTTTCCCTGTGCCAGTTATGGTTTCCCAGGAAGATCTGATACCCGAAATGTGACTATTTGGTTTCATTTTGGGTGAAGCTGAGAGTGGCCAGGAATTGAACCCAGGCCCACCCCTGGACTACCATGACTATACGTATGTCTGAATATAAGCCAACTCCAGATTGAAGCTGGAATCCAATGAAAAATAATTCAAATTACAATGAATCAGGAGAGAGATTTTTCTCCAGAGCTCACATTTAAGCCAAAGGATTACTTTTTCATCACAAATTTTGACAAAAAACATTGCCTTACAATCAGGCAGATGCATACCAGATAATGCTGTGAGGTATAGGCGTCACCACAGTATGTCTTCCTGGGTTTCACAGAATTGCAATTTCTTCCCTGTAATTCTTGTGGTAGCTTGATTCAGAGTGGAGAGAGGATAAATCTGAAAGTGCTTTGTCCCTATATTAAAGGTTGTCCATCAGGATAACATCTGGGAATGGGTATGCATGTAATGAGGTCAGAAATTGTCCTTGTGTGTAACCATGGCCTCAATTGATGGACAAGCCAAGATTGTGATTCTTTTAAACATTCTGTAAGAACAAGATTGGTATTTCATGACCTGGAGGTACCATACTCCGTTTAGGGATGACATAAATATCTATGTGGTTTCAGAATGAAAGCCATGAAGCATAATAACCTCGTTCAGAATCTCAATTTCTTCACAGAAATAATGTGACTTCATAAGGTTAATGAATGGAGATTTTGCACAAGGATATATGAACCATGAAGATGGGACATGGATAGAGCTGAAGCCACAGAATTTTGATGCCCTTTGTCATCATCATAGGTATTCCTTTAATGTATTCATACATAAATGCACAGCAAAACCTCAAACTATTATTATTCCTCAATTGATCAATTCCCTGCATTCATTCAAGTTTCAACATGAACACCTTAAAGCAAGGCAAAATTATTTTACAGTCAACATTCCTTCAAGCATCAATTAGCATTTCTAGATCAGGCCCAACATTAATCCAGTCATCACTTTTAATTAATACAGCTCGCACATCCAATCTGCCTCCTACTAGAGAAGACTATTCCTTCCGTACCATTTGTGAAAAATAGAATAAGCCAACATGGGTTTCATTGAAGTTTTGCTTTGGATGTGATTTCTATTGAGTTGATTATGAGAAAAGGATATGCACTCACTCAGAGTGATTGTTTTCTTAAGAGTGCTGAATAGAAGATTAAACAAAATCATGGTGCATAGCAACGGAGAGCGATGTCTGGAGGAGGGGAAAGGGTAGTGTGCATGTGTTGATTAGATGAAGGCTTTTGACTGTATACAATGGGAAAAACTTATGAAAATCCTAAAAGAAAAACGTGTGAACTTGAGAGGGAGAAGACTGATCGGAAATTTATACTTAGACCAGGCAGTGTGTATTAGAATAGGTGAAAAGAAGACGGGTTGGTTCGACATTGGGAGGGAAGTGAGGCAAGGGTTGTCTCACCCCACCCTCTTTATCCTTTACGTGGAAGACTTAGTCAGAGAGTGCCGGAGAGAATACGCAGGACTGTCAGTTGGAGGAACACGGATTGTGTGCATCAGATTTGCTGATGACATGATCCTTTTTGCCAAGGAAAAAGAATAATCAAATCATGTGTTGCAACACCATATGTTGTCAAATCATATGTTGTTGTTGTTACTGGCATGATGGAGGAGTATGGCTTAGTGATAAATAGGAGCAAGATCAAAGTAGAGGAAATGAATAATTTAATGGAAGGAGAAAGGCTGGAACAAGTCGAGAGGTACAAATATCTGAGAATGGAGGTAACAAAAAGCTGGAATGAAAAGGAAATTAAAATGTAGAGAGTGATGGCCACGGAAATTCAGCTGGAAAACTGTTAAGTATGAAGCGTTGTGTTGTACATATGGCTGTGAAACACGGACTGAATAGAAAAGGGACCGGGAAAGGCTAGAGGCATGTAAGTTGAGGGCGTGGAGAAGAATGAGGTGGAGATGGGCACAACAGGTGAAAAATGAGGTGCTGAGGGGAGGGGGAGAAGATTGCTCACAGAGATATAGGCTTGGACATGCGCTACAAAGGGAGCGCCTTTTGAAGGTGGTGCTGGGAGAGGGGGGGCCAAACATGAGGAATGGGGCTGAGGAGGGTCGAAGTGATGGGGAAGAGGGTGAGGGGTATACGGACATGAAGAGAAGGGGGGCACAGGAAACGAAAACGTGGCGGTAAAGAGGCCTCCATGGATTTGCCAACCACGGCAGATGACCCACTATGATCATGACATCCCTTAGCTGGTCACTGGGTTAGCAGTTCGTTCACTGGTGGCTCTCTCAACAGTCCTCGTGACTTTCATAATGAAAGATTAATTGCATTTCTTAATTTATGCTTGTTTATTTAGTTTTGACAGTTGTAAATTATTTTGTATCCTTGGTTGTAAGTAGTTCCACCTTCCACTCACCACCAGCAATGAGTTATCTGACAACAAATCTGAGGACACTTTGCAATAGACTAAATATTATTATAGAAATGGATACTAATCTAAGTGAAAAAAATATTTATGCTAAAATACCTCAGAATACCAACATTTAGACTTAATTCTTGGATGGTAAAATGGAATTAGAACAAAAAAAGCAAAGTTCAGAGAAGCATCAAAGAAGAGAAAAATAAGAAAGCAGTCAACATACAACGATCTTGAAGTCAACCTCTTCATTTTGTACCAACAGTCAGAGGCTATGAACTTCCCAATCAAAGGTAACATAATCAGTGAAAACTTTTCTGACAAATATAGCATTTATAGACAAGAAAATATATTGTCGGAATGACAAATCATGTCCCTAAAATTTATGCAATTTGAAGGCTTCTTCGGAACAAAAATGAAAATTATTTTCTTCAGGTGTCTTCATAATCTTCAAGCATCCACAATGCATGTATTCATTTGGATTAAAAATAGATAAACAACATTTTATTACTGAACTCTTATGAAATATTTCCTGCTCACCTGAATTCAACATTTCCTTTATTTTTCACAATCCATTAAAAAAAGAATTGAGGTTCCACCGGATATGATGCTAGGAAATGGGCAGAATTAGAAATCAACGAATAGAATCCTTTTTCTGATACATACTTCACAATGGCAATATTTAAAGAAAATACATGCATTTAGCATTAAGGTCACCCTTACATCATCTGTCATAATTGAACACCAAATTTAACTTGATGGTTACTGACATAGACCCAATGGCATAATCCCTGGTGTTGCCCGACAGGGTAACGTATTACTACTGAAAAC
Source organism: Hetaerina americana (assembly GCF_022747635.1). Classification (NCBI taxonomy): domain Eukaryota; kingdom Metazoa; phylum Arthropoda; class Insecta; order Odonata; family Calopterygidae; genus Hetaerina; species Hetaerina americana. The sequence continues at coordinate 1,635,814 of NW_027286763.1, forward strand.
TAGAACAAACTTCAAAACACTGCTCTATTCACTTGAACCTTAAGTGAGAGCCTTTACATTCTCATATGAATTAGTTTTCTAGATCCAATGGCTCAAAGAGTGCATTATTCCAAAAAGTGACCCATTTGTTTCACTAGGATTGGAAATTATACATACCACATTTCCTGGCCCAAAAGATGAATTTTTTTGATATCCAATATGTGCTCTAAAATCAGCCTGTTTCTTCTTATGGGCCAGGGATATTAAGGGTATTACTTTGACCTATCATACGCAAGCCGATTTGCAGTGAAAATACTTACTGTTGCTTCCCTGCATTAGACACAGAATATGATTGACTTTGCTACAAATTTCAATAATATCAATAAAATAACAGAAAGTCAGCATCACATAAAAAGTTAAAATGGCCTCATGGCATCTTAAGAGAGAAGAGTCATTTTAACTTGCATTCATGGATTACGCTTCATAACATGAAAACAAGGCAGCTTAAAGGCATTTTGGCCCATTGATGCCCAATTATTGGAATTCCACAATGAAGAAAACTTTGACAGGTGTATAGCTTCTTATTTGTAATGTAAGAAAGCAATTTTCTTCATATTTTAAGTGTTAGCATCAAAGTACCTTGATCTTTTCTGACTGGTTCAAATATTTTTTGGGAATTCTAACCTGAAATAAAATTACAGTGCATCATATAGGCTGGGAAATAGAGTCTCATTTTGAATAGTACATGACTGCATTCTAGACTTAACAATCATACCTTGAAAATGCGGAAGTTTATTACAATCTCTACGAACCTGTCGAGGAAATTTATTTATTTATTCAGTATTAGTCCGAAAACGGCACATTTTGGCCTTTACATCGAACTATTAACAACGATAACAATGGTCACATTTACAAACACCCAAGCCCTAGATGGAGGAAAACTCACCCAGGCGGGAATCGAACCCACGACCCTTGGAATGGCCGACGAGGACGTTACCCTGCCGCCACCGGGGTCGGCGATGATTAAATGATGATTAAAGAGGCATGGGAAAAACTGGAGATAGCAGTGAAAGCCGGTGGGGAATTCATAAAATCAGTTAGGCTTGCTGATGACCAAGCTCTAGTTTTCCAGGAAGAAAAAGGCTAAGGTAAACATTAAAATATGAGGGAAAATACTAGAGCAGGTTTAACAGTTTGCGTATCTTGGAAGTGTTTTGGACCATAATGGTCTCAGTAATAGGGACGTGAGGAGAAGAATTGCGCTTGGCAAAGAGACTTTCACAAGGAGGAGAAAATCAATGACATGGACCCTGAGTAAGTGTGTTGGTTAAAATAAAGAGGGAGGAAGGAAGTATACCGAGGTGAAGAGGGACTTAATTGTAGAATAGGATGTTGGGTTGTGCTTTTTTAGGAGAGACAATATTTACTGGGTAGTTGTGTCCATCCAAAACCTACCTTAACCAGTAGATTACCCATAATGATAATATTGCAATGAAAGTAATCCCAAATAGAAATCATTAAAAATTATAGTCATGATTTTCCCCAGTTAATGTAATAGGATAAAAATGTATTCATGCACAGACTATCCAGATAAAATTAATTGCTGATGTAATATCAGTTACTTCAATTATAAGGTATCAACATAGTTTTCTTTATTAAAAGCATAAATAACACCAAACAGATAAATACAATAATATTTATTTCTATCTGTAAATTTGTACGCAATCATCAACAGTATGAATTTATATTTTTACAACAATTGAGGATGTATGATAAGTTCACAGAAAACAAACAGCACAATAAAACTTAAAAAGCATGGGAGTAACTTAAAATAAACTCAATGATAACAAGGATATTTCCATCAGATATTGAAGATGTCTTTATTACAAGTTTAGTTTTATGACATTAAATGCATTTACATATAGCTACACGCTTTGCAATGTAATAGTCTCCATATATTTAGACACATTCAACAAGACCATGGATTCACTGAAAATATGTCAACATGTTTAGAATTTTTTATACAACCTTGCTGGGTCAAGGCAGCGTCCAATGTTCAAAATCATGCAAGTAGCTGAGCAAAAAAAAATTTAAACTCTTACCAGCTACCTGGGTGCCTGGCCTAAACTGTGAACAGACTTAGTCATCTAAATTTTACAGAGCTTTTTTTCAAACAGGCACTTCCATGGATCACAACACAATACTTACTTTGAGTGTCATGCATCCAACTTAGTTGGCTGACATAAAGAGTCTCACAGCCAATGGCTTCAGCAGGTAAAATTACACCACAGAATTTAAGATCATAATTGCAATTAGGTACCCATGACAGAAATTGATTAAGTACACAAAGAATGAAAAACACAGACAAAATAAATATTAATAGCATTTTGTGCCAATGTCATAAAAAGAGACATTTGTACTTCCCACAACTCTTATGACGTTTATTCATAAGGACATAAACCTATATACAGATCACCATGATATGCTTTCAAACCTTTCTCTAACATTTGCTCATCCCCATTTATTCACTGTCTTCCGATTACATTCATTGCAAACACAGTTCTACTTTCCCAGCACACGATTAAGCATTAAAAACAAGCATCATAAAATGTAAAATCAATCATTTTGTAGGTATACTGTGCCAAGAAAATGCCTTCATTGGATCTTGTGTCATCTAAAACATCTATTTTGTAATATTCATCAGACTAACAAATTGTATAAAATAAAAATTCTGTTTTATATTCCAACATGAAAAATATTAATCTTTAGAATGTTTAGGATAGCTTTTAAGTCATTGATTTTGAAAAAAATATGCAACATGTAATGTTTTTTTTCAATGTATATAATTCTAACCGTGCTCATAGCCTTCTAAATTAGCTCTTGCATAAAATTCATTGTCGATCACCGTTGATGCTGAGGAATCCTCCATTCCAACTAAGAAGCTCCAAGAGCCACAAACTGTAACCTTTCTTCCCGGGATGTTTACACGGAACGGTAGCAGATAAGAGCAAGTGGTGACTGACAAGCACTTGCAAATGAATAATTCCACAACTTACATCACACCAATCAGCAACCTTAGTGATAATAACCAACAAATTCATAGATTCTCTCCCCTCGTGCAGGTACAGAAACATAAATTCTCACCTCATCCGCACATTCCTTCCAAGTGTCACACCACCACCACCACCACAGCAGGTACCTATGTTTCTGTTTGGTTCTCAACAGACAGAGCACCAAATGGCGGGGCAACATCCAACCCCTTAAACGGGCACGCAGCCGCACCAGAAGAGGAGGAGACACCCCACCTCAACCTCAGGAGAGTTCCCCAATGGGTGCATTCTGAAGCCACAGATCGTGTATAAAATTGTACAGGACATCACTAACGGCTACCTGCCAATCAAAGAGACATTAGCTGTATTAATACAATACCGTGTGTTGTTCCCTCAATTGTAAAACACCAATGCAGTAACAGAAAAACGTGATGTGGCTGGACTATTGACGTCTCAATACTTGTACAATTCCTATTTTAGAGACTGACAGTTATAAATTTCCAGCTGACACAAGTACATTAGTGGCATGCTTGGAAAATCATTCAAATTCAGTAGCCGGCCAAATGCATTTAACACTTTGCTTCCGGTGGGTTACACCTTCCAGTGTCCAGATATCTTCATCATTCATGCTTCATATTTACCCAGCTATTACTTTTTGAAAAATGTCATAATGGTGTCATTGCTAGTTTTTCCGGTTGAACTTTTCCAAAACTAATTCTACACGCGGGGTATTTTGCTTTCCCAAGAGTCCAAACACTCAAATAACTTATGTTCATTCAGAAAGTCATTTTGATAAATCATTAATCTCAATCATGAGTGATTTGTCGAGAGTTCATCCCCCGCTGCTACCTTCATTAGATCTTTCATGCACTTATAATCATCATTTTTCAAAACTCTTTCATTTCCACTTTTGGCCATATTCTGGAAAAATGCCCTAGAGCCGTCAAACGTGGAGTGATTTCAATTTTGTTATTTGCATATAAAATATACATACTTCCCTTCTCCCCGCCCCTCCTCTGTGGTCCAACCTCAAGCTTCCCCACCTCCCTCCCTCCCTTTCCTTTACCACCAACCCATTAATTCAACCCTGTCTACCGGATACTTCATTCTTCTCTGAAGAGTCCTGCTTGGCTGGCGAAACAGCTGCTGTCAGTTTACCCTCAGCATTTACCAACACTGCTGCTTTCCTTGGTATTTTTTTTCATCTTTGTGATTGATGGGTCCCTGGCATCGGAGGAATCCTTGTCAACTCAAAACGAGTGAGAGAGCGGGATTCACAAAGGTCCAACACACCCTGGAGTGATTGAGTGACTGCAAACCTGAACTTGGGCCTTCTTCCTTTTTTTTTTGATTTTTATTTCAATTTATTTTTCATTCCTGTGTGAGTAGAATGGGTCCCTGGCAGAGGAGATATCCTTGCAAACCCTGAGTGTGCACGTGTGAATGCGTTTCACGAGAGTGACTGCTATTCCTTGACGCACCCTCCTGATCGAGTGGTTTTAGGTTTGTATCCTTATTCATTAGTTTTGCATTGTCTGTACGTGATTGAGGCACACCCTCAGAGCCACTGTTTCCCAAACACACCCAAATAACCTGGCGTGCATTTCCAATCTTCCCCTCACTTTATTTTTACCTCCTCCCTCTTAAACAAACCTTGGGCCAATCAAGTTTATGGTCTTGGCTATTTTGCTTTCCAGGAAGTTACATCTTTTGTTGGCAATTCTAGGGATAGACTGCCTGCTTGCAATTATTTGCGTGAATGACTGACCAGAAGAATGATTGGGTGAAAAGCAAAAAATAATTAATTAAATTTTGCTAGAAAAGAGTAGAAGGATATTGAAAACATGATGCGAGTGTAATCAAACCATCAAAAAACATAGAAGTTTAAGCATAATGACATACATACCTTATATGGCGTAGGATTGAGATTTCGCTTGTGGTCTTGGCGCAGCGTTTTCAGTGATGTCTGAACTCTGTGCCTGACCTCATCTAATCCAGGCAATTCTCCAACTATCTGCCCATTTTCCCAATAGACCTGTAAATATGATATAGCAATAAATAATATGATCAAGATTAGTTCTTCTTTTTTAAATAAATTATGGTGCAATAATCCTTGTAATTTTCACATATATATAAAACTGGAGTGGCATTTTACCAAATTTTGAAGCGTCGGCTAAAACAAATGTCTCTAGGCAGCTTTCTAGTAAAAAGGAATTAGGTATATATTATAGATAATTAACAATTCATTTAATTCCTCTTTTGCATTTACAAATCAAGTTTGCATTCCCAATTGCTTCATTCCAAAATTGAAGAAAACTTTAAACGCGATCTACAATCCTAAACAATACATGCATAATTTCCTTTGAATTATGAATGAATCCAAATAAATGTTTAACAATATTGAATTTATGTTTACGAAGTGAAAATTAAGTAACTTTGAGATTAAATATTAATGTGTGTGCATGAACACTGAGGTGACAGACATTTAAGTATAAAAGAGTCACCATTGAAAAATCTGAATCATTGCATCTCTCATAGAACGGTTTCTTATCTATCTTCCCGCAGAATTTTCAGATCCTGCTCCATTTTCAAAGTTTTTATTTTTTCTATCTTTTTAAAGATATATAAATAAACTTCAAAAGGACATGTAACTAAGGTCAATTAACAGCTTGGTGGAATTTTAATACTGTGCAAACCATAAAAACAAACGACATATTTTGAAAAGTTTGGACTAGTTCAACAAAAATTTTAAAAACTGGTAGGCATACCCCAAAAATAACCAATTTATTGGCTAAACTAATTTTTATGAAACAATACATGAAGTAGGCATAAAAACTTACAGTTATCAATGAAACCTTGGATAAAAATTCAATAAACCTTGGCTTATCATTTTAACGGGGCTATAAGATTTCATATAAATCTCTCGGGAATGTAAAATGAGGTTTTGATTGCACTGATTTTTACGGAGAGTGCTCTGGTATATAAGAAAATCACATGGATTTAAAGTTCACACAAATTTGGGGTACAGATATATGAAGTTTCACTGTACTAGATATGCAACATACTTCTATAAATGAAGGACATTTCTTCCTTCAACCAATTCTTACCATTTCTAAAATAACTAAATGGGGTAATCAAATGTGTATTTAAATATAGGCATACTATCTTTTTGAGTACAATATAGTTCCTTTCTTAAATTTTCGACTGATTTCACTACCAAAGAAATAAAACCATTTCCTGAGAGACTATGAAATTTTAAAAATTAAAGCTCATTAGTACAGAAACATCATCTTTGGACAAAATTTAATCATGCCCCAAACAAGCACTTCCTTTATACACTAGAAAACATTTTCTACGCATATTTCTTCAGGGATAACAAAGATTATGATGACAATGCAAAATTTTTTTAACAGTAATGAATTCCAATTTTTTTCATCTCTTACCAATAGGTATACCATATTTAATTCTCAAATCATCATTAATGAGAGAGGAATATAACTACAAACCTTAAAGAGAGGCTCTACTCGGGTAGGAATGACATAAGCTCGTTTTGATTCTTGGAAAGGATGCCGACACAGGACTTTTTGCCCAACTTCGGGTGGGGTCTCAATGGATCTCTGCAGCAAATCAATGAGAGCATGACCTGAAGTATCACCAGAGAAAGAATTATCAATCATGAGAACGATAATAAGTTCCATCAACCAATATTCACAAAACAAATTTAAATAGCATGATCAAATGACGGTCTTCTTCTCAGCAAACAACAAATAAGTAGGAGGCCTGACATAAATATGTTGAAGGCCAAAAGCTAATACCATGAATCTTACCATCGTGTAATGAAGTGTCATTTGTTTAAGTTGTCACAAACAAAGTCGAATCGTGTCACAAGTTAATAAAGCTACTTTTTCAGGGGCACCAGGACCACTTACAAGGGGACAACCAGGTCTGTCGACCAATTTTCTTGAATTTTGGTATTTATAATCCCCTTGTCTCCCTTACCATAAACCTCCCCAATGGCCAATAGTTCATGAGATGATCAGACTTAAAAATAGCAATCAATTGTCCAGATGACTGCTACCTTTATTATGATATGAGAAAGTGTGTGGTGTAATAGCAACATCCTAGGCTATGTCGCCAAAGTGGCAGCTTCAACGCTGACTTAGGGACAATTTTTTTCAGTTTTACTAGGGTTCATATTTCCTAATGTTGTGGAGCCTTATTATTGTTGGTTTTAGCTTTCTTCTTCTTTTTTTTTCATCCTTTGAATGGGAAATTTGAGTATGGTATTTTTTTTCATTTCTGATATTTTTTCCTTTCTTTCTACAGTCCTGGATCTATATTTTAATGCATTTTATTTTTGTTTTGGCATATGCTAGGGTGATAGTGCCATAGTAGCTGCATTATTATATTATGAAGTCCTCAGAAAATAATCACACACTTCAAGTGAAAAAAATCCTTAATGTGTGACAATATTGACACCAACAAATTTAATGTTTTCAATGCTATTAACATAAATATTTCCCAGTAAAATGTAGTAATGACAACATCATGCAGTAATCTGTAATATCAAAAGAAATTGTATGAAAAAATCCAACAAAAATAAAAAAATAATATGATATAAGAAATTACAGCCCAACAGATGATAAAATTTAAAGAATGCTAAAACTGGTAATAAAAAAGCACCAAAACAAAATTAGGGAGAATTAAAGCATAAAAAAGTTGAAAAATATTAGTTGTGGATTGAATAAGCAATCTCAGAGCCAATATCCACGACACACAACACACCCTCACAGAGAAGACACTTTTTGCATCATTTATATGTAATTATCAAAACTTTTGGCCATCTATGCCAAAATGAGATACTTTTATACCTTTGAAAATTAAGTGGATCCAACTGCCACATTCAAGTGAAGTCGCAGTTTCTATTCCCATTCAGTAATCACTCATTGCTCAGAACACAGCTGCGAAATTCCTCTGTTTTATACTGACTGGTAATGTGGCCACCAATGGAAAAGAGCAATGACCTTAACTACAAGGATCACCACAAATATACATACACAAATCCATTACTATGCTTCGTAAAAATTGATTTTCAATGCAAATGAGAGTGCGAGAAGATTTTAAGGCTGCAAAGAAGTGTACGGATTTCCAGGAAAGGTGCCACAATTAACCAATACAATTTGACATTTTAGCTATACCACTAATTTAATGTATAATGTATGGTGATTCCCTTGAGAAATATAAGAAGCAAACAATGAAATTCATATTAATACATACATCTACAGTACAGATAAAAATTGGAAAAATCAAGAATCAGTCAAATGTTTTGTGCATTGAAAAGCAGCTGATTTTAAATCATTCTAACATCGGACAGAATGCACAAGCTTCAATGCATAATAATTCTGACATGATCTTTAGAAAATACGTTAACTGTAATGAGATCACAAAATGAAAAATTGCCAAATCAATGATGCACAAATTATACAAACTATGAAAACTTGAGGACTTCTTGCAAGGTTGATTCTTTCATATAAATTGACATTTATACATTTTTATCATATTATAAAGTTTAGAAACAGATGTTTCACTGCTGCATTAGACATAAAATGAAAGCAACTTACCATCCGCGCCAAATAATCGAAATGCTGTCTTCTTCCCAGGCATTGTAACCTTGCCCACATCTTGACTAAGTTTTATTCTTGGCAGGTTGTTTATTTCCACCATTTTGTAAACACAACCAAGAGCAGGCTGGCGCTGACATGTCACTGTAATTATAAGCGAGTAATATCACCCCAAATAATAACTTTAAAAAAATGTAATAATATTGCTTCCTTTTTACCCATAAGCACACACAAAAAATTTTCCCTATCACACCATCTGATTGACTGGTTAAGAATGGTCGCCTAAATAATTGTTTTCCAACAGATGAGGATTCAAAAAGAGTCATCCAATGCATTGCATCCCCTCCAAAGCGATGTGTTCATTCGAGGGCAGGCTGAAAAGTATGCACACATGCTTGTAGAGCGCAAACGAAATGACCTCCAGAAATGCACCACGTGGCACATGGAAGTAACATTCCCCCTCAACTTACATGCGCAGGTTTGAGGTCGTTACATTCATCCAGTGAATTTTCAGAAGCGGAAGTGTGGAGACGTGTTCTAGTGCTATGTCAACGCGAGTTAAACAGCGTGCTGTTATCGAATTTTTAACTGCTGAAAAAGTGACTCCTGCTGAGATTCATCGTCGTCGTTAAAAGGCTGTTTATGGTCACGATGCCTTTGATAGGTCTACTGTCAATCGATGGGTAGTAAAATTTCGTGGTAGCTAACCTGGAAAAGCCATAATTGTTGATGAAACACGCAGCAGACCTCCGATCACTGCCACAGACGATAAAAATCGCAAACATGTCGCAGATTCAATTCAAAATGACTGGTGAATCACTCAAAAGTTTATTGCAAACCATATTGGAATATATAAGGAAGAAGTTTGTCGTGTTGAAGGCAGCCTGGCGCAAATAATCTTGCAACATGACAACGCTCATCCACACACCTCGCACCCCGCAACTGGAGAGGCTCTGCGAAACCTATTATTTGAATCAATTCCACACCCTCCTTATTCCCCCGATATTTTCCCTCAACTCAAGAGACACCTCAAGGGTAATCATTACACCTCGGATGATGAGGTGAAGGCAGCTGTCAAGTCCTGGATTCGAGAAAAGTCGGAAGAGTTTTTCAGTGACGGCATGAAAAAACATGTTGCATGTTGGGAGAAATATATTAGCCTTAGCGGCGACTATGTCGAAAAATAAACATATGATATTGAAACTTATGATTTGTACTTTAACGTACTTTTTACCCGATCTTGCTGTTTGTTTTTGTTCCCACTCAACAAGCATGCATGCATTACTTTTCAGCCTATCTTCGTAAATTCAACCAATTCAGTTCCATTTTGATTATTTTAAAAGGCTTTCACTTCAACATTCACTCTAGTGAAACTTGGTGATATTCAATTACTATTAAGTGCAAGGAAAATTTCATGAAGCCACAAATTAACATTGAAAATCAGCACTTTTGAACAACCAAAGACATAATTTATGAGCTTTGCTTGTTTCTCAGGTTTTCACAAAATTCCAACTGGTGAAACTGTTGCCTTTTAAACCAGCGTTGATCAGATTGTGAAACCGGAGAAATATGCAGGGAATGCAAGACCCGGAAACCTCTAAAAGAACAGCATTCTTCATTGTTTCAAATAGCAGACTTCACCGTTTGCTGTTTTCATTGCCACTTCAACTCACTCTACCATGCTTGATGCTAGATTTGAACTATCCAAGCATGGCCCAGTGACAAGACTTGATAGTGGAGGCAAATAATTGTGATCAGAGTGGATTTTCTAGTTGAAAAACAAGACTGCATTTCAGGCTGTCTTTGAAAGGAATGTTGGCAGACAGGACGGCCTCGAAAGGAAGAATTTGGAGATTGAAACAGTCTCATGAATGCAATGAATAGTGGGCACATCACATTTCCACATTTCTTCTTCTCCGAGCCCTTATCCAAACAAGAGCCCACAAATGGATAGGGCGTAGCAAGCATCAACAATTTCTTTTAAGGGTTGCAACCTAGGTATTCCTCAAACTAGCAGAGAGGAAAAGGCTATGGATGCCGAGTAGACTAGCCCCCATCTGTTGATCCTTCTCTTTGCGATGCAATACTTGGATATCACATACTCTTTAAGCAGACTTTTTTCACAAAGATATCTATGATGACATTCGAGTCATTCAAGCCGAAGAAGAGGAAGAATGGTGGATGAAATGATCTCTCACTCTCTGTATGAAACCTGGTCTGCATGTATTTAAGAAGTCAGTGAATGGTAAGAATAATAACAGGCCTGAACATTTTTGTACTTATATCATGAGCACCTAACTCCCTGCAAACATAATATGCTCAGAAACATACATGCCATGGAGAAGGGACGTTTTGCTCCATTCAGAATATTGCATCAGGGAAGTGGGAGGGGTGAGGATGTTCAAGTGGGGAGGCCAAACCGAGGAGTTGATTACTCATAGCGATAGCCACATTTCACTCACAAAAACATCTTTCAATGGTTGTCGATAATAAGTGGAAAATTACAATTACTGAACTACATTTACAGAGTAACAGTGTTGCTCAACACAATATGTTCAATTCACTAGGGTCATGCCAACCTAATCTTTTCCCAACATTATGATTTTAAAATTTATCGCCAAGACCTCATTCTCCCAATATGAAAAGTAATAATTATAAATAATACATGCGCCATGGCTGGTGAATTTATGGATTTTTGTTTGATAACACAAATATTTATTAATTGTGGCATGGAATTCATAATTCCATGGTATCAAAATTCTAATCCATAAAACTTAATTAAGTTTTGGTTTTCGAGGAGAATTATTGATTTTCAGGTCCCTAACCACGACGCACACACACAGACTACCACAGATTTTCCAACATAATCGTCAATGAATAAATAATTCACCAATAACAAAGTCTTTCCTCACCCAAGTGAGTTCCAATTCCAAAGCAATCAATTTTATGCTCTTGTTCATTGAGACTAAGAATAGTTTCTTCATTTATGTCATTAGATGCCATTATCATCATGTCAGCAAACCAAGGAATGTCATATCTAAAAGAAAGGAGAATTTCAATTAAACAAATTACTCAAGTTTAAGGTAATATTATGTGCATAATTATCAATTTCACCCAAGGCTAAATAACAGCTTCCAGTCAGTTAAAAATAAAAAAATAATAGGTTCCATAATAAACTACAATCCCTTTTAAAAATAATTGAAGATTTAAAGATGCCAAGTAAGATAAATACTGCTAATGAAACAAACACAAAATTTGAACTCCCAATTAAAAATTAACACTTATCAACACATTGAACTAATTAATATCAGGCAATCAACGCCATTTAAAAACTCTTAACAAATAATAAAACACAAGCTATTTAAATATACATGGAGGTTAACCACGAAATGATATTGAATAGCTTCGGCATATATAACATGTATCAGAAAGATTTTAAAACAATGTAAACAAAAGAACAGAGTCATTACAAATGCTAGTTATCAAATGAATTCATACTTCTTAAATCAGTCAGTCAATTTACCTGAATGCTATGCTATATTATGCTTAGTATACGTATAATGTTATGCTGCATTACATGTCATCATTACTGCCACCACTACCACTTGGACAGAATATAATTTTACTTGCAAGCCGAAATGCTATCATGCAGATAAATGTACAATCCTAGCTGAATATCAATTTTAGAAGTAAATGTGTAATACTTAACAATTAGAATCCATATCAAGTATCAACAGCTTGATCCATATTACAAGGGGTTGTTTAATACGTTATGAACACCCGAAGGGGGAAAGGGTGACACAAAGGTGTGATAAAGGAGCAGAGTGGCGACATAAGAAGCCACCTGACTTGTGCATGGTTCCAAACAAAATGCATGTTATTCTCATTCTTCAATTCTGGTAGAGAGAAAATTTACCGATGGCACGATTTATTAATCAAACCAGAGTTCCTTAAAGCCTACTATGGTGGTGAAAATATAACACCATTCCCCTAAGCACTATTTTGAATCATTAAAATAATGGTTCGATCCTGCAGGATTGAAAAACTTTGATAATTTCTCCCATTCACAGAAGTGGGAAGAAAACTGTGGTAGATAATTATAGACCAGTGCATTTGACCATCAGCAGTGGGCAAAATAAAATAGGATGCTGCTCATTTATTTTTGGAGATTGTTTGAAAACAAGAAGCAGTTTCCATAACAACTGTAAGGACTTTAAGAAGGGTCACTCGCAGAATGCAGCTGCTTGCCCTCGGGGAAGACTGCTGACATGTCAGGACAAGGAAATTGAGGCGGTTGCTACAGACTTACCCGAAGTTTTCAATGCATATCATCATGTGATTTATATGAAGAACACGTATATATGCCGTAACCACTACAAACTTTTACCCATTTCTCAAAAAGAAATTCTCACTGAGCAGGAGCTGATTTGACTCGATTGAAGGCATGCAGGCAAATAAGGAGAAATGAAGAAGGTTCGTACCACTCTTAAGAAAGAAAATTTCCAAGGATGTTCCTAAAAGTGGAAACACTATTAGAGGCAATGTGTTAAGTTAGAAGAGGACTACATTCAGGGAGATCAATTAAAATAAACACCTCATAGATGAGGCAGAGAAAAATAGGTAGACAAGGCAATATTATTATTGGTATTCTACTGGTTTAGGTATATTTTGGATGGGCACAGACTGAATAACCACATTTCCTCACCCATTCACCCCGTTTCATCCTCTTGAATCTGATGCTACACTTCATCAGCACTAAATTATGATGTTATTTGGCATTTGAATCCACACTTGCTCCTGGGAAACTGTGAAAATTATAACTCCCCCTAAATCTATGTCTAACAATAATATAGTACAACTGATATTTTAACTATTGTGGTGTTTAACCAAGTGTTGGTGATGACTAACCCCTGTCCCCAGCAGAAGTCAATTGCTTCCTCCCCGTGGTCATTCCTTCGATTCCTAAACCATAGCTCCCCATCTCACGACCAACTCTCCCTTCACCTACCAACAATTTCCTAGCCCCCATCACTATCAAATATTTCCTGCCAGGAATACCTAGAATTATTTCCTCTAACAAATAGCACACCCCTGTTATTTCTTCCTTCCTATGGTTGTTCCAAGGTATTTACACCTGAACAATGACTAAGTTTATCGGTTCTGCTTTTATTTCTACTGGTAATATTCTATCAGTTGCTTGCTCTATGTTGAATATGCTTCTTCCTACCATTTCATTCAATATTTATGTAGAACAGATAGATTTATGATGTCATTTTTTCCACAAACAATAAGGGATCAAAATAACATTGTCCGACCGTAATAGTCATATTTGGGTCAAAATTAGTCTGGTGTGTATTCAATCCCTGCCACACACCCTAGCAGTGGCCGGCTGGGTACTTAAATAAATATTATGACAATCCCTTGTTGGCTGTCGTCCCCTCCACTGTATATCCAGTAATCCCCACTATCCTTCCTTCTCACCTTTTATAGACCTATACACATCTATATTTCCTCTCACCATCTCTTGCTTCATATTCTCCAATTTTCCCACACTCAACATAGTCCTAACATTCTAATTTCTGATTCTAATTGCTTCAGTCCTCTTCTGTGTTGCTACTGTCAATTTTGCTTTGTAGAGATTTTGTGAGACAATGAGTCCTTGCCTCCCTCACTGCCAAGTACAACTCTCGGGCCAGTGGACCGAGTCCTGTACTTGTCAGGACTCACACTCCAATCTATGCTCGCCATTGCTTCTCAGTTTTTTCCACAAAAAAATGTTGCAAGACCCACTGAGTGTTGTGTTTATTCGACATAAAAGGAATTCCACCAAATAAATCAAGATATCATTAATTTAATTCAAGTAGTAAATAGATATGTTAGATATTATTAAAATGGTTTAGAACACCTTCCAACAGTATACATGGAACAAGAATTGAATAATTGCTCAATGACTTTTAGTTTTTGATACATATATCACTCAGGTAAGACATCCCTGATGGATGTGCATATAATGCTACACTTCAAGGAGTTACTTGGAGTGTATTCCTCCAAGAGATGCTACTAATCGAATATAACTTTATTAAATACCAGTGGAGTCATCTCTCTACGCTATTAAGCTATTCACATTTCTCCACATTTATCTTGCACCTTGTTAGGTACAAAGCTAAGAGCTCTGAGAGTGGTTAGTTTTGGATCTTATTATTGTTTTGGGGGTTTCGCAGTCCGACGGCTCCTCTTCGGAACAGGACATGACCTAGAGCTAAATAACAGCTTCCAGTCAGTTAAAAATAAAAAAATAATAGGTTCCATAATAAACTACAATCCCTTTTAAAAATAATTGAAGATTTAAAGATGCCAAGTAAGATAAATACTGCTAATGAAACAAACACAAAATTTGAACTCCCAATTAAAAATTAACACTTATCAACACATTGAACTAATTAATATCAGGCAATCAACGCCATTTAAAAACTCTTAACAAATAATAAAACACAAGCTATTTAAATATACATGGAGGTTAACCACGAAATGATATTGAATAGCTTCGGCATATATAACATGTATCAGAAAGATTTTAAAACAATGTAAACAAAAGAACAGAGTCATTACAAATGCTAGTTATCAAATGAATTCATACTTCTTAAATCAGTCAGTCAATTTACCTGAATGCTATGCTATATTATGCTTAGTATACGTATAATGTTATGCTGCATTACATGTCATCATTACTGCCACCACTACCACTTGGACAGAATATAATTTTACTTGCAAGCCGAAATGCTATCATGCAGATAAATGTACAATCCTAGCTGAATATCAATTTTAGAAGTAAATGTGTAATACTTAACAATTAGAATCCATATCAAGTATCAACAGCTTGATCCATATTACAAGGGGTTGTTTAATACGTTATGAACACCCGAAGGGGGAAAGGGTGACACAAAGGTGTGATAAAGGAGCAGAGTGGCGACATAAGAAGCCACCTGACTTGTGCATGGTTCCAAACAAAATGCATGTTATTCTCATTCTTCAATTCTGGTAGAGAGAAAATTTACCGATGGCACGATTTATTAATCAAACCAGAGTTCCTTAAAGCCTACTATGGTGGTGAAAATATAACACCATTCCCCTAAGCACTATTTTGAATCATTAAAATAATGGTTCGATCCTGCAGGATTGAAAAACTTTGATAATTTCTCCCATTCACAGAAGTGGGAAGAAAACTGTGGTAGATAATTATAGACCAGTGCATTTGACCATCAGCAGTGGGCAAAATAAAATAGGATGCTGCTCATTTATTTTTGGAGATTGTTTGAAAACAAGAAGCAGTTTCCATAACAACTGTAAGGACTTTAAGAAGGGTCACTCGCAGAATGCAGCTGCTTGCCCTCGGGGAAGACTGCTGACATGTCAGGACAAGGAAATTGAGGCGGTTGCTACAGACTTACCCGAAGTTTTCAATGCATATCATCATGTGATTTATATGAAGAACACGTATATATGCCGTAACCACTACAAACTTTTACCCATTTCTCAAAAAGAAATTCTCACTGAGCAGGAGCTGATTTGACTCGATTGAAGGCATGCAGGCAAATAAGGAGAAATGAAGAAGGTTCGTACCACTCTTAAGAAAGAAAATTTCCAAGGATGTTCCTAAAAGTGGAAACACTATTAGAGGCAATGTGTTAAGTTAGAAGAGGACTACATTCAGGGAGATCAATTAAAATAAACACCTCATAGATGAGGCAGAGAAAAATAGGTAGACAAGGCAATATTATTATTGGTATTCTACTGGTTTAGGTATATTTTGGATGGGCACAGACTGAATAACCACATTTCCTCACCCATTCACCCCGTTTCATCCTCTTGAATCTGATGCTACACTTCATCAGCACTAAATTATGATGTTATTTGGCATTTGAATCCACACTTGCTCCTGGGAAACTGTGAAAATTATAACTCCCCCTAAATCTATGTCTAACAATAATATAGTACAACTGATATTTTAACTATTGTGGTGTTTAACCAAGTGTTGGTGATGACTAACCCCTGTCCCCAGCAGAAGTCAATTGCTTCCTCCCCGTGGTCATTCCTTCGATTCCTAAACCATAGCTCCCCATCTCACGACCAACTCTCCCTTCACCTACCAACAATTTCCTAGCCCCCATCACTATCAAATATTTCCTGCCAGGAATACCTAGAATTATTTCCTCTAACAAATAGCACACCCCTGTTATTTCTTCCTTCCTATGGTTGTTCCAAGGTATTTACACCTGAACAATGACTAAGTTTATCGGTTCTGCTTTTATTTCTACTGGTAATATTCTATCAGTTGCTTGCTCTATGTTGAATATGCTTCTTCCTACCATTTCATTCAATATTTATGTAGAACAGATAGATTTATGATGTCATTTTTTCCACAAACAATAAGGGATCAAAATAACATTGTCCGACCGTAATAGTCATATTTGGGTCAAAATTAGTCTGGTGTGTATTCAATCCCTGCCACACACCCTAGCAGTGGCCGGCTGGGTACTTAAATAAATATTATGACAATCCCTTGTTGGCTGTCGTCCCCTCCACTGTATATCCAGTAATCCCCACTATCCTTCCTTCTCACCTTTTATAGACCTATACACATCTATATTTCCTCTCACCATCTCTTGCTTCATATTCTCCAATTTTCCCACACTCAACATAGTCCTAACATTCTAATTTCTGATTCTAATTGCTTCAGTCCTCTTCTGTGTTGCTACTGTCAATTTTGCTTTGTAGAGATTTTGTGAGACAATGAGTCCTTGCCTCCCTCACTGCCAAGTACAACTCTCGGGCCAGTGGACCGAGTCCTGTACTTGTCAGGACTCACACTCCAATCTATGCTCGCCATTGCTTCTCAGTTTTTTCCACAAAAAAATGTTGCAAGACCCACTGAGTGTTGTGTTTATTCGACATAAAAGGAATTCCACCAAATAAATCAAGATATCATTAATTTAATTCAAGTAGTAAATAGATATGTTAGATATTATTAAAATGGTTTAGAACACCTTCCAACAGTATACATGGAACAAGAATTGAATAATTGCTCAATGACTTTTAGTTTTTGATACATATATCACTCAGGTAAGACATCCCTGATGGATGTGCATATAATGCTACACTTCAAGGAGTTACTTGGAGTGTATTCCTCCAAGAGATGCTACTAATCGAATATAACTTTATTAAATACCAGTGGAGTCATCTCTCTACGCTATTAAGCTATTCACATTTCTCCACATTTATCTTGCACCTTGTTAGGTACAAAGCTAAGAGCTCTGAGAGTGGTTAGTTTTGGATCTTATTATTGTTTTGGGGGTTTCGCAGTCCGACGGCTCCTCTTCGGAACAGGACATGACCTTTCGCGTGAATGGCGAGTGGATTTTCATTTCTACATGGAAACATATCACCATGACAAACTATATTTCTAACATTATCTTGCTTAGTCTGTCTCCACTACACCATTCTCCAAACAAAACATTTGATGAAACAATTATCTAGCCTTAATGAGTACTTCAATGTTGAGCATTTCGGAGAAAATATTCCTTATGGAATCACCATAGTGTGTCACTTGCATCAATAGAATTTTGGGATATTGAATGAGTTTGGAATAGTTTGCATGTCAATCCATTTGACTCAACTTACACTAACCTAATTTAAGCATTAATACAACTTCAGAAAGAAACAGTAATTCCATGATAATGTGAATAAGCATACCTATTAAAATGAAGGTTGGAATCATCAGCAATATAGCAGTGGCTGCAGGTAGGGGTGTGCCAATTTGATCTTATTCATGTAAAAAACTTTGTTTAATTCCTTACCTCGCAAATATACAAAAAGTTTCAACATGCATAAACACTGGGGAAAGAGCAGTGGTAGTTATCTAAAGAATAGACTTACAAATGTAGTGACAATGAGTCTGTATTGTTACACCTCCTTTGGCATTTTCACAGCATGGCTCTTTATGCCATGAGATCATTCCAGAGCCATATTAGCTGAGTAATTATAGTAAAAATGAACACCCATCCCCAGAGCATACACATAATTTGAGCGAGCCATAACATTTTAAATGCAGTGAGTTTACCAAGTGATGGGTGATAGACACAAAACTTCCACATAGTAAGTTTTTTCTACCCAAGTGTTGCAAAACCTATAGGGTTTTTTTAACCCGCTAATGCAGTTAATGAAGTCAGGCATGAATATGTATCCATTATGGAAACACCTTCTTTGATCAATTACATGGTGCTCAGCTCAACTTAAGGGAGCTTCACAATGAATTGTGAAAAATAAAACGTTGATAAGTTCCACTGAATTATATCTAAAACAATCGGTTTCGTCAAACAGTTGATATCATCAGGTCAGACCCCTGAAGACGTTGACTGCTCGATCAAATCCGTTTGCTTAAAAGAAAATTCGGTGGGACTTACCTAACTTTTATTTTTCACCGCTCACTTTCTTTGATGTTTTGCAAGATACAATGTAGCATTTCCTGATACGTCAAAGTAGTCAATCACAAACACCTTAAACACCATAGAATTTCAAATTACTGAACTCTTTCACTGGAAGATTGCCGACAATGTTTCAAAATTTACACTTGATCCTAAATTTCACCTGGATAACAGAAACACTAAGTATATTTGTCAGCAGTGATTATATATAAAGCCCGAAAATCCAAACAACGAAAGGAAACCACATTTTGTTACTCCGACATTATTCCAAGAAATTTCACAAAGGAGAATGCAGACGATTTTTAATGTGCCCAATTTACCATGGAATATTAATTACTATAATACTTTTTCAACTTTGCCTAATTTAAAATTTTGTTTTGTGAGAACATAAAGCAATGGACAAATATTTTTTAATTATTCTGGTGGAATCCTTCAAGAGTTTATGAAAAACGATTGTTCATTACCCACACTTTATTAAAATCCTTGCCTTATTTTGATGTTCTCACATCACTCTCAAAAGTCAACTAGAGGAATACGCACCATACACTTATGCACACATGGGGTGTACTTATGATAGCTATGAGGGATAATTGAATTACGTCAAGGATTTTCATAAAGTGTGGAATATTACAAGGTGTTTCTTCAAAGAGTGCACTCCTCTACGAAACAGCACCTCACACTTTTCATCTTTGAAAGTTAGGTAAAATAACACCAACTTCTTCTACACGTAGCTTTAATTCCCAAGATTATGGTTTCATTGCTACGCAACATCAATGAATGGCAACGCAGAGCAAGCTGGCAGGAAGAATACAAACTGACGTTTGGGGGAGGAGGGGTGGACGAGGATGACCCCTGGCGAAACAGACCTCAACTATATCATAACGTGGAGACATGTTTCATGCATGTTCCAGGACACCAATGCAATTGAAGAGTTTTCTACGTCATATCCTCGAGATAAACACACATCCATTTTAAAATGGAAGACAAAGGGACACAATTATCTTGACAATTCTCAATCTCCAACCACAGATTTGAATTCTCAATCTTTAGGAAACAATACTACTCTTGACTACATCATCATCCATGAACACACACCAGGCAAGCCAGAAAACATTTGCCTCCCAATCTATGGTGCTACCACTTGCTACGCCACATCAGAGGTCATCAAACTGAAAGAACCCACCACAAGTAGATAGCAACCGCCAATGACTACTCCAAAAAATAATTGATACTCTCTACAGAAAAATGCTGGCTCAAATAGCTCTCAAAGAGATGTCTAGTACTCCAAAAAGAATTATCTCATAAAATACAACTACTTCTGGAGGAGAGGGCATGAGCAGCATCGTACCACAAAGTGATATAAAGGAATGTACTCGGTCCGGCCAAGGGCAAGGAAGACACTCTTAAGTAAAAAGGTGCATACTACATATTTACTGCAATACTCCCATTGAACAACATTTGCATTGTCCAAACGGGGTGAAACTTTGCCACCAGAGTGTAGTGCAATTGACATGTTTCATCCACAACAATCAATCTTCTCAATTTACTGAGAATTTACAAGAAAATGTCAAAGAAGTGACTTCGCTCCTAACTTCTTGCACCAAAAAAGCAAAGGACCAAGATTTTAAGCCCTGGAAGAGCTGTAAATATGAGAACACTTACACCCCCCCCACAGTCCCCCACAAACATTTACCCTTTTTCTACCGTTCTACTCTTCTGCCATGACAAAGCACTCCATGCTTCTCCCCCCCCCCCTTTCTTCAGATTAACCTCCCACAGCCCTTGCACATACCAAGTCTGCTTTAAATGTTCCTAAACTTTTTCAACAGCAAAACTTCAGTTGCTTATTTATTAATCCACTAGCAGGCATTGACTTCCTAAATAACCACCTGTATCCCACATGGTAAAAACTCACGAGTTCTGAGAGACCAGCCACCATGGTGAAAAAAAAAACACTCGCTGCTCCTCCAAAGTACGGATCGTTTTCGCCTCATTCTCTCCTGTAGGCACTTCATGACCCTCAGATTATAGTACTCCGTGTAGACATTCTTGTCTTTAAGTTTGTAATTGCGATACACAATCCCATTTTTGCACCAATTAATAGTTTCATGCAGAATTGCACAGATCAACACCGCTCCTTCAAAAAGTTCATATCCACAGTTCCGATTTTTCACACCGCAATCCACTAAACCCCTTCACATAAACAGCCACAACTAATCAACTAAATAAGATGTCAATAGAGTGTTAACTCTAAGACTGACTGTGCTTCCCCAACTCGCCAGACCTGGCCCCATGTCACTTCTTCATGCTCCCCAAGCTTAAAACCCTGCTCAAAGGAAAAAGATTTGACGCCATTCCAGAGATAGAGAAAAATTTTACAGAGGAGCTTATGACCATTCCAGAAGAAGCATCCCAGGACAGTTTCAAAATGTGAAAACACAATTGGGATAAGTGTACATATATGTTGGGGGGAGGAGAGTGTTTTGAAGGGGACCCTAACCAATAATTTGTTAGTGAAGTATTTTTTGAAATAAAAAAGTTCGAGCACTTTTTGAACAGACCTCGTAATGCAAACCAACCCATCCTCCCCAACAGCCAACTTGTATATATACTGCCAACTTGCTGGATATTGTCCCCAGATGATGCTGCGTCACCATGAAACCATTGAAACTGCAATGTTATCTCACCTAACTCCAAAACCATGAAAGATTTCCACCAAAGTATGCCTAAGACTGTTCCTTACATGATGGAATACATGTGTGTAGCTTTTGGAACATTCCCAATACTAATTACATTAGGCTTGAAGAATTCTGGTAACCCCATTAGTCCTTGAAAACCTAATCCAGAGTTGCTGAATTTTGGGGCACTGGATTCTGGATTAGGGTCATGTTGCAGTTGCTCTGCATTCCGAGATTATTTGGAAGGGAGCTGCACCAAAAAATTAATGGATACAAATTTTGGAACAACTGATTCTGCTTTTCAGATGTTCCCTTATGGCAGTGAACCTATTGAAAACCAATGGGATTCATTAAAATGTACAGAACAATTTTTCAAATAAGTTGGTGTTGTTATTAATGATTAATACAACAAGAGGATTAAACGCTATAGTCAAAATTTCTACGAAGCTAAAGAATGTTATTAAAATAAAATACGGGGACATGAAGGGGAAAGCAAAACTTTTACTTAAAACAGTGGGCAGCTGTTCTTAGTAGTTGGTTGGACAGCATGGCTACCTCTTAACAGGCAGGTCACTGGCTTCCTGTCAAAAGGACATTTTCTTGTACTTGCCTCATTCACTCTATTTGAATAGCTTTCAGCATTGTATTAGCATATCGAAACCTCAATAAAATAAGCTCCACAAAGAGCCACAGGAATTTTACTCAGAGGGCAAATGATGTGCTAGACATAAGAATATAATTTTTCTGACAGCATCATATAATAATGTCCCTGGAATTCATTTTTTTAATTACATCATTTCTACAGTTTAAGTCTATTTTTCCAATTACTTCATATTTTGCTTTTCCTCCACCATGGAAATTATCACGGATACTTTCATGAACCATGTGGCTCTAACATTTACATTGCATAGCTTTTGAGAGTTTGATACAAAATGGACCTCAAGGTTTCTATGGATCTAAAGAAAAGTTTCCATGAAAGACAATTTGACATCTAAAATAAATTCAAATACTTTCTAAGAGTACATAGGGACAAACTTACAAAAAGATAGCAAACTTTCAAGGTAAAAATGGACAGTTTTTGCATTTCATAGAGAACATGAACTTAAGATTACTAAATGAAATTATGGTTTTAAAGGCTAAATACTTTATTCTATGAGATAGTTGAACATCCATTCAACCTTGAAGTTTTTACAATTTGAACTGTGTAAAAATATGGAGTTGCTTATTTTTTTATCAATGATAGACAAATTAAATTTGAATATTCATGAAAGAATCATTACAGTAATAGTGATGGAAAGCGAGAGAGTACTCGAAAGATTTAGGGGAAAATAATTATCAAACTATGACAGAAAAGAAGTTTTGCAGGTGAAAAGTTTTAGTACTTAACCTGCTTTAAACACCATCACATACCTACTTATACCAGAAAAATTGAAGGGATTTAAGAAAATGCCAACTGGATAATGTTAATGTCAGAAATGAATACAGGAAAAACATTTCAAATACTAAGACTTCACAGGAGTAAACCCAGGCTTGAATTTCAATAAATAATATGGTGTCCAGCCTGACTTTATGGAACTTGCTACCATTCATTTTGAATTAAACATTGAGCTATGTAAATTTCCACAATTTCTTATAAATAATATGACTATGGTTTTGAAGATTAACATCATCATCCTCAGGTACAAATGCAAATGCCCTTTTAGGTATAGATACAAAGCCCTTATTCCCATAATTTGCGCACATCTTCACGGACAATTTGGAAAAGGAACTTTTTGCACCTATGTACACTTTGCTTAAAACAACTATGCTTGGTACATCTGTATTGATGACTTTTTGTTCCAGTGGTCAGGATCTGCGAGGCAACTTGATACTTTCTTGCACCTTTTGAATTCAATGGACAATTCCATTATATTCACAATGGAAAAAGAAATTAGGGGCTCTTTCAACTTACTGGAATTGAAAATTTCCAGGGAATACGAAGAGCTTTAATTCTCCATATTTAGAAAATACAGCTTCACTAACACAGTCCCTTAAAGAGTGAAAGATTATAAAATGAATTGCCATTAGCACTGGCTACCGAGCCCAAATGATTGACAGGCTATATAGGGGGAAAATGGCCATCAGACCCTTCCATTGAACCTCCACCCAATGTGACCGTCCAAATAGAAGGAGGAAATTCCTTTCCTTGAGCAATTTGTCCCAGCAAGCCACCAAGGCTCTCTCCTGAGTCTCAATATTAGGAGCAATTTCTGTACCAATTGCATTATAAGAGACCTCTTCCCTGAATCTAAAGGCATAATAATTCCAAAGTAGGAAGGGAGTGGAGTATATTAGTAACTCAATTGTGAGTTCTCAGCTGAATACACACACCGGGCACACTGGCAGACAGTTTAAGGGGAGACTAAAGGAACACATTGCCTCTTTCCAGCACAGCAATTCAAATTAAAACTTTGCTAAGTTGATAACGATATTCATAGCAATATTTCCCTGGAAATTTTACTTCTGGAAAGTAAAGATCCCCAACAAGATGCTCTCGAGTAAGTCGAGATTTTAAATTGTGCACACGCGGACTTTGAAATTGTTAGCGACCTTAGGTATGCTTCCCACTCTCCCCTCTTCCACCTTTTTCTCTCTCTCTCTCCATTAACCTCCACCCTTCAACTCCCCCCCTCCCCTTTCGCAGGCAGTCAGCCCTGAAGACACTAAGCTCTCCCCATCCTCTGCCTTCCACAATCCAGACCCACAACTGGCCAGGCTTCAGGCAACCACCACCAACACCCTACCCCAGCTCATTTTTGTATACAAGTAGCTCACAATTTGTACGTGTACCCGAGTATGATGTCAATCGTCGAAACCATGGTCGTGTATGAATATAAAAATTATTTTGAAAACACATAAGGTATGAAGTGTTATTCAGAATTAATTGAATTACAATGGTAATTTTCAAATGAAATTCTAAAAGTAGAGGGAGCAAAAGTGGGACGAAAAAGCTTGACCTAGAATCAAATGGTAAAGATGGAAAGTAAAGTATTTTTATCTGGGATATTTGGGGACAATACCAACAGGGGAAAAAGAGAAAAATTTAAAAAATAGGGACAACAAGATTACACATAAAACAAGTGGAAGAGTAAACATGAGAACAAAGAAGACACACCATGGAATGTTCCGGAAATCAGAAGGGGAGAAGAAATAAGACCGAACATAAGTAAAGAAGAATAATCCATTTGATTACATACGTAACTCTGGAATAAAACTAATGAAGGAAAGGAGAGCTGGACCGAGCAGAGTGATGATGTGGAGAAATTTATAGCTATGTAAAATAGATACATTCTGCAAGAAGGTAGAAATGTTAGTCATAGAGAACAAGATAATGCAAGAGATGGAATAACAGACAAATGTGTCTGAATCAAAAAGGGGCCAGTTTCTCTCAATTTTACTGGCTGGTTAATTATTTCATCTCAGACTTCCTATTACTATTTGATTTTTATGAGGCAATTTAGAGTTATAAAAGTAACAGGATGCTTTTGCATTTTGACACATCTTATCATTAGAAATGTTTATTCCAGTCATGTTTTAAGAATTATCCATAAATAAACATCTACTGGTCATATGCAAATTGCCCACCCAACTGAGCAAATGCCACGTCAAAATCTATCATTATTGTTTCAAGACATTTTATCTTCTTCAAGTACATACACCAATTTTAATAAGACTACTCGATAAGTCGGTTTTTGGTAACCTTCAACCTACCATGGCAATGCAATGTCATCAGAATGAGCAAGGCTGATCATAGGGGAAATCATTTTCAAGCACATTACAAATGATATTTTTTCCAAGTTAATCACAATATTAAAAAAGACTAACCAAACATCTTCACACCCACTTTTGCCAAACACAGGATTGATAAACAAAACCAAACAACTAGTTTAATCTCAGAACGAAACTATAAAATTTGCCCAATCACTTAAATTTAGTCTGGTACAAAACTATTTGCTCTGCATGCATTCAGTTTCATTCTAGCATGAACCTTGGCAACTGAAACAAAACAGTGCACTCAAAAACCATTCTTTTTCTTGAAACATTTTGGTCGAAGTCAAGAGCTAGTTGGATCATGATTCAAATAAACATCCTAGAAAGGGCTATTTAAGCCCATTCAGCAGGATTAGATTTAGACACACACACACACACACACATGGCTTCCTTCCAACTTTCATACCACAGACTGCTAAATGCGAATGCAATCGTCTGTGTGATACATGCATTTTCACACGCCATTTATTGTTGGATGGCAAGATGCAAGTATTATTGGAAAGAGGAAATTCTACAATGAAATGGAAATTTTGCCATTTTAAGACAATTTTAAGTTGATTTTTTTCATTCCAATGGTCTTGCAGGAAAAGAGTTAATTGAAAAGCAAAATTTCAGCAGGTCGCCGTAGCACTGGAAACACCACAGATATTGATGTCATTAGTTTTTCTTTCATAGTTTTCATAAAGAGGTCCATTTACTTTCCAACACAATCCATAGTGCTCCCATGCTCTATTTATCCTCAAAACCAGTAAACTCAGTGCTTCAAAATGGTTCACAGTTCAGAAGTGGAAGTTCAGGCCAAAGTTTTCAGTTCACTTAAAGTAATCAGGAATGAAATCTTTGTAACCAAAACTTAATGCAATAAAAGTGGGAGAAACCATTCCAGATTGGGTCTGAGATGAGCTTAATAAATTAGGTTCAATGGACTAAAGAGAAACATAGCAATGACCTCAACAATAGGCTTCCCAATTGCTTGAAATTCAAATAAAACAACACATCGCAACAAATGGTTAATCTTTTAATCTCTCAGAAGACCTGGGCAATGTGATTCTATCGCTCACTATGCAGCCATTTTGACGTCAGGACCACGAGTCCTATCTTTATGCCAATTTAAGCCCAAGGTGGATAACATTGATTATCAATACAATCATAAAAGTAAAAAACTTGACAACTTACTTATCTGCAATAGTCCTGAAGACTTCCCGTGCTTTATTCGACAGGTATGCCAGATCACCACTGTCAATTCGAATGCCAATAGCACGGTAGCCAAGATTATTCAGGGCTAATGCCACTGAGCAGAAGTTCAGCAGACCACTCCTACAAGGTGCAAGGGATAAGAGGGTGCGCATCCACACAGGGCAGGGTGAGCACGGCAGATATACAACAGTTAAGAACAAAGTACGCAGGGGTGGCAAATCAAGTTGGAAGCATGGGCAGCAGGAGTAGGATTCGGGGAATGAGAAAAAAGTTACGCAAGGGGTCCGAAAAGGAATATTTGGGCAAAATTGTATTGGAAGATCATTCATAGATGCAGGAGGAGTTTTACAAACAATTAGAAGATATGGAAACCAGAAGGAAGAGTCCAGGGCAGGAAAAAAAACAGAGAAGAGAAAATTATATTAGTATTTTAATATAACATCAACCTGCATTATTGCATGCCATAGACTATAGAGACATTAAAACTTTTAACTATAGATATGCATCAACTAAGTGATTTAAAAAATCATGTTCCCCAGAGCACTGCCTTTGGCACACACAATATTTAATAACAATAATATAGAGCTGTAAACCATAAAATGTTCATCCCGTAACCAATTCACAGAAGGGAAACATAACAGAGAACCAGTAGCAAAGCATACCTCCCAACCATGAATGAGAGATTCTGATCAAATTTATAAAATAGTGGCCACATAATTACAATTACATTGCTATCAGACTTTATTATGT
The DNA here is from genome assembly GCF_022747635.1 of Hetaerina americana. NCBI lineage: Eukaryota > Metazoa > Arthropoda > Insecta > Odonata > Calopterygidae > Hetaerina > Hetaerina americana. The sequence continues at coordinate 1,663,380 of NW_027286763.1, forward strand.
GTTTCACTTAACCACAAATCTGAGTGTTTTTTAACTCCATTATAACTTTCTATACTTAAGGAATGGGGCCATAACCAGGGGATAGTTTTACTCTTGAGTTAAGAACATCGGGAGTTTAAGTTATATGTCCAGTGAAATCTGAGTTAGACCATTCCTATGGACGTACATAACCCAGGGGAGTGACAAAAAGAATCCTTTCCAAGTCCATATTATGAGTAAATCAGAATTACTAACTAGCCATGCATAGGAACAAAACTTTCTGAGGAGCTCTCGGCATAAACGTTATATTAAAAAAAACCATAAACACAGCAATCAACCCTTAGGTCAGTTTGGTAGATGAAGACAGAATTAACCCAGTGCTAAGCCCGATGACATGTGAAATCCCACACCAGGGTAGGGGAGCCAGTGCCTTTCCCTGTGCCGATTATGATTTTCCAGGAAGATCTGGAATCCGAAAAATCACACAGCTTGGGTGGAGCTGTGGGTGACCAGAGAGGCTTGCCTGGGAATCGAACCTGGGCCCCTCTGGTAAGCAGTCCAACGCTCTACCCCCTGGACTACCACAACCCACAAACTTATTATAAGGCATTGAAATAGTGCTTTACCAAGAAACACATGGGAGATATGCATGAACAGCATAATACAATGGGAATGAAAAAAAATACTGTTTAAGATGCACAATCTAGCCTCCAATTCATCAGGTAACTCTGTACCAACAAAAGTCAGCTTCATAGAGTAAAATATTCATCTCCACTTTGCTGTCAGGCTCAAACAGAGAATCTGCATCCTCTTAAGCTCTTGAGAATGATGATAAAAAGAAAAATGTTGATATTAGATACTATGACAAGTGATTGTTTATGAGTTCTGTACATTACAATTATGTACACCCAAAAAATCACAGTAATCAAACCCAAATCCTGGTTTGAGAGGGGAAAGGGAGCTTAACTTGGACTAAGACTAGCAGAATGTACGAGGGTCATCCGGAAAGTAGTACCCGTTCGTGCCGCATGAAGTGCTGACGACGCGAGTAGCCGCTGGACGAGGTCAGATAGCTTCAGTGGCTTGTCTGCCTTCTCTGAGCCAAGTTGCGTGACGCTAGCATTGCCTGTGTTGTTTCTGTGATTGTTTACAATGTTTAAAAAAATTGAGAACGCCGCCAGTTGTGAAGTGAGGGCAGTGATTAAATTCCTCAATGCAAGAAACGTTCGCCCATGTGATATTCATCGCCAATTAAAGGAGGTGTATGGAGACAATGTAATGGACGAGTCGTCTGTTCGGCGGTGGTGTCGCAACTTCAACATGGGGAGGGGGAACACACACGACGATGAGCGTTCGGAGAGACCGTCTGTCATTACAGACCAACTGGTGAGCTCAGTTGACGAATTCGTGAGGAACGATCGGCGCGTCACAATTGATGACATCTGTGAGCATTTTCCCAATGTTTCTCGAACAATTGTTCATGAAATTGTTAAACACCATCTGCATTATGCAAAAATTTGTGCAAGATGGGTCCCTCGCGTATCTCAATGAGCTGGCGGCGAAGGACTATGCAGCAGGAATACAGAAACTTGTCACACGTTATGACAAATGCCTTAATTTGCTTGGAGATTATGTTGAGAAGTAGTTTAAAGTATCCTCTTTCAAATAAAATTTTTTATGTTTGTTAATATTTACTTTTGTGTCTTTATTTCACGAACGGGTACTACTTTCCGGATGACCCTCGTAAATGGGATAGCTCCTTCCGCTGCACTGCCTGTGTTTTTTCAGGAAGATCTGGTATCTGAATAATCATGCAGGTTGAGTGAAGCTCAGAGCCTGGATATGAACCAGAGTTCCCCGGTTGGTAACTCAACACTCTACCCATTCAGCCACTAGACATCATGTTCAACTGAGCTCAGTTTAATTCTGTTCTTGAATATTTCCAATGTAAGGGTTTCCTTATGCTTTTAGCTAGGTCCATAGATGGAGAACTGTAAATGAAGAATTAACTATTGCTGAGTACTGTATATATCCCTGATTTCACTGTAAATATTCTCGCATTCAGTTGATTAAACCAATGAATTCAGTCCGTTACTGATTCTAAAACACAGGAGAAAATATATAATCCAATGTTCTGAATTATTATTAATAAATGTGCATAACATTGAATTTGAATAAATAAAAACATCATGGATGGCTTTATTTAAAAAGCTTCAGACATCTAATAAATCACATAAATGGATAAATTAAAGACAGCAGTACTTGGACAATTTAAATAGCGTGCTATTTACATTAGATCATCAACATTTTTGGCTTTTAAACGACTAATGGGAGCCTGCAGAATTTCCAATTTTCCCTTGCAATAGCAGATTCAAATTTAGTGTTTCATCTCTAGTTAAGACCTAAATTGTTTGCTGTTGGTTGTTGGTAATATGAATTTCATTATTACTTTGCTCATTGTATTAATATGAAATATCTTTTCATTCCACAGAAAATGAGTACTCTGTGAACAAAATTATATGGACAATATTAAGAAATTGTTAATTTATGCACAATAATCTAAATCACTGTGAAAAATGGAGAGAGTGCAAAAATAATTGAAGATATATAATATTTGTTTACTGTGCTCAATTTTACAAAGGATCAGAATTCTGGGATGACATGAGACTGGGAGAATCAAACAGTAAAATGTTCCCCGTTATCCCATTAATGCAAAGATTAAAGGCATATTTTGTCCCATTAAATGTTATGTTTATTCATCAGAGAGATACCATAAAACCTCATGGAAATGAATAATCAACATGGAATGATTTGGAGCGCACTATACTGTCATGACAGTATGGAGTATTTTATGAAGGCCTACATTGTTATACACAAGGAAGACAAAGTAAATACACCCCACCAAAATAATTCTGTCATGCAAAACAATTTCAAAGTATTGAAAATAAATTTGCAAATTTTGTACGCAGTACAAGAACAAAATACTCTGCTATGAAAATACCAAAGTAACTGTCTATTAACATTTAAAAACATAGACAATCAATAACAAGAACAACCTTTGAAGTAGAATGCAGGGAAAGGTCAGGTAACTAATTAAACTGGATTTAGAATAAATAAATTTAATTTGCACAAAGGATAGAAAGATGCTAATTTTTTATTGGTAGGGAAAAATCATTTTCATACTTGAAACATTTTATACAAAACATAAAAATACGGAAAGCCTTTTAATATGGACCTAAATTAAGTGCAGCAGAATGTCAATCATAATTTTATCACCGGAAAAATTCCTCAACTGCATTTTCATAGTTATTTCACCTGTACCTCTGACTGAGCTTAAAATAAAGGCGGGATTGCTCATCATTGCCCTCGGTAATTGATGAGATCAAAAAAAAAAGATAGAGCTGGTATACAGACACATGGAGAAAGGATATTTACGTTTGCAATTTGCAGATGTATTTAACTATACTTGCAGAGAGTACAGAAGACCTGATAAGGATATTAGCCAGCATGGAGAAGAGGATATAAAAGTACAACCTCAATTTCAATAAGTCTAAAACTGCGGTCATGGTCTGCAGTCGAAGTAAGGAGGATAATCTCCAATAAAATGAGGGAAAGATGCACTAGAAAACTTGTAAGATTTTCAAATTTTAGACAGTAAGAACACTGGTCACAGAAGAGGAATTAAGAGCAATAGGAATGAAGCAAGCAGAATATGCATGGTGAAGAAAGCTATCTAAGGACACTGTTGAAGGCCCCTAAACCACCAATCATCAGTCTAAATAACATTGCAATACGAACATGATTGAGTGACTGCATACTTTGACAAAACCAAGAGAGCTAAAGAAGCTAAAATGAGAGAGCTAAACAAGTGGATTGAAAATTATTCTTGACATTTATCACCCTAAAAGGTAATTTTTAAACAATGGAGACAATTTTATTTTCAAATTAAATTTGTCACAACGAATATTACAAGAGATGATCCGATTCGCCCTGAAAACGGTTAAAAGTTTTTTTGATACATATAATTTATCAAACTATTGTATAAAATTCCTGCCCTGATAATACTTCCTTGTGCTAAAAATGTAGATGGAAAAATATTACTTTATACAAATCAACATTTATTGAACTCCTATCATGCATATTTTGATTAATGGCTGAGACTTAGCAAGTTGTCTTGAAAACAAATTTCAACTTCACAATCATTCTTCAACAACAAGATAAAGGTTACAGCGGTGTTCCAGAGAGGAAAAGGATAAGTTAAACGTTGAAATAGGAGGGGAAAAACTAGAGCAAGTGGAGCAGTTAGCATGTCTCAGAAGTGTCTTGGACCAAAATGATCAAATTAGTAAGGACATAAGGAGAAGAATTGCACTAAGCAAAGAGGCTTTCTCAAGGAGGAAGGAATTGATGATAGAGACGTTAAATAAGGATGTTGAGAAAAGACTCTTTAAGAATTTCATACAGATCATAGTTATGTATGGTGTGGAAACATGGTCACTGAAGCAGTATGATAGGCACAGATTGGAGGATTTTGAAATGTGGGTAAGGAGAATGATGGAGAAGGCTAAATAGACCAAAAGGAAAACAAATGAGGAAGTGCTAGGTATGGTGGGCGAGGAGTGGAGGTCTTTGGGAGAAATTATAAGGAGGAATGAAAAATGGATGAAGGGCATATTACTTGGCAGTGGGTTGTTGAAGACTGTGATAGAGGAGAGAAAGTTAGGTAAACAAGGAAGGGGCAGGAATAGAATAGGGATGTTGGGCAGAATGAAGGGATGAAAGAAGTACACAGAAATGAAGAGGGACTTAACGTAGAGTCGGATGTTGGGTTGTGTTTTACAAGGAGAGACAAGGGGATTGTTTCTTAGTTTGTGTCCATCAAAACCTACCTTAACCGATAGATTATCCATAATAATAATAATATCAACAAGGCATTAGGACTGAAGGCCATCTCTCAATCCAACATGAACCAACAACTGAATTAATAATGGCACGAAATTCAGAAATACAAATTCAACAGCAAACCAACTAGAAGAATGGTTTCAATAGGTAAGAGAAGAGTTTGTTTCAACTAAAACTTACGGCATGTGAATTTTGCACATTACCAGGGAAGGAGGGGGGGAGCTGGTTTCTTCTCCTCTCCCTCCGTTTCCCACAAAGTTATGGTAAACAGAATATGAAATCATTTGGACTTCACATGGGGTCGTTCAAAAGTGATCACCCACAGTTGTAATCTGGGAAATTTCAGCCAGAGGGTGAATTCCCAGCTCACTACGCTAACATGTTCCCAAAAGTGTAAATAATATTTTCAAATAAACCATTTTCAGCATGCCTTTTTAAAGTAGACGAGTACATGCATGTGCACGTATAATGGAGGACTGCACTGCGATGTTTCACCAACTGGTGGAGGAACTTGCCACTTGTGTGCTCGTGCCAAAATGCACATTTGACTCATTTTGCACTGCTCTAGAATTGTCGCACACAATGAATTGCTGATGAGCCAACAACCCCTCCTCCTGTGACCAAGGATAAGAGCATTCTCTCTGAAGAAAGAATTATTCATGCACACCTCAAAAATTGAACCATTTTCTACAATTTGAAATGCACACAGTTTTATACCACTTATGGAGGTCACCATTGGTGCCCGAATTAGCTCGACGTATGCACTGAAGTCATAACCTCAAAACTGTTGCAAAACTGAGAACAAGTGCAGGGTGTAACCGAAGAGCCGCGATTATTGAAAAGTATACACCCTGGTCACTCAGCGACAGAAATTCTTCCGTTCGGCGTGTGCCCGAGATCAATAGTATGTGATGCTGTCACTAAGTATAATGAGTCAGAGAAGTTCAACAAAGGTTTTGCAAAGAAGACTCACTTCGAAGGGGCATGTTGCAACGCCACCCAACCGACTCAGGAGCTCACTTCTGAGCATCCAGGCCATTCAATCCAAAAATTGTGGTTGACTGGCAGTCAGTGTGAGTGAAAAATTGTGTGTTGAATTGTCAAGGAGGACATTCACTACGAGTATTTTACCATTAAACAAAGACATGCTTTCCCAAGTCGCGAGGGCAGAGCAAGTTGAACGTTGCAACCTGCTTTTGTGTTCCTTAAAAAATAATGCTGCTGGATGAATCAGATTTTTCATTGATTAAAAAATTTTAACTGTGGAAGCTAAAACCAATTGTAGGAATAACTGCTGGCTTGCCCACAACCCTGAGCATGTTCCCATTGTTTACAGGATGAAATTTTTGGTGAATGTTCACATGCCAGGAGTTGTGTCGGGTGAGGGTGATCTCATGCCAACACAACTTTCTTCAACAAAGGGGAAAATATCAACAAATGAATTTATTTGGACGTTCTGACAAATGACGTGCAGCTGTGGATGGAAACTGTGTCACCTGGAATACCATAAGTTTTCCAGCAGGATGCTGTGCCGGACCATATGAGTCAGCAACAAGTCCAGCCATCAAAGCGCTGCAGCATTGAGAGCCATTATTGGAGTGACTTTCACCAATATGGACCGTGGCACGTTAACATGGGCCTGTGACTGCTTCAGACCGAGAATGGAGGCGGCCATTCAAGCAAAAAACGCTGTCAACATTTGAATTGTTGCAATGAAATTATATGTTCCGAAAAATTGTTTAATTTGACTGGATTTTTGCACTGGACCCTATGGATGCTATATGGAAAAAGGATAGGAACACAGGTAGAAGACAAACACAGGAATGGTGGGGGGAGCTTACTTTTGATGTGTTCCTATCCCTTTTCCTTACGTCTATATCCAAGTGAATGAATATACATAAATACATATATACACACACATGTATACCAACATATTATACATATATATAAAAAAAATATCTTCGAAATGGAACGCTCTTCGGCAACGCACAAATATATAAAAACACCGATGTAGATTTTTCGACCATAGAGACACAAAGAAAGGACACTCACAGTATGTTGTTTTGACATTTCGACGGCTTGACTGTCGTCTTCAGAAGTGAACGAAGACGACGGCCGAGCCGTCAAAACAACATATTGTGAGTGTCCTTTGTATGCATATATATATATATATATATATATATATATATATATATATATATATATATATGATATAAATAAAATTAAATGCAATGTATATTTATATTAGACACATATGCATACACACACGCGCTATAAATTTAGCATAATTTAAGGATTGATAATGTTATGTACATACTCCAGCTTGGTATACTTGGGACTTAATGCATGTCTGACCATCATTAACATTGTTGTTATGCCTTTCCAAAATCTTGTCAAATGCATTCAGTGGCATACACAACCAATACTTTTAAAACTCCAGCAAAATAACACATGCAACATACAAATTTATGTTAGAGCCATTAGATTTTAAGTGCAAGCAATAATTTTATTACCTTCCCAATATTTCATTCCCATTCAATTGCTGTTTTGGAGAGAAAGAGTGAGAGGGGGCAGAAAGGAGTTATGTAGGTACCATTTTTGGATAAAATGAAGCAATGTGATTGGTCACACCAACCTTTCAGAAATGTCTTTAGCCTAACAGAAGGAAAAACATCCCAAAGGAAATACCAATACACAATAATGGCTACAACTGAAGACTATTTATTATACCTGAACGAAATCATACTCATACAATAATTTGTATAACTTGAGGGCACGAAAGGAATATTGAAAATATTTTTATCCAATTTGATAAACAGTAGTACTCATTGTAATGACGATGAAAAATAAAAAACTGCTCAGAGACAGCAGAAATAGCAACAAAAAATTTTAGACTAGGAATGGATGGATTTCAAACATTCAACAATTCTTAATTATAAAAAGATCCATAGGTACTTATGTAGCATCAAAATTAATGAACCTGTGAAAAGCAAATGAGGAAAAATTTGCTCAACTGAAAACTTATCAGTTTTAAAAAAATGCAATAGCTTTACTTCTAAAAAATTATTAATTATGCATTAAAAACACACCTATTAATAAATTCATGTTTTCAATACCTATATAAATCTCCAATACTCTGGTCATGCTTATTAATGAATATAAAATGAAATGTGAATAACTTCCTAAAATAGAGTACTTCCAAATCTACTATCGCAATGCCTGAAAAGAGAAAAAAATCATGCAATGATGGAAGTTGGCTTTAACTTAGAGCATAATAAAATCCATAATCTGCTGAGGGTATTAGAAAAATCATTAAATTAAATAATATACACTTGGTTAAGCGCTAAAACTTTCCTGAAGACTTCCTTCATCAACTTCAGCTGTTTTTCTCCAGTAATCACTATCATATGCAACAAAGCTTTAGTTCAAAATCTAACCTGCAATTCTATTTTACATTTTATACTTTGCTGAGCAAATTTGAGCATTAGCACATACATAGGAATGAATCTTTGCCCATGTCATGCCTTTTCATCTACAGTTACTTGTTAAAAATAACACTTTTAAATTAATTAATCCCATTACCTTCTTTGTAATCAAAGATTAATAAAATAAAAATTGACCACAAGAACAGTCATCATACACTCATTATAATACAAATCATTTTTCATTATTTAAATTATAACTGCAAAGAGTTAACTTGATGTTCTGAATGGTATAGTACATATTTATGATGCAATGATAAATGCAACATAACTAAATGGATCCTCAAAAGTAGGCAAAGGCAGGCAATCATACAGCCACAAGTGAATGAGGAACAAATTCTCTCTTCCATGTCTGTAAATATGCATAGCATTCAAATATTAAAAAGCACACCTAAATTAATACGCCCACATTAAAAATAAACAAAGTCTACGCCGCCTTTATCTTTCATTCCCCATTAATAGAGTTAATTCACCATTGTCAGCATTCATACTTTTTCTCCCATTTCAAACTTACTTTCCCAGCAACATAAGTTAGGCAATGCTCAAAACGTTCATCAGCAATGAAAACAAAATGGTTCATGCAACATGAGTTGTGGCAGTAAACATACCAAGACTTACCGTTTTAAATGCAGCCTGAGCTGCCCCGGCCCGAGCCCCATGCGACTCCGGGCCTGAGGCATGTGCTTAATGGATTTTATGGTCCTGTCCAAAAGGATTCCAACATCAGATTTGCAACAAAAAGGAATGATCACAAAACCATAATAATACTCATAGATCCCTAAATGCATCACTCCTTATCTACATATATCCTCATGCTTTTTTCATGATTAATTCCAAAATAAACTGCCACACATTTGCAATATAAAGGAATAATGTCAATTTAAACAATTGGTTGTTAGATGTGAATCAAATAACTGGGATGAATTATCCAACTGTACTTAGACGATTCCTTTTTTCCAAAGGGTAGGTGTGAAAATCATCTCTGCAGGAAGAGTATAGAAAGAGAGGTTTGGGAAAGGAGAAGGATGGGGAGGTGCTTATATCTAGGAGGATACCTCTGAACATCGTACGTGTCGACGAGAGCCACGAAGCCTTCTGGAAAAGCAATCGCAAATGAAACAAGAGCTGCCAGCTCCCCATCCGATGCTTCTTCCGGTAAGGCGTGCAACAGCGACGACAGCTGATGTCGCCACTCGGTACTTAAGGCCACCAAATCTCGATCTTGGTTCGTCCTCCTATCTCGAAGCTTCTGATAAACAAGAAAGTAAACAGGAATTCTATCATATCCAGAAATTTTTAACAGTTGGTATTAAATTAATACATTTTAACCACTCAGTCATTACCACATTATATAAATATTGGGTGATTCACGAAGACAAGTTGGATATGCATTTCAAAAAGGAGGCATTTTTGGCTGTTGAAATAAAGAAACATTATGCATTCTTGCAAAGTAGGTGGTTCCACTTTGATGTCAGCAACATAATTTAATACATTTAAAAAACAGTATCCATGAGGAATTGAGAGAAATTCAAATAGTCAGGTTGTACATCACCTTTTAGGCAGTGATGGGTAATATAATCAGTTCCAAGAGAAACTTTTTTTCCTTTTCTCCTCCTCTAAAATAACAACATATAAGTTATTAAATCCATAATTGGAATAAAATTAATACAAACTATGGCCGGTAATACTCTCCTAATCCTAGGAATACTATCCAGTGTGTTGAAAACTACTCATGAGAAATATATAAATTTATCATTTTATAAGAGCAAAATAATAAATATATAGTATTTGCCATTTTCTCAGGGAAGAAACGAGATCTTACAATTATATATACTTTGGATGAGGTATGGCGAAGCGGATTAAAAAGTACAACTTCAAGATAAACAAGAATAAAACTCAAGTAATTGACTGCAGTAAAAGTAGAGGAGAAAATTTTGAAGTGAGTTGGGGGAAAGACATGTTAGAACAAGCGAAGAGGTGTTGCTATGTAGCGAGTAAGGTCATTAATAATGGAAGAAGCAAGAGGGATACAGTAAATACATGTAGAAGAGGAATGGCAAAGATGTCTTTCAGACAGAAAAACAATTAGTAATGGCAAATGGTACTGATGTAGAGATGAGGAAGCGATTCAAGAAAACCTACGTACGCGGTCTACACTTCCATGGATGCGTCACAGACTTTGACAATAGCAGTAACAGAGAAAATAAGATTGGAGGCAATGGAAATGTAGCGTAAGAATAAGAATGACAAAAATCAAATTGATAGCGTAATAATTTAAGAGGCACATGGAATCAGGCTTCACTGCCTGCATGGAAGAGGTGGGGTCAGGGGTGAAGACAGATTAGATGTAATTCGAATAACCAGGGATTTGACACGTGACGCTATAGGGTATTTTAAACCATTACCTATGTTGTGACAATTCATGTGATTACTGAGACAACGCAAAATAGATAATAAAAATTGAAATCCCTTAGAATTTATTGAGAGCATTAGGATTCTATGTACCAATGAAGTTGACAAAGTTACCAATTGTTTATGCAGAAATTGTATGCAATTCATTATATAATGAGTTAAAATGATACACATCATAGCACTGAAATCATGTTAAGATCATTCCTTGGAGAATTTATGGTGCAGTATGACTATTTTAATAAAATTTAAAAGCTAAGCTCAGATGCCACTTTCCACAAATCAATTCTATCCAACCCAAATTGTAAAAGTTACGACGGTAATTTGAAAGGTTATTGGAATAACTACCAGATGTAAGCGCTAGTGCAACAAGCTTCTGTGTTGATAGGTAATCCTTTATTAGTAAGCAAGTAACGCAGCAGTGCCCTGCGAAGGGACGCCTCTCACTCATTGCTCCCGTGCTGTGATTCATAAAAATGGAAAAAATTGAAACACAAGCAGTGATTAAGTACTTTGTAAAGAAAGGTATGAAACCAATGGAAATTCATGCTGACTTTCAGAACACCCTGGGGGACTGTGCTCCTTCATATTCAACCGTTACCAAGTGAACAAGAGAGTATGAGTAAGGTAATGAAAAGTAAAGGTTGGTACAGCTTAGATGATGATCCACGTAGTGTGGTCAGCCAAAATGTGCCACTGCCCCAGAAATATTGCACAAGTGGTGCTGGAGGATCACGGACAGAGAGAGCGAGAAATCGCTTAAGCTGAAGGGATGACATCTGAATGGAGTGAGAATATTAAATTTTAATAGTGGAATTGGATACGAGAAAATTATCCGCTAGATGGGTGTCGCGCTTATTGACGCAGGATCACAAACGCATCAGAATGGAAATTTCCGAACAATGTTTGACCCATTTTATCATCTTCCCCCTGGTCAAATAATTAAAGGACAATACTACGCTGGACTCCTCAACCAACTACAGCAAAAGATGCATGGAAAAAGTCCAGGTTTGGCAAGGAAGAGAGACATCTTTCATCAAGACAATGCACGCCCACACACACACAAGTGTCGTTGCTATGGCAAAAATGCATTAACTAAAATACAAATTGTTGCCACACCTGCCTTATTCACCATAGTTGGTCAGAGATTCTCTTTGCGCAGAGAACTAACGGCCAAAGTAGACTGGTATTTGGCAGGACTGAGGGAATCTAATTTTCAAGATGGGATCAAAACATTGCTAGACCAAGGGCATTGCACAACACTTCAAATAATAGTTTTCTTTATTCTTTATTCTCCCCGGTCCTTGGCTGCCCTCCATCTCATCATTTGACTGGAGCACTTTTAAAACTTCATTCAAAACTTTTGCCTGCACTACTCATTGAACGCAATGATTACTTGTTGATCCATCGGCTGAAATAATGAAGCTGTAGTTGAAGGACAAGCAAAACATCTAATCTTACTTTCATATAGTATTGTACGACTAGCCAATATCAGGAGGCACTGTCAAAAACTTGACTTCATCCTTTAGAATTTCCATAACATGTATGGTGTTTCACAACTTTAGGACCGAGTGATGGTAGAACCAGTCCATTGTGACAACTACGGTAAGCCGAGCATTTACGGAATGCCTATAAAGTACAGGGAGTTCATTCATTATTTTCTTCTGAGCGGTTGAAATTTTCCCACAACAGTGGCCAACTTGTGGCTACCATCTGTATTAATGCAGAGAAGTGTACAGGCCCAGGTGGCTTAAAGGGTACTATTTATCGTCATATGTATGCATTGGAAAACAAGGGTTCGTGTATGTACGTGTGTCGTAACTATGCAGCATGTGGCATTTTGTTTCACAAACAAGTGAATGATATCCTGCTCGTAGCACTGGTATTTCTTAATTTAAATACCAATGGAAAAATGATGAACTATTTAAATTTTGATTCAAGTACAGGGAGACTGGCAAACATAAAATGTTTTGGCAAAGTACTACAGCATAGTTATCTCGTGACCCCATGAGAAACCACCCATGCTACATGGCCGGGCCTCGTCTGTATTGTTCAGGGGCACCGATTGGATTGGGTGCACCGCATTTGCTTCATGGATTTTTTCCCAATATATTTGAATTATTGTCCACAGTGATTCCAAGTCTTAAATTAGAGGTGGTCAAATGATGATGACCCTCAGAGCAAGTGCGAGACAGAGCAGCGATGAGACAAAAGAGAGAAGGAAAAGCTAGGGAAAGTATGGCACCACATGGAGTACAGTACACATCATATGTCAAGGATTCACTAGTTTGCTTTGCTTCCAAGGTCAGAGCAAAGAGTGATCTGTCAAGCATTCAATTTCTCACCACTAATTTACAAAAATGAATTCATTGGCACACTGAATTTTCCTTGCCCCAGATTTGACTCGAGAATAACATACGTAGCGGATGAGAGATCAGAAGTATTCCAGCCAGGGCAAAAGCAGTTTCATTCGCTTACTGTGATACTTTTCCATCAAAAGGTACAAATGAGACAATCCCAGTTGAAAATGATAGCTTGAGATGCTGACGTCTTCATAACAAATGGAGAAAAGCTTTCTATGACACAAAAGTTACAACTAAATTTATACATATAACAGTTTTCACATAGCTTGAAAGTTATATGCTATAAATTACAGAATTGAAAATGAAAGTATCCTTTAATCTCCAGCTCTATTAAGGCAACTCTAAGAGCAACCTTAAGAATACTAACCCTTGTCTGCAGTTCACCAAAATCAGAAAAAGATGTTATGTAGGAATGAGCATGAGTGCCACGAACTGGGATGTGGAATAATTTCCCGGCCAAAACATTGCTGGTGCCATCAAAGCCACCTGAAAAACATTCACAGGGAAATAAATATCAGAGAGAGATTTCAATCATACCAAACAATCACTTCAAATGAGACTTAATGGAAAAATTAACAAATATTTGACGTACAGGTGTATGCAAATAAGGTCAAATAATAATTTCATTTCATTTTCTAAGCATACATTCACTTTCCAACAAACTCACTTCTTAAACACACACAAGCAAAACAAAAAATGTGTACATAAATATATGTACAAAGCACAGCAGACAAAATTGTCAAAATGATACGCGATAGAGATCCTTAAGCTTAGAGCATATTTTTAGAAGAATAAACATTACTTATCGTCAGAAATTCTATTTCAAAGCACTATTAGAAAAACAAAATTCTAAATGAGGGTAAAAAGAAACTTAACACTTCCACAACAAAGTTTTAATATTTCACGAGACCATGGCCTCGTGAAATGTTAAATCTTTATAGTGGAAGTGTTAAGTTTCTTTTGACCCTCATGATGAAGGAATTCCACCAAGTTAAACCTGAAACTGTTATGTTTACAGAATTTGTTGGCAGCACACTAAAGTTTAGGTCTGGTGGGCCGAATGTGAATGAGTTTATAGAATCCTATTCATCACATTAATAAAGGCAAATGAGTAACATGTTTTGCGTAGGCATGCTCTTTCCAAAATTAAGAGAACAAGAGAGAAGGAACTTGCAACATAGTATTCTCAAGGAATGAGGATTCAGGGCTTCAATTTTTGGGATTATTTATCATTTCATAGGCTGCTAATTGGTAAGCATAAAAATTATCAGGAAAAATTTCTTCAAAAATAGATTCATTTCAGTTGTTGCTATAATGCCTCAACATTCTTAAACGTACATCCCTTAAGTGTCCACACACTTTACCCAGCGGCTTTCCCACAACTTGAAGGCCCCCTGGCGGACAGATTCTGGAAGGCCTTAAAGGGCATGCATGCAAGCTTCTTTGACGGTACTTAAGGTCCCAAGGTGGTGTCTTTTGGGGGAGGATTTCACTTTTGGGAATAGCAATAATAGTCTGCTGGAGCCAAGTTGGGACTGTAAGGGGGTTGGGGAATCATCGCGATGCCATTGCAGCAGACACTCGACTCTGCCCTTGGTCATCCCATCTTTCGCACCACCAAATTGGCAGTGATAATGGTGTGCACCATCATCTTAGCTACACCAATACAATATCCGATCAGGCGCACACTTAACCGACAGCACTCCACGCACATGTCCTACTGACTGGAGGGCCAACTTTACGTTATGCCTCAGGGCACCCTCAGCTTTAGTCAAGCTTTGTGATTTTTAGGGCACCAGTTCTACCTGGGATACCATAGGTGCCACAGGGATTGGAACCCTTTCATAGCCAGTTAACGAGTCAATTTCACACACCATTGGTTGGTTTGGTGTTGGGTGAGCTCTACCATCACCTACCCCACCTACCATCATCAAACTGACCTTTGGGTTCTTAACTAACAAAGTCAAGATCTGAACAGAAAGTGAGACATGTTCAGTACCTTTTCAACAAAAATTTGAATTTGTAGGCAGAGTGTCAACTCACTAGGTGTATGCTTTCTGACTAGAGATTCCCGACTTCAAATCCGAGTGGAGCTATTGACATACTCAAATAAACTACGCAGAGTGATTTTCTGAGCACAATATCTTTGAAAAATAACAGGTTGGGCAAGGAAAGACACTGCCCCAAGACCCTCCTGAGGTGAATGTCACATAGACATGCCCTCACACAATGAAAAAGAACGTCACACAATACATACCCTCCCCCTCCCCTAGACCACTAATAGGCCCCTGCACCTAAACTCAACTTACCCCCCCCCTCCCCTCCCTTACCCCCTCTCCCCTCCCTTACTCCCCCTACCTTGGAGCCAGACTATATAAGTTGAAAAAATGTTGATGCACGTTACCTAATGAAGATGTGCAGCTTCAAAACCACGGTCGTGAAACATTAAATCTTTATTGGGGAAGTGTAAAGTTTCTTTTTACCCTCATGGTGAATGTCACATGCTCGAGTGCTAGGCATCACGAAAGCTCTACCCTCACCTTTCAAATTAAAGTTGGGGTTGAGGGGGGTAGTGTTTTCTTTAGATGCAAATGTGTGCCAAATCAACAAAACCATTCAATTCTACCCTAGAAATGGAATATTTTATGATTATAGGAAGTCTTCCAGCTTCTCTGCGTAGATTTATTTTTCTCCAACATCATGAAACCTTTGCTAGCTGAGTACAGCATCAAGAAACAGCCAGCACCAAGGGCATGAAATGTTGGAGAAAAATAATTTTAAAAAAATGACTGAAAAACGTTCCATGTAGAATATATCTGTTGAATATGAAATTTTTTTATGATTTTCAATATTTAGCAGCGAGGTTAATATTTTTGAATCGCTACAAATATTGGTCACAAACTAGGGGAATTTGGATGAACAAATATACAAATATAATTTAGTATACTTATTATTAGGCTAAACAAGACCATTTATAGAGAAGAGGTGCAAAACTATTAATAGGATGATAAATGATACGATGACAAGTGAAAGTTCAAAGATCATATGCCATGAAACTGCTCTTTAATAAGTCAAATTTTTAAATATAATCTTTTAAGAAACAAAACTTTTTCTAAGTCCCATCTGCAACATCACCAAAGATAAATTATCTTAGACTTGACTAGTATCAGCTCTCCAAAATATAATTTCCTCAAGGCTTTTTGTTTTGGATCTTCTTCCACAACTTGATCCTAGCTTTCACCTGCAACCTTAATTTTGCACTTCTCATCCCTTGTGGTCCCATCAGTTTTCCATTGCGCTGCTGTTTCTAAAAGTTTATCCAATTAGTTTTCCTATTCTTATAAGCATTGTCCAGAAACATCTTTTTTTCTTTCAATCTATGAGGGGGGTCCTTTCTTTAATCACTCTACGTCCTTTTCATCTTCATCATGTCTTCTTTCATCTTAACACTTCAAATCTTATTTCTTCTCCTGCTACTTAGAACCTCGTCTCACAAACATACAATAGAAATTACTTATCTGAATTCGTTGTAGCAGATAAATCAAAAACAAACATTTCAATGAAATCCAAGTAAGATGGATTATAAATGGTAAAGTCCCTTGTGGGCCATTGCAGAAAGACCTGGATATTAAATGTTCCATAATGGCTTTAAGTGAAAAACTACTTGATGACAATACGTTCCATCTGAGAAATAAAATTTTACAGACATACTATACTACTTTATTTTTGCTTGTCATTATGTTTCAATCCTGACCAACTCATACTGGTTCTTATGAATTCTTTCCCTGATGTCTTAGACAAATTTTTAGTGCTATTGGCTGTACGTAATTGTTTTTTAAAGAGAAAACCTTTTCCACCTGTACTTTTCTTCTTAACATCTTCTATTTTTCTTTTCTCAAACAGCTGCTCTCTACATTCCAAAATTCTTAAACTGGAGTTGAAGTGGGTGCTCTATGGTTTCACTTAAATGTTATCATCCTCCTGATGAGAACCATTATTTTCTTTTTCCATTCTTTCTGTTATAATGTTGTATTCCTCCATTCAAATTACTTACACCCTCTCATACTACACTGAATGGACTGATTGGCATCACATTTCTCATTAACTCCCAAATGACCCCGACAACTGGTGCCAAATTTTTAGTCCCATACATTTTTTCACCGCTGAATTACAACAAATACATCTTCTCTATGATTTCACTCCCCTTCAAAGCTCACTACATTGTGCATGAAAATGAGTTCATTTTGCTACATCTAATCAATCTAATTGCATTGGTTTTTTTTTCCTTTAGGCTCTCTAAACTGTAAACTAATAGCAAAGGTCATTCATTGCTTCATATTGCGAATTGTGGACGAGCATTATCTTAAAACTTGCTTCGGGTAGTTTATACCTTTCTTAGAAAACTTTTTGAGTGAAAACCAATAATCTTCGAAAGACAAGAGAGTTAGCACAAGGTCATAATCGAGCCAGGTTCATGAGCCTCCGCGGATTAAGTACCGCCACCGCCGATATCTTGACGCAGCCGGTTACACAACAGACACACCACATAAGATTGCGTGCTACCAAAAAGATCAACTCCTCAGCGAACCTATTGAAATGAGGAGTGAGGGGGGGGGGGGGGACCGCCGGGAGAGAAATCGAGCAAGGCGACGCGCCGACGCGAGAGATATGAATTACGTCACCCGAACTTGCTTGGCGGGGCAGAGACATGCCGCGAGGTTGGTGGTCAGTGATGGAATGGTAACTCCGGAGCCACAAGCGGCAGCGCAATGCCAACCTACCACGGGTCTACCTGTTGAGCTGAGGAAAAAAGACAAAATAAAACCAAAAAAATGCTCCGACACTGACGGAAAAGGCCCGTCTCGCCCTCGCAGAGATCACCAGCAGAGGAAAGTGTATAAGCATCGAAAACATCACCTATCGGGAAATCGCTGGGCGATTAACGGGAGACACCGTCACATTCGACAGCGGAAAGTTTCACCTGAACATACATTACCGACCGGGTACGTTGCGACACCACGATCAACTAGAAAGTACAAGAATTCGAACGGTTTTAAAAGTCGGATTTTCGATTCGGGCATTTTTATAAGTTAATTTTGATTAGAGCATTTTACAGAGCTTCATCACTTCGTCGATTTCATCTAAAAATGTAAGCCTTTATCGACATACTGCCAATTATCTAATTCTTGCGCTCTTAAAGTACAGGTTGAATACGCTTAACCGCTACGTTACAAATAACACAAAACTTACGGTACCCTGAGTCACAAATCCGAGACAAACAAGCGGCGAATTTTGCAAATCGACTCAATGAGGAGAGTAAACAGATTACGCAAGCGGCGTTTTATTGGACAACAGTGATTGTTGCACGCAACAATCTTCCATTAGTTAACATTCCCACACCATCTTGAAATGTATTAGTGGTAACAGTAGTTAATGATCTAAAGAATTCTTAAATGATCATACGGCATCCATCAACTATCCACTTAAGACCAAGAAGGGTGAAGGACAATCAACGGGGTCAACGCAGAGGAAATCCTCTAGTTTTTATCATAATCTTGAGACCGAGTGACGAGAAGAGAACCATAAGGCTAAGCCTTCTATGCCTTATCTATCAATCTCTAAATGAAGTCTTTGTTGTCATGTTTTCGTTTATTTGCTTCTTGTGCTTAAAATATACACGCATTGTTTTTGAGTACACTTTTGCGCACGCAGATTAGACTGCCAACAAATGTAAACTATGGGACACGCGTAACTAAAATGTATCTCGTAGCAGACGACAAGAAATGTAGAATGTGATAGTAACACGAAGCCAATACGATTCATATCAACCATTAGTATGTTTTTCGATTAACAGTAATACATATTACGTAATATATATTTTTTAATTTACCTTAAGGGCTCAGTAAATGATTATCAATGACTCTTCCTTGTTAACAAGGTCGTCTTTATAAAAACTGGATTTTATTGCTATCGTATTCTGAATGGCCATGATTGTTTGAGCGTAACCATAAAATTGCGTAACTGCGGCTATAAAAACCTCTGCAGATTCCACCACAAAAGACGAGAAATGAGCGAAAGTAAAACCTCTTTAGAAGTTGCTCTAACGAAGCAGACCACCGTTTGCGTTAGCCTCTCCAAGTCGACGAGAAACGCAGACACTAATCTATCGGAAATATAATTTAATGGCTTGTATACCACAATCTTTTCGACGATACATACGATTTTCTACAAACTTAATATCTATGCTATTCTACGTTTTTATTACTCCCCCGCGTCAATAATAATTATGTCAGCGGGGACAAAAATCTATGACATCTAGACCTAACTAATCTGGAAGTGATCATCTCTTATCTGCAGATTCTATATTCTGTAAATAAAAAGACAAAAACCACGAGGAATGCGGAAACCAGAAATGTTACGTGCATATGAAGTTTCCACGGCAAACCGTATTTCAATGTCAAAAAATTGTTCCATTTTCATGAAATTTCACCGAATTCACTGTCTTATTTTAACGCTATTGGCCATGACGCAAAATGTACCATGTACACAACGACAACATAATCCGAGTGAAATTCTTCCATATTATGAGAATACTATATCCAAGGAACAGTGTGTATGAGTGTACAAATCATACCGACTTCACACATCTTCAATGTGTCAATACGACTTCAATGCGTCACACGACAATACACCTTCTCGGTAAATTCACAGACTAATACCAAGATTATTAATGTAATTTTCCATCCCCGATGTTTGATGACCAAACGATCAACGGCCACCCTGAGGGCCCTTCCTCACTCACATTCACACAAGATTTTGGTCCTTCGTAGGCTTTAAATCGGATCACATTTTTGTGAGCGACAGGGAAAGGCATTGGCCCCCGTACCCCATCTGAATTTCATACGTCTCTGGACCTCAGTTTGATTAGGGTCAGCTCTATTCTTACCTAACAACACCAACTTTTGCGATGACCACCGCGATGGTTTTCTCCTTCGTACATAATTCATAAAGGTGGCATCTGCTATCAGTGATAATATGGCTACAGGATTACGGTAAGAGGTGTCTGAGGATATCAGGTCTTGAGAAATATTTCCCTAAAATTCCAATCCATACAGGCGGGGAAAGACATTGTGAATCTCCAGACGATCATTCACGAGTACACTGCAATCCTGTAATCGAATCAGTGCAATTGTAGGCACGCATCATTCGCGCTACGCAAAGTGTCCATTTAGGCGATCCTGATTTCCGGCAGCGTTGAAAACATTTACGAGATAATAGAGATGTTATGAAATAATTTTTTTATGAATATTAAACACCATCCAGGTGGTATGATTTAAGGACGGTAGGCGAGGTCGGGTCCAGGAAGGAACGTCGAGCCAATGTTGCCTCGCGTATTACTTTCTTCCAAGTTTCCAGTTTGGCCTAGATGACCCTCCCCCCACCACTTCATTTCCCGATGCGTGGAGGATTGCGTCTCCTCGCCGGAATGTGCCGCCACGCAAGCTCCAAAATACTCGATTATTTGCAGTGGCTCCTGGAGAGTATTTTGCTGGAATTCGAAGCTTCCAGTTATCCCGCACTAGTGAGTGAAGCTGAGAAGGGGGCACATTCTGACGCAACTTCAAACCACTCCTCCACCATCCCTCGTATTTCGAATGCGTGACGCAAAGCAAGAAAGTGTTGTCGGTCAGCCTCCATCCAAAGATATTTGCAAAATCATCAAATGACTGACCTGCACTGACCGAGGAATTCTCCAGTAATTAAAACAACATAAAGAAATGATACATTTTCGCGAGAACAATGGACTTGATGACTGCCACTTCTGAACCATTGGCACCTAAATTTAGAGATGAAATACCAACGTAACTTCCAATAGGTGATTCATAGGGGTGGAAATTGTTATCGTTCCAATAGAATGAATTAATACTCACTGCACTGAAAATCAGAAGACATACTACCTTGATCAAAAAGTTCCCGGAATAACCACCGTGTGGCGCTCCCATCGTTCCGATTTGAGTTCTGTTTTTTTTGTTAAATTGGTACATCTGTTGTTGATATTCCCTTTAAATCTTAGTGTCATAACTTGACATTTGCAAAAGTTACGTAGCCAAGAGTACATCTATCTCTGTGTGTGTTGGCGATTTTTTACAATTTCAGAAATGGATTTAAATTTGCAACAACGAACTTGTATTAAATTTTGCGTAAAAAACGGATTTAGTGGCGCACGGACGTTGGAAATGTTGGAAAAGTGTTTCGGCAACGATTCTCTAAAAAAAACGGTCGTTTACCAGTGGCACGAGCGGTTCAGAAGTGGTCGTGAGTCAATCGAAGATGATGAACGCAGTGGCAGACCATCGACATCGAAAGTCGGTGAAAAAATTGATAAAGTAAAAGAAATGTTGGTCAATAACCGCAAATTAACCATCAGAGAAATAGCGGAGGACTTGAACATTGCCTATGGATCCGCCCAAGACATTGTGGTTAATGATTTGGGTTTCCGTCGTGTAGCAGCAAAGTTGGTGCCAAAAGACCTCAATTTCATGCAAAAAAGAGACCGTGTTGACGTCGCAAAAGACATGATTTGCGAGGCTGAATCCGATCCCACATTCATCAAAAGGATCATTACTGGAGACGAGACGTGGGTTTATGAGTACGACACGCAATCCAGACATCAGGCAAGTGAATGGCGTTCACCAAATGAGCCGAGACCAAAAAAACCACGTCGTTTTCAGTCAAAAAAGAAGGCAATGCTGACGGTTTTCATGGATTACAACGGTGTAGTGCATCATGAATTTTTGCCAGAAGGCCAGACAGTAAACAAAGAGTATTATTTGGGCGTTATGAGACGTTTGCGTGAAGCAATTCGCCGAAAGAGACCAGAAATGTGGGCAGAAAACTCGTGGATTTTGCACCATGATAACGCACCGTCGCACAGTGCTATCATTATTCGTAATTTTTTGACGAAAAATGCAACAAATACCATCCAACAGCCACCGAATTCACCTGATTTGGCTCCCTGTGACTTCTTTCTGTTCAATCGAGTTAAAAAACCATTACGGGGAACGCGTTTTAGCAGCCGAGAGGAAGTAATGGAAAAATCGCAGGAAGCACTGATGGACATACCGAAAACCGACCGTAACTTTTGCAAATGTCAAGTTATGACACTAAGATTTAAAGGGAATATCAACAACAGATGTACCAATTTAACAAAAAAAGCAGAACTCAAATCGGAACGATGGGAGCGCCACACGGTGGTTATTCCGGGAACTTTTTGATCAAGGTAGTATCTTCATTCAGAAGGATCCGGAGAACCATTATTTCGTCGGATAAATATTACATCAGTGTTTACAAGGACAAATTACTCAATTTCAGGGGAAAATATCAAAAAAAGGGAGCTTAAATACACCTTCACTCTTATTTCCTTGAGTAATAAATCAAAATCACCATTGGAATTACTCTCCTCGGACCTACGAACTAGAAATTATGGATTTCACCTTTGTGGCACTTTTCGATCCTGAGGTTTTCACAACACTGCCTTATGGGAATATCACATCAGATTTGAGACACGGAAGAATAATTTATTTTAATTACTCGAGGGTAAACATTGCTGCCCTCCCCCAGAACGTCATGATGAATGGCAAAGGGGGCGTTTCACGTCAATTTCAGAAGGCTCCCGGATTGGATATGAATGGGTTATCATGGACCAAACACTCGCACTTGGACGCAGACATTGGCCGGTTCCTCATTTCTTTGCCTTCCAGTAACATGTCAGTCCATTTACCTGTCGCCGGGAAACCGAAACAAAATAGACAATTATCACGAATACAAATGTATCAGGGAAGAGAAACAAGTTGACGGATGGCATATATCCGTTTACCTCATCGTGTTTTCGGTCCAATCTTTTTTACATTCAAGTTTAAGAAAATTGTTGCCTAGCTGAGTGGCTCTTCAGAGCTTTCGGTAGCCTTCCATTTGGTAACATTCCAGTTTCAAATTAAATGCTTATAAATCTCCATGGTTGAATTATATCGGTGGATTTCGATCGTCACTGACATTGACATTCAAAAGGAGTATTCGACTCATACTTATTATTACAAATTCCTTTAAATGCGCCATATTTATTTCAGCCGTCCCTTTTTTATGATGCCACACAGTGGCGAAACCATGGTCAACAATAATATTAATTGTGGAATTGCTTTGTTTCTATCATCTAAACCGTACTTTTGCTATGTATAATTTCAAAACGACAAAAAAGATACATTTATTGAAGAAGAATGAAATGATCACAATGAACAACATTTTAGTTATACATAAGAAAACAGCCCTGCATTTATAAACCATTAAAGAGAACAATTAAACCAACATGGACAAGCACAGAGGAGAGCGGAAGTTGTACAAGAGGTCCACTGATATTGTTTTTACATATATAACATCTAGAAATATCACAAAGAGTAACCATGGAAACATAATCAATAAAGCGAAAAATTTCTTATCGTAAATATATGGAAATTTACCTATCAGCGGGTTTTTTCATGGATTGGCAATTAAGAGCAAAGAGACGTCCAATTATTTACTGCGTGACGATAATTTTCTTATGAACTAATGGGCTCAAGTTAGAAAGTTGCTTTTCACAAAGAATCACATCCTTTCAGTTAAAAATATAAATTAGATGTACTTAAGAAAAGTTTCGGCCTTAAAAAATGACAATCGAGACAATTTTGAATTCTGAAAAGTTTCCGACAGAGACATAGAATCCAGTTATCTTTATACTTCTTTCAAGATTCAAAGAAATCATATGAAAATCAAGCAATTCTTTTTCTCATAGTTACTCGCCGCTTCGTTCAATTTTTTTAAGCGGAAAGTGACATGAAATCTTTTTCATTCAAACTCAAAAGGTTTTTTTTTTCTCGACGTAAAAACGCTCCTCTTATCCCTGCTGTCTTCTGCCGCCCTTCGCTAAGGAGACTCTCGGCGCGAGCTCATTTTTGACATGGATCCAAACCGCCTCACCTCTTTTTCACCTCTCCGGCTCAGTAAATAAGCAAATTGTTCGTTACTGGGCGACTGACAACTCTCGCGCACTTCACCCAAGACCTCTTCGTAGCTCCAAAGTGACTGTTTGGTGCGCTGTGTTCTCCATGAGTATTATTAGGCCTTACTTTTTGGAATCTCGAGGTTCAACTGTTAATGTGCGCTATTGCGAGATGCTGAGGAACATTTTACTCCCCCAAATGGAAGAGTACGGTGAGGAATATGACACACAGAAGCCTTTTGGCTTCAACAGGATGGCTCATACCGCCCGTCATTCACGCCAAATCCCGCCAGAACAACTTATCAGCCAGCCGCCTGATCTCCTTACGAGGGGATGTCCCCTCGCTCCCCGCATTCGAGCCCATGCGATTTATTTCATTGTGGATGACTCAAAGGTGAGGTTTGACCAAGGACCTTGGAAGCTTTTAAGGAGGCAATTACAGATGTCATCGCTGGAATAATGCAAGATATCCTGAGAAGAGTTTTCGAAAACTTTTTCCAACGACTCAACATGTGCAGCGCTCACCAAGGTCGTCACCTGGATGCAATAATTTTCAAAGCGTAATGAAAAACAATGGCATAGGATGTACTTTTCAGAGATAAAAACCTTTTTTAATTATCTTGGTTGATTTTTTTACAATTCACACCTCAAATCAGGGAGTCCATGCTGTCCCGCCCTCTACAAGAGACTTAGTATCTTCAGTTAAAAAAAATTAAATATTAGAAGGAAAATACCTTTTGGTTTTTCACAAACATTTAACATAATATTTTCGTTTTTACGACGTAAAATACTTATGCCTTTCCATAGTGTAAGCTTTTCATGTCACAAAATTTCGTATGCCTCATTTTTTTAGGAATTCGGGTGATGAGGCTAATCCGTAATATTATAAATAAACTAGGAAACATCTAGTTGTTATGAAGAACTTTTTGCTATTTGCTAGGCACCAATTCAACGAAAGGAGTATTTATACCCGTAGATCCCCACGTAATCACAACTTAAATTCAACTTGCAGATGATATGCGGGACAACAAATACGTGCTAATCAGGAGTCTTAGGAAGATTTCAATCCGTCCACTGTGAATGAGACATTCATTCTTGTATTCCCACCTAAAGTCGTCCAATAATGGCGACTAAGGGTGGTGTGCTCAGAGAGCACGGGGATCGAGGAGAATGGCAGAAGGGAGTAGCCGAACGAGCAAAAGAATCATGGTGGAAGTGACAGTGTGAGGAATTGGATAGTTTGCAGAGGAAGGGTAAAATTAGCGCACTATGCAAGAAGGTTTAAACACTATTGGGAAGTAAGAAGGGAAAATCTGTGTCAACAGTTGAGATAAGTCGGGTAAAATACTAGTTGAACCAGGATATATCCAAGAAAGATGGAATGAATATATAGAAGAACTGTATGGTTAAGATCTTAGGCTACCAATCTTGGACTTAGAAAACGAACTTGGCGTATAAGAAGATACGAGGGTCATCCGGAAAGTAGTACCCGTTCGTGCCGCATGAAGTGCTGACGACGCGAGTAGTCGCTGGACGAGGTCAGATAGCTTCAGTGGCTTGTCTGCCTTCTCTGAGCCAAGTTGCGTGACGCTAGCATTGCCTGTGTTGTTTCTGTGATTGTTTACAATGTTTAAAAAAATTGAGAACGCCGCCAGTTGTGAAGTGAGGGCAGTGATTAAATTCCTCAATGCAAGAAACGTTCGCCCATGTGATATTCATCGCCAATTAAAGGAGGTGTATGGAGACAATGTAATGGACGAGTCGTCTGTTCGGCGGTGGTGTCGCAACTTCAACAAGGGGAGGGGGAACACACACGACGATGAGCGTTCGGGGAGACCGTCTGTCATTACAGACCAACTGGTGAGCTCAGTTGACGAATTCGTGAGGAACGATCGGCGCGTCACAATTGATGACATCTGTGAGCATTTTCCCAATGTTTCTCGAACAATTGTTCATGAAATTGTTAAACACCATCTGCATTATGCAAAAATTTGTGCAAGATGGGTCCCTCGCGTATCTCAATGAGCTGGCGGCGAAGGACTATGCAGCAGGAATACAGAAACTTGTCACACGTTATGACAAATGCCTTAATTTGCTTGGAGATTATGTTGAGAAGTAGTTTAAAGTATCCTCTTTCAAATAAAATTTTTTATGTTTGTTAATATTTACTTTTGTCTTTTTATTTCACGAACGGGTACTACTTTCCGGATGACCCTCGTAACTTAGGTCCAGGCATACTCGACATTGAGATAGAAAGGGCATTAAGAAAGATGAAATCACGTAAGGCCGCGGGGATAGACAACATTCCTACGGAACTATTAAAAGGTCAAGGGAAAGGTGGGAGGAAGAGGCTATATGGGCTGATTCGTAGTATCTATGAGGAAGGAACTTGGCGATAAACTTGGCGAAACCAGTGTTAGTTACTATTCTGAAAAGGTAAAGGCTACATCAAGTGAGGACTACAGAATAAGAATTTCGATTTCGCACGCAGCTAAAGTGGTTCTCAGGATCATTAACAGAAAGATGGAGAGAAGGGCAAATGATTACTTAGGGGATGACCAGTTTGGGTTTGGGAAGGGGAGAGGTACGCGTGATGCCATTGCAGTAATGAGATTATTAATCGAGAGGAATATAGAATACAACCAGGAGGTATTTGCCCGTTTCGTAGATTTTGAAAAAGCGTTTGATAGAGTGAATTGGGAAAAACTAATGAGTATATTACAGAAAATAGGAATAGATTGGAGGGATAGGAGGCTAGGCTAATCCGGAACCTGTACATGCCTCAGACTGCTTAAGTGCGAGAGGGGGACGGGGAGTCCGGATGGGCAGTGTTAGGAAGAGGAGTTAGGCAGGTTTGTTCATTATGAACGATGCTATTGAACGAATACTATGCGAAGGAAATTATTAAAGAGGCATGGGAATAACTGGAGGCAGGGATGAAAGTTGGGGGGGGGGGGGGGGTTCGTAAAATCACTTAGTTTTCCAGATGACCAAGCTGCAGTTGGTTAGTCAGCCAAAGGGTTGCAATCAATTCCGATTGAATTGGAAAGTCAGCGCAACAGATATGGGATGAGAATAAATAAAAATAAAACAAAGGTTATGCGAATGTCCAGAAAGAGAAAGGCTAAGTTACATTCAAGTAGTAGGACAAAAACTAGAGCAGATGGAAGTTTACATATCTCGGAAGTGTTTTGGACCAAAATGATCAAAAGTCATAAGGAGAAGAATTGCATTAGACAAAGGAGCTTTCACAAGGAGGGAATTGATGACAGGGACGTAGAGTAATGATGATTAGGAATATCCATTTAAAACTTGATGGCCGGTGTTCTCTCTCGTGTGCCTTTGTAGAATGCCACATATCGATACTGGTGAACAACACGAGCATCCTGAACACGCAAATGAAGGCCTACGCATACTTCAAGAGGGTATTTGATATAAGCATTGAACGCATAACAAAGAATAATCGAAGATGAGCCATCAACTATAAATCTAAGAAATTGTAACCCTGCAATGGTCAGTATTGTCCAATCTTCAACAAGACGTTATTTGGAAAATACAGGGTCGCACCCAAAAGTGGTAGGACTGATTTTCTCTGGCGCGAACGGAGCGGTGGAGGGGGGTCTGCCTGGCAGGGTAAGGTGGAGGGGGCTCTTAGCAACAGACCGACACCAACCTCAGTCGCCTGCGGGCTGTCGTTGAGTGAGGACACCGTTTTTAGTGAAGCAAGATTTTGTCCGCGTCGAAAAACAAAATGAATCTGAATTTAGAGCAACGTTATTCCGTGAAGTTTTGTGCGAAACTCGGGAAGACGGTAACTGAGACCCGCGATATGATCAAGCAGGCTTATGGGGACACTGCCTTAAGCCGTTCCACAGTATTTGAGTGGCACAAGTTGTTTAAAGAGGGTAGGGAGCTCGTTGAAGACGATCATCGCTCCGGACGGCCGTCGACGGCAAGAACCGGCGCGAATGTGGACAGAGTGAGGACACTGCCGACGCTTAACCAGTGAAGATATTGCAGACCAGTTCAGTCTGTCTGCATCCAACGTCCAACGCATTATTTCACAGGATTTGGCCATGTGCAAGGTGTGCGCCAAGATGGTGCCGAAAATTCTGCCATGGCGCGCTCGTCGTCAGACAGCTCCTGGCCAAATACGGCGTTGCCACGTTGCCGCATCCGTCTTATTCTCCCGACCTGGCACCACCGGACTTCTTCTTCTTCCCCCAGATGAAAAGACAGCTCAAGGGACGACGTTTTGACTCGATAAAGGCCGTTCAAGAGGCTTCGACGAGGGTCATCAACGGCATCCCCAAAGAAAATTTCCAGCGGGCGTACGGGGAATGGGAGCAACGTTATACTAAGTGTGTAGCAGCTCAAGGAGCATACTTTGAAGATTATTAAGTCGATGTAAGTATATCGTCAATAAAATTCTTGTAAAAAAATCAGTCCTACCACTTTTGGGTGCAACCCTGTATATTGTAATCATAAAATTACTTCAGGTGTGTGATAAAACTATTAAACACCGTATGCATCGCCCACACACAAATCAACATTGTGGATTTCGAACATACGTGGGTACAAATACCTGTGTCATAATTTTCATGGAGACACTGACGCCTGCTACATGTAGAGGGAATTCCAATCGCGGACCCCTTGAGAAAGGTTTAACCAGAACACAATATCCCAAATTCAACAAATAAGGGGTAATAAAAATGAAAGGGCAGGATGAGAACTCAAAATAATAATCACATCTTAAAATTGTCCCATGACACAGATACACTCCCCGAACGGACTGACATAGCATCCCTGAAGTAATAATGCCCATCAAGAAACAATTTATATGTCATCCAGGATTGATTAAACTAAGCAGACATTAAGCGCTCAGCTCCCACGAGGGTAGCCGAATACGGCGACGTTTAAGAGTTCTAAAAAAATTACTATATTCGGAAAATAAGCATTCCTTCCGCCATATGGCAGAGTTACGAATCAGAAAATTTACGAAGAAATGTCTGAGGATAATACTCAGGCATCTACGAAAGAATCGTATCTACAATGATTCATAATTCATTTTAAATCATTGAAAAGCTGCCAAAATCTGGATGAATTGAAATGTATCCAGAATATTCGGGGAATCATCTTTTCTCTGAAAATCTCTGCTTAGATCAGCGGCAAGGAGACGAGACAGCTGGACGCTGTTGAAATCGAAACGATTTCCGCAGACGATGAACTACTTAAACATTACTTGCTTTTTCGGGCCAACCTTTAGGAAATTAACTAAACCGTGGATAATTTGTAATTCTTCCTAAATGTGCACGTTTCGGGAGAGCTGGGCAATCAAAGTTAAATAACCCGGCAGATACGGCGTTCAAAACCGGTAGAACTCGGATGCCCTCGACAAAACTGGATGCTACACTGATGCATTCACTGTTGAGTATGAGAATGTAAATAAAACTCCAAAGCCACACTCTTAAACTTTAAAAGAGCTCACGCAGAGGACAAAAACTTATTGACGAGCCAGTATTCTGTAGTGACCTAAAGGATTGAATGCCACTAATTATGAGTGACAGATCTCAACCTTAGGAAGCACACTGAAAAGGGTCGCACAAACAGGCGATGAGAAAAGATGAAATTGTAAATGGTCCCAAGCAGCATGGAAGTTTTTAAAAGATCATCAGGAATATAGAATATACGATGCCTTTCTTTCCGGACGGATAGGAGCAGCTCGGACCACTATTGGAAGTATTGCAGAATACAAGAGTAGATTGCAAATATAAACGTTTAATGAAAAAAGTTTGAAGAATGCGACTGAAAAAAAGTAACGAATACAAGAATTTCAATTTCTGAAGACGATTCTCCTCTGGATTTTCCCCCGGGATCTCAGGGCATTTCCGGCGGAGTGCTTCGGCTAGTTGAGCTACCGAGGCTATACCAGCGAGTGACTCCTCCGTTAAAGTTGAAGTTGGGGCAGTTCGTATGCCATGCACGAGAGAGAGAGTAGATGATAAGGAAGGGAATAGAGCAGGATTCTCCATTAGCGCTCGAACAATTGAAATGACATGCCTGAGGAAATGGTAGAAAAACAATAAAAAAACACACGAGCCGATTACATTCACGGTCGACAAAGCTTTCTACGCAGTAAGCAAGTCAATCTAACTAGTATAGTCAATGTCGAACGCATGACGGATATAATGGTTGAATTCTCAGGCTAAGAATTATCATTAAAACTGAAAGAAAACTTTTCAAGAAAGAGAAAGGACAAGTTGAACATTAAGTAGGAGATTATAAAATTATAGCAGGTGGAACAATTCGCATATTTAAGCAGTGATTTGGTACAAAAATGGGCGTTCTATTAAGAAAACTAGGGGAATAATAGCGTCAGCAAAGGATGTGGGAACTAAACCCAGGCACACCGAGTTACGGCAGGACAAAAAATAAAGGAAAAATGCTTACGAGATGCGTGATGTTATATAGTTCAATTACTCGGCCGTTGGGGAAATACGAGGATCGTCGAATGGAGGAGAGAGACGAAGGAAGGGCTGGATGGGTCGTGCGAGCGCCGGTGGCCCTAAGTTGGGCAACTCGGGTTGGGTTGAGCAGGGAAAGGGTGTGCGGCAGACATGAAGAGGTGCGCAGGTTGTGAAGGGCGTGACGGAAGAAAGAATGGGCCACCAAGGAAAAGATAAGATTGACATTTCCACTGACGTAAATTTGTCGAGTAAGCAAGAGGGACTGTAAAGAAGGCAATTTTTCACGGAAGCGAGTGCTTTTACGTATTGTGCAGAGGTATTTTATAAGTCCCAAACGATGTACAATAGTTCTCGGAGGCGTTCTAAACAATCTGTATAACATACAAAATCGGCAGAGAGGAAAATATTATCGCTGCAACAAGGACGGCCGCTGACACTTTTACCGCTTTCTCTTAACCTTTCCTATTCTTGCATCATTCTTCCGCCTCCGTCACAGCCTTATGCTGCTTGGTCTCCGAAACAAAAAAAGCACCTACATGATATTTTTTTGCTCCGGAGACACCTCATGTTCCTCGTTCTGAGATCGATTTCCAAATTAAGTTCATGGCACAATTCAGCAATGAGCGAAAGAATACTAACAATTAGCAAGCGATCAGAAAACTTGTTTGACATACAGCGAATAGCATCACGAATGAAAGTGTGGCGAGGCATTGAAGCAGAACAAAATATTTATCTAGTTTTGAATTCTTCATTTGTTGATGAACTGTTTCTTTTATGTTTTACAAAGTAAGCAAATACTTTAGTAGAGCGGCATACCATAAAAGAGGCATGATTAACCACAATTCGTAGACTGGATAAGGCAACTTATCATTTATTCACTCTAACTTGGCAATTATAAGTTATCTAATTACGACAAAATACGGAAACTGCAAACAAATTTAGTCTACAAGTCCTAAATTTAATCGCCATGCCGACGATGTTTCGAGTTATGACACACAAAACGGAATACACAAAGTTTCCATTAGACGAACGCAGATGCTATTTTGCTTTCGACGGGAACATTTTTTACCACTTCGTAAACTATCTGCTAAGATACGCTCAGCTAAAGAGATGAAATCCAATTCTGCTGCGACTCTAAATATCGTGTCAACTAAAGGAATGTTACACAGTGCAGAAAAACTACCATACACTCGATAAGAGCCTTCGATCGGAGGCCAAGGTCAAATCCGAATGATGTCACCCACCCAATGTTCATTCATAAGTTCAAATGCCTACTTATGATGAATTTAAAAAATACAAAAAGGTTGCCCTTTTCAAGAGAATTCAATCTCAAACGCACAACACGCTAAATGAAGGGCAGTTAACCTCCGAACATTACAAATACTCAGCCACGAGTTCGAGTCGAAAATGTACCTCATTGCTCGGAGAAAACAAAAGATAAATTAAGTTCAATGCAACAATTTAACTGGCTAAAGCACTCGACCGGATATTGAGGGATCTGGGTTCGAATCCCAGTCAAGGCGAATGATTTTTACACTCTGATATTGTTGCATTGAAATGCACATTAGCGGATGACTCCGTTAAAAGTTGCTGTTGCGGCATCTCCCGCAGTTTCTTTGGAATAAATTAAGTTCTTTAGTGAAAACGAATGAACTAGACGAGATACTTTTAAAAATACTTACCTTGGCCGTCAAGGTGGAGAGGTGACTTAAATACGTGCTGAGGGCACCATCGTCTAAAAATACCCACCAAATCTTTTTCTTCCCCCAAAAAAACCTCGAATTACATATGATCATGCAGAGCTCAAACACGCTGGTACTTCTTGGAGGACGCATGACAAACCTTCTCAACGTGAGAAAGAAAAATAACATAACAGAGGCAATCGTCGGAGTCGAAAAGGTTCGGATTACATCACGTCAGTCGCACAATTGTAAATGGCATTTTCATGTTGTTTTTATGTAAATGGTTTATGTTACTACGACTTAAATGCAGACAAAAATACGGACGAACAACACTGTGACTGCCCACACACGTTTAAATCATCCGGGCTTCATCTGGATAATCCTGGAAAAGCATCAAGATAAACACATAACTATGCTTCTGATTATAAAAATAACGAAGCAATTTAAGGAGGAGAATGTCGCAATCTGATATACTTCTACATTCTGAACCAACATCTGTGAGCGTTTATTTTCTGGAAGTTGCGAAGAGTGGTTTCTTAATGGTAGCTGACGTTTTTCTTTTATCAAGTCCACCGTACAGCGTTCAGGGTTACCCTTGGGTCACCTTGGACGCGAGAAAAATAAAAAAAACTAAGGGAACGATAGGAATAAAGTTAGAACTCTTGACAGCAAAAATTCAAGGGACGCTCGCCCCTTCCCCCCTGGACTTCCATCCGTTTCTCACTGGTCTCCCAAACCGAATTCCCAATTCTTATTAATGACCGCAACCTCAATGGCTAATTCAGCTATTTCTTTGTCCCAAACGTCACCCAATGTATTTATAGCTCCAGTATCCGGCCTTAAGACCAAGAAGAATGGAAGATTGGGAAACTATTAATTAATTATATTCATTCAACCGAATTCGAATGAACAACGGTGTTGCTAGTCTGTTCGTACCCTTCTGGACAGTAAATCTGCGAGAATGCGAGTCAAAAAGATGCGGGCTTTTAAAGATAATGAATTCTCACACGATTCTCGACTAGTTCAATGTGGTGTTGATATCTTATGATTATGAATTCACAATTCACATTGTCAACGCACAGCAGAATACCCGTCTTTGGGTGAGCAAGCGTCTTTGGGTAAGTAGGATAAGCCTAAGCCTAGAGCTCCCAATCATTCAAAGATAGGTTTTTGGAAGATCCCTTAAAACTGCTAGAACTATTTTGGACGCTTTTAGCTTTCCTCCTGGAAAAATGTGTAAAATTAATTGTATCTAAAATTCAAAATAAAATATTCATTTGTGCATTATGTTCGCCAAAATACTGTGCAAGAATGCACGTCCTGGATTAAAAATGTATTTTCACGTAAACAATTAAATGGGAAAGGAGACGTGTGATTTCACGCAACACTGCAGCAGTGAGAAGCCACGATTTGGATAATAGTCATTGAATTAGATATGTATGCATTGCACTTCATCAAGAAAAACTACGAATAAAAATATATACTTTATATGCATATCACCGCAGTACTTAATTGTCATTTTCCATTTATCTATTTCATAAAAACATTTTCCACATAAATGAAATAAAGTAGGCATGAGGGAATACGGAGTTACCACACGTTCTGCTTTGTCCAGACCCCAGACATGCCTTAGTACGAAGACAGCCTGGGAACTTTCGAAGCGAATATCGATTACAGTCCTGGATTTCCATAAAATGTTTGCTGCAATTGCATATCCTTAACAGTGTCCTCTTCATTCGACAAAATTAGCGCCTTAAGTGCAAAACATCCACCGTACCACTTTAACCAGGAAACCCTAATTGTAAACAACTTTTTAAGGGTTAGAAATAGAAATGTATATTAATACAATATTCCTTCTCCTTTTTACCCCTGCTGAAAGAAAAGTTTTTTTAAATAGCTATTTTCAAAGAATATAGGCCATTTAGAGGATTTCTTCACTTATAGAAAATTACAATGAGGAGGCTTTTCCAGAAAATTATTACGAATCACACAGTCTAGATGAATGAGAACCGACAAATAGTCAAGGTCATACCGGTTACATCGGTCCGCCTGAAGCACCGTTAACCAACATAAAACCCTGAGTTTGAAACCTCTCTCAGCCTTCAAGATTCAACCGCCAGTATTAGATTTCTTGTGGCCGAAACAAACCTCCAATTAAAATGACGGACGGTGGTTGTATAACACACGCACTACGGGATAATGGAGGAGCTCCGAGCGGCATGCAGACTTCGCACGATTACTTTTTACTACGGTAGGCAATGTGTAACTGCAACACATCCGCGAAATACAAGGACGCAAACTCAATGACAATTACATTTCTTACAAACATGCAATACCGATCAGATAACTAAGTTTGTTGATTCCAAATCAATTATGTGAGTTGGAGAATGGCGAAATTCATCAGCCTAATTCCAGTCCACATTTCGTAGCGATTTGATGGAAAGGCTTTCCGTTGTTCTTCGAAAAGAACTATCAACCACTTTTACAAGTCTTGGCGATAGTTTCTAGGATGTAATTCAAACCCCTAAATGACATTACCATGCATCATAATGTTCCAGCGGATACCAACAATTGCTCAATATTAACAATACACGGGAAATTAAGGCGCAAAATGAATTAATATTTCACAAATATTGTTTACGGAGCTTCACCTTTATCAATGGAATGACTTAATGCTGCTTACAGTTCCCTGCATCATATCCAATTTGAATCCCCTAAAATCAAAATAAAAGATATTACTAAGTCTACATCTTTTAGTAAAAGATCCATCAGAATGATCACATTCATGGTCCACCTCAAGCGAAAACGAACTAAGCACATTAAATTACCGGAAAATGCTAGATTCTTTCTTTAATTGTTCGGGAAAAAAGATATACCTAAAAAAGTTATACTGCGCAGGAAGATTATTAAGAACTTTTCATAACGACGGGATCGAGTGATCTTATTATTTCGCTAGTGAAACAGTCAACTGACCTCAGGAGCCGGTAGATTGCGTCGCGCACGATTGAGTCACATTCAAATGACGAAAGCCATCCCTTCCTTCTCTGACGTGGAAATGAAAGCACCCGAACGGGGTGCTATGGTCGAACTTGACACGACTAAATGATAAGAACAATTGAACTGCTGGATGGGGATATCTTCTCATCGCCTATTTATGAGGGTGACGCAATACTGTCCCGGCAAATAATTTTCATTGGTCCGTTAATATTGATCTCAAGGCATTCACGCCAAACATAATTCACAGCATGCGCATTTATTTATTCGCCTTCGCATCCACGAAGAAGCCCAACAATGTTTGGATAACTAAATGCGGTAACGTCATAATGGGTACGCTCTTCCTCCAAATATACCCGCACTTTAATTTTCTGGTATAACTCTCAAAATCTGGGACCACTAGTGTATTGCGAATGGTTCCATCGGAACCTTGATAGCAACTCTGTAGTTTATGGCCATGAAAAAATTCCTCCTCAATTTATTAATATTTTCATAAAAACATGGATTCCAATTACTCTGAAAAATTAACTTGAATAAACAATAACACCAACATCCCACTAAAACAATGCCTAACATATACGTTAAATTACAATTTAAAAACAAGCTAACAGCTATGATTTTAATGTTAAAGAGAACAGAGAAAATATTACATCACTTTTTTACATAATATAACATTCCCATAATATTTAATCATTAAGGCTCCATTATGAATAAGTGAAACCATAGGAAGAATAAAAGTGAATGAATAGTCACTGACACACAATATCACCCAGCCACTCTCCCATTATGAGCACTTAGTGTTGGCCACTGATGGAAAGGATAAGGAAAATCAAAACATGCTCATCTGATCTTACATTCTCAGAACTGAAGGACTCACAATCGCACACTTAGTGTGTGCACTGTAACAGAGGAGGAAGTTATCCGATAATTAAAGGATGGGAGAAATTTTACAGCACACAATTGTATTATACATGTACTTCATCAGAAATCTAGTACCATAAACATATAAACTATATATGCTTCCAAATCTGCACAAGGTCTTGTCAAAAAAGATGAGACGGTAAATAAACACTTGATTTTATTAGTTTACCCTTAAATCATGCTCATCGCCTTTACCAATACAACACTCCTAATGTTTTTCCAGCTTTCGAGTGCCACCTGAAATGCTTCTTTTGAGATAGCCTCCAAGTCTGCTAGACAATTTGATTGGATGTCTTCAATGGTTTCAAATTGGCATTCCTTCAGGATGGATTTCAACTTAGGAAATAGTCAAGTCTGCTGGCCCAAGATCCGGAGAGTAGGGAGGCTGGGGAATAACCAGCGTACCGCTTTTGGCCAAAAAATCTATTACAATACATAATGAGTCCACTGGTTCATTGTCATGATAAAAGCACCAAGACTTGTTTTTCCACATTTGTGGTCTCCTCTGCAACATGGCGTGCCTTAACCTTCTCGTGACCTCTATACGGCGCTGCCTATTCACTCTTAGTCCTTTTGGTGCATATTTATTCATAATGAAGAATTCTTTCCCAAACAAAGAAAATGATCAACACCACCTTCATGTTCGATTGTGACCACCCGGCTTCTTTAGGTCGTGGGGAAGACTTCCACTCTGAGACGCGTTTGCCTCCGTTCATCCATTGACACTAATGCAACCAATTCGGATGCCACAAGCTGCACGCTCAAAATTTCTGTCAGAATCTCAAATCTCGATCCAAAACTAATGTCAACTTCATGGGCAATCTCCCCGAGAGTTAACCCATGGTTTGCATAGCGCTTACTCATTCACACGTTCATGTGAGCGTTATTTGTTGGCGTTGATGGTCGTCCACTTCTCAGTTCTTCTTCGGCCGAGGCTTGTCCAGACTGGAAGCAGTTGTACCGATGAAAACACTGTGTCCGACTCTTGGATTCATTTCCGAGGTTAAAACAAAACTCCAAATGCACACGCACTTCTTCTTCAACACCTTCATTCTCACCGACGCAAGAATGTGTACAGCAAGCATGTGATGCAAGCTCAGACAAGAATCGCTATTGCGCAGGGACATATCAAGATGGAGCCACAAGCAAGGCGGTGGTGTTGTCTTAATTGCCACAGACGCCACTATATGGCGACACCTCACTGATTGTGATCTGTCGAGCACTTCGCAAGCAGAGAGACCAGTCTCATCTTTTTTTGTATTACCTTATTTCCTGATTTTAATTCATATTTTACAACAAGTACCCACCCTAATATCCCCACAACATCTCTCTCATGAATAACATCCGTACTTCCTGGCACAACGAAAGCAAAATTTTATTTCAGCATGTTCATCTTTAAAGGCAATAAAAACCATGAGGATAATATGCCAAGCCTCCTGATTGACAATTTGTGAACTCATCCATGGAAAGCATCATGGGGTTTATTTCGAGGTCGTGCCTGTTCGTAGAATGCCTTTCACTTTAGCTCAAAATAAATTTAAAGGTTAAACAAATAATAGAAATAAACAAGAACACTATTCAGGAATTCTAAAGAAACTGTGGGAGATGCCGCAACAGTAACTATCAATAGAGTCATCCGCTAATGTGCATTTTAATGCAACAATTTCAGAGTGTAAAAATCATTCGCCTAGACCGGGATGTAGAATGCGTCACTAGCAAAAAAACTAGACTTCTTTAGGCAGCTGAGAATTAAAGACTTAAGACGGACATTGCCTTATGCTTCATGCATGAACGTTTCAGCTACTGGATGGAAAAACATCATTAAGTAGTCATAATAATACCACCTACATAAAATTCACCCACCACCCACGGGCTGGGCTAGGCATTATACACCCTTTGATGAACAATAGCTGCATGAGGAATGACACTCCACAAAATACAGGGAGAAATTGTTAACATTAACGTCCATGTAAGGCTACAATTTGAAATTAACATTTAATACCCTTTGACTGAAGTTTCTTTCATTCTATCCAAGAAAATAAATAATTTCCTTGAAAAACAATTTGACACCATGGCATCAATTCTTGGTGAATTAACATTCCAACTATTAAAGAACCAAAGGCAAAATTAATCACAGAATAATACTATTTTCAAGTCAATTTGCCATTTTTAATAAGTTTCAAATGAAATGAGACAGCTTTTCTGCGCCCAAATGTTTTCTTTAAGACCAAGGCTTCATTACAGCAGAGCATCTTCTGGTTGAAGATATTATGCTGCAAGGAAAAAGTAAATGAAACTTTTTGATGTGAAAAAGCAGCGTCTTCTTTTATCACAAAGGATTTCCATCATGTTATGCCTGAAACTGTTTTATTTATTACATTCTGATTTATTTGAATTGTGAATCAAATAATGAATGACTAAATATGATAAATTTGAAAAAGGTTACGTGCAGACCAAAAAATTTGTCTAAGATATGAAAATATCCTAACAATGTAGGTTTTGCAATAATTACAAAAAGGCTGAACTCCCAAAACTACATTAGATTGAAAAGAAATGCGAGAGCTACCACTTTGCCCACGGAAGCATGGAGAAACAGGACAAACTTGGGCACAATGCCAATATATCTGAAGTGGGGTAGTGTAAAGAAGATTAGTAAAATCAGGAAACCATTTGAAATGGACAAACATAATTACAATCTTTTATTAGGGTCTGGCTTTTATATGATAGATAAGGGGCCATTTACGAATATCCTTCATGAAAAATCTTTGGTCCCCATGCTACACTATCCAACAGTGAGTCATGAGAGTCAAATCTGTGAAATTGCTCACAATATTGAAAAAAATAAGAAGAATTATAAAAGAAAGGCTGGTTCGTTTAAATGTTCTAGGCTAGAAATTGTTCCATTCTAACATTATACTAATGTTATAGCCCATTTCAATAATTTCCTACCTCAACTGCCTTTTCTGTCGTAATTTCAGACAATTTTGATGCTAAA
This sequence comes from Hetaerina americana, assembly GCF_022747635.1. Classification (NCBI taxonomy): domain Eukaryota; kingdom Metazoa; phylum Arthropoda; class Insecta; order Odonata; family Calopterygidae; genus Hetaerina; species Hetaerina americana. The sequence continues at coordinate 1,702,606 of NW_027286763.1, forward strand.
CAAACTATTTTATTTTATGACATATCATATTTTGGAAGAAGGAAGAAAAAAGGAAATAAACCTCATTTCAAACATAGCAAATTAGGGGCAAATGAATGCTTTTTGTAGATTTACAAGAAAAATCATCCATTTTCTCAGCAGCATCACAATAATTTCATGTAAATGTTCGTTAATTTCTAAGGTTAATCACAATACAAAACTAATAATGAGTGATTACTCAGGGGAATTATCATTGTAACTAGTTGTGTCAGCAGACTGATGGATTGCATGAATGTAGGGACTGTATTTCAGCAATTGATTCATCTCTGTAGCCTTCAGACGTGATTGAAAAACACGAACAAAGAGTAAAAGGGAATGCAAATGGTCAAGAGTAGTTTGTACCCATTGCTTTGCATGTTTGAAGCCATATTTTTGAAGAATCACATAACATGCACAGTATGTGAGTGCCTGGGTTGGGAATAATTCATGGCGTGACCTTTTAACCTAGCATTTTAGGTTTTGCGTCATAAGTCTTACATGAAATAATTTAACACTTGACAGTGAATAAGATGTTTGGATGGAAACCAAAAAATGTATAAGCGTAGAAAAAAATAGAATACGTACTTAGGAGCACTATTTTTTATAAAATACCTATAAAATGTCTATATATTTTCTATAAAATAACTATTTTAAATAACCAAGAGACTTGAATACTGAGAAAATATTTTATCGATGAATATAAAGAGAAATTGAAAATATTATGCCAAGGGCTCTGTCATCTGGGTCAAACCCTTTTCAAGTAACTCCAGGGTCATAAGATTAGGTTTTGAGCAATGATGAAATTAAACTAATCGCAGATAGTCATTTCACTTCAATTAGCCCCACATTCAAGAGACTTCACTCCAGGACACAGTCTTTTGCGCTGATTCCTGCCTTGGGAAGTGAATCTTTCATGCATTTACATAAGGCCTTTCAACAACACTTGCGATATTAATATGAAGATTATAAAAAAATTTTTTGTGCACAGAACTACCCAAGTTTGGTTACTTCTTATTTAAAGAAGGAGAAAATAGGTCAGGTATTCAAAAGGAGTGAAAGTCACAAAGACACGAAAACTTTCTCACTGCTCTTTAATGTTTACTTCCTTGCTTGAGTGCATCTTTGTGTACCATTCGCCCTAATGCAATGGATTTTTTCCACATGGGAAACGTACTATTAAGTTCTGATACAAGATGGATCATCATGGTCAATGGGGTGAGAAATCATTGCAAGCTTGAGGCATGAAGTTGTCAATGATTTTACCGTACTTATAAAGCAGTTGGGAAAGGAGACGTGGGAGCAAATGATATCATTCTAGCGAGGGGCGATAACTTACGGTTCACAGGACATCAACAGGAAATACACGTGCCATTTAAGCCTGGGGATGCATGCAGCATAAAGAGGGGTGGGGAATCGCTTGGATTAGTCAATGGTTTCATGGACACTCACCAACGTAGCAGTACTTGGATGCTGAAAGACCTCCATCCGGCCCTTGTGCTCTACGAAGACCAAATTCCAATAATTTTATATTCTTCCCAGCAGCCATTCGGTAACGAGCAGCATTAGTGGCCATCAAACTATTGAAAAATTTTGTTTGGAATGAAAAATTATGACAAAATACGAAAATTCAAGTGCAATCAATACTTTAGAGGAGAGAAGGGTTTGACACTAAAAGGGTAAACCAGAAATATTACATCAACTTTTATATTTAATATTAAACATATTCAATTTATGCATTTTCTTACAATTTGGTCTGATGTACCTCAATCAAATTCATCGCTATAAAGAAATTGAAAAAATAAAAACATTTCCCCACTCCTGTATGGATGAACAGATAATGGAACTATATTCCCACCTTCCCCTCCCAAAGGACACAGTGCCTAGTGTGAATCTCAATTATTAGCCTGAAGGACCTAACCACTACGGTAAAGAAAATGAACATGTTATGCAGAAATATGTAAAAATCAAATTGTAAACAATATTTGTACACATTATCATGGTATAACATAGGTAATCCTTAAAATGCAGTCATGGACAATCTTCTTGAGCATTATTGGGAGTACATTTTGAACAGCTGTTTTGCTCAAGAATTGCATCCGTAAACAAAAGACAAATATTCAAACTTGATTTAAAAACTAAAGAATGAACATACAATACAGTGATATGTAGTAGAATTGTAAGAAAAGTATGTGGTAAGCATTTTATTTCAAAACCTACAAATTTAAATGTATCTGTGAGCAAAATGAAGCAACTACAATGAAACAATATAAATCATTTGATTCTTCTGAGAGCTAGAACTAACATTATGGACAGGTTTCAGGGTTGAATTCCTATTAACTTACCTGGCATAGTTAACAAGTGTCAAAAGAGTAGTCTCAATTAGCTGTACTATAATTAATGGACCATCAACCCTGAGCAATGGTACTCTGAAAAAAGAAAATTTTGGACAAATTAGTACTATTCAACATTACAGAAAACTAAAACGTAAACAAACAGCAACTCTAACGTAATGTATATTTTAAAGAAAGCATGTGATCATGCAGACGATAAGTCGATCAGCATCCAAATGAGAACTAACTTGCTAGTACTTTGCTAGTCTTAGATAGTATTTTTTTAATCTTCAGGCCAGTTTATACTTAGGGTATTGAGATAAACACAAATGCCTGCGATCCATATTTATGTATTTGGTTATTTTTTCTACTTTATGAACAACAATATTGGCCAATTACCCGAAATCGATATTCACCAATTTGAGGCAGAGTTCTAAAGTCCCTTTAGAACTCAGCCTCGTTCTCTTAACCTGACACATCCGGGTGTGAATACATGCTCGACAATGACAGCAATTAATAAGGCTATCATAGGTGACACTTTTACATTCACCTTTAAAATACTTCTATAATAAACTCTACAGTAAATACTACACTTTCCACACACTAGACCTGAAGAGCTTTCATAAAAATAATATAATATGCATGAATAATTACTAATTTAATACATAAAATGACATTTGGCACGAAGATATGTACATGATAGCTGGTATTGCTATTCCACTAACATTTACCTAGGAAATACAACAGAACCTTCTTCAATGGCATAGACAGTGATGTCTTTGGCTGTCAACTGCCGTAGAAACTCGAAGAATTCTTGTTCAATTGTGGGAGGTAGTGTCTGCTTCAAATATTCGATATCTGAAAATGATCACATAATTTTGGTTGACTAAAAACATTAAAACCACCAGTTATCTTCCTAAAATTCAATTCTTAAAATATAACATTTAATTAACAGGTTTTAACTCACCACTATCGGAATAATGAAACTTCTGCAAGAATTTCAAGCATTCCTCAAGGCCTGCAAATATTGTGAACTCTCCTTGAAAAGGATTTTTTCTGAAGAATAAGTCGAACACGGCAACATCATTTATTTTCCCAGATTTCCAATAAGCATAGGCCATTGTAATTTGGTATAGATCTGTAATAAAGTCGAGACAAAGTGTACTGTCGTTCTTCACAATCATTTGCGGTGAACTACGCTATAAGCACTGTAATAGCTAGCAGTTGTCAATATATTTACAACTTATAACGCTTGAAAGAGAAGACTAGATTTAACTTAAGAACAAAATAGGGACAATAAAGATCTCATGGAATCAAAATACAAGATTACACAAGGCTTCTATGACAGAACTTTGCTATGGATTCTATGAAAAGGGTAAAAAAAATCATCCAAAATTATAGTTACACACGTATAAGTGAATATACGTGTACCTTGTAACTCCATTGCCAAATGCATGGAGAATAAACTCGAAAACTCAAGTTTCATTAATTTCTCATGCCGGGTTTGTCAACGACCTTGTGAATGTCGAATAGAAAAGCGCCGTGCGCATCGTAAATAACAGTGGTACACCAATGGATTTGAAAACTAGGCTATGATACAACAAGCATTCACCCAAGACCTGAAATAAAAGTTGACTTACCCGTGAGAAGAGGCTGAATTATCCCATTCTGTCGGCATCTATAAGCGATATCTCCGTTAGTGGCTATTGTTTTCATTTCTGCCATTGTATGTAATTTTATTGATCAAACTTTTGAAGGTCGGTGATGTTCACTGGTTACAATTTCAACACTTTGTAAGCAACAGGCCACTGGCATTTTAACTAAGTACTAAGTAGCGAACTTGCCCTTCACCATCGGACAACCTTTCCACACCACCCCTAGCATCCGACTGAAGCTGAATAGAATGAACGGGATTGGGCAGAGGAGAGGCAGCGTACTCGAAGCAGCGTAGCGAAAGGATAGCGGATGTCAACGGAGCTATCGATTACACAATTTAACATCTGAATAGCGACTTAAAATGACCGCGTAGTTTCATGAAGCAAATACAGTTTAATCAAATTTTGCTCCTCGCTTTCATTGCGCTCCTCTTCTAATAAGCCAGGTCGTCACTTACTAATATAAAGCATATTGACTAATTTTTATCTTGTTGGCGTTTGGTTTTGGTTCTAAACATGGCAAAAGTGATTTTCCCATTTCATATATGCGCATATACGTCCAAGGTAATGCGACTGTTCGGAAAAAACAATATATTGATTCTCACATATTTTTGTGTCACTCCAATTTTCTAAAAATTAATATGCTACTAAGCAGCGCATTATATTCACAAAAAAGAATTTGACAAATTTATTTTATTTGGAATGTTATTGGGATTCCTTTTTTCAATTATGAAACAATTACTAACAAAAGTAAAAACAGATAATCTAACCTAAAACGTTCAAATGTTCCGTCAATCAAAATAATCAGATTGGAGTTATAACATTTTGCACAATTTCAAATGAGAGGGTTTTTTAAAACCCATGGAGTTCATAGCATCATCACGAAAATCAAATGCAGGAAAAATATTTAGACATCTAATGAGCTAAAGTGCAATATTTGGCTCTGTGGTACTGTGTAAGTAGTTTCTACAAATACCTTATGATTGAATCCCGTAAAAACTCAATAGAAATACTTTATCTAGATCACCTGAGTCGGAACAAATAATTACATACTTTATAGAGTTCTCTCGAATAATTTCATAAAATTACTTTTATTCACAAATATCTTACTCCACGGCTAGTAATAAAAATGTTTACAAAAACATCAAAAATAAAAAAAACTTACGTTATCCTGGAACATAGAAGAATGGCGGAGGAAACTAACTTTCTCGAGACTCGCATATCACACTCTAAAGGAGAAATAAATGTCAGTTTTAGTTAACTTTTCCCCATAAAACCTTAAAAGGGAAACGTTTCATTTCACGAATAGTTCTTTCCTCGCTGCGTTGGTTTGGGTTAATCTTCTCATAATATCTGAGGAATTAGACACAATTCAGTGAAAAAGAGAAATAATTACATCGAACCATTCAACAGGAAAACAGATGGATGACGCTTAACTTGCCATTTCTTTTCGCAGAGACGTGTGAAAACAGTCGATTGATAAAATAACGCCAATTTTGTCGATGGTGATGTCTTTAATTAAATACTTTCCGGGGATAGTCATCACCTGTTTCCTCCGATCACAGGGCACGGCCTAAAATGAAATCAGTTGCAAACTACTTGTGTTACCAAGGATACTCAAGAGAAAAAATACGTCCGAGATAATAGAAAAAAAATAAATGACCGTTTTTATAATGCATGAAGAAGGAGTACTCTCAAAGAAAACTATACAAAGACTGCCCGTATAATTTAAAGTTATCCCGCTGTGTGATGGAGTTACACTCAAAACAAAGATAATAAAGACGATATATTAGAGATAAACTTTAATTTAACTTAACACCTACAATAGTCTTACTCTTATACTTCCACTCGCATTCTTAAACATATTATAAACCGCCATTAAAAATCTGATCAGATCCTCCAAAGAAGAATTTAATGGGTAAATCAAATCCCATTGCCGACTGTTTCAGTGCTTCAGAATAGCCATCAGTGGGACTAATTGTAATCGTGCTTACAACTTTATAAGATTCATTTATAAATAAAGTAACATTCATGTCTAAGGCTGGTGAACTCTTTTACATTCGGGTTAGTGGAGCGCCTTTCTCACCGAGGTCAGTCATCAAAGTAGTGCTGGTAATATCAATGAAGAAATAGTTTTGATATTCGATTAGCGACGGGAAGCCTCTGAGGCTATAGATAAGTCTTGGTCCCTTACAGCCAAAATCATTCCCAGGCTCGGGAAAGCTAACTTTAAAGCTTTAATTAGTTAAATTAAATGAGATATATTTTTAACTGAGTTAAAAGTTGATTTGGTTATAATGAAGTGATGATCAGTTCATTCAGGATAACTTTCATAAGAATTAACTGTTAAATGAATCCGCAAGTTGACTGGCTGCAAGAAATGGTTTACTCCATCGAGATTCATCAAAAAAAAAGTCCAGTTCTTTCTGAAGAAGTGAATCACAGTAGAAGATGGCGAAAAGTTACATTTATCACAATAAGGGGGGTGTTGTTGAAGTTCTCTCGCTCTCTCTCATTTTCCTTCGCACTGATGCTGACCTAAAATTATCCTTTTTCATCAATCAGATTTTAACGTGTCATTTATTACCTACGTTCATATTTTGAAATACAATACCGGGTTACGTTAAAAAATAAGTAGAGGAGATTATTTAAAAGTTATTCGGAAATTCACTCGAAAAGTTGACGCATTACTGACAAAGTGCGTTGGTTCCCTCCTTAAAATTTCGACATTCCGGGGAGTCTTCCCAACGGGGCAGTTTGGGAAGATGGAGAATATCACAGTTAGGTCCGTCATAGGTTTCTGAACCTGCCCATATACTCTGGGGTCTTGTAACGGAATGGAGCAGGTCGTTCTGTTCTCATACTTGTATGGAAATGGTTGGAGTGTGGGAAATAATTGGATTAACAGTTGGAACCTATCACGAGGGAAAAAGTGGAGCCCGCGAATCTATCGGCTCTGGCGACTGTATGTCTAATTTTAATATTGCCAGTCCGATCGAGAAATATAAATTGTTCGATCAAACGAAGCCTTTTCGGCGTGAGAAAGGAATTCGTGCAGTTTAGGCTCGTTTCCCCTCCTGCGCCAGCTGCGGCTTCCCACGCAGTGCCCGGAGAACCGCGCGGCCTGTATTTTAGATGGAGTTATCCAAAGGTATCGCCCGGGATTCGAAGGGGAGTACGGTAGAGTCAGAGATCGAAATCAATTCCACTTCAGAATAAAGCAGAGGAGCAAAGTAAGCCATTCTTGTTATCAGATTTATCGTAGAAGATACAAAAAAAAACAAGCGGGGGATCGAGATGGTATGGTGGCTAACGTACTGGCTTCCCACCCAGAGGGCCCGGGTTCAAATCCCGGCGGTGTTGAATACTTTTCAGAGGTATCTCGATCCCTACTTGAGGTGCTTTGTGGAGGGCTCTTTGAGTGAGTACGCCGTCCGTCGGATGGGACGTTAAGCTGCGTATCCCTTGGCGCCTTTCGTAAAGAGTAGGCTAATGCCGACGCCGGGTTTCTCTCCATCCTTCATCCTTTCCTATCCATCCCCTATGGCGCAAATGACCTCAGCTGTCGGTCGCCTCCCATAAAAAACTACTACAAAACACAAAATCGAGAAAACTTCATTGTTCTCCAAAGTTTTCGATAGGGTTGACTGGAGTTTTGGCTATTTAAGAACTGATGCAATGCTACAGGAAATTTTGATCGATAACGGTTACAAGGATCGATAAACCCTTCAGATAATATAGAGAAGAAGCTCAAATAAATCAAAGAGGCAAATATCCCTTGATATCTAATATATAAATCGAGAAAGCAATGAATCGAGATGAAAGTAAATTTAATACGTGGTAAGAGGATAAATTGAGAAAGATAACCATTATACGATCTTCGATTGATGTATAGTATATCTACTTGTAGAGATGAAAAAAATCATATGCGGATACTATGCTGCATGAATGAGGTAAGTACAGCTTCATATTAATATCACCGAAAACAAAAATAATGGCCTTTGACGCAAAACGGGAAACATTAATTTGAAAAAAAAACTAGTGAAGGGCATATGAGGAAGACATGTTCGATATTTAATAATGAGCATGGGTAGTAATGGGACCAAGGAAACGAGGAAATGCTAAGCAGACGAACCCAAGCAAAGACAAAGACTTCCTTCGTATCAGTAGACGCTACCGCTAACGGTAAGTAACACCAGACCGCACATAAAGCGTACTGTTAATTAAAACCATGTGTGGTTTATTGTTCCACAGCTCTGAGGCGTGAGGAAAAAAATTAGCTGTAGGAAGAAGATTAGAAGCGATGGATAAATGATACCATAGAAAAATAATAATTTTAAAATGGATACACAGAGTGACTGATTAAGAGGGCCTGAGAAATGAGGGTGAAGATGGGTTTAGGATAAATGGAAGGCACTATCGGGGAAAACTAATTGGATACAGTCTGGGTCTCACTGGTATAATTAAGGCGGTAAAGAAGGTAAGACCATAGAGGAAAAACAAAGGAAGGATTACGAAAAGCTAGCAATGGTGTGCGTCAGGGCAAGGAAGAATAATATAATGATGGGAGAAGCAGGAGGGGTGCTCTGAATCAATCTCAGGATTGATTACTATTCCAAATAATTGAATTTTAATCATGATCAAAGTAATGAAAAACGTGACTACGTACTGCCTTCTTGTTTCAAAGTTACGCATAAGCACCATTAAATGATACATGCAAGAACTTAGAATACTTTATTAACAGGTATTTGCCTGTACGAGGGCGGTTCAATAAGTGCCCGTGTTAGAGATGAATAAACCAATTTTTCAAGAACATTTTTTTTATTTTTCAACATAGTCCCCACGAACAAAGATACACTTCTCCCAACGTTCCGGCTATTTTTTTAACTCCTCCAAAAAATAGGATTTGTCGAACTCTCCAAAATACGCCTCTGCCTCGACGATAACTTCCTCGTTTGAGCTACAGTTTTTTCCCACGAGCCATTTCTTCATGTTAGGGAATAAGAAAAAGTCGCAGGGAGCCAGATCGGGTGAATACGGGGTGTACGGCAGCAATTCATAACGTAGTTCATGCAGTTTGGCGGCGACAACTCCGGATGAATGTGCTGGTGCGTTATCGTGGTGAAACAGCACCTTATTTTTCGCCAAATGCGGCGGTGTCTCCTTCAATTTTTTGTCAAAGCGGTACAATAACTCACTATAGTGTTTCCCAGTCATCGTTCTTCCTTTTTCTAAAAAATTCATGAGGGTGACGCCATTTTCATCCCAAAAAACCGTCGCCATGATCTTTCCGGCCGATCGGACCATCTTCGTCTTCTTTGGCGCAGATTCATCGGGGGAAATCCATTCTTTTGATTGTTGCTTTGTTTATGGTGTGTAATGATGAATCCAGGTTTCATCAGAAGTGATAACTCGACGCAAAAACACCTTCAGATCTCGCTTAAATTGCTGCAAACACTTCTTCGAAGTTGACAACCGGATCAGCTTGTTGTCCACCGTGAGCAATCGCGACACTCATCGAGCTGATAATTTTTTCATCGCCAACTTGTCATGTAAAATATTAATTGCCGTTCCGGTCGACACACCCACGGCCTCTGCTACTTCGCACACTTTCGTTCGTCAATCAGCGAGAATCATGGCGTGGACTTTTTGAATGATATCCTCGGTAACCACGTCTGCCGGGCGTCCTGATCGTTCCTCATCAAACACTGATGTTCGCCCACGTTTAAATTCGTTGAACTAATATCTAACTGTGGTCATAGATGGCGAAGTCTCCCCATAAACAGCAGCCAAGTTTGCTTTTATCTCCTCACATTTCTTCCCATCCAAAAAAAAAAGCGAATCACCGAATGATACTGCTCTTTTTCCATCTTAGCGAAAATCACGAAACACGTCTTAATAGAATGGCCGCCAAATCCAAACAAACTAACCTTTAAATCAGTCTGAAAATTGTTTCACCGCCCTTTGATAGATGGCAGCACACGATGATAACATAAACTTCCCTCAGGAACGGCATTTGTCGTCAAACACGGATACTTATACAACCGCTCTCGTATTTAAATTGTACGACCAAATTTTGTCCCGAGTGTTCGTAGCATATGAGGAATTTCTAAGCACTAAGCTTATTTTCTGCGCTTTTAGGGAAACATTTTGTCAAATTTCTCTATCTCTCCACGCATCGAGTACCTGCAGCAATGCCTTACCCCCATCTGAACGCAACCCCCGCTACTCGCCTGATGTGCGGGATTGCAATACACTTACGAATGATACATATTTGATTTAAGTTGCAGACTCTACGTGAGTCATACCTCTGCATGAACCTAAGAATATTAATTACAGCCTATAATAAAGCAGCCATTGCCTTAGTGGGAGCAGTGTTGGCACGCGGACAGAAGAGTTGGGGTTAGGTGCGCGCGTAATCGACCAGTTCAGCGGTGAATGCAAGCAAAAATAAAGGGATTGGCACACGAACCAACGGGAAATACATATGATATATATATATATATATATATATATATATATATATATATATATATATATATATATATATATATTTATATATATAATATATACATATATATATATTATATATGTTATATGTTCTATATTATATATACATATATATATGTATGTTATATATATATATATATATTTTATATATATATATATAGGGAAAGGAGGCTAATCCGCAACCTGTACATGTCTCAGACTGCTCAGGTACGAGTGGGAAACGGGGAGTCCAGTTGGGCAGTGTTAGGAAGGGGTGTAAGGCAGGGTTGCCCATTATCACCGTTTCTGTTCAACCTTTATGCAGAGGAAATGATTAAAGAGGCTTGGGAAGAACTGGAGGTAGGAATGAAAGTGGGCGGGGAATTCGTAAAATCAGTTAGGTTTGCTGATGACCAAGCTTTAGTTTGTCAGTCAGCCAAGGGGCTGCAAGCATTGCTGAGTGGATTGGAAATTCAGTGCGTCAGGTATGGGAAGAGAATCAATATTAATGAAACCAAGGTTATGCGGTTTTCTTGAAAGAAAAAGTCTAGCCTAAACATTAAGTAGGAGTCCAAAAACTAGAGCAGGTAGAACAGTTTACGTATCTCGGTAGTGTTTTGGACCAACAGGGTCAAAGTAGTAGGGACGTAAGGAGAAGAATTGCGCTAGGCAAAGAGGCTTTCACAAGGAGGAGGGACTTGATGACGGGGACGTAGGGTAAGGATGTTAAGAAAAGACTCGTAAAAACTTTGATATGGAGCGTAGCTATGTACGGCGCGGAAACGTGGTCATTGAAGCAGGAGGATAGACGTATACTGGATGCTTTTGAAATGTGGGTGTGGAGAAGAATGGAGAAGGTGAAATGGACCGAGAAGAAAACAAACCTCCTCTCCTCTTTGCCCCGAAATCCGAGGGCGACTCCATAAGAGAGCTAGTTAGTTAACTTCGGAGACTCAAGGGATGGGACACGTAGCAAGTAATGCTCCCTCCATCAATGCAAAAGGAAATTGCGAGCAAAGGAAAAGTGGGCCAACGGGAAGAGATGATGGGAATCCAACGGACGGGTAGCCGACGAAGTTCCCCGGAGAGCAAAGGAAAAACCAATCCCGATGGATGCGGTTGAAAGAAGACATTCCAAGACATCCCAGGCTTGTCTTGGAAGATAAGATCAGGAAAAAGCAACGGTCTGGTGAACCGATGCAAAATATATTATGCTCCCTGGTATATTTGACTCCGTCATTGAAAACACTCACTGGATTTCAGAAGATCAAAAAAAGCAATAGCAATTAAAATAGCTTTTTATCTACAGATAAGTCAAAAAGGAAATAAAATTATTCCATCGATTCCCATTCGTCGCGGTCCATCAATAATCAAGCATTAAAGTGTCGAATTCGGAAAGAGAGGAAATATCTAAGGATATTAAAATTTTTAAAACAGCCAAGACATTTGACATTAGAATTCTAAGTGCAATTTTATTGCCTCTTACTATTCATTTCTTGTATTATTGATACCGGTTGAATCTTTTTACAACTGTGCTTCATAAAAAACCAAAGAGCACTATAAGAAATCAGCACCCAAACAAACGCTTTTTATATCGGAAAAGATTCTATTTTTTTAAGTAAGCAATAATCCAATCCCGAACAACATACATGAGTATTGAAGTTTTGTTTTCAGCAGTGAGTGAAAGCAATCGCCACCTGATTTTCTCTGCCCCTGCGCTTTCATTGGCAATTACACGTATAAATCGGTTCGTAAACGGACGTTTAGCTTACACAGAGTCGTTTTGTAATCCATGATTTATTCCGAGATAAACCGCTTTTCCATTTGTCAATGACAAATTTGGTAACCACGATGAACACAGAAAATTAAATTTCGTAAGTGAGACGGACTGAATACCACTTCGTCTTTTAAATTCGTCTTGTAAATAAATTATGGCCGTGAAACAAAAGTAGTTACTTGCCGAAATAGTTAGAAAAATGGAACGATTTAATGAAGAGAGTCAAATGAATAGAAGAAGGAGACAAGAAAAATATGTATTGGCCTTATATATCCTGTTTTTTCAAAAGTTTTACATTGGATACGGGGAATATGAAAACCAACGCTTAGCCCCTATAACATTCTCTCGAATTTCATAAGTGATGGATGTTGAAGAATGTTTTTAGTTGGAAACAAATAAGCCTTTCTTCCAAACGTAAAGTAATAAGTGTCGATTACGCTAATTAAGGAGAAAGGTATGAGGAAGCGTGTATTTCCGTGGTATTCCATCTCGTACATGAACGTAAGAAGGCGTATTTGATATTGCGATACTGTTTATTCGAGCATTTTAGCTAAAAATGAGTACCAAATAGATATTTATTTTACTTCCAAGTTATCTATGTTGCGATACTCACTTCAACTAATGAGCATGGAACCTATTTGTAAATTAAATTTTATGATCGAAATTAGGTAGCTGGTGACTCGTGACGTAGGTAACTGTCTAACAATAAGAAGAAATGGTTAATCGAAAATTTCAGACATGTGTGAAGTTTAAAGGATTAGAATGTCATGGAAGATGATGAACTACGTACAAGCACAAAAAAGTAATGGCCCGATGCAAAACAGGAGATTTATCTGCCCAGAGGTCTCGGAATCGATTATCAGCGGAGACATGATGTCGTCTATGAATCTTCTTCTGCCAACGGATGAAATGCCAAGGGAACTTAGTATATGGAACATAAACAAAACTGAATTTTAATACTAAACTAAAAATATTGGGGTGACTTCTTGCGTATATAACCTAACATGAGGCGGCTGGCATGTTATGGACTATGACTCGGCGGTTCATGTGAAGGAAGAGAATTATTTCCGGCGAGTGAAGAATCACCAATATCGTGACTTCCTCCCCTCTGTCAACCACGCACCTTGTCTCTCTTATTTGATCGCCTTAACGATCACTGAATGACACTTCTCACTGGTTCGATGACTCATTCGCAATGATGCACGCATGCATGTCATGTACTATATGTTTGGTCGGCTTCCTTCGCATCAGTTGACATATAACAGTGGATCGGGAAATCGGAGAAATTCGGAAAGTTTTTTTTCTCGTGGGTGACAACAAATTGGGTTCAAATGTTAAAATGAGACTTCAGCATCAATTAAATTCCGGTCAGCATTTCGCATGATCAGAGTTGACTATTAAAAACCGGAAATAACTTTGGAGTTACAATAAGTAAAATGCACTGCAGGTGTGAATCCAATACAATGTCCGAGAGCAAAGTCATTACATTTGCCTTCATCCCTACGTAACGTGCGAATTGATGTCCGTTAAAAATGAATAATGGAGGGGTTTGGGGGGGTGGGGGGGGGGACACGAAATGATTGATTTGGTTCCCATCGGCGCCAGGCACGCCACAATAACCCTCTGACCCCACCCCACCCAAACCCCCTGCCCCAGCTTGCAGTTCCGCAGAAATTCAAGAGGGCGGTCGTTCTACGCGTGACTGGCACGGAACTCATCAAGATCTCTTGCCTCAAACCCTTCTCCAAACTTTCCACGACCATCGTATTCAACTTCCCGCACAGCTGTCGCAACACGCAACACACTCCAGGCCTTTGCAGCATTTCGTTGGGAGAAAACTCAAGAGAGAGGAATATTTTTTTTTAATCAGGACAGAGGTTATCCTTATACTCACGCCATCAAATCCAATACCGCGCCGATCCTATATCAGTACGTCATCCCGTAATCTTCCCCACAGCAACAGAAAATGAATTACCTATTAATCAAAAAGACGTTTTACGCTACAAGTCCACTTAATCTTCTAAAAGATTGAGTCAAAGATTGGTCAAATACACAATACGTGGCGTTGAATGAAAATTAATTAAGAGCAAAGGATTAAAGAGCATTTGTGTTACTCTAAGACGTTTATCAGGAAATACGTAAAATTCTGCAGTAGACATAGATTGCGAAATCCGCACATTCACAGAGGTAAGCACGTTCAATTCCTTTCTCTTCTTTGGGTTTCCCGAAAATTTCCCGGAAGATCAAGCAGTTCAACCGAAAAACGAAATATCCATGGCTCCTAACGTGGTCACATTCGAAAAAGTTGCGAATTTGGTATTAAGAACAAGTTTACGGACTTGACTTTTTCGTTTTACCATTGTTTCACGGCCGCAGGTACTTTCGTTTTACGGTTTACATTCCAGCATGGCCTCCACGTCGTCTGAATCTATCACAGGTATTTCCGACTTAAGATAGACCTCTACAAAATTTCTCTGGGCGTACAACTCCTAAGAAACTGTAAAAAGATGGTGGTCCTTCCCAAATTCATCTCCTATACGATACCACCTTTGAAAAGAACCAATTTTCCCATTACGACTCTAAAATAAAAATTACCATTTTGAATTCCGAGATCCATTACCTCTTCTTTAATTGAGCGAAACTTGAATTAGAAACTTACCACGTCCACCTTGAACTGACAAAATATCTCGATGACCATGGATTTAACCTTTGCATACAATTTGACAGAAAAGTCCACCTATTCAGCCAACACAAATACCACATGAACTAATTTGCTCTCTCCAGAAAGTTGTCATCTTTGATTACCGATAAAACTAAAATCCCTCCGACCCTAGCTAATTCCTCCCCTTTCGTGCGAAACCTTTCCGGCATGTAATTTTCACTCAAAGAGCTATCTATCCCTACTCAATCGTGGACTCAACTTCGTTGGGTCGCTCCCAAGAGACCCCCCTCTCTTAGCGGCTTGATTGCCCGCATCGGATCCTCTATTATGTCCCTTAATATTGACAGGAAGAATCAAATCCGAAAAAAGTTGCGAATCTAACATAAATACAAGTTTGCAGCCTTGGCTATATCGTTTTTCATTGTTTCAAGGTCGTAGGTACGTTCGTTTTACGTTTACGATCGCACTGTTTTCGAGTGAAGCTGAAGATACCCGAGGTGACACCCGCAATCGAACCCGGGCTCTCCTGTCCACACCCTAGCTTCCTGCCCACTCAACTACCACACCCCATGCAAGGCGGAGGGCAAAGGTGATCCGAATAATGAGGAAGTAGATGACAAAACCTTCAAGGCTGAATGAAATTCATTCCTTCCGCGAACCATGCCATGGGAGTAATGATTTAATGTTATTCAGTGATTTATAAAGAGTTCCAGGACAATTGTGACTCAGCAAAACTAGTCAACCATGGTGCGTGAAAACAATTAATTGATTTAAAAAATATATGAGCAATATTTTTTATAAATTATCTTTCAAGTATAATTTCAGAGCTAAAATGTTGAGGATCGCCATTTAGCCAGAGTCAGATGGACCAAGAAGACAACAATATTTTTTAAGCAAAGTTAACTGTTGGGGTAAAAACAATGAACGGAAGCTTTCCAGGAGCAAAAAATCTCGACAGAATATTATGTCCTCCAATCGCCCATTCTTATCTTGCTTCTGATCAAACGTCAAGATAACTTCAAGCCACTCAATGATAAGCCATGTTATTTAGATGGCAGTGTCATAATGGCTCACATAAGAACAGGTCGTCACCTTTTATAAATAGTAATGATATGAATATTTTCCGTTTTAATTTTATTTACTCGGTTGGAATCGGATGAATAGATATTACATCAACAGAGTAGATTCAGATATGCTTAGGCCGATAAGGATCAAGGTTTATTACCTGGTGAAACATACAGTCAAATTTAAGCCGTAGCTGAGGGCATTATCAATATAAAATACTCTAATTGATATTGAACTGAATTCTGTTGGGCATATCTATACTTAGTGATTGCATAACGTACCGATTTTCAGTATTTTCAAGAGAATATGCCCTGAAAATTACTCAAAACGTAATCATAACACCGGAACAAACGACTTACTTCTTAACAGAATTTTTATTTTCCCATGTTTCCTCGTGATACAACAAGATCGGGTTCATACAAAGGTAGTAATAATTGGTAAATTTCACGAAGTGATGGCTGAAACCATAGATTTTCATAAAAAATGCTTACTACATTCACTATTAAACGAATATGAAAACCCTTTACATTAACCTAGAATTTAAGGCTTTTTCCTTCACCTGTCATATCGAATTTCTCCAAAATGAATTTTCCTTTGACTCGAGAGGAAAATTTTGGGCTAGTTATAACAGCCTCGCACCTTGATGCCCAGTCCATCGAATTCTGGAAACACTGCTCCGGCAGAGAACAGTTTTGACAAGGAGCCCTACTCTTTTCCTGCTTCTTAATTATTTCCTTATAAAAAGTCAACGCGAAAAAAAATAACCTCTCAACAAAATATTTGAAAACAAATGTAAAAAAAGAAGCAAATTGATTTAAAACATTTGAAAAAGATGATGTACATTGTCTTCCAAATTGATAATTACCCTCTCCGAAAGGAGCTTGAAGCTCAAAGAACAGGTTTGAATAATAAAGAAATGACGGCAAAATGACTTAAGAGTAACATTAGTGGAGTAACCCGCTGATATATACTGTATGTATATATATACATATACACACACACACACACATATATATATATATATATATATATATAAATCATAAACACAGTAATCAACCCGAATGTCGGTTTGGTAGGTGATGGTAGAGTTCACCCAGTACTAAGCCCGACGGCGTGTGAAATTCACACATCAGGGTAGGGGGGCCAGTTCCTTTCCCTGTGCCGGTTATGGTTTCCCAGGAAGATCTGGTACCCGAAAAATCACATGGCTTGGGTGGAGCTGCAGGTGCCCAGGGTGCCTTGCCCGGGAATCGAACCCGGGACCCTCCGGTCCCGCTCTACCCACTGGACTACCGCGACCCACATATATATATATATATATATATATATATATATATATATATATATATATTTATATCTTGAAGAAGGCCTCTGAGAGGGCCGAAAGCTCGAACAATTTACCGTGTGAGTGTCCTTTTAAATGTTGCTATTCTATTCTATTTGTGTTATATTGTGTCAGCCCATATATATATATATATATATATATATATATATATATATATATATATATATATATATATATATATATATATATAAATGTGTGTGTGTGTGTGTGTGTGTGGGTGTGTGCGTGAAAAATTTCACTAGGAAGAAAATGATTAGTCTAGTTTCGAGTCCAGTCTAGGCATTAGATTTTTACACGATAAACCTTCACTAAAATTGATTAAAAATTTACTGCAAATCGGAGTCACTGGTACCCTCTTCCTACAACAAACCCAAAGAAAAATAATAAAACATCATGCATTGCATAACACATTAAGAATACAAAGAAATTGTGCCTCGGCGATCAATTTTAAATTCTTTCCTTCGCACGCCTTCTTTCAAAAGAAAATTGTGGAAATTGCGAAGCAATTTTCCGTTTCTTTTATCCATTTCTCTCAAGGAAAATACCCGAATTCGTATCTTCTGTGAATAACCAATTCTCTGCAGAACTAATAAAATAAGCTCTCTTTTTTACTCATACCTCATTCCACGTCATAACATCGCTATAGTGTTGTAAATTATGTCCGTGTATCACGAAGCTACTTCGATTGTGTTTCCTAATGATGGCAAAAGATGACCATTACTGTAGTTCCGAATCTTCTCTACTGGTAATACTATCCTAGCTTACTTATTATTGACGAAATTCACTCATCTTTGGCAATGAAGGTAATGGTTTGAATTATCGGCGAGGGCAGGTACATGAAAAAATGAAATATTGTAGGCAATTGAGTTTCGATTGCCATTATTTCAAATGCATAACTAGCAGCAATATGGATTTAATTTCTGAAGAGTGATCAGTTGTTTACAAGGATAATTAACATAGGTAATCCCTCAAAGTAATTGGATTAATTTTCCTCCGTTGAATGTCATCACTCGAAATTAAATATCACAGATCTACAAAACAAAATCCGCTAAAGGACTCAGAAAGAACTCAGTTTAATCATTGCCCTCTTGTTTTGAAATTGTGGACAAAGCGTGAAAGGCTTTATTTTTAATTTCTGCAGTTTTAAGGTTAGGTAATACTTCTTAGGGGCTTACACATGTCACATGTAGTATATCACCGAATTCGCAACGTCGTTGAGGAGTTGCGGTATATCTTTCAGCCTACCAAAGATAAATGGCAAAAATGGAGCATGCGCTGGTTAGGGCACATTGTGACAACACGCATGCGCAATCAGGTATCCAGTCATCGTGCATTTTTAACAGGAATGCTGATGTTTGACAGACTATATTTAAGCAGATAATTTAATTTCTATTATTCCAGAGAATGAACAAATGTTGGCAAAACCGTAGATTCTCCGGATTAGTCAATTCAATTAAAGCACAAATTTTTCATTATGTCACAGTTTTTGGTGGTCTGTAAACGGCAACTTTCGTTCAATCCACCGCTCAACTTAGCGTGAAATACCGTCTTAATTAAAGAACGACCGCTAAACTACCTGAGGTCATAGGGCCAAAACCCAGAAGGAAAATTACAACCCTTTCTTCTTCATCTTCTAGATGCTTCCACCCTACAGGTACCCTGTATTCATCATCGAATGCTGAAGGTACAACTACAATCTAATATCACTGCAGTCATCACTACTGAACTCTATCGCACATACAACACCCATCCCTCCCCATGTTTTCAAGTTAACCGTTAGGGGCCAAATGTACATGTACAAGTTTAAATACATTTGTTATACGAGACAGATAATGTATTTGGGTATTTAAAATTAGCATTACATAATTATCACTACTACTTTGATCTTAGTAAACAATATTGGGGAATCTTTATTGGAATAATAGTATTTAACCACAAGTTTTCTAATAAAGGGTAGTTACTAGGAACACAAATACCAAACGCAAGAAGTAAAACTGCGGTCATCACATCAATATATAGATGCGCGTATTCAAGCATTTGAATAAGAATTTTTACAAGCATAAAATATTTTCCGCGGATTCGGAGGACGACCTTTTTGTGTCGTAGCCCGCAGAAATTAGTGACCTTCGGCGCAAGAAATATTTGCTTAACATCACTTAACGAAGATAAGCTATCATTCTGATTCTCGGTGACAAATGACGCCGATCGCACACGACGTTGGTTTGATAAACACGCAAAAGTGGCATCTCCATGGAAACGACGAGAACCGCCTCCACACCATCCAACGAAATTTTAAGCGCCGTGATATCCTAAGCGTCTATTCACTCACTGGAGCATAAATATAACTTTGAATGAGTGGTGATCAATTAATACCTTCAACCAACGTCGAAGATGATGAAGAGGAGAGCTTTAGGTTGAATCAGTAAGTAATTTTCTATATGCACAAACGACAAACGCGGGAATGAATCCTATGATGGTGCACAATTTTAATATTAGATTTTATTAGTCCATCAAATACATAATTATGACCGAAGAATATCCTAATGTTACGAAGTACTGCATTAATTAAATTTTGAAAAGTGTACCTAAAGTACATGAAGGAGTGGGAAGGAGAAATAGCTATTAGTGACTACCTATTAGCTAGTCACTAATACGTGTGCCTGATTATAAATCGTGGCATTGTGACAATTTTAAATTTCAATGTATCTACCCAAGTTTGCATATACTGGTGGGGGTGGCATCACTTGAAAATGACTCGTTCATTTTATTTTGTCTGGAATACCAGGCTCTGTATATATGGGTACATTTATCTTTGAAGCATATTGCTCCATTAAGTTTAATCACACTTCAGGCTTAATCATTTGGGGCCTAGAAATTTACAAGGGAAGCAAAGGGACACATGTATGCCTTGGGTAAGATTAAGGACACCCCAGGACCTAGCTCAAAATTCCATTCCCAGCGTGTGTTTGATTAATTGAATTTGATTTAAGTAATACCTAGCTTCATTAAGGGATGCGATTCCAAAATGCTAACCCTTTTGAGAAAGTTACAATTTCATTTTAACTTTCTTGTATTCGTGCATGTCTAAATTACTCTTGTCACAGCATATAGTAGTATTTGTTAGCAGGGCTGTGGAGCCCCTCAGTCCATCCTTAACCGTATCCTGAATGTTACTCCATCAGATTTTCCTTAAGAGTCATGGTGTTTGTATGGAGTACACTCATGAAACCCACACTCTTTCCCCAATGATTTTTAATGCTCACAAATTAACACATTTTATATTATTTTAAATTTGGAAGGATTTTTTTTGTTACCATTATATTTTATATTGGTTTCAATGGATATTTGGTTTATTACTTTCAGAATAATAGCACTGTGATTTTAGCTCCCTATCTGCTGAGATCCCTACCTCTCTATCTGCTGACATCATTACACATGTCTCACCATAGGTGTTAAAGGGAAAAGAAAGTATATATTTTGAACACAACAGAAAGAAAGAAAAAATTGTTTCAAGGTTAACGATAGCTCAAAATAATGCATTTCAATTCATTAAGAAATTATAAGAAAAACATAACATGAATATTTCATTTAATTTTTTCATTTTTTTCAGAATCCCTTTGAAAAATATCTGGTAAATAATAATGTGCCTGCATGACTTATTATTTATTTCATGTATATGCAGAGAAAATTATTGTGGAAGCCGTTATTTAGCTGCCAAGAGGAGATGTTGCATGCAGTTTAGAAAGGAAATAGAAATGATGGCAAGTCTTCAACCATATGCATTGGCAGGTGTTCGTATACAAAGAATGTTTTCTGTTGGCTTGAAAATACCACAACTTGAAAATGAGCTCACCCCAGCAGAGGAGAGAGCCTTGAAGCTGCTCACAGAAACGCCATGAGAAATATGTGTCCAATAGAAAATACAAAGTGTGCACCATTTTATGTCAAATATTTCATTGTTTACTTAATTATGAATAACTGGTATAGATTTGAGGAATGTATGAAAGGACCAATAAGCTTTTACATATGCAAGGTCTATTTGTAAGGTGCCCCCAATACGGGACAGAAATCCCATGTCTGTAACTATCAAGATGAGCACTTCAATCCTGAAAATTCCCGAATCTTAACAAAATGTACCGATGAATATGATGCTTCCTTTCACATTCGGCGAAAGAATGGATGTTGGGAAAGCAGGCTGGTGTGGTTTGCTTTGTTTCTTCTCATGTTTCTTATGCATACTCTGTTCATGTATCTGTAACGTGCTCTAGTCGAGAAATTTCTTGCACTCAAATAAGATCGAAATCCCCAGGAGCCGGCTCGACATAATTAGTATTAACCTACAAGGTAGCGACTGCGCGGGGTTATACGATTATATTCATATATATTTTTTTTGCAGGTTCCCCTTACCTTTCCCCATCCATTTGAAAAACCCTATCCCCCTCATCCCTTACCCTTTCCTCCTGGTGCTGCACCCCCTGCCACACACCTTTTTGGTGGCTTGCAGGGTATTGATGTAGATGTAGATCAAAAATATATGTCTCATATTCTTCCGTATTTATGATATTTTTTCAGTTCTGCTGCCTTCTAATATGAGAGTGACATAATGATACTTATGAATTATGCATAAGCAATTATGATAATTATTAATGAACAGAAATAAGAATAAAGTATTCCAAAGTTATACACGAAAGAAGAATCAAAAAGACTTTGCTATTCTACAGGAAAGAATTTATTTCCTGGAGAAATAAAAAGTCTTCTTGTTTCTTTCTTCGGGAATTGCAATGGATTTCCACAAAGTATTGGCCTCAACTATCTCTCAAATATATTCCAAAGTTATTGCATTGTAGCAATGTACAATCCTGTAGACCTGATAGTTTTATGCCATTAAATTTAAATAAGAATGTTATATTAATTTCAATGTCTCAAGTTTGATACAGTGCCACTTAAACAAGAGAGTTTTCTCTTTAAATAGTCAGCACAAAGTAAGAGTTTCTGTGTTCTCGTCTTGGGAAAATTTTGATGGCTCCTCCAAACACCCTAGGCAAGTTGATATCTTTACATTTCATCTTCATGCTTCCAAAAATGGCTATGATGTAACTTTTACACAAGTGTATACTCTCCACTCTTGAGCTATTTTTCATTTACTCTTCTTAATTATCAACTTCCTGAGATCAATAATGTTGCATACTTTTGGGTCCCATGCTTTTTGATGCAACACTCTTGTCTACTTGTATGAAAATCACTCGTACATGTTAACATTGAACACATAGTGAAATGCGACCTTTTGAATTATGCACTCAATATTATGCCAGTTCCATAGCACAACAATATTGATTTAATTTTTTGGGAAAAAATTGTACTTAATGCGGTGCATTATTAGGAAATGATGCTTAAAATTTATTTTTAGAGTTTCCACGAGAGAGAGGAACAAATAATTTGAAGTCAGCCGGAAGCTCATCTTCTGTATACAAGCGGTCAGCAAAATAGATGCGACGAATTCTGCAATTAGCATGCATCTGAACACGAGATGTTTCAATGTAGTTAGTGCCATAAGCTCGACGAGTGAAATCCGCAAGGTTAAAATGAACCTGTAATATTTTGGCATCATTAAGCAAAATTAGACCCAATGAGCTTCAGCACATAAGAAAACTTAATGATTCTTTTGTATTTATTCCACAAATGAATTCTGTAATTGAAAAGCTACTGTGAAAAACTCATATAAACATGCTAATTATTACATTTATGATGGGAAATTATCTATTTCAAAGATGAAATTGTTATTACTACCACTGAAGCTATAACTAGGGCTCTTTTAAGAAGAAGCAAGCATGCAGCTCACACAAGCCAAGGTCAATATGGTGAAAATCATTATGGTTTGGCAAAAGTTTAGTTGAAGTTTGAAAAAATATAAATAAGGACAGAAAATGAAGATTTGAGGAGAATATCAAGATTTAAGTTGTTTTGTGTACAGATGAATCTAAACCTGACGTTATCACTTGATAAAGTATAATGTGTGAAAGGACTTGGGGTTACTTTCTGATTACCTAAGGTATTTTAGTAGTGTGCTTACAAAGTTTTAAATTATCTGAACAATTGTGTGCTACAAAAGTAATTGTACTCGAAAGGAGAAAAATCTAACAAGATTGATTTGGATCATCTAAGCACCATTCCAATAAAACATTGCTTTGAAACTCCACAACATGAAATATAATTACAGTAACATAAAACTGAATTTTCCTCCAACATAACAGAAAGGGAAACATGGGGTGAATTGCTCAAGCAGTCTTCTTCGTGCTAATAGGTTTTTTGGCAGCTCTCCATGCTTAAAGCAAGATCTTCTATAGATCGCAGTAACTGTGTCAGAGTAAGTATTCTCTGAAGGGAAATGCCAATCACATCTGAGACTTTTCTCTGGGCTAATTATTAAAAATACAATTTGATAAATATTCTGGAAGAATTTCATTATGACATGCTCTGATTCCAAATATACAAGTTAAGAAACTAAATAGGTGGACCTTGAGTAAACAATAGTGTTTCATATCTGTAGAAATAAATATTTAATTCTTGGTACTTCCATAGCACCTTAGGAATTTACAGGGTCCACACTGTTCTACAATGATACTTCCAGTTTTGACAGTTGGCCATCATCAAGGTACAAAGAAAATTAGTGTGCCATCACAAAAATGTATGTCTATTTGTTGGATGGGAGAGGAGAAGGTAAAGACAGAGGGAGCAGAGGAGGAAAGTAAGTGAGGAAGGGAAAGAGGGGAGTTAGGAATGACTAACTTCCCAAAGATAAAGACAGATGATGAGGTCTTGCAGGATAAAAAGTTAGATGTTGCGAGAGAAGGAAGAAAAGATGTTGCAAGTCCAGGTGGATGACTCACACTCTACTTTGGGGAGAAAGGGAGATTGACAGCAGTGAGGAGTGAAATTCCGAAACAAAGTCATTTACCAAACACACGTATGTAGCTTTCACAATTTCAAACATTTCTGAGAAATGCAATTCACCACCTTTGAATTCAAAATACAAGACATCTGGTTTGAAATCTCTCTAGTGTTTATACTCCAAAAGATGTTTGGAAAAGTTCCATGTCTTGCCGTCTTTTACCAAATACTTTAAATGTTCTTTTCCCTGTGTTCCAAATTTTATCTACCTGTTTGATGAATAATTTTCCTAGGCATATAAGATATAAAAATAATTTTGCCCATGGTCATAGGATTATAATGGGAAATAAACACTTTATCATAAGGTATCACTTTGAGTACCCGGTATGTGAATTGTCCATTAATGGTACATATAGCTTATACTAATGACAGAGTTCATAAATTTCTTTCCCCATTGCTGTCCATTTCCCTTCCTGCCCAACATGGCTTTACTCACAATACTTTTTCCTTGTCTCAGAACTCCCCCACCACACACACATGAGGTCTTATTAAGACTCCAATAACTATAATAATTCTCAGATAAATTTCTAATTTATACACAATAATATTCAAGTAAAAACAAACAATAGCACCTACTGTATCACCCGTAGGCTTTTTCTAAATTATTAATTGAAACTGCAGTCTTGCTAGGTCCAGGAGAGAAAAGTTTACTTTGGTTTTTATAATTTAAAGTTTATGATTTTAAGTTACTCCTAATCGATATTTCGCACAAAATTTAGTTCAATTGGTCATTCCATTCTAGAGGGTTCTCTTATGCTATAATAATCATTCTAGATCCCATGTATTTGTGGCTTTCACATACAATGTTAAATATGCTATTGGTTCTTATGATAGTATTTTATTTCAAACTCCATATATGCTTACCATATTCCAAGAAGTAGTCAAACCTAGTGGCATGGAGCAAGTGAAAGGATTCACTCGTGTTGAAGATTGGTAATTACTAAATCGGAACCGTCTTTTCATGCATTTGTCATCAAGAATCTTATTTATTTGGATTGTTAGACAAATTTCGACCATGGAACAAAAATAAGTGACGAGTAATTTATAATTTATAGCAAAAAAATTATAGCCGTAAATATAATATCTAATATTTTTCTCAGAACAATGAAAAATGTCAGAATCATTGGAACTTACTTGTATTTCAAAAGTGAAATATTTCTTTAAATTTTTTATTATCATAATCAAAAATGGCAACCTAATGCCTAACGTGGCCTTTGGGGTTGCCGGGCATGAGATGTATGTTGTCGCCACGTTCACTCCTCTTAGCTCTAAAACTAATGATTTAGCATCTTCATCTGAAACACGCTTTATGTGGCCATTACGAACCTGTCCCATGTGGAAGAAAAATTAGGATATAATTCCAAGACTGTATACGAGTACTAACCAAGAAAAATTTGATTTTCACTTAACAGTTTTTTGCCACATTATTAATGGATTCAAACCGATGCTATAGAAGATAGAGATAAACCCTTTTTGATATGTGTTTTTAAACATATTCCCAAGCGATTTCAGAAGACTATGCATACACAACTCCTTAAAAAATTCAGTGGTAGACTTGCCATATACATAAACCGCGAAGTAACTATAAGAATGCAATAATGACACCAGGGCGAAAGTCATTTCATCATCAACGCGAATACCATGGAAATTATTTCACCCGCCACTGGAGAACAATGTCTAATCGTAATTATTTTCGACTTTGTTTTTATTTGTGTGTTTATATTGGAAGTTTGATGTAGAGTGGGGATTGAAAATTTTCCGGAAAGTAAAAGTGACATATTTTGTTAATGCGACGAATCAGTGCAAATTAAACTTCATCCGACGGATTAGATGGAATATTTCCGTGAAAAATGTTAGCGCAGCGACTTCTGGACGACTAGCAGAAGTTTTTATTCATTACGTGGTTCTAGCTAAAGTGTAGACTGATTTTAGTAATCATGTTCAAGAATACGTTTCAGAGTGGATTTTTGTCAATTTTGTACAGCATAGGGAGTAAGCCTCTACAGATATGGGACAAAAAAGTTCGAAATGGACATATAAAACGAATTACAGATAATGACATTCAGTCACTGGTGCTAGAGATAGTCGGAACGAATGTCAGCACAACATACATAACCTGTCCAGCGGATCCAAAGAAGACTCTGGGAATTAAGTTGCCATTTTTGGTTATGATAATAAAAAATCTAAAAAAGTACTTCACTTTTGAAGTTCAGGTAATCCGAGTGATCTCAATACAAAGGGACTTTATGTGTTAGAGATGTTTTGGTTTCCTCTATAATCAAAGCTCACCCAAATTTCTTATTAATCAGGTTTTAGATGACAAGAACGTGCGACGAAGATTCAGAGCAAGCAATTATCAGTCTACTACCAGAGTAAAACCTTTCATCTGCACAATGCCAATGCGGTTGGATGACGGCTGGAACCAGGTAAAAGAACATTTAATGATTGTTTTTTAACTGGGGAAATACTGATTAAAGAGAGTCTGAATGAGAATAAATGGAAGAAATAGCATTCGGTAATATAGTGAAGGAAACAAATACTTCTTTTTCCTCCATTATAGTTAGCGCTTTTCACCGAGTTAGTGGAATGAAGAAAGAATTGATAGACAAAAGTCGCGTTAGTTAATTTGGTATTCTTACCTTTATTGTTGTTCTGTATAAAACAAAATACACTCCGAGAACCGACAGGTGGTGATAGAGCAATAAATGAATATTCGAAAACCTCATTGTTTGAACTTACCAAATAATATTTCTTAAATTCAAATTGAATGAAAAAAAGCACTTAGATGGCGGTGGGTTTACCATCAAAGTTGCACAGGAATATATAAGTGGTAATAAACTTTTTTGTCTGATGCAAAATGAAATTAAGTTACTGTACCTGTGATTTTCATTATTTTCCCATACTAACTCATTCTTTGAGCGAAAGTAATGCATTTCCATCTTCATTACTGTATGCAGCATAAATGGTAAATATTTGGTCAGCTCTTGCCATATGTTTCTTCGTTTAATTATATTAACTGTAAAAATGATTGTTTTTTTCACATTCCCTAACCAATTCTCACCCTCAAGACTTGTTATGTGATGAATTTATTTACTTGGTTAATCATTTGTTTTTTTTTACTTAAAGGTGCAGTTCAATCTTTCCGATTTCACCAGACGTGCCTATGGGACTAATTATGTTGAGACATTGAGAGTGCAAATACATGCAAACTGCCGCATAAGGCGTGTCTATTTTTCAGACAGGCTTTATTCAGAGGATGAACTTCCTGCTGAATTTAAGTTGTTTCTCCCCATCCAAAACAAAGCAAAGACATAGTAGGTGTATATTCAGGGTTTTTTTGCGGGATTGTAAAACAAATTCTAGTTTGTAACAGTTTTGCACTAACTGTTGCTAAGTTGAATTTTTGTTTTATATAACATGCTCTTCTGTGTATTTTGCATTCCTTGACCTTTTTACCGGTGTGAAATGCAGAAACCCAAGAATGTAAGCTTTATTTAATAAATTTTTTACAAAGCTATGGATTGTTTTTTTATTCTAGAAAAAAGAATCGCCCCTAATCATTGCTGATGAGTATCAGCAATGTAGGCATGTGATGAAATTGAGGCAAGTGCCGTGCCAGCAAATTCTGCCTTTCCAAAGGTGGTTGTCACATACAATTTATATCTCAGCTTTTGATATGTTTTCAATTCCATTAGCTACTTTCTACGATCAGCTTAAGTTTCCATGCATTAAACATAAAAATAATATGAATTTGAAAATGTAATGTGAGGAATTTTGGAAAATACTCCTACATGAAGATGTCATTTTGGAAGGGGGTGGGTAGAATCACTTTGACAGTACACTAGAGGGTACTATTAGTCATGGGGAGGAAGGGGACCAGCATCGGACACTATTTGTGCGTGGAGATTTGCACAACAATTATTATAAGTATGTATGTATGAAAGAAGTGTGCAATGCATTCTTAAATGTCCACTTTTCTTCTGAATAATAATCAAATTGCCTCAAACAGCTTTAAACCAGCAACAGATATAGCTGGGTAGCAAATCTTGATGTTTTATGGCATCTATGTAAAGCCTGAATAAATATATCATCAATTATCTGGTACTTTCCCGGCGAATAATGTTTTCCAAGATTATTCGGGTCTCCCACCGGGTCCACGTTCGTAGGGTTGCCGACGTTTCGATGGCCGAGTCGTCCATCGTCTTCAGGGCAACGTCGGCAACCCTACGAACGTGGACCCGGTGGGAGACCCGAATAATCTTGGATATCATCAATTGTTCACCGAGGACTTAAGAGAGACATTTTTTATCAGTAGATGTCATGCATTTGTCACCAACCCTAAGGCTTACTCTTCTCAAAAGTCAAGGAATGAATTATGACGGCGAGGATTTTCGAAAAGTCCCTTCTACCATCACAATTTCCATTTTCCAGATTAAAATGGTCATTGGGTGAATTTATCAAAGTAGAAATATGGTATTTCAATGTAAATTATTTACCAACAACTATTAATAGCATATTGACTTATATTAACACTGATAACCTAATTGTGCGGTGCCGGTAATGAACTATTAAGGTAAGTGAGGGAAATTGATGCTGTTAGTCTTTTGCAGCGTAAGATAAGAAACTTGCAAACTGTATTTAAAGATCCACTCACTCGCATGTACTTGGACAATCTTCATTTGATTCTAACTTTTTGAGGTATACAGACTGTGTAGAGTAATGAAATGGAACTGCAACACCATGGAACCCACTGGACTTGTGTGACATTGTTATTGATCTTAGCACTTGTCCTAGGGTTGAATGACCATTGAACGATACAGGTAGTGTAGCCACACTTGGCTACACTACATGTAATTTGCTTTATGACTTTATCTTGTTCCTACAACCACAAATAAGGGCTTCGTAAGCATCATTTAAGTAAGTGTGCAGATACCATTACAGTTTCAGTTGCTTGTATTGAAGTGCAGAATTTCATTGTGTCTGGAGGGAACTGCAAGCTTCTACAGTGGCAATTGTGAAAAGTAGAAGGTTGTGTTCCCTTGGTAATAAAGTGTAATGACTAAACCACATTTCGGTAACACATGGTGAGAAAAGAAATCTATAAGGAGATTATATAGTAATGATACAACACATAACAACAGAAGTGGGCAAGCAAAATTAAAGAAAGAAGTAATGTAAGGTTTTTGAATACAACCCCCAACTTTTACGAAAATTGGCACCTGATAAAAGGTTGTTTCATGAATAATGTTTTGCTTGGTGTTGCTTAATTTTTTTCCCATGAGGTAGTTTGCTTGCAGATAAGCATTTTACTTTCTTCGCCATAAGTGTTGGGTTGGTGGAAAATAAGGGTAGTTTATGTTTAATAACCTAGCAGCTTGTTTCATTATTTGCTTCCTGCATTATGCTTCCTGCATTATGCTTCCTGCATTTGCTTCCTGATCTTATGCATCACATTCTATTTTCTAAGTGTATTCTATTTGTATTTAGTGTACTATTACAATACTCTAGTACTTCCAGCATAAAGTTGACATAGTAAAAAATAGTGCCCACTGAAAAAGTACCAGCATCTTGCACATCATGAAAATAAAGCCATACATAATAATGACCAAACGTATCACATTAGTAACCTCAAAAATATGTAAGAAATCTAGCACTGGTAAAAGAAAATCAGTAAATAGGCAAGAGCATTTTGTTAGAAAAAATCCACACAGACTGGTATTCAAATTAGTTTTCCAACACCACTCATTCCAAAAGCCCTATGTCACTAAGACGCTACACCAAGTCAACAATCATCGGATAATGAGAGTATAAAAGGAGGTAGCATTTTCTTTCATGTTTTAAAGGAAACAAGTAGTCTCTCCTTTTTTACCACAATATTGGAGGGTAAGAGGACGCTCTGACAGCACTCGGACAGACATCAAGGGATCCTGGTTTGAATCTTAGTCAAGGCGAATGATTTTTACACTCTGAAATTGTTGCATTGCCATGCACATTTAGCGGATGACTCCGCTAAAAGTTACTCTAATGGCATTTCCCACAATTTCTTGGAATTAGTTTTTATGTGATTATTGATTAAAAAATGTGATTTTCAGAGAAATATTGGCCATGCCCAAATTCTCAAACGTTTAAACTGTAAATATATAAAATCTCTTACAGCAGTCTGCTGATACTCCTTCCTTATCAATCCCTTAAATGCTTCTACATTCCATTTCCTAACCTGCCTCCTCCCCCCTGCCTTATCTTTTTGAATCAGATGCTACACTTCATGACTACTATATGGAAATGAGTCCACATCTGCTCCCGGGAAACTTTGCATATATCATCTCACACTGTTCCTAAACCTGCACCTAACCATAACAGAATCTAACTGATACCTTTCTGAGACAACTAGAATTTTCCACGTATACCTATGCCTTTTGTGGTGTCTAAACCAAGTGTTGGTGATGACTATCCCCTGTCTCCTGCAGAATTCAATTGGTTTCTACCGGCGGTTATTCCTCGTGCCTAAACCATAGTCCCCCACCTCATCATGGTGATGGGGTGGGGGACTATGGTTTAGGTCCCCCACTTAGATATTGTCTCTTCCTTCACTTACCGTCACATTTCAATTCCCCATTACTATAAAATTTTTCCCACCTGGAAAACCTGCGGCTTTGTCCTCTTAAATGATCTTATATCCTATCGACTTCTTCCTCCTTATGATTGCTTGGTGGCATATGTAACTAAACAATGACCAAGTTAGCCGGTTCTACTTTTATCTCTGCTAGTATTATTTTACATTGCTCGTTCTTTGTTGACTACTCTTCTGCCTACCTTTTTACTCATTAATATGGCAACCCCTTGCTGACTCTCCTCACCTCCGTTGTATATTACTCTAACACCATCACTTCAGTTATCCCCGCTATCCTTCCATCTCACCTTGCATAGACCTAAAATATCTATACCTGTAGTTCATCTTTCCATCTTCTGTTTTTCGTTCCCTAATTTTCTTGTCCTCAACAATGTCTTAACATTCCAAGTTACGAATTAATTCGGTCTGCATCTTCTGTGCTGCTGCTGTCAGTTTTGCTTTTCATTATAGTATTCTACCTTTTACCTTATTCTGCTTGACAAACTATCCATTTGCAAAATCATCTTTCCTGGTCCAATCCCTAAAAATTATTCTTATAGATCTTTTCCCAATCCTCTCCGAAAACAAAACCACTGCCAACCTACTCTCCAAATGCCCAATTGTAACAATTTAATGTCTGGCAAATCTTTCTAATATTCTCAATCCACCAGGCCTATTCTAAATCCACTACAATCCCCAAAACCCCTCCAACTCCTTTCGCTCGTGTTAGATGCTAAACTTGCTCCATCCTTGTGATATTTTCCCTTCAGCAACAACACCTTCCCAAATATTTCCATCCCTCCCTGCATCTATGAAAATATCATAGAGCTCCTGCAATGTATCCTCTAACCAGCTTTTTATACTGGCCAATGCGCCACTCCCCTCAATATTAGAATCAACAACCACATAGTATCCTGTCCCCATCATCTGCCTCCCTCCCAGGCACGCAGCTAGCAGCAGCAAAAATTTCAACAACTGCTATGAAGTATACAAGAGTATTGCCTCCCTCCTGCAAACAGCCACAGCAATACAATTAAAGACTCAGCTTTAAAATTAAGGAGTCAGTTTGAATCCATCTTTTTAAATCTTGCTAACCCCCCTGGACTACATTATTCCCAGTAACTGATACCTTCCTCTCAACAACCAATCACTGATTACCTAAGCCCCTCTGTTTATGGGCAAATTACCATTGAGGCATTATAAATTGGCTTACAGTTGCTAAATCATTTATTAAATTTACATTGTTTATACTGCAAACATTACCTAATAGTACACACATATATGTAGAATGAATTTAGAGGATTGTCTGTTGCATTTTGGAATTAATTTGTTGCAGTATTTAAGAATGATTATATTTCTACACATTTTACTTTAGTACAATGTAATTAAAAGAGAGCTTTGCAAGGGAATGGAAATTTTTGTTTGATGAGTACTGTGTGTATTCTCAATGTGCTATACATGTTAAACCATACATAAAACCAAGGCAAGAGCATGTACCAGGAATATTCTCCTTTATTTGGCAAAACAATTCATAAATATCTATTACTTTAATCAGCAATTTTCCCAGATACTTGGGTTGATTATATGACATTACTAAAGAAGTGTCACTGTCAAGTGCCATAAAGTAAAGCAAATCTTATGTATTTAATCCTGTCCTTTCCTTGCCCTCATCTATTCCCTGGCCTCTCATGATTTTACTGTACCCTTCATTGTTTTGCCAGGCTTACTGCATCCTAAAGCCTTTTGATTTACTGATGAGAATTATGATCAAGAATGGATGTGTAATATTGAAAAGACCTGCAAGGTCCTTAAATGAATATTTATTTCTTAATTTTTAATCTCAATTCCAAGGTTTCCCAAATGTTTGACTACACCTTTTTTAGGGTTTACTGGTTAAATGCTTACTCCACTAGGAGAGCATATGGTGAAAATACCTTTTAGACCCCCAATGACATTATTACCATAGTAAAAATTTATAGGATTCCGCTCATTTAGAATAGCATTATGATATAAAAACTGTAAAAAACACTTTTTTCTTAAAATTACACTCTTTAACAACAGCATAGCAAACTGTTTGTTCCGTTGAAAATTAGTACAGGAGGGAATGTTACTCCTCTTTCCTAGAATACATCACCTGAAACACCCTTTTTTTAAAAAATTTAGTGAGTACCTATGCACTGAGGGAAGGATCAAATGAGAGGGGAAAGGCTAGTCGTTCCCTCAAATTGATACCAAACAAGATTTTTCTTTCAATTGCTAGGCCTACTATACAACCCATTCCTTTTTAAACCATTCCACATAAGAGCTTAATCTACATCTACTTGATTGACCACAGCTAGTTATTTTTACTAAATAAACGATATGAATTATTATATGCAACACTGCCCCTCAGCCCAAACCACGGCCATCTGTTACTGTTCATGTCCACCCTCACAGGAACATTCACACAATTCTCTTAAATAAGTTGAAATATTATGGTTTTAAGGATACTGAACTAAAATTTATTTTTTCCTACTTATCCGATCGTAAGCAGTCAGTTCATCTAACTGGTAAACAGTCAAAACCATTAAATACCTCATGTGTACCTCAGGGCTCTGTGCTAGGACCTCTTTTACTTCTGGTAATGATTAATGACTTGTGCCCCACTATGATTACTGACTGTGTCCTCTATGCGGATGATACTACTTTTCTACATAGTTCCCCCCATCATTCTGATGCGACGAATAGGGTTCCTATTATACTTAAAAAGGCAGTGGATTGGTTTTCTGCCATCAATCTCCTTATGAATCCCAATAAAACTCAGCATCTTCTATGTACACTAAAATCTGCTACACCAGATAGTGTCCCTGTGAAACTGCTGGGATTTTATTTAGACTATTTAAGTTAACATGGAGTGCTCATATTCTACACATTAGGAAGAAACTTGCGAGAGCATTATTTCTGCTCAGGAAATTGAAATTATATGCGAGTAAGGACTACTTAATGAATGCCTACTATGCATTCTTTCACTCACATATTACTTATGGCATTTAGACTTTGAGGGCATGCATCTGATATTAAGCTAATCTTTGTGATGCAGAAAAAGGCAGTCCGTTCCTTATCTAATTCATGTCCACTTGAACGCTGTAGACCACTTTTTTTAAATTTAAAAATTATGAATGTCTACAATTTATATATATTCTATTCATTAGTTCATGTAAAAGAAAATACGAGTATGTACTCCACTAGGGCTGACGCTCACAGCCATAGCACCAGAGCAAAGTCTAATATGGATTTTCCATACTGTAGGCTAGACAGGACTTACAAAGTTGAAGGTCTACCTATCAAATTGTTTAATATGCTTCCAAAATCTGTAAAGTCAGCCCGCAATGTGGTGTCCTGCAGGGTGCTGCGTGATTGGCTTACCTCCAATCCTTTATACTCAATAGAGGAGTATTATGAGCTCGACTTTACTAGCCTAAAATTATAAGGTCTAGCGTGAGTAGAATACTAGGTGTATGTATGCTAATATTTTCAAATAAGTATTTTATGTCATTGTATACAGTGCTGTTTAGTATATTATCTATGAACAACTGTATGTTCCTATAAAAAGTCTTGAAAAAAATGTGAAAAATGACATCATTTACCATATGTGAATATGATTATAAGATGAATAAAGTATATTATTATTATTCTCTTCAATCTCCATTCTCTTGCAGAGGGTGAAAGCAGGCAAGGAGAATGGCAGTTTCCTATATGCTCAGCAACATGCATCATACCTGCCTTCTATGTCCCTTCGTCCATGTCAATAATAATAATATTTAACATTATAATAAATGGTAAAACCATATTAAATGTTGTTGATATAAATATTATTTAACACATAAACATAAGCTCTTAAATGTGATCAAGATTGCCACAAAATAACTCATTTTCAGGATACATTCAGAACTTGAAATTCAGGATACAGTCCAATTTCAACCGAGTGGGCAGACAATTATACAGTCGAACTTTCACATTATGAAATGAGTTGTAAGTTGATAACAATCTACAGTAAGTAGTATTTAGATTTGCTTTACCCCATATGGTGGGTAGCGGTAGTCCAGGGGGTTGAGTGTTGGACTACTGACCGGGAGGGTCCCGGATTCAATTCCCAGGCAAGTCTCTGGGCACCTGCAGCTACACCCAAGCTATGTGATTTTTTGGGGACCAGATCTTCCTGGGTAACCATAACTGGTACAAGGAAAGGAACTTGCCCCCCTACCCTGGTGTGTGAATTTCACATGCCATCGGACTTAGTACTGGGTGAACTCTACCATCACCTACCAAACCGACCTTCGGGTTGATTACTGTGATTATGGTTTTATGTTTTTTTTACCCCTGGTGGTGTAGTGATATTTTACGATTATTATACCATTCGATTTATTACATGAGATTTTATTTCGTAAGTTCCTAGATTAACTTTCACATGAATCAGAGCCTTAAAGATATATAAACTAAATACAGTCACGATTTTGTATCTAATAAAAAAAGGTTTGCAGGAATCATGTGGTGATATATTAGCAAGAGAGTGAATAGCTCTCTTTTGTAGTAGCAAAATTTGTTTAACATGTGGGAAATGACCCCATAACTCAACACCATAATTCAAATGACATTGAAAGAAGGCATGCTTAAGTGTTAAACGATACT
Source organism: Hetaerina americana (assembly GCF_022747635.1). Lineage (NCBI taxonomy): Eukaryota > Metazoa > Arthropoda > Insecta > Odonata > Calopterygidae > Hetaerina > Hetaerina americana. The sequence continues at coordinate 1,738,173 of NW_027286763.1, forward strand.
CATTGGAAATGAGAAAGTTGAGCTTTATTAACATATAAACAGCTTTACTCAGTTTATGACAGGTCTGACTGGTTTGAGTCTCCCAGTTAAGTTTTGTATCAATGTAAATTCCTAATATTTTAGCAGTTTCAACATCAGTTGTTTTTGATTTACGACTGCACACAATATGCTGAGTTTTGTTAGTATTTAAATGTAAATGATTAACATCAAACCATTCCTTAGCCTGTTTTTGGGTAGCGCTAGATCGTAACTTTGCATCTTCTGGATGTTGACACTTTTGCACAAAAGTAGTGTCATCAGCATATAAAACAGATCTAGGTTTCATATAACAGGGCAAATCATTAACCATGATGATGAAAAGTATTGGGCCAAGCACAGAGCCCTGTGGTACACCATATTTTACTTCAAGAGCTGCAGATCGACAGCCATCAAGTTCAACCAATTGGTGGCGATCATCCAAATATGACTTCATTAGTTTCAGTGCAACTCCCTTAATACCATAATATTCCAGCTTTGTCAGTAATATTGCATGATTAACCCAGTCAAAGGCCTAACTAAGATCACATAGTGTCACAGAGATGGATTAATGCATTAATGACATTTGGACTCTACTGCCAAAATTGTAGATTTTCCAGATCGAAAGCCATACTGTAATTTGGATTCATCCCAACCCCCGATGCTTTGGGATGGTTTTTCCCAGCAAGGAAATTAAATTAAATGTTAAATATTCTTCACCCTGAATGATTTGGATTTAAAAAAGACTTTTTTTTACATTTAGACACACAATACATGTGAACTCTCTTCCTTAAGGCTTCACTTCATGGAAGTTTTTTATATGAATTCAAAATTAATAGTTATACCATTTACAGAAGATTTTTAGGACTGATGCATTCATGCATTTAATGATGTAATCAAATACACCGATGAGCTTTTAAGTTGGGCTATATACTCTTCGTTTCAACCTTGTTCCTGAGAATGCAGTTAAATGATAAATTGTGTTGTACCAATTGACATTTTGTGGATAGCACAATTATTTTTCTATGAATAGGTACATAATACATTTGAATGAAATGTGATCCCTTGCATTAATGGGAAACTTAACAGGCACATATATTTGAGTATTAATGAAAAATTCAGATGGCACACACACAAGTTAAATGACCATACACTTAAGGAAACTTTCTTGTAAACGAGAGGAAACACTATTGTCTGAAAAATGTAACACATTTCAGGATGATTTTCAAATTTTTCCCGGCCACGGATGAATTAAAAGAAACAAGCAATGCATATTCAAGGAATTTTTGAAAGAAAAGAGATATTAACTGGTAAAGGAGAGATTCAATAGGACAATCCTTGGCAGTGGCAAACCAAGAAAGACAATGCCATCATTATCACTTGTTTTGGAGCTGAACATTCAGATATAAGTTCTATCATCAAATGGAACACTCGGAAAGATATTGCAATCCTGAGGCAAAAGGTTAAAGAGTGTCAAAGGATATGCTTTGATGTTTGATAGGGAAACATGAAACTCAGTCCTTTAATACTTTGAGTTCAGGAATAGTTATTTTGCTCACATTGACTCTGACCATGTGATGACTGGTAGGACACTTGACCAGAGACATCACTAGCTCTTTAGCATTGGCCATTCCTAGGCCATTGACATTGGAATTGAGTACCACAGTTCAGTAACATTCATTCCAAATGATCTCTGTGAAGGATCACAGTCGCAGGAGGCCAAGGTTGAGGGCTGGCAACAAGTAAGGTGGCACAAAATTAAGAAATTGATGAGAGAAAAAATGAAGCAAAGAAAGATGATCATGATTTTTTTATGATTAATTCCTTAGGAAAGATGGATATTTGTCAAAGATTAATAATTTACAATTTAATATCTGATTCTTAAAATTATAAAGTCAATTTTCCATGGCAAAGGATTTCAGACCTCAATTTCAGTCACAGCTGAACCCTTATAACTGTCATGGAATATCCTATAACCTCAATTTCCAATGGGGAGCTATGCACCAGCAAATGATTCAAGAAAAAAACCATGATGCAACCATCTTAGGGGCATAGAGGCTGGGACATGACAACGGGCCAAAACGTGAGATTGTTTACACTAATGTATTTCAGCTCTGCAGGATGATCAATTAATTTCCTACCTACCATAAATATGCTAGTGGTTAAAACAGAAGATATAACCTGGCTGCAATCTTTCTTTGATTATCAAATATTTGACGCACTTCCACAGTTGACTTGACGAAATCATGTCATATTAAAATGAGGCTTGGTATTTGCATCATGCTGAAAAACTAAACTTTAAATGGTATTTACCGTATTTTCCCAACGATACAACGTGCACCTTATCTAAACAAAAATGTTCAGATGATCAAAAAAATGGCGACGCGCGTCATGTAATGAAAATTGAAAAAATCTAAACATGGACGTATTTTTACACACACACACATTCGACATAGACGTATTCTTACATACATCTTTAGCTTTATATAATTTTTTACGTGCATATATATGTATACACAGATGTGCGGCATCTATACACGTTCAAGATAACTATGAAGCCCTTGGTGTGCAGTATCTATACAAATTCATATTAACTACAAAGCTCTGGGTGTACGTTATACATAAGGTGTGCATTATCGATGGGAAAATACCGTACACTAGACTTTAAAAATTTCAAATCTGAAATGTGAAAAACTGAAATTGATATAAATAATTTTTGATCAAAAGAATAATGATACATGAAAATTATGAATAATATTTTTCATTTATTGTAATTTATGATTATAGTGAGATTACAAGAACGAATCAGAGGGCATGATTGTGTGGGTCAGAGGATATGTGATGCCTGGTTTACAACAACCACTGGCTCACCATCACTGCTGGCTTATCACCACTACAAGTGGATGCTCTAATCTGGCAATTTACTCGTGGAATCTTCTCTCGGGAGGAGTGACTTTCTTTCGGATCTTGAATGCCATTTATGAGTTCCATGAATGATGCTGCAAAGTAGGATTTATTTACAACAAACAATGAAGTCTACAAATTTGTACAGAAACCAAATGAATTCAGAATGAAATTCATTAAATCTTTGGTTTGGATGACCAAGAGTGAATTTAAAATAAATTATTGCGTTCAGTTCTCACAAGGTGTAAACTTAACTGGCATTGAAGGGGTCACAACTGATTTTGGTATTAGTTGGCTTTTCTTTGACTGAGTCGGTAATGGTGAGTTGACTAACATAAATAAAAATTGCTTCCCGTTTCTCCAGCAAAAGGTTAAGGATGAATAACACAATAGGAAATGGGGCAGTTTTACCTATGACACATTATAATTGATGGGGTTATCTATGAATATTGCAATTTGAAATTGATATTTTATATTAAAGGAAAAGACATTCTGATGATAACATTTTGGCAGTAATCAGGCTTTTGTAATGTACATCATGCTCCGAAAAAATTCTTTTTTGGCAAAGTAACATCCTTATGTGGTGACTGGAACCAAAGGTCCTCTGGTTGATCAAAAAGTACACAACCAAACGGGATCCTGGAGCCGGTACGCATACACTATATCATAGCCTTATAAACAACACACATACACATTTGCAAGCGCTTGCAAGGATGTGAAATGAACAAAATACCAGCTTACCAACTAAACATCAAAGCCAAGGAAAACATCACAGAAGAAAGCATGAAGAACGCTCCAGGGAAAGAAATGAGGGTTTTCCTGAATAGATAGGTGTACAGGGGTTGGGCAGCCACTGGAGCCAATGCTTCAAATGAAGTACTCAGCGTAAAAGCTCTGCCTGTCGACAAATGCAACATGAAGCATACGCCAAATTCAGCCAAAATTATAAAAGAGATCAAAATCTCAAAATATATGAAATGTTACACGGCTATTTTTATTTTGATTATACAGGAAGGCATCAATAACCCAGCACAATTATAGCATTATATACTTTGTTTAAAAATCTACATTCACCACGGACAGGTAAGCAACATAAATACATTAGGGTTTGAAAATATTTTGATTCAAAACAGCTTAAAATTAAATTAAATTTCTCATAACAGCTTAGGCTACACCATCCAATCTTCTTCAGCTTATTTATATGCTTGAGCAACTGAAGTTAAGAACTTAAACTGTATTCAATGACTCTCAAAAATCTGACTAACTCCAGGTCCAGTCTTCTTCAATTTATTTCTAATTTTGAGTGATAATACATAATTCACTGAGCGGGGGTACACTTTATTTGAACAGAAGTTCTTACCTTCTGGTATGCACCTTTACAAAATGCACATGGGATTCAATTCAGCATTAAATGAAGTGAGATCTGGTGCTTTCCAGGCGTAATTACTTGATGGAGTTTTCTCGGGTCTTCCACTGGGTCAGGGGTTGCTCCATATTGGCCAAAGTTTCCAAGCCTGACTTGTGCATCGCCCTCAGGGTAGATATGAGTGATTACTGGGACCGAAGGATCAAAGAATCGATTGAAATAAGAATGCCAGGACGTAATTTCAACAGGGACTGCATCTAATCCCTCAGCATCGCATGGAAACCAGTGTTCATGAGGGTTAGAAAAGGAAGGAACAAACCACAATGGCCCAGGGGCCAATCAGGAGGCTCCTCCTCTTTGGACCAATCACAAGTCACCTGTCCCAAGAGCTCAAGTATATCAGACGGCCGATTGCAGAGTGGCACCAAGGACGATGCACGAGTTGAGCTGGGAAACGTCCGCCAATATGGAAACCCTGACTCGGTGGAAGACCCAAAGAGAAAACTTCAGCCAGTAATGAAATGTTTAATCTAAGCAATGGGAGTATTAACATTATTTTCAAGATAAATGTGAAGGCAAAATTTTAATTCAGGAAAAAGCTCACAAATACCAATTAACTACACAAACTTATATTGAACAGAAAATATTTGGATTCAGAGAAGCATAAAAGAGAACTCAAGAGCTCGCAAAAATAAATGGAGTCCATATCCAATCATCATAAATTAATTTCTTTTTTTTTCAATTGATGCATAAAATAAATGTGTATGGCACACTTTGTTTGATCAGGGGCTCATGACTTGCGCAGTGTACAAAGCCATGCAAGATGGGGTCAATTTCAGTACAATTCCACGTAATTATTTGAGTGAATGTGAACATCAACATAATTCTCAACATTAATGAAATGGTGAAAGTTTGATAATTCATAATTAATAGCAGCCGTCTACCAACACTGGGTAGGTTTCTCATGGACCTTGGAACTCATATAAGGGTGCTCCTCCAAGCACTGACTGACATGGGGAGCCAGAGGGTGATTTGGAATTAGAATGCTTAACGTATTTCATTTCTCACCGAGTTCATCATGAGGCACACTTCTAGACATAATTGATCTCATCACTGGAGATGCAGCTCCTTGAAGCAATGAAATGGCACTACCTAGAACATTACAATCATCAGAATGACAATTAAAATCATTATTATTGGTAATCTATTAGTTAAGGTAGGCTTTGGATGGACACAAGCTATCAAACTGGGCAACAACAACGCCATTGCCTCTCCCAACAAAACACAACCTGACACCCAACATCGCATTAGGCCCATCTCCAACTCCACATGCTTTCTTCCTCCCTTCATTTCATCCCACATCATCATCCTATTGCTGCCCTCTGCTTGTTTGCCTAACTTCATTCCCCCTATCGCAGTCTTCAACATCAATTTGCCAATCCAAATAACCTGCATCCGACTTTCCTGCCTCCTTCAGATTTCTCCCAGCAAACCTATCTCCTCCACTACCACCGTTGGCCCTTCCTCATTTGTGTTCCTCCAGATCCATTTCAACTTTCCCATCCTCCTCCAAACCAACATTTCAATAACTTCTTATTTCCTTGCTTCAATGACCACAATTCCACGCCATACAACACCATGCTCCATATCAAAGTATTGACAAGCCTTTTCTTAAGATCCTTAATGTCCCTGTCATCTACTCCCTCCTCCTTGTGGAAGCTTCTTTGCTTAGTGCAGCTCTTCCCCTTATGTCCCTACTACTTCAACCATTTTGGTCCAAAGCATTTCTTGATATCGTAGGTGAACTGTTCTACCTGCTCTAGTTTATGAACTCCTATTTTAATTTCAAATTCAGCCTTTTGCTCTCTTGAACACTGCATAACCTTTGTTTTATTCATATTTATTCGCATTCCATATCTATAGCTCTAACTTTTACTCAGTAATGGTTGTAACCACCTGGCTGACTGACAAACTAAAGCTTGGTCATCCAATCAAACCTAATTGATTTTACTAATTTCCCTTCGACTTTCATTCCTACCAGTAGTTCTCCCAACGCCTCTTTAATCATTTCCTCCTCATATACTTTGAACAGCAACGGTGACAACCCTGCCTCAGACCTCTTCCTAACACTGCCCATCTGGACTCCCCGTTCCCCACCCGCACCTGAGCAGTCAGAAACATTCACAGGTTGTGGATTAGCCTCCTTTCCCTCCAATCTATTTCTATTTTCTGCAATATACTCATTAGTTTTACCCAATTCACCCCACCAAATGCATTTTCAAAATATACAAAACAGGCAAACACATCCTGATTATATTCCATATTCCCCTTTATCAATGATCTCATTACTGCAATGTCATCATGCGTGCCTTTATCCTTTCTGAACCCAAATCGATCCTTCTCTGAGTAATCATTTGCCCTGTTCTCCATCCTCTTGTTGATGATCCTCAGAACCACTTCAGTTGCATGATAAATCAAACTTATTCTTCTGTAGTCCTCGCATGATGTGGCCTTTACCTTTTTCAGAATAGGAGCTACAAATGGTCTGACTAAATCTTTGGCCAAATCCCTCTCATATAAATCCTACAAATTAGTCCATAAAAACTCTTCCTCCGAAAATTTCCTAAACCTTAAAAGTAGTTCTGCAGTTATGTTATCTACCCCCACAGCCTAATTTGATTTCAATTCCCTTAGGGCCCTTTTGATCTCACCATCAAATAAGCCTTCCTCTGAATTTATATTCTTCCATTTCCTTCTCTCACCTATCTTTCTAATCATCTTCGTAATCTATGGTTTTCATGTCCTTTTCCAATTTACTGTTCTAATAGTTTCATTTGAGGCTTTCTTTTTCTTGATATGCTCCCATTTTTCCTTTCTAGTACCCAGCTCCCTAGCCTCACTCATGATTTTCCCCACAGCCTGCAGATACAGCTTTCAGTAATTATGGTTAATGCTTCCACAAACCATTTCTTCATCCATGTATCCTGTTCTATTCTCTTGAACCTGATGTAACCCTTCATTAGTACTAAATGATGATCTGAATCCACAGTGTGGGAACGAGGTGGGGAGGGAGTGTTAGGAGAGGGGAGTAGATCAGAGCAGAGATAATTGTACATGTTATACATTGGGGGCAGGGTTAGGGAAAGATGAGGAACTTTGTCAAGAGGGCATGCCTAAGGGTTGGTGGATCTCAGAATATTTCTGAGATCGGGGGGTCATCTGTATGCGAGAGAGAGGCATTGGGGCAATAGAGATGAGGTAGCATCATTATTGTTCAAAATTGGAAAAAGTTAACAAGGAAAGGTTTTCAGTCCGTGAGATCCTGGGAAATAGGTGGTACAAAGGTTTAGTCCTGTGTCAGATGTTGGGTTGTTTTCCTGTGGTGTGTAAGGTCAGGTGGACCGGCAGATTTTATTTTGTAGGAGCTTTCCTAGGTAACCATGTTTGTGAAGTGCATTGTGTTGATCATATGTGGTGACTAAGTTACAATTAAATTTTACAGCAGTTCTTCTTGTGGATTATCAAGTCTCTGCCAGTCAGCACTTTGAGTGCTTAAATTATTAAGAACCAGAATGATAGTTATGGGAGTAGAATCAATTATTATAAAATGAAGGTTAGGAAGTATTTATGAAATAGGAAGGATGAGTTAAATTTAGCTGAAAGACATGAATTACAGCAAATAGGACACTTCACTTTTGAGGGAGTGTTTTCGATTGAAATGGAGAATTTAATGAGAACATTGAAGAAAAATTGAATTTGGTAAAAAAAGTTGTTCAAAGAGGAAGGCGTTAACAGTGGGGACATTTAGTAAAGGTCTGCAGATAAAACTAAGGAAAAATTTTACTTTAAGCATAGTTTTTAATGGCTCTAAAACTTGGTTATTGTTGTGAAAGGATAAACAAAAACTTGAGCACTTTAACATATGGGTCTGGAGAAGAATAGGAAAAACAACGTGAGCAGAAAAGAAAACAAGTGGTAGGAATGGAGAAGGAAGAGATAAGATTTCTGGAATAAATTAAAAAAAAGGTAGGGAATCTAGATGAAGAGATATTGATAGGCAATTTTATGTTAAATATGATTACAGAGGAGAAAAAATATTGGGCAGGTGAAACAGAGGAAGGATATGAATAAGTATGCCACATAGAATGAAGGGAGATAAGGAATATGGACTTAAAAAATGGTTTAATGCAATGTATTTTATTAGGGTATTCAGTTTTGTGTTCGGTGGAGCTCAGATGTTCAGCAGTGATTAGTCCATCTGTCCACCAAAAAACCACCTTAACTGGTGGAATATACTTAGACATTGATATAAATAAGAAAAAATAACTAATTTGAAGAATGCATTCAAGACAGTTGCCTTTCAAAATACTACTCACTATGGACATAGTAATTACCATCCTTTTATAAAATAGGTTCACCTGATCTGCTGAATACTTGTAGAGGAATAAAACACAGTAATCAACCCGAAGGTCAGTTTGGTAGGTGATGGTAGAGTTCACCCAGTACTAAGCCCTATACGGGGTGTGAAAATTCACACATCAGGGGAATGGGGGCCAGTTCCTTTCCCTGTGCCGGTTATGGTTTCCCAGGAGGACCTGGTACCCGAAAAATCACTTTAGCTTGGGTGGAGCTGCAGGTGCCCAGAGTGCCTTGCCCGGGAATCGAACCCGGGATCAGCAGTCCAACGCTCTACCCACTGGACTACCGCGACCCTTGTAGAGGAATAATTCAGAAGAATTTTAAAAGTGCTTCCTTTATTCCTGCATATAATAAAAGAATTGATTTAATGTGAACAAAAACAATTTTGGCGATTAAAATGTCTATCTCCACTTTTATTAGCAAAAAGTCTTTTACTGAACTCTTGGTACAATTTTGAAAGTTCCAAATTCAGTTAAGCCAAGAATATATGAATATAAAGTAGCATGGGTGTATTGTTTGTTTTCTGAGGCATTATCACGGAGTTACATACATCCAGGCACGTTCTATCTGTCTGATAGGTTGTTAAGTCAAAATGCCTCTTCACCACTTTCTGTCCATAAATTCATCAAACAGTTTGAGTCCTAAAGCTAAAATAGAGTACAAATTATAATACCTGGGTGAACAGTACAGAAGCTGGTTTTGCAATATAAGGGCCTAGCTATCCTCAAACCACTCCAATATTCTCTGTGCAGTCTGAGCTCCTGGTCTCTTGCTGAACAAAAGTTAATGGTACAAAACCTACTGCTCTGCCCTTAATCCGTAAATATATATAGGGTGCAATGTAAAAATCCAGACAAATTAAACAATTTTCCAAACATTTTTAATTGAAAAATTTCAATGTTTACTTGTTTTTGTTCTAAATTGTTTGTATGATCATAAACAAATTTATTAAATGAATCCCCCACTCGCTTGAATGGCGGCCTCCATTCTTGGTCTTAAGCATTCGCAGACCTGTTTCAACATGCCATGGACCATATTGGTGGCAGCCGTTTCAATAATGGCTCTAAATGATGCAATGTTTGGACGTCTGCACTTGTTGGTGACCCTTTTGACCATGCATAGTGGTCCAAAGGATTTTAACCTGGGCTACTGGGAGGCTAGAATTCTTTGGATCGAAACATATTGAGGTTGTCCATCCTGCTGGCAAACATATGGCCTTCCAGATGTCACACTTTCCATCCACCGCTTCACTACTTTTGTCAGAGTATACAATTAAATAAACATGCAAGTAAACTTCTTTGTTGATATTTTCCCTCTTGTTTAAGAAATGCAGTGGCATGGCATCACCCTCAGTGGGGACGCAACTCACTCCTTGCACATGAACATTCGTGAGATATTTCGCCCTGGGAACAACGGGGACATCTTCAGGGTGAGCAAGCCGTCGCTCATACGATTGCTTTTAGCATCCACAATAACATTTTTCCATTAGGAAAAATCTGATTTGTCAAGCAGCATAAGCATTTACGGAACAGAAAAGCAGGTCGCAACATTCAACTCCTGGCAGCTTCAGAAAGCATCTGTCTTATTTTAATGGCATAAGTCTTATATCGGAGGCCCTTGCTGACGATTTGATGGATAGCCTTTTAACTCACGCCGACAACCAGCAAAATTTTCAGATCAATGGCCGTGGATCCTCAAAAATGAGCGGCTGAGTCCGTCGGACAATGAACTCCATCAAGTGACTTTTCCACGCTGGTGCCGTGGAACCATTGTCGAACTTTTCTGATTCATTATACTTGGCGACGACATCATATACCATCGATCTTCAGTACCGAACCAAATAATTTCTGAACATTTCTAAAATTTGAGAACAGAATAATATTTGTCGCTGAGCGACCAACACGTACATTTTCAGCATCGTAGGTCTTCGATTATACTCTGAACTTATTCTCAGCAATGCGACCATTTTGAGTTTGTGACTGTTCAGTATTACATCTAGCTTATTGGGGCAACCTCTGCAGGGAATTTTAAATTGAATTTTGTCCGGCCACACTCTGTAATGCAACTTCTGAATAGCTCTTTACATAAAATAGAAAATATGAATAACACATACCACAATACATCATCCAGGTTGTACTTGCAAATGCCATTATGATTGAACCAACAGATGATCCCAAATAGCTAAAAATAGCCAGAGGAGCATCTGCTATTTTCATCTTGTGGCTTAGAATGGAAACTGCAAATATGGCACCTGAAATCAGGTGAAGAATATTACTATTGAAATTTAACATAACCTATTAGTATCCATCACTCTATGAATTTAGTATCACATTTATTCCACAAGTAGAATGCATTCAGGTGAAGGAATAAAAATGAAATCTTACCCATCATCTGCAATCCATTTGTAACACTTCTATAAAGAATAAAATCAATTATTTCCCACCCGAATTCCTTTCTTCCATGCATATAGTACAGATTTGATTCACCTGGAAATCATTTTACTTGGATGTAAGTGACATAATATTCAATAAAAATGAATTCATTCAAAAGTGGCAAAATGCACGAATTAAAAGGAAAATAAACCTTACCATTGGATACCATCGTACTGGACCCATTGGAAAGAATACTCAGAATGAGATAAATCTTTTGACCATTTGAGCGTTTTTTCAACAAAGTCTGGAGCACATCTTTAACTAAGCCAGATTCATGTCTCCCTGAGAATAGAAATTCATTGCACAATTAAAATGTTTAAAATTAACTTATATTGTCCTTATTGGCAAAAAATAAGAGGTTTATTATTTTTCCCTTCAATTTTCAATGTTTGCTGGCAGAATTAAAAGCTTCTCTTAGCCGCATGGGTCCAGATCCCTTGGTTATGCAAAAATAGCATGATATTCTCAGTAGCCATGACAACCCATTAGTCCTTTGGCTTACTTGAGGAATCGTCTGACAACAATGCAACTCAGAATTCTTAATTTCAAAGTACTGTATTTTCCCATCGATAACATGCACCTCATGTATAACGCACACCCAGAACTTAGTAGTTATCATGAATTTGTATAGATACTGCATGCCCAGGGCTTCATCGTTACCTTGAACATGTATAGATGCCACGCATCTGTATCTATATATATATATATACTACCTTGATCAAAAATTTCCCGGAATTTATTCAGAAAATTAAAAATACAAGTTTATTCATCTAAATCTATATTGTCCCCTTCAAAGTAATCCCCATCGACTGCAACACACTTATGCCAGCGCTTGATCCTTTCCTCGAAACATTTTTTATATTCGGTTTTCGGTATGTCCATCAGTGCTTCCTGCGATTTTTCCATTACTTCCTCTCGGCTGCTAAAACGCGTTCCCCGTAATGGTTTTTTAACTCGATTGAACAGAAAGAAGTCACAGGGAGCCAAATCAGGTGAATTCGGTGGCTGTTGGATGGTATTTGTTGCATTTTTTGTCAAAAAATTACGAATAATGATAGCACTGTGCGACGGTGCGTTATCATGGTGCAAAATCCACGAGTTTTCTGCCCACATTTCTGGTCTCTTTCGGCGAATTGCTTCACGCAAACGTCTCATAACGCCCAAATAATACTCTTTGTTTACTGTCTGGCCTTCTGGCAAAAATTCATGATGCACTACACCGTTGTAATCCATGAAAACCGTCAGCATTGCCTTCTTTTTTGACTGAAAACGACGTGGTTTTTTTGGTCTCGGCTCATTTGGTGAACGCCATTCACTTGCCTGATGTCTGGATTGCGTGTCGTACTCATAAACCCACGTCTCGTCTCCAGTAATGATCCTTTTGATGAATGTGGGATCGGATTCAGCCTCGCAAATCATGTCTTTTGCGACGTCAACACGGTCTCTTTTTTGCATGAAATTGAGGTCTTTTGGAACCAACTTTGCTGCTACACGACGGAAACCCAAATCATTAACCACAATGTCTTGGGCGGATCCATAGGCAATGTTCAAGTCCTCCGCTATTTCTCTGATGATTAATTTGCGGTTATTGACCAACATTTCTTTTACTTTATCAATTTTTTCACCGACTTTCGATGTCGATGGTCTGCCACTGCGTTCATCATCTTCGATTGACTCACGACCACTTCTGAACCGCTCGTGCCACTGGTAAACGACCGTTTTTTTTAGAGAATCGTTGCTGAAACACTTTTCCAACATTTCCAACGTCCGTGCGCCACTAAATCCGTTTTTTACGCAAAATTTAATACAAGTTCGTTGTTGCAAATTTAAATCCATTTCTGAAATTGTAAAAAATCGCCAACACACACAGAGATAGATGTACTCTTGGCTACGTAACTTTTGCAAATGTCAAGTTATGACACTAAGATTTAAAGGGAATATCAACAACAGATGTACCAATTTAACAAAAAAAACAGAACTCAAATCGGAACGATGGGAGCGCCACACGGTGGTTATTCCGGGAACTTTCTGATCAAGGTAGTATATACAGATGCGCGGCATCTATACATGTTCAAGGTAATGATAGTGTATATATATATATATGTATATATATATGTATATTATATATATATATATACATATATATATATATATATATATATATATATATATATATATATATATATATATATATATATATATATATATATATATATATATATTCATATATTCATGTAAAAATTTATATATGGTGTGTGTAAAAATACATCTATACTGGATGTGTGGGTGTAAAAATACGTCTATGTATGGATTTTTTCAATTTTCATGACATAATGCGCATCGTCATTTCATCAATCATCTGAACATTTCCGTACAGATAACACGCACGTTATCGATGGGAAAATATGGTATTACTTATGGAGATTACCCATTTTGATACATACATGCCATGGTTGCCCAGTGGAAAAAGTGTTTGGCTACTGACTGGAGAGTCATCACAATGAAGAGGGGTGACTCCGTGAAGTACCACTGGCTACCACCAAAATGTCATTTTTGGGGTTGAATATCTTTCAGGGGAATCGATAATTCAGAGCAAACACCTTGTTTTCCCCCAAGATTTGTGAGAAGTGGCTCCTATTCAGATGTTAAATACCTCGTACATGCGTTCTATGAATTATTCTCCAAATTTAAAATTATTTACGACCAACAAACAATCAACTTTACAAAATTTTATACCTTTCATCAGACTTCCCAGCAAGAAAGAATTATTTACCCATTAAGGTTGGTTTTTGATGGTTCATAAAAACTATAATTTATCATGTAGTGCATTGAGTTCCTCTCATTTGCCTAACATTATTTCCTTCTACCTTATATTGACCAAATATCTTTTCAATTAATCTTAAGGCTTCCCCCACATCTATCAGATGGATGTTCCATGCTGCTTCTGGGAATTATCATAGCGTAGGTTGACTTGAAACTGTTATCCATGTCAAGCCAAGCAACACGATCGCTATTCCCGGAAGCAACGAGGACCATTCAAGTATCTTTTCCTCTACATCGCTGGCCTCACATTCACCCTTCTATCTCTGCCTTCGCATTCGGCTCCATCTTAATATTTCATCCAGCCACTTTTTCTGCCTTCTTCAGAATCAACCCGGGAACTTTGTCTCTTTTCCAACCAATCGTCATCATTATTCACTTCTGCCCAGCTAGTTTTCTCAATTCTACAAATCCTCCCCTCAAAGCCTCCAATCTACACCCATCTTCTTGTCTAGAGGACAAAGTTGCAGGACCATGAAGTGCCGTGCTACATATTAACATCTTTAATCATCTTTTCCTAATGTCTTTGCTAGGCATACTTGTTGTCATGCAGATGTGGATCCCGGGATGGGCTGACTGTGGAGCATTCTGGGCTCCACTTTTCTTCTCAAGTTGCATCTTGCTTGAGCAAAGTGAATTGCTGCTTCATTCAATCCTAACTACTACTACTACCGCCAGCCATTTACTTCCTTTTCTTTGAGAGTGGGTTTCAACAGATGGGTCGCTCTTCACCCCTCCTGCATGGAGAACAGCTCTCAATGTGGGCCACTGGTGGAATAACTCGCCTCAGCTGAAATTACTCAGCCATTTTAATATCTCCATGGATTCACAAATATGTCAAGGGAAGTAGCATTGTTTCTTGCCCAAGGGTTTCACAATGGCAAAGTCTTTTATCTGTTCTGTCTGACTGTTTTATGTCCTGACTTGGACATAACATCCTCTGCAATGGCATTCTGCATCACTTGTTCTTCACTGCCATTTTGTGTTGTTTGATTCATACCCCCATTGCCCTTCCTGTCTGGCTCATGCCAGCTTCCTCTGCAACTGCAAGGTATCTTGGTTTTTTTTACATATGCAGAATCAAATTAAGGATTACCTTCATTCTCATAGTTTTAAGAACAATGCATCAATGATATAAATGTACTATCAATGCTCATTTATACTTGTCACTATGATGTCAACATTGACATCAATTGGTATATTGTGACTCTCACAAAAACCTTCTAAATATGATGCACGATTTTCACTTCATTGCTATTCCGCAGGTTATTAAACAAAAGCCAAATGAAGGCTCTTACCTACCCACTGACTGACGTCAATTGAGAGGTGTGCTTCCTAAAGCTCATGCAGCACTGCTGCTGTCTGAGGTTATTTGGCAAAGCTCAACTTCTTGGCTCCCTATTGGCCCGATCTACCCCCGGGACTTCTTTTTTCATCTCATGTTCAAAGATTGCATATTGCTACCTTTCCCTTTTTCGGAATAGGAGCGGACACTGTGCTGACAAATTCTTCCGACCAAATTCCTGTAGATGCCATGAAAACCGGACCTAAGTTTTTTATAATGATTGGCCTTTGATCATCAAATCTCATTACAATCTATGCCATGCTTTTTAAATTTATGCTGAAACCACAAAGGATCACTTCACTACAGGACTTCACACCATCCAATGCAAAAATATCTAAAAACAATCACAGTTCCATTTCCCTATCGGCCGTTACCTTCATCACCAGTGCTCGTGGCATATGTTCCGCTGACAGTGCAGAGAGCAATCAGGAGAGCCAAGAAGCAGGCACCACTGGCCAAGAGAAACACCCCTGTGTTCCCGAGAGTATTAAGAGTGACAGAGGACGATAGACTTCCTGGGAGGAACCCCATGAAGTAGAAAGCTGGTAATAGTCCAAGGCGGGAAGTCCTCTGGCTTCCGTCTTCCCCTGTCTCATCTCCGATTACAGATATGACCGCTCCAGCAAAGGTGGTCCAGCCCCCACTGAAGGCCAGAGGCAGAGATGAAATGAGGAAACACTCGACCGGCAGGGTGGGTATACTCATGAACACTGCAAGCAGAGCGAATTTAAGGACGTACCTGTGATGATTAAAAACAACTTGTATTAGTTAAGCACAAGACTCTTGAAACTTTTCAAATGCAGTAAACACAAATGTACATATATCACCTGCGATCACTTTTAAACAATTTCCCATCATCGGAATTGGAAAAGGTTTCAAACCATTTGAGAAACTTCAGTTTTTCAAGCATGACAGATTTTAAAAGTCTTTATTCATGAGTTTCCAAAGTCAATCCACAAATCTTAAGCATTGTGCAGTTTCTACGCATAAATTAAAGCCAAATTACAAAAATGGAGAGAGGAAAATCACAAATAGTAAAATTTTAACTAATAAGTATACCAAGCAATGCATATGTACCCAAGGTGTAACCCCATGGCACCCACATTATTTAAGCATTGGTAAGAGGTTAATTTTTGCATTAATGTTTCTGGCATTTCCTCAGTAATTACACATATCTTTAATATATTATCAATCAATATTGATCACTTTGGCTATTTTTTTAAATTTAATAGTAAACTTGATTGCTCACATTTTGTCTTCAAGATACCTTTTGGCCTACGGCCACATTTGATTTGAAATTATTTTCAATATTATATCTACATCTACATAATACCCCGCAAGCCGCCGCAAGGGCGTGTGGCAGGGGGTGTTAGGTCACCAACCATAAAAAGGAAAAATACCACATACAAAAAAAACAACACGGAAAATTACACCCACAGCAGCGCACACACTCATGCAAAAATCCCTTCATCCAACACTCATGCAAACACATATACCGCAAAACAACTAAAAACTGCACCCCAGGATGCAGCACGAAAGCCATCCTACAACACACAAGCCAGGACACAACAAGCAAGAATGCGAAACTCCACCACCACATGAACATGCAACAAAACACTATACCCCCGAGGAGACTCTAAAAGGCAGGGAATGCGACCCAACGTTGCAGGTAGCAGGAATTTCCCCCCACGGAGAGGGACGAGGGATTGAAAGGAAAGAGACTTAAAAACAGATGAACGGAACACGAATGAGGTCATTCGGAAAGAATGGGTTATTATAGCAAAACACATAAGGTTAGTGGAAGAGCATGCATTTAAATACAACTAATTATTTTTTAGATGCTGAGGGTGGCAAGTGGAATTTTTGCTATCTATAACCCTGCAGTTGCTATCCCGTATTGTCCGTGGGAAGGAGTCCTTGAGTCGGCTAGTTCTGGCATCTATTTCCCGAATTTTGTATGCATGATCCGAGCGACCAATGTATGTAGGAGTACTAATAATTTGCGAGACCTCAGTACTGAAACATACGGATCTGAATTTATTTAATAATTTCAATCTTGCATTGAATCGTCTCTCAGCCAATGATTCCCACCCCAAATCCATGAGCATTTCGGTGAAGCTTTGCGTTTTATCGTAAGAAATTTTTACAAAATGGGCTGCCCGGCGTTGAACCTTCTCAATTTCCCGAATGAGACCTTTTTCACTCGAATCCCACACGCTGCTGCATGTGCAAAAAAAGGCAGTCCGTACCGTATCTAATTCATGTCCACTTGAACACTGTAGACCTCTCTTTTTAAATTTAAAAATTATGAATGTCTACAATTTATACATATTCTATTCATTAGTTCATGTAAAAGAAAATACGAGCATGTACTCCACTAGGGCTGACGTTCACAGCCATAGCACCAGAGCAAAGTCTAATATGGATTTTCCATACTGTAGGCTAGACAGGACTTACAAAGTTGAAGGTCTACCTATCAAATTGTTTAATATGCTTCCAAAATCTGTAAAGTCAGCCCGCAATGTGGTGTCCTGCAGGGTGCTGCGTGATTGGCTTACTTCCAATCCTTTATACTCAATAGAGGAGTATTATGAGCTCGACTTTACTAGCCTAAAATTATAAGGTCTAGCGTGAGTAGAATACTAGGTGTATGTATGCAAATGTTTTCAAATAAGTATTTTATGTCATTGTATACAGTGCTGTTTAGTATATTATCTATGAACAACTGTATGTTCCTAAATGACGACATCTACCATATGTGAAAATGATTATAAGATGAATAAAGTATATTATTATTCTAAATGAGGCCATACAAGAGCTTGGTAGCAACGTTCCTTGACTTTTGAGTCACTTTTTCCGACAATGCGTCTAATGAATCCCAATTTTTTATATGCTTGAACGCAGACTTTACGTATGTGAGTCCCCCAAGTTAAGTCTTTTGTGAATGTAACACCTAGGTATTTTACTGTTTCAAATACTGCTAGCTCAACTCCAGCTAATTTGTAAGCAAATCCCGTTGATCTTTTAAAGAAATTTACCTACGAACATTTATTATAATTTAGAGTCAATCCCCAGTTAGAACACCATTTAGTAATCCAATCTAAATCCTGCACTAGAATAAAACAATCTTCATCCCCAGATATCTCCCGATAGACCACCGTGTCATCCGTGAACATCCTAAACTTACTTTTCACTTCGCTGTTCAAATCGGTAACAAAAATCAAAAAAAGCAACGGCCCAATTACTCTTCCCTGAGGTAACCCTGACGTGACTCGAATGCTGTCGGAACTAGCGCCATCCAGGACTACTCTCTGTTCCCACTCTGAAAGAAAATCTTCAACCCAATTTATTGCACCCTTGTTCAATATCAATATAATACACTTCAATGCAACAATTTCAGAGAGTAAAAATCATTCACCTTGACTGGGATTCGAACCTGGATCCCTTTATGTTCGACTGAGGGCTTTAGCCAGCTAAGCTATCGAGGCATCCTCCAAAACTATGAAATATTTGGGGCTATAAAGGAGCAATATTTCAGAGGAAGAATGCATAGTAGCAGATCACTCTGTTAAAAGTTACTGTTCCGGCATCTCCTGCAGTTTCTTTGGAATTTGTCAAAGGTAAAAACAACTTAAGTGTTGAAGGATCTCAGGTTTTCCCGGCGTATGGTATTCAAGAAGTTCTCTTGGGTTGCCCATCAGGTTAGGTTGCAGTACACCGGTGTACTGCAACCTGACCCGGTGGGAAACCTGAGAGAACTTCTTGAGCAACTTAAGTGTTAAACGTTCGCTTTAACCTTGTGGACTGTGGCGCGTTGTGTATGGCTACAAATGCCTGTGACATTGTATACTATATATGGTATTTCATCCCAACATCTCGTCCCTTTAAAGCTGCCAAAATTTTGGAGTGTAAGAGGACACCTCGATAGCTTCACTGGCTAAAGCACTCGACCGGACATCGAGGGATCCAGGTTTGAATCCCCATCAAGGCAAATGATTTTTACACTCTGAAATTGTTGTGCTGTAATGCACAATTAGCGGATGACTACGTTAAAAGTTACTGTGGTGGCATCTCCCAAAGTTTCTTGGAATAATACATTTAATGCTGGCAATTGCATTATACAATTCATGAGGTACTAATTTGTGAGGAACGTCTAATATTGGTCGGAAAGTCTCCGGTCAATTGATTTCAAACTCACTAGCCACCAATTAAGTCATCATCACGACGGTGGTAGAAAAATACTAGGGTAATACTTAAAATCACTCAGCAGGTTACTCCATAAAATTCCAATCCAACGATTGACACGGTAAACTGCCACTCTTTCCTCTCCAATAACTTCCTCATGTATTTCCCATTCTATCATGCTCCAAACAATAACTGTTACGCACCAAGGTCCATAATCATATCAATAACAAGGGTCTAACTTTCTTCGTTATGTTCCATCGTAAATCCATTGTGTCTCAAGGTGTGCCTGATCCAAATTTTATCCCAAGTCTCAAACCAAAATCGTTTTTTATTTTCCTTCTCGCGTTCCATTTGCCTTTTCATCATCAATCAGATGCAATATCATAAGATTGTAAAAGTAAATTTCATTTATCACTGCTAATATCATGTGAAACTTGCAGTTACCTCTATTACACTGAGGAATAAGGACCTACCACTTTCATTATTCATGGGCCATAGAATTTCGATGAAAACACGGGGGCATACATTTACTACATTGTCTATCTTAATTCTCAATGGAATATACAATTACCTGTGATTGAAACGAATTCTATACGGATATCTAAAATGTCACCTTTGCTTGTTATTTTCCCTTTGCTGCTCCAAAGCTATCCTTTATTCGAGTGCCATATAATGATTGTCTATAAATCACAAGAAATTGATCACTGAAAACATGCAATAAGAGAAACCTATGCACTTTGAAACTACGTACATGAGTGGTTTAATCCATAGTTCACTGAGTGTTGAAAATATCATACTATTCCAAAACTTCTTAAGCAAATGCAATTTCCATTCATTTGTGCCCTAATGCCATGAAGTTTACCCAAATAAAGTAGAGTTTTTATTGCTAGCATCAATTCAAATTTACTCGGATGAATGTGATCAGGGAAAATTGATGGATGAGAAGTCAATGTACAAGGTCTGTACAAAAAAAGATGAGACTGGTCTTTCCCGGTGAGAACTGCCAGACAGTCATCACAATCAGTGGGATGTCGCCTTCTAGCAGCGTCTATGAGAAGTATAAAACACCACCTTACTCGTGGCCCTATCTTGACTTCTCTCTGCACAACAGAGATTCTAGTCTGAGCTTGCACGCGTTTTCTGTATAAATTTATGTTTCAGTGAGAATGAAGGTCTTACAGAAGCAGCGCGTGTGCATTGAATTTTGTTTTAACCTCACGAAAAGTGCAACTGAAACTTTTACCATGACTCAAGAGGCATTCAGCAATGAATCTATGAGTCGAGCACAGTTTTTTCATTGGTAAAACCACTTCCTGTCTGGACAAACCTTAACCGATGATGAACCAAGAAGTGAATAACCATTGACAGAACAAACGACTCCCATGTTAACAGTGTGAATGATTAAGTGCCAGCAAACCTAAGGCCAAATGTCAGGGAGATCACCAATGGAATTGACATTTGTGTTGGAATGTGTTTCACCATTTGATGGAAATTTTGGGCTTGCAGCATGTGGTGTCCGAATTTGTGTCACTAGTGTTAATGGATGAACTGAGTCAAAAACGTTTTGACATCAGCCAGGAAATGTTCGATCGTTCAAACATCGACTGAAACTTCTTAAAAACAATCGCCACAGGTGACAAAACCTGGGGTTATTGTAATCATATAGAAACCAAAGTCCAGTCTTTCCAGTGATGGGGGCCATCTTCCCAAAGACTCAATAACAGCCTGGAGTTTGCGATCGAACGTGAAGGTGATCTTGATGGTTTTCTTTGATTAGGAAGGGATCATTCATCATAAATATGTGTCCAAAGGACAAACAGTGAATGGGCAGCAGTATACAGAGGTCACAAGAAGGTTAAGACACGCCATGTTGCAGAGGAGACCACTTAAAAGGAGTCTTGGTACTTTCATCACGACAATGCACTGGTGCACAAATTTTGCTACCGAAATTTTGACCAAAAATAGCTCTCCTTTATTAATTGCGTTTGGGATGAAGAAGTCATTGGATTGAAGTGCTGGATGAGGAAAATCAATGGCTGGAGTAGCTATGGGAAAATAATATGATTGGAAATTAGCAGAAATGGTGAAGAACTATAAGTACAATTTTGTGCATAAGTGGATGAATAATTAGATGATAAATTGGCAAAACTTCGCATGGAATGAAATTTTTAAAAACTGCAAAAATTAATTTTTGCTTTTGTTCAATTTAGAAATAAGTGCCACAGAGAGCAGTTATCCGCACTTCTCCTCATACTTTTCTTGACTTTCTCCCTTTCGAATTTGTATTTTTAATACCCTGCAATCCACTGCTAGGGTGTGTGGCAGGGGGTGAATAGACACCAAACTAATTTTAACCCGAATATTTTTACCCCTATCATGGTCAGACAATGTAATTCTGATCCCTTATCGTTTGCTGAAAAGATGACATCTTAAAGCTATCTCTTCTAGACTTAATCTCTCTTATTTTATTCACATGATCTCGCCTACCATAGTACGATGGGAGTAATAATACATTTTCAACATCACCACAAAAGAGATGTCCTTCCAATATATGTAAGAGATTTAATCTGTAATGTAACCTCCCCTCCATGAGTGATTCCCAGCCTAGCTGCTCTAATATATTGGATATTCTACTAAGTTTATCATAACAACGTTGTACAAATCCAGCTTCTCTACAATGCACACGATCCAATTCGGCAATTAATTCAACTTGGTGAGGATCCCATATAATAGCAGCATATTCTAAATGAGGCCTAACCAGCGACAGATAACATTTCTCTTTTACCTTTCCATCACCTTTACCCAGTACTCTTCTAATAAATCCTAATTGTATGTTAGCTTGTCCACATATTCCCTGTTCATGTTTCACCCAGGAGAGATCATGAGTAAGGGTAACGCCTAAGTATTTAATCGAGTCTACACACTCCATTTCGGTGATCCCAATGCAGTAGGCGTTCGGGAGAAAATTCCTTTTTTTTCCACATTTTTCACTACGCACTTTTTTATGTTTAATTCTGATTGCCAAGAGGCGCACCAGCATCGTATAACATTAAGGTCATCTGATAAAGCTGCTGTGTCCTCAGGATTACGGATATCTCTCTAGACCACTGCATCATCAACAAATAAACGTATCATTATAGTGACTATGAAGTCAATGTCATTTAAGTAAAGTACGGGTCCGATGACACTTCCCTGGGGAACACCTGAAGTAACTTCTACTGCATTTGAGCTATATCCATCTATCACTACTCTTAGAACCCGACCATTCAAAAAGTCTTCTATCCAACCCAGAAAATTTTTATCTATGCCATATGCTTCTAGCTTAGGTAGTAATTTACCATTAGGCACTTTGTCAAAGACTTCCTCAAAATCTAGAAAAATTGCGTCCACTGGAACAGTGCTCTCTCTTGAAATAAGAATATCATGAACAAAAAGCGCCAGTGGTCTCTCGCAGGATCTTCCCTTTTGGAAACCTTACTGAATTTTCATTAGTAACTCCTAACTATCAAAGTATCTCAAGACCGAACTAGCAATTATATGTTCCCTGACCTTTCACTTAATGTATGAGAGGGAAATAGGCCTGTAATTGCTCAGTTTCTCCTTGTCTCTGTTCTTAAATATTGGTGTTACATCAGCCATTTTCCAATCTCGGGGAACCTTGTCATCTACAAGCAACTTCTAAAATATAATTTCTAGAAAAGGTGAAATTTCCGATGCTAGTTTGATAAATATATGAATGGTTATTTGATCACGCCCATAGGATTTATTAAGCTTAATATTTTTCAGCAAACATTCTATTCGATTGTATGAGATTTAAAATGTGAGCATCGGTCGGCCCAAATATGCCGAAAAATCCTATCAGCTGTTGGTTATTCTTTTGTTCTTATCAATTTAGAGTGAATTAACTCTTGACTTATATTCCCGAACTTCTCTGATGCACAACCCAAATGCTTTTGGATTCTCTTTTAAATTTTCCGCCAACATTTTCGTTTTGAATTCGTTTAACACTTTCCAAAATTCATTCTTGGCATACACCCTAATTATCTTGTAATCATAAGAGATCTCCTTCCTTTTGCCGCCAGAGATATCACTCATATTTTTCATCTTGGCATTACATAGCCTTTGATATCATAATGCTTATCTAACATTCATGTTGTACCAACTATGTTCAGTGCTATCTTTTATAAATTTACTTGCAATCAATCCGCTCACTGCTGAGCACGTGACGTTAGGGATGTGATTCCACTTATCCTCAGTATTTTGGTGATTACTATCTTCCTTAAAATTTGCAATTTGGATCTGTAGCAGGCATTCTAGGCCATTATAATCCCCTTCTTTAAACAAGCAAATTTTTCTTTCAGGCTTCTTATTTCTGACCCCATGTAGCAAAAACTTAGCATTTACTGCCCTGTGGTCGCTGATTCCTTTTATAGTTGCTCTAGTTAGAATTGTTTCATGCATGTTTGTTGCTAACAAATCCAAAACATTATCAACCCTGATTGGTTAAGTGACAAGTTGATGCAAGGAGTTCAATGTAAAGAATATCAATAGCAACTTGCAGGTATCTTCGTATTTATCCTCAATTTTAAAAATATATGTGCTCCAATTAATACTGCATTTGGGACATTGAAATCTCCACCGATTATAACGTTGCAATCATTGTGATGGGATAAGAAACCTTTGATTTGCTGATCTAATTCTAGTATTATCTTTGTCATCCAACAGCCTGTAAAATGCACGTACAAAGATTCTTTTGGATAGAGGACTTTTAATTGAGCACCAAACGCTTTCCAAACCATTACCTGGAATTACCTCAGCCCTGCGGGCGCAAGAATTTTTTACTGCAATAAAGAAACCGCCCCAATTTTATTTGCTCTGTCATTTCTATGGAAATGGAAAAGGATTTTGGAAAAATATCACCGTCGGCAATATCAGTGGATAACAAGCTTTCTGTCCCAATAATTATATCTGCACCTGCACTTTAAATACAGAGATATTCTGCGATTTTGTTTTTTAAACTTTGGCAATTAACTGTCAATACAGATAATAATTACTTGACATTACAGTTATTTGAATTTTTAACGATGTTCGTTTTCTTATTAATATTGAATCCCAGGTAACATTTTCCGTGCGATGCCATCTGATTCGTGTTAAATGAACTATTGTGTGTATCTCTAGCACTGACTCTCACTTCGTTTGAAGTTCAATAATTTGGCCAAGAAGACTTTCGAGACCCACCAATTCACCTAAACTGTAACTAAAAAAGCCCTGCAGAGCTCGAAAATCCTACCGGCTACACACCTGGCGACCTCAGATGTGTACTGAACACCAGATCAGTTCAGGAGCTCCCACACGATTGGATCGCCCGCTAAAGGTCGATGAAGGATGCCCAGGTATCCCTGCAGAAAGGACGCAACCTGTGATTGACGCCTTCCACTCGGCTCCTCAAGGGAACAAGGCTGAGAGCATCACACCAACCCCCTCAGCACCACACACCCTCTTCACTTCCGAGTTCAACTCCCTGAAGAAATCCAGAATCTCTTCAGATCCACGGCCCATGGCATCGTTGATGCCAACATGAGCCGCGGCCCGCAGCCTGGGACACTTAGTGCCCGCAGCTGCCGCTCCAAACGCCTTCTTCACCTGAGGAACACCGCCACTAGAAATGCAGCATGTCGTCATGCTGGTTCACACCCTCATGGTCTGCCTTTCCCCGCAATGGGACCATTGCACGTCTGACGTTACTGCTGCCTATCACTAGAATCCCCCCTTTCCCAGTCTGACGGTTCCTTCTGGGTGGTGCTCTCACAGGGGCGGAGGTAGGGACTGCAGATACCGCTGGGCTATCCCCTGATAGCACCTGATAGTACCTGTTGGAGACGGGGATGAGGTTTGCCTTCGCATCTCCCATCCCTCGCCACAGCTTTAACTTTCCTCCGCTGTTGCGTGAGACAACCTTCCAATCTTCTTTCAATTTCCAAGAGCGAGTCTTAAAATTTCTTCTAGTTTCGTTAGAGGCACGGATGTCTGAGTTTCTTTAACACCACTGGCTACTTCAGTTCCGACTCCATCCACGCTTTCCTCATCATCTGCGACGATTTGGGAGAGACATTCATTCCCTGCCATGGGCCACTCCTCTTAAATAGGAATGAGAAACCTCAGCTATCGGAAGCAGATTTACTTCTTTCCTCCCGTTGCCCCATCCCGTGATGTCTGCGAGTGATGATACTCTTCCCAAAAGAATCCCATCAATTGTCCACCTCATTTGGATACACAAAAGAATTTTACATTTGAGCTCAACATCAATATAACATATGCCATTAGTTTGCTTTCTTACGGGTGCTGTAACTGGAAGCACAATCATATCATGTATAAATATATGATGGGGGCCAATCAAATTCACCAGATTGATTGTGAATCATTAAGGACGATTTGGCAAAGAACTCAATGTTTTAATTGTATTGGAAGTCCATTTGATTGCATTGGATCCATTTAAGAATATAAAGGCCTGATGGTTGTGGATCTATTTTTAGAATTATAAAAAAATCAGTTTTACTTGTGGTTTCAGTAGACTAAGAGCAGATTTGTTTCCAGAGCATAAATGCCAGAGCAATAATTAGACAATATCAGTTGGGCAACACTTAATACAAAAGGTATTACTGGCTCTTCACAGTCATACGTATGCTATGACTGTGAAGATGCAATTTTTTTGTGAGACAACGTTCTATGGCAGTATTTAAACAGAAATGTGAGAGCGTCCGAAATCATTATTAACCAAACTATTTTAAGCGACGTCTAGTCATACCAAGAAATGGTGTGGAAAGTTTGACCACATAACTGTAACAATGAACGTGAAGACATCATAAATAAGATATTTAACAAACTTACTATGCAAAAATATGTAGGATATCTAAGCATTTAACTGGCGCGATTTATGACTTCCGCCGAAGGGCAATAAAAAAAGGCGAACATTGTAAAGAACTAATAAGTAATTCTATAGCAAATGATACCTGCTTGATCTTAAAGCCATATATGCATATATTCCATCTCGAAACCGTAATTATCTCCATAAAAAGATATGTTCCATTTTCATGTAAATAAGCAATCAACACACTGAGCTTATAGAGAGGAAAGGTATGCACCTTTTACTGCGAGAGGAACAATAATGGAGCTATGAACAGCTGCCACTGCAATGGATGCAAATAAATGGAATTATTTCGGGTGTCGAAAAATATAAAGCTAGAGCCATCAAAGTTAAAGGGGTTTTATTTAGTAATTTACTTATCGAATTAATTGGGCAAGGTTGAGACTTACAATCCCTTCTTCCTCCTAACCCTAAGACATTACATTGAAGACTATTACATACAACCAAGCCCTAGATGGAGTAAAGTCCACCTAGGCAGGAATCGAACCCGCAACCTCTGGGCTGGTAGGCGAGGACGTTACCCTGCAGTCACCGGGGCCGACAAGGGGAGGACAGTATAGTAATTAGTCTCAGATTATTAGTGCCCTCCTTAGACAGTGATTTCAATAAAAAGATTTGCATCTAAAAAAACAAA
The DNA here is from genome assembly GCF_022747635.1 of Hetaerina americana. Classification (NCBI taxonomy): domain Eukaryota; kingdom Metazoa; phylum Arthropoda; class Insecta; order Odonata; family Calopterygidae; genus Hetaerina; species Hetaerina americana. The sequence continues at coordinate 1,765,218 of NW_027286763.1, forward strand.
CAATCCTTTGTTTTGCTGAAACTGTTCATTTGGGCACCATGACACTGATGGACAATAGGACACCAAGAGGAAGGTCAAGGGTTACAAGTGAAGAGGAATGTTAGGGCGGCAAAGCTTTGGGGAACATAAGCATCAGTCATGGGTAATGGATGGCCGCAGCCAGCGAATCTTAGAATTGAAAGCGATAATGATGAGCCCTCTCTTGGTTCCCAATGGGTTTCGGGAGATAATTCTTCCGGTTTCGCCCCGCATGGCACGCCTTGCAAGGTGGACTTACCCCGTCAGCGGTATAATGATGAGTGGCTTCCGACTCCCCGCTCGATCGCTCCACGCTCCCGCCAGGCTGGATACCACCGCAGGTATAATGGCTTCAATGAGTTTCGATGCCATCAGCAGATTCGCAGCTTTAGGGAGCACTTCGTCTTCCACGGTACGATGGCACGGGATGGCGTCGCACCAGTGGCAAGGGATCCCGGACATCTCCCAACATATCCTCCGGAGTAGGAGGTCGTGGAAGGGTGCCTCCGATAGAGCGATCGCGTAGCCCACGAGGAGATACGGAGGTTCCACCGTCAGCTGGCGAAGGCATTGCCTGCCCTCGGGTGTCTTCATCGCTAGAAGTCCCTCCTACATCCGCTTCTCGATGAACTGCGTGAACAAATCAAGCTCATTGACGTCTCGCCATCACGGCAGCAATTTTGTACACAAACGGAAGGCGAGTGTCAAGATTCACTGAACCAGTTTCCCTGGAAAAAAACTAATCGAGTTAGAACATATCTTAATGCGATTGGAACGACTCCTAAGTTTGGATACCACTCAGACTACACAATGAAAGTGCACAAGTAAGAATCCCGTGCTGACTCCAGGAAGTCAATTTGAAAGTCGAATACACGCGGCGATTAAAGCTGTTGAAGTACATTCTGACAAGGTAAAAAATTGATTGCTTCCTTTCAGTTTTAAGGGTCATTTGCAGAGACTTTCAATACTGTGATTTCTTTCTTAATCCGAAATGTAAAGGACATATGTATCAAATTTAACATACTTATTTTAAGAATTTGAACATCATACTGACGAAATGAAAATATGGCGATGCAGTTATTCTCAGTATCGCTTGAAATCGACTTAAATATAATAATAAATAGAAACTTAAAGCCATGTTTTACCCTTAACGTCATTAGTCAATACATGTTTACGAATTCGGTGTCATTCAAACTTCTTTTGGGTATTATTGGGAAGATAAAGAAGACCTATTGCCGACGAAAATGCGAATCAGGATGAGAGAGGGGGGGGGTGAGGAAAGATGGGGAAGACGTTCATTCAATACTGAAGTTGCCGACGAATGATAATTGAGAACAATCGAAACACGTCTTGAATTTTAGAATTTAATCGGTCGCATGCATGATCAGAATCGAAATAGTTCTTTCCTCGCTTACCTAAACATTACTTGCTTCCCTTCCTCCTCCCGCCGCCTCTTGATTAAATTGCGCCCAACAACTCGATCCATTTCCCCGACATAGTAGAAATCTACCATTACTCTTTCTCCAAGCAGCTTATTTTCACCAATCTTTTCCATGCTTTCATCTCTTTAAGAATCCAATCTAAAATCATTGTCTTTCCTCAAAGACAACATATAGGAGGCATTCAGCACTAGACTCAATATTGGTCTCGATTAGTCTTTTCTTTGAAGAATCTGACTCTAAAAAGGGTTATCACGAACTCAACCCTTTCGTTCATCCTCTAAGCTCATATATGTACATGTGATCAAAACCTATGCTCGGCTTATCAATGAGCAACTGTACAGGCATAATTCCGGCTTCTCAACAACCGATTTTTTTACAATATTAAAAACTTTTTTTATCACGTCGTCGATCAAAGGTGCTTTGTACAGTTTCCAAAGTTGGAATTATACTGCATTTGGTCAGGTTCACTCCGGGGCACCGTCCGCGGTATGTAGCCAAACGATGAATCAGTTTGGAAACCATTCGAGTGACTGGATTAGAATGTCCCACGACCCTCCGGCGAGCTATGACCCCCCGGATGGAATGTCACCAGACAAATGACCTCAGAAAAGATCGCCATCAACCCATGAAATTATACATGCAGGACCACTAAGTACGATCTCCTAACTTCTTCCTCCTCGGACAGAGGAGTTGAGAAAGAAAACTCATTTTCCAGCCTCCATTACCCTCTTCTTAAAGACTGTTAAAAAACTGTCACTAAACGGAAACCGCGGGTTCGAGATCAGCCTCGGGTGAACACGTTTAATTTGTCAAGCGATTAATTGTTCTCATTTGAATTTGTGGCGCGACGTGACATGAGCCTTCGGAGGACATGAAACAAATACTACCAGTGCAACGAGAAGTCAACCGTGAGCTGAATCTTACCTCGGTCAGTCGATCATTCGAGGACGGTCACCATCGCCCCTACATACATGTGCGTATGCATATATGCAAACTACACGGATCAGCAGGATCCGCGGATTCACCCGGCCCTTGCGACGGCGTCTCGGCTCAAGTGATGGGAATTCACGCGATGGTAGGGAGGGCTGTACTGGAGGGGGAGGGGGGGGGGACGCGAGAGCAGGGAAACACATTTGATTGCAGGGTAATTTCGTTCGAAGGTTCCGCCGAGAGAGCGATGGGGTACAGATCCATAAACATTCATTATTATTCACCGCATCAGAGTATATTTTAGTGACGATCCGTCGGCAATCTCGCAAGGTGTAAAACGGAACGTCGATATGTATATGTGAACAGATTCGTGTGTGATAGTGTTGAGATCGGAGGGGGAAAATGTACGCATTTTAAGCAAATAAATGATCAATTTAATGCCTTTGAAGATCGTTCAATCTACTACTCGTTTATACTTTAGAAGTTCAATACGAATTAATGCTTAGGTAAAGCTGTAAGGAAATGATTAGGGAAGACTCCTCTGAAGTATAAGTTTGAATAGTTCCGAAATTTTACCATCGATGTCAGAGGATAAGCAAATATTTGAGATGTGTGCGTAGGAAAAAATGACGAAAAGGAAAACCCTCGAAGAAGTACCAGGCATGACATGGGTAGTGAGAAGGTTGTTAGGGGAAATTAGAAGTTTTGAGAGATATTTAAGGCCGATACTTTGTGGAAATCCATTTGTAAAGCAACAAAGAAGAATCAAAGGTTTTGCGTTTCCACAGGAAAGAATTTATTGCAGCCGACTAGTTTCGCTAAACTGTAGTGAAAGAGTCCAGATGATGCGACAGTCTAGCAAATATAGTCGAGAGTAAAGTCTTTGACTCTTTCTTCGTGTTTTAGAAATTAGAAGGCAGGAAAAGTTAATGAGGAGCAAATGGTGGGTCAATGAAATATTTAAGAATGTGAGAGGGGAATGCTAAGTGAGGCAGAGGGAGCAACACATGAGGTGCGATGAACGTGATGGAGGGAAAGAAAACGTGGAGTTGAAAGATGGTCCATTGTAAAGGGCGATTGCCATCTTAGGCAAGACGGTGACGAGTACCAGTACTTCCCCGTCAGTCCCTTGGTCCATCAAAAACTCTGCAACCAACTCAAGGTAATTAAACTCTTTTGGTTTTATTTATGGAGCAGTTGTACTTGATTGATTGGCACCCATGTAGTTACCCTGTGTTTATAAGTAAGGACTCAATGAAAAATAAATCCATAGCCAACGGCATGATACCTGAATTGATATCATGGTCTAGTTCACAATAATAAGTGAAAATGATCTTGAAATGAAATACTTACTCATTATATCTGCCATGTGCAAAAGGGAGAAAGATACCAATACATCCTGTCCCTATATAATAGCAACACTCGCTGTGAGAGCAACTGGTGGGGCTATTATTATGATTTGTTGGTCTGTCATTTAAACTAGGTTTGGCTGGATATAGATTGGAACACATATTCCTAAGCCACAACCAACAGGGGAAAACTCGGCATGTTACACTACGATACACCCTTCTCCAATTCTGCATGCTTTCTTCACTCCATCCAACACGTTTATTCTTTTCAAACACCTACCACTCTTGCCGAACATTCTCCTTTCTATCACTGAGTTTTCAAAATTCCATCACCATGCAAAATGCTAACCGTCTACCTTTCCCGTCTCCTCTCTCCTCCCCAAGCATTCCTCGTTCCTTTGTTTTCCTTTCCATCTATTACACCTTTTCTATCTTCTACACAACCACTTCTAAAAAGCCTCCGAGTCTATCAACTTGCTTCAACTACCACATTTCCCTGCCATACAAAACAATGCTTCCATCTCACATTTTCTATTAACATCCTCCTCCTAGTTAAGATATCTCTGCTTCACATAATCATTTTTTTCCTAGCACATTTATAACATTTTCAAAACTTATCCAAAAGCTATGATTGGCAAGTAATAATCTGATAAAGCATAGAATACATGACTATTTACCACAATAAATTTCTCCTATAAATATCAAACAGCTGATTCACTTCAACTCATATGAGTATTACCAGGTGACAATGGTCACAATATACATTATTATTATTAAGTTGAATAGGTTCAAAAGTAAAAATGTACATACATATTTATATTATACATAATGACTGCAGTATCAATTAATTCTTAAGAAGCACATCATGTGCTAAATTCTCAATAGCAAGTTTTTTGAGTGTCATGTAGGGATAAGTTTGTTTCTTCCTTTTCACCATCAGCAGTTGGCTAGCTGTTACCTTCAGATGGAAAGCATACATGGTTTTCACGTGTGGTTTAAAACCTCTCTGAATTATTAGCACTTGATTACCAGCAAGATAGGTTTCTGATGAACCCTAGGACTTGGAAGCCTTGCCTAGCATGACACAACATGTCTTAAGACCCCACACTTCTGTGAATAAAAGATGAGAGTAGGCTTTCTAAGCACTAACTGCTGGCTAGATCACAATCAGTGAGGTGGCACCTTATAGTGGCATCTGTGACGAGTAAAACACCACCACCGCCTTGCTTGTGGCCCCATCTTGAAATGTCCCGGCACAACAGTCATTCTGGTCTGAGCTTGCATCACATGCTTGCTGTACACATTCTTGCGTCAATGAGAATGAAGGTGTTGAAGAAGGAGTGCGTGTGCATTGCATTTTGTTTTAACCTCAGGAAAAGTACAACTGAAACTTATGCAACAATTCAAGAAGCATTCGTCAATGAATCTATGAGTTGGGCACAATGCTTTTCTTGGTACAACCCCTTCCCTTCTGGACAAACCTTGACCAATGATGAACCGAGAAGTGGATAACCATAGACTCAACAAACAACTTCCACGTAAACAGTGTGAATGATTTGGCGTGCAAATCATAGGTCAACTGTTAGGGAGATAAACAATGAAGTTGAAAATCGTATAGGATCAATACTTGAAAAGCAGAGGTGATAATGGACATCCCTGCCTCACTCCCTTACCTAGAACTGCCCATCCCAACTCTCCCAATTCCCCATTTGAGCCCGTGCAGTCTGAGACATACACAGGTTCCAGATTAAGTCATCTAGGCCCTGTTGACTCTGTCAAATGCCTTCTCAAAATCCATGAAGCATACAAATGCATCCTGCTTATAATCTTTGCTCCTTCTCTACCAGTGACCTCATTATTCCAGTGGCATCATGCATACCCTTATCCCCTATCTTAATTCTAACTGATCTTCACATAAGTTCTCACTTGCTCTTTACTCCATCTTTTTGTCAATGATCCTACATCATACCTTTGCCGCACATGATATTAAATATAATCCAATGGCCCTCACCTAACGCTGCTTTTCCCTCGCTTGAGATGGGTATCAATACTGATGTTACAGTCTTCACTGAATAATCAGTGTAATTAATTAATTGGTGGTTAGCTTCTCCGACGAGTGTATTTATTACCTAGCCCAATGCCTAAATTGCCATTTGCAATTTTCACCCTTCCAATATTTTGATGAAGTCTTGAAGCATTATCACAATTCTTATGATGAGTTTATTTGCCTGATGATCTCATGTGATGAATTTATTTTCCAAATTAACCATTGCATTTTTCAATACAGGCACAGTTTAATCTTCCTTCTGTTTGGGGCCACTATTTGAAAATGAAATGCTGCCGGCTGTGGAGGTTACTCTGGGTTGGCTGCGACAGCAAACAAAAGACTCCTTTGCCGCTGGCTATCGAGGACTCGTAAAGAGATGAGATGAGTGTCTGAATGTTTACAGTGAATATTTAGAGAATTTAAATAATTTCAGGAATATACTTTGACCATTATTGTCTCTTTATCCAGATTTGCAAGTCATTTATTGACTGTAGCATTAGAACACATATTTTTCAGAGACTATTCAGAAGAGACCTTCTCACAGCATTGAAGCTGTTCCTCACATTCAGAACAAAGGAAAGACATATTAGATAGCTTCAGGTACTTTTTTCAGGATTGTGAAATATTTTCTACTTTCTATTAATTTTGATCAACTGTAAGTGAATTGAATTTTTGTTTTATGCTCCATGTTCTCATCCCAGGGTATTAAGCATTCCACGTTCATTTCTAAGTAAAATGCTGGAAAAATGTGAATACTTAGCTTTATTTTGAAAAGAAATGGGTTCTTTTTTGACCATATATCATAAAAATGACATGACTAAAAAATTATTTGTAACAAGGAGCTTTTTCAACAGTATAAATTAAAAATCATCAAATTTCATTTGTGGAAGACATACATTATAGAAGGATGAGTCCATGAATTCTGCAGTAGATTGCCATTTCACCCAGCATTTCATTTGTAGCTCTTCTGCATTTTTAGCAACACCAGTGAAGTGAGGATCCTGGGAAGACATTAATTAGAAATAGAATATGAAGATGATCTAGGAAATTATTCACATATGTTTAAAAAATATTTAATTATAATAATTATTATTAGAATTCTTATCATATTGCTTCCTCTTCGTGCATTACGAAGGTATGTATCAGAAGATTAAGGCTATTCATAAATCATACTACATTCATATTCATAAATCATACCATTATTAATGTCTTTAAACTGAATTGGCTGTGATATAAAAGTTTAAGCTGATGCCATAGGACATCAAAAGAGTGATTAATTAACAGCTGCATCGAGATCTGTTCGGCACCATTTAAAGCGCATATATTCAGGTTCCAAAACTTCAGCATTGGAGAAGCAAGAGGGAAGCTACTCCCGACCCTTTCCTGATTTTTCTGATTACGTGATCACCCAGGCAATCTACTTGGATAGGCTTACTAGAAAGTTAACTCCATCTCACCTATTTAAATAATTAACAGGTTGACTATGGTTGACTGAATGCAGTTTAATACGATGGACAATTTTCGAATAACTGACTCCTGGTAACACGGGCACATCTATGTGTACTTAATGCGCTTATTTTATGTCAATGTCAACAACCACACATGAACTGCCATTATTGGCCCTAAGAGTGGCCAGTCACACAGAAAAATAAGACCATTTGAGTCAAATAACCAAAAAATGCCACCAAATAAAGACAGGTATCCAGAAAAAGAGATCAAGTAGAGACTAATAGTCATTTGAAAAGTAAATTTAAAAACCAATGGAACCTGGTCAATGGATCGGATGGATCTCCCCACGGATTTGAAGCTGTATAATGTATTCTGGTTTTGTTCACATTCAAAGATGATGATGCTATTTACATGTATGCATCAGGGCTCTCACCAAGGGGGTTCCTAGTAGTAGTATTTAGGGGAGGCGACTGACAGTTCAGGTCATTTGCGCCATTAGGGATGGACAGGAAAGGATGAAGGGTGGAGAGAAAAAACTGTCTTCAGCATCAGCCTACTCTTATTGAGGGGCACCAAGGGATCCACAGCTCAACCTCCCATCTGAAGGACGGCATACTCACTCAAAGTGCCCTCGACAAAGCACCTCAAGTAGGGATCAAGATACCTCTGAAGAATATTTGATGTCGCCTGGATTTGAACCAGGGTCCTGTGGGTGGGAAGCCAGTGGGATAGCCACCGCACCATCTTGATCCTCACAGGGTCCCTCCCCACCGAGTATGAATCCGTGAATGAGCTTGATGCGGCCAATTCTGAAACTTGGGAATTCTACTTCTTCCTTCCAGCAAGCAACTGCTCCAGTGCCCTCCTTACTTCACTAACTTCATATTCCTGAACAAGATAACACAGCCAGGTGAAGAACTGTCAGAACATTGCACAAACATTGGCAATGGTGCCAGGTGAGTGGTCGGATGCTGTCAAATCCTACCCCACCCCACCACCACTACCGTGACTAAATTAGCAGAAGAATCGGCAGCATCATGACCAGAGGTGCCAATATGGGGTGGTGCCCAACAGAAAATGACGGTCTTTCTGCAAGGATGAATCTCATAGAGCAGGGCTTTTAGGTTGGATAAGATGGCTCAGGTGTAATACAACCAGTCTAGAGTGACCGAAGGGTGTGTTTGGTGTCACACACTACAGAAGGTAAAGTGGTTTTCACAATGCCTTACAATAATTTCCAGGCCCGTGTTTCCAGCATGATTTAGTGTATGTTTAACACAGGACCCTTATCATAAATCCTGCTTCTGCCTATGATACACTCATCATATAAAAACATTAATTATTCACCAATCAGGATAAATGCCTTTATATACTTGTTCCAGAAATAGTAATCTCTGGCACAGGCTCTGATCAAAGTGAGGTCTATTATTATCTCCCTAATTTTTATGCTAATAATATGTCAAAGTAGTTTTGTGTTCAACGGTAAGCATTGTAGACAATTATAAGGTCTGGCCATGGACTCACCCCTCTCTCCCATCCCAACGGACATTTATATGGACAAATGGGACAAAGACAATTATTTGCTACAAACCATTCCCTATGAAAAAATGTGTTATCTTGGTTTCGATATGTTGACGACACCCTCTGTGTTTGGACTAGGTCCACAAGACAATTGGGCAATTTTTTGACTTTGTTAAATTCTTTAGATGTATGTATACAATTCACAAGTGAGTTGGAATCAGACGGTGCCTTGAATTTCCTGGATTTGACTGTGGAAATAATTAATCGAGGTTCCAACTTTCAATATGCAGAAAAAAGTGTTACTCCAATGAAATTATCCACTCCACATCCAAGCATCAATATTCAAAAAACAGTGCAGCTTTTCATGCCATTTTACACAGGGTTTGCAATATCCCAATGTCACCACACAACAAACAAGGGGAACTCTGCATTATAAAACAAATTGCAGCCAACAATGGGTACAGGGAAATAATGACTGACAACATGTACAACAGAAAACAAACACAGATCGCCCAGAAAGCAACACACCACACATCTAAACTTGATAAGCATCGATGGCAAAGAATTCCATTTCTCGGCCACATTTCACTCAGGACTCAACAAATATCCTCCAAGAACAAAATCAAGACAGTTTTTTACTACTCACACACTTAAAAAACATGATGGGTTCACCGAAAGACAAAAATTGACATGATGCAACTAAGCTGGGTTTATAAACTCAATTGCACAGACTGCAACGCCATCTGCATTGGACAGACAGGGAGGTCATTTGATATTAGGATTAAAAAACACTGACCAAGCTTCACAAAGGAAGATAACGGATTCCTATTCACCAAACACCTCTCGGAAAATAATCATAGCGGTAACTTCACAGCAGACATTCTTCACAGAGAAAATAGAAGATGCAGGTTGAATACTTTGGAGGATTTGGATATTTGTCAATCCCTTCAGTCAGACAGATTTGAGGAACTCAATGAAACAATACACCTCTCCCGTTCCCCCTTCCTAAAATTCCTATTAGACTCCAACATCTTCCCACGCCAACCCCTCCCCCACCAAGGCCGTGCTGTCCATCGACCATCCCTCAACGAAGGTCAAACCATCGTGGGTGAACCCTCCCCCCTCATTAAAGGAAGAATGCAATGTGTTTTTTCTACTGTTCTCTCAAAGAACAGAGGAAGGATAAATTGTGTTCTTCACTTAATGAACATGAACTTCCACCAATTTAAGCCAGAGACCTTCCAATTCATACCCTCCCCCAGCCCACTAAACCACCTGCCCAGCACCTGCACTCAACTTACCCCCTCTCCTCTCCCTCACTTCCCACACCTTTCTCCCTTGCCTCTGGGAGCTAGGCTACATATGTTGACATTTTTTTCCATGTCAGTCACCTGATTGTGATGTGCATCATCGAATCCATGGGCGTTTCAAGTATTAAATCTTTATTTTGGAAGTGCCAAGTTTCTTTCCCTACCCTCATAATAATATGCCCCTAATATCGCATCATATTGACATATTTCATTCACCAATTATGATACTATATCACATGGGGATATGAATAAATCTGGAATCAACCAAAATTTAGATTTGTCGATATTTTCTTTAAGAAATGACTGCATAATTCAAGGAGTGCATTTGTTACATTTCTTGTTAAATAAATAATATGCACTTATCAAATAAGTAGAACCAGGTCTGTCTTTTTTAAATTTAAAATTGAGAACTACAAATATGATTTTTACAGATGAAAGTTGGCATAGAAGTATTAAAAAATTATAACATGAGGATAACAATTTACAAGAGCATATGTCAGGACAATAACTAGCAATAGTAGTTACCACTGCTACTACCACTACCCATTACTCTCTTGATATAGGCCTTGCTGTCAGTGTGAAGATAGTCAAGATAGACCCATTGACAGTGTCTGTATTAACGTCCCCTGCTTATAATTGTAGCATTCAAATTATTACTACTACTACTCTCACCACTATTAGAAGATAGGCTGGCATACTATTATCTCCTGAGGTATAATGAATACCAACAACTCCTTTTGAAGAGCAGTCCATATCTCCTCCAATCATTATAGGTGATTTAAAGTGTTCAAAATGAAATTTTAGATCAGGCAAAACCTTATTGAATTTTTCAACTTGTTTCACATGCAATATTTTTGAAGACACCTTGAACAAATTGTCAATCACCAAAAAAGCCTGGAATAGAAAAGACAAGCAAATTAGTGAAATGAGAAAAGTAAACTATAGAAGCAGAGGAAATAATCCACAAAGTATTAGGTATGCGAGCAGCTTAGGGATAGATTTTCAGGGAATGTTAAACATATGTATATATTAACAACAAAGTAATGACAGGAAGGCAAGAACACAAAAAGACATTTTGATAAGAAAAAAATGAAAATACAGACAGTACAGTTTACCTTTCTCTAGAAAAGTTTGATGAATGTTAAGTGGAGAACACAGAAAAATTACAGAGATGAAGAAAGAGTTTGACAATGCAGACAACCAGTTTCTAGTTGACCAGTGGGAAAGAGAAACTCAACCTGCCTACCCTCTCTTATCCTTCGCCCTTCCCGAAGTCCCCCTTGATCCTCCACAGAAATGTGTTGCTGCCACTTTAACATAGTGACATGAATATTATGAAATTTATTTACAAGGAAATTAATTATGATAAAACAATACAAAATAAACCAACCATTGGAGACACTTGTTAAAAATTACCTCCGGGAGGGAGAGAGCCAATAATCCTTGGAGAGAGTTCATGTGATTTGTGTGCACAGATCAGTTTCCACAGGGTCAGACCACAAAGAGTGACTTCAAATTGAGTGCAAACACATTAATAGGTCATCAAGGCCATTTTGAGATGCATATTTCATACGCTTCCTGGGGTACCTACCACAGGCAGAAAAGGGAAAAGAGTTGGTTCCCTTACCCTGATGTGTCAATTTCACATGCCATATAGGGCTTAGAATTAAGGTAGCCCTAACATTATCTGTCAAACCTAATTTTTCAGGTTGATTACTGTGGTGGAGGTGGTGATTTATAAGGAAAACACAGAACATCAAAGTTATTTCATAAGGCAACTCAAAGTAGACAGCAGTTGAATGCTTAATAGGTAATTCAATCATGCTCAGGGACTTGAAGGAAAGGAAAAAAAATGTAAATGTTTTCACGCATTTAATTAGTCAAATTGATCATGTTATCTTTCTCGACTACAATGTGCAGAAAATAACAAAATATGTATCTGAAATTGAATCTGTGAGCTATTGGCATAAAGCTGTTAGAAACAATATGCTCTACCAATATGATTTTAATGAAGAAATTAACTCCCATACTGATATTTACATTGACACAGCATTAATCAAAAGTAACATACTCAACATGATTGCTAAACGGAAATGTGCCACGTGTGTATCAGATGCCCTTGCAAACAAAAACTGTGCCATGGTCACAATACTGCCAACCACTGCACCTCCCTCTCACCCCGTTAGAACCTCCCCTCCCCTCAACTTCTGTCTGAGATGTCACTTGGTCGTGGGCCCTCCTTTGTTACAGTTAAAACTGTATTAAATTTAACATGAAACTGAATATTTTAGTCATCCCAGGTTCGCAGGGGAGATTTTTTGAATAATTCAGCCATGCTACTTTCATTGCAGTTTTTCATACGCCAGGAGGCTTTTTTAAATGTTATGAATTTTTCATTAAATTCTAACATAAATCATTCCGATATGGATTTCTAATAAACACAGCATTTTTAAATGAGAATATAACTACAGGGAAATTAAAATACATACTACGTTTTTCAAATAAGTATTCAAAGTTTCAGGGGGGGAGAGTATCATGTGATGCGATGTAATGAGGTCACTAATAGAGAGGAACATTGGAGCACCTTAGGGGTGTGTTTGTTTGTTTAGGAGACTTGGAAAAGGAATTTGATAGAGTGAATTGGGAAACTCTACTGAGTGTATTGCAGAAAATAGGGATAGACTGGAGGGACAGGAGTTTAATCTGCCTCCACCTGTACGTCTCAGACTGCTCAGGTGCGAGTGGGGAACGGGTAGTCCGGTTGGGCAGTGTTAGGGAGAGGTGTAAGGAAAGGTTGCCCATTATCACCGTTGCTGTTCAATCTGTACGTAGAGGAAATGATTAAAGAGGCATGGGAAGAACTGGAGGCAGGGATGAAAGTGGGCGGGGAATCCATTAAAGCCATTAGATTAGTAGATGATCAAGCTTCAGTTAATCAGCCAGCCAAAGGGTTGCAATTATTGATGAGCACATTATAAACTCAGTGAAATAGGTAAGGGATGACAATCAATGTAATAAGAACAAAGGTAATGACGTTTTCGAGAAGAAAGAAGGCTTCAATTAAAAATTAAATTGGGGCAAAAACTAGAAGTGGTATTTACTTACCTCCGAAGTATTTCAGACCCAAATGGTCAGAGTAGTAGATAGATAGACATAGGTCTTTATTTGGGAAAAATTGAGACCAAATGGTCCCTTCTTCCATTTAACCCGGAATAGTAGTAGAGATATTAGGAGAAGAATTGTATTAGGCAAAGAAGCTTTCACAAGGAGGAGATGACAGGGACTTGGAGTAAGGATGTTAAGAAAGATTATTGAAAACTTTGAGATGGAGCATGGTTTTGTATGGTGCAGAAACTTAGTTCTTGAAGCAAGATGACAGGTTTAGATTTGAGGCTTTTGGGATGTGGGAGTGGAGAAGAATGGAAAAAGTCAAAAGGATGGAAAGGAAAATGCACTAAACACTAGGGAGAGTGGGGGAGGAGGAGAGGTGGGAGGATCTGGAGGAAATCTGTAGGAGGGAGGAAAAATAGATGCAGAGTATTTTGACAGGTGATGGAATGCTGAAGGCTGTGAGAATGTGGGGAAAATGTTAGGCAAATGAGGAAAAGGGAGGAAAAGGTTTGGTATGTTAGATAAAATGGAGGTACGTACATTGAATATGAGTACGTGCCTTTATGTGGAACTGAAGAACAACCTAATGTAGTGCGGGGTGTCAGGTTGTGTCTTGTTAGGTCAAGGCAAGAAATGTAATGGTGTTAATTCAGTATCCATCCAAAACCTACATGAAATGCAGATTATCAAATAATAATAATTTCAAAAACAGAAATACTAATATACAAAGCGAACGGTAACTACGGCCGTATAAATATAATGGGAAGAGTTCACCCCAGCCGTACTCTTATAAATGGGCAAAGGATGGGTGGGGGATATTTTCTCCAATATCCCCCACCCATCCTTTGCCCATTTATAAGAGTACGGCTGGGGTGAACTCTTCCCATTATACAGAAATACTAACAACATTCTCAATATTAAATCCATTGTGAATGAGCTTAGTTTTATTTATGCACAGGCACATGTTTAAATTTTTAACTATATTCATTTGAACTCCTCTAAGTGTGCAAATCTTGGACTGATTTTTTAATTTGTAAGCAAGTTTTGCCAAGCCATTTTTAAACTTTAATTCTAGTTCCCCTTTTAAAGCAGCATTTGTAAATGATGAGCAAGAGACTTGAATGTATTTTTGAGGATGATAATAATAATACTTTATTCATTTTAAACAATGGCACAACCATATTAAACGTCTTTAGTATAAATATATAAACATAAGTTCTTAAATGTGATCAAGATTGCCAAAAAAGAACTCATCGATTGAGTGAAGCGGGTTAGCAAGTAACCAGGTATATACCCTATCCTTGAAACTCTGGATACCGTCCGATTTCAACGGAGTAGACAGATAGTCATACAGTCATATGTTCATATTATGAAATGTGTTGTAAGTTGATGACAATCTACAATAAGTAGTATTTAGATTTGATCTACGTCTTGTGGGGTAGTTATGGATATTAGATCTTAATTGGTAAGTTTCTAGATTAACTTTCACATGAGTCAAAGCCTTAAAGATATATAAACTAAATAAAGTCATGATTCCATGCCTAATAAAAAAAGGTTTCCAGGAATCTCATGGAGGTATATTAGCAAGAGAGCAAATAGCTCTCTTTTGTAGCAGCAAAATTTGTTTAACATGTTCTAGGGAATGACCCCATAACTCAACGCCATAATTCAAATAACATTGAAAGAAGGCATGGCAAAGTGTTAAACGATACTCATTTGAAAAGAGAAAGTTGAGCTTTCTTAACATATAAAGGATGAAAGAAGTAGGAAAATTATAAAGTTTACTGATTGAATAAATAAAAAAAGCTTGACTTAACAACACTTTAAGATCTGATTAAATTCCAAACTATGGAATACAGGCATTATTGTGAGGAGATCAAAAAATCTCGCAAACATTTTGATAAGTTGAAAGAGAATACGCAGGTTAAATTACAGTGCTTTTCTGCCAACAAGCAGAGTGAGCCTAATTCTACAACTTATGTCACGCAGCAAAGATAATCGTGTGCATCCAGAATTATTAGTTTGAAAATGTAATTATAAACTATGAGCCCTAGAATACAAATTGTTGAAGATACCTGCATATGAATTTGGTGGAGGGGTGGATTTTCCACTGATCAAAGTAAGAGGCATTCCCTTCTATCATGTCTCAGTGTAGGCGGCTAACAACCACAGGGGCTGTTCAATAAAGAAAATATTTTTTAAGCAAATTATTTTTTTTAAATTTCACTGTCATGACTTTGCTGATGGATGATGTAAGCTTATTCTTCTCATTTGAGAGATCAAACAACATTGCAGGTGTTGAACAGAGCTCTTAAAATGAAAACTCACATTTACCAACCTCAGGTAAGAACTCTATGAAATTTCCTTTATTTGAAGAGGACACAGTTTCATTTTGCCCAGGAATAAGTAAGGAACTGACAAACATCCCTGTATCTTCTGCACAACATGAAAGTTTTCAGTCACTGGTCAAAAGTAGAGTGTACACATGACTGACTAATGAATACTTCGTGCATTGCCCATTTTGGAAGAGGCTATTATGATACATTTCAACTTCAAATATTGTTGAATAAGGTGCGCTGCATGAGTACTACTTTTAGTATGTTAAAGAAAGTAAATTAAACAGCGGCTACAAATGATGTAGGCTTATACTAAACAGATTTTTGTGTTATTTTGACAAATACATTTATGAAGCAATTGGCCAATAAGCCTTGTAGTAAATGAATTGCTGAAAGGCCTGGGCTGAACAAGTTTAGATGGTACTAAATATAAGTTACATTAGTTAAATATACAGCATAATATATTTTTTAAACTACATTTTTTTAATCAGATACTGACTGCATCGCTTGCACAGCAATAAAACATGTGCTTGTGCATTTAACTTTCTACTGTTATTAACTACTCAACGTCATAAATGTCTTCTGTCTTAATTACCAACTAGTTTCAAAGAAGAATGAATGATTAAATTACACATTTACAACACAGGATATTAAAATGACTCAATACAGAATACGGCCCTTTGTATAATAAGTTGTCTTTATTTCTCACACTACTTAAATTTTCTAGTTAAAGATTTCGGTGAGTGATTCACTCGCTTTTGTGCGAAGTTTCCGAAATGGAGGATATTAAGAACTTAATTCGGAGAAGTATTAAAAACCCATCGGTTGTAGAGGAATAACATTTTTGAATTAATGTCAACGCACTGGAGGAATAAAAAATACATTTAGTCCAAAGGTGAGGCGATAGGTATTATACGAAAAATATGAATTGACATGGAATGCCATACAATGATGTTCATATTCGTTATATAACACCATAAGTAAAAATGAAAGTGCCACATTACTTGTAAAGACATAAATCGAAATCATATGCGTTAGGTAAATTTTAATAATCTCTCACTTCGTAAGTTCCTATCCAATCCCTGGAACCAGAAAATGCGGATGGCTTATCTTCCATTGAAACCAGCATCTCCTGTATTGATGGTATACTCGGAACGAGGATTGGAGAACTGTCAAGTAATCTGTTCGTAATCCAAGAACTTAACATTTGTAAAGTCCTGTAGCCACATCCCCAGCCCTGTTCAATGATTGAGTGTTTTTAAAACGTAAGTGAAGTAATAAATTAAATCACTGTTTTTTTCAGAAATCATACACGATACCCACACGATCATCAAACCCATCACAACCATAATGGTAATAGCTATAATCTCCGCTGACAAGTAATGTTTCTCCAAACGCATTCGGTAGTGGCAGTCCCAAGTGGACACTCTTAAGCAAACAATGTGAATAATTAATAGGAGACATTTCCAAACTTTGGGAAAAATACTTAAACTTAAACGTGAACGTTTATACTTGCTTCACCTGTTCCAAATGAATAATGTTTTCGTATTCGAATTTCTCTCGAAACATCGAATTCGATACTTTGCATCGCATCGTTGATATCGCCAATGGCGCTACTTTGAACACTCTATAGATCGACAAATGTATATATTTATTTACAAGTTTTCCATAAAGTGCCAGGGCAAAAAATTTGAGAATCGATAAAATACTTTTGATGGCCAATGTTAATATTTAGAAACGAATACAAGAGAAAGTGTCTCAGGATTTCAGTTTAAATAAATATTAATTTGAATGAGCGCATGGAGCAACAAGATAGACATGAGCCAAGACGAAGCGAGGCTTATCTTGAATAATGGAAAGCAATCAAATATGAATATCTATTGTTAACCATTTTTAGGCAGTAAAGCGTGCACTTGTTATGAAATCACATGTTCCTTTAATAAAAAATATATCAATCTTCATGCAAGTATTATTATGTTCTTTACAAATTCTAAGCAGTGGAGAATTGAAGGAATAATTTGAGCTAAAATATTAAATAAAGGATAATAGACTAAGTCTATAGAAAAGACAGGAACATTGTAATTAATTTTTTTGCAGTGGGAGAGCATCTCTGCTGTCGTTGAAAAAGGGAAATGGCAAGTTTTGATCAATAACTAGCCTATGAGTCTGCAAGTAGTAGTAGTATTTTAGGGGAGGAGACCGACAGCTGAGGTCATTTGCGCCATTAGGGATGGACAGGAAAGGATGAACGGTGGAGAGAAACCTGGCTTCGGCATCAGCCTACTCTTTACAAAAGGCACCAAGGGGTCCGCAGCTTAACGTCCCATCCGACGGACGGCGTACTCGCTCAAAGTGCCCTCCACAAAACACCTCAAATCCAAAGGATATATAGCCTGAGTAAGTCCTCATAGGGTAAAATATTGCTATAGCCAGGATAAACACCATTTTCAAAAAATTTCAAAAAATGAAAACTTTCTTTTGAACTGTTTGTGGTTCATTGCAAATAACAAGACATCATTCTTCACAATTAATGAGTACCAATTCCTTTTTGCATAAATTTCTAAAAAAAATGCCACAAAACTTTTCAATATCTTATATACAATTATTAAGCCAAGTTTAAGTAGGAGAATACTAGAATAGAACCATTGAAAATCTGTTTTTCTGCATTAACCATGCACATTTTGGTAGCATAAACTGAAATTTTTTTGAATAAGCCATTTATAAAAATAAAATTAAAAGTTACATAATTCCTAGAGGGAATATATGATAAAGTCTTTCCAAATATTTCACAATAATTTTCATCCTGTTTCATAATATGACACCATTTCTTGACCACACAAACTTGAAGCCATTTTGACTGCTGAGCACTTCTCAATGGTTTCATTGATATATTTTAATGATATATCCTTTCAGCTCACCAAAATGATTTCCACTAAGTGCCAGAAGTTTATCCTAAATATATTTCTCTTGATATACAAAAATTACGACAGCATTTATGCTTTTTGTATTAGCATCGTCGACTACAAAGCATTTGCTCTTTCAATATTTCACAGCCCCAACTCCTAACAAGTGCAAATAGGTCAATACCCTTTAATTATATTTTTCTAAGGCTTTCATCACTGTGAGCCAATCATTTCTTCAGCTAAAACTTGGATTTTTAAGTTACTTAACGGAAAGACAAGATGAAGTAAAAGTTTACCTCACATATCATGACATCGTTTACTTTTGTTTGCCCCCATTTGTTCCCCTTGCAAGTCCCATCCTCATCATTACCTCTCCTTCAGGTGTATATGTGATTCAGTACATGATGCACTACTCACATTGAAAATAAAAATGTGTTGATACCATGACCGCTATAATGTGATTCTGTGGAGGTTAACTATTCTGTGCTTATTTAATCATTGCACTACGAAAATTCACTGTATTTTCTTTAATTTTCAGCTTATTTTAATGCTAACATTTGCTTGACCCTGGTCTAGATGGTCATTGGCCTTTAACATGTACCTGTATAAGCTATGGTACTTAAAATGATTTTACATAACGTTCCAAAGAGCAATTATTATTTTTTTGCTGGCCGTATTTATAATTTTCTTGAAAATGAAAAAAGGTAAAATGATTGTTATAATAAGAGAAATTTGCATGAACAATTTCATAAGGAAAATAAATGTACCGGGGTGTACAATTACTTTTGAATCAACTTCAACTTACTTTACTGAGATGAACTACTCTGAATATAAGAATTCTGCATGTCCGGGTTTTCACCGCGTTGTTGTTTGAAGCCGACAACAGTTTTACCGAAGTTTCATCCGGCGTCTTCAGGTCGAAGACGCCGGATGAAACTTCGGCGAAACTGTTGTCGGCTTCAAACAACAACGCGGTGAAAACCCGGACATGCAGAATTCTTCAAGCCACCGCCGCGAAAATCTACGCAGCCATACTCTGAATATACACATCATTCGGTGCATCCATTTGAAACTATGACTAGAGGTTAGCCACATCTCTGCTCCCCAATTAGATTATTCACAGAAAGGAAAGAAGACTGTATCCTTGAGTCAGGCATTGGTATACGACTCGGGTTCTTTTTATCCAGGGGAGGAGATGTAAGGAAATGGTCTAACTTTTTCTGTTTGGAACAAATGACCAGCAACCTTGTCTGCTGCTAATGGTGTCAGTGTGTCAAGATTTTAGGCCAACACTTATAGTCATTGAATGCTAAGATTTATGAGCTAGGTGTTTGCAAGTGATCATTTCACATATCAAATGCTTCATCATTTTCAGCTGTTCTTTAACACATTAAACATTAGGTTTTCCATTCTACTGAATAGATATCTCATGAGCTGCCTTAAAGCCTGCATTCTGAGTGTTTTCTGACCCAATAAGTTTGCAGTTTACTTTATTCGTGTTCCAGTTTTGTGTGGGACAAGCAGCATGAGACCATGAAGTATTCAGTTAATTTGGCAATTCTGGATTCTAGCAATTGGGTGTATGAACACATGACTTGTCAATTTTGTTGTGGTCTGCAAATTTGTAGTTGAAACCTTTACACTGCCATCCTCCTTTCTGTAATATTTGTGGACGTTGCAATAGGGACATAGTCTTTGTTCCTGACCTCCCCCAACTTGATGTATAGTTACAGCCTAGCACCTAATTATTTCATCATTTTTTCAGTCAAAAGTAACTTCCATCATTCAGCTTCAGCAATTTTGATGAGGCCCAACTGTTCTCATCTGAGTTTGATTTACAATAATTATATTTGCATTTGATTACTTACAACTTCTTACACAAATAAAAACAATAAAAGTAATTAACAACTCAAAATTTCAATGCAACAAATTCAGAGTTTAAAAATCATTCGCCTTGACTGGGATTCGAACCCAGATCCTCCCCTCAATATCTGGTCGAGTGCTTTAGCCACTTAAGCTACCGAGGCGTCCTCTTAAACATTCGCGGATGACTCCGTTAAAAGTTACTGTTGCGGCATCTCCCGCAGTTTCTTTGGAAACTCAAAATTTATTTTGTTAAGAAGACTTATGACCTGAAATAAGAACAAATTAATGTCATCCCAAAATATGTCATTATTTTAACTGTAACACTGTAAGTGACTACGCCCACCACTAGAATAGATAAGTTTTAGATTTCGGTGGTGGTTCAAACCTTGAGAAACTCAATGAAAACTCACATATAGAATTATTGGAACGCGATTATACTCATTGGACATCACAACCTCCATACTCAGCATTCTTCCGCCAGTTTAGTTCCAGAGGTCACTGGAACACACAAGCCCTACCACCATTTCTTACCTGTCATCCCACATGGTGGAAGGAAGTCAGACAACTAACAGGTTCACCCGAATCAAATTGCACATACAGACCATGAATAAATAACATCTGATAGAAATGTAATCTGGTTCAGTCTTATTCACCTAATTAATGATACATTTTTTGGAAAAGCATTCAATACAGATTTTAAAGCATATATGTAATCATGTGATCATCATCTATTTTAAAACTCTGATCAACGTTTAAAGAATGGCCGTACTCACATCTGTTGTTGATGGTGATTTGAGGAGTGCAAAGTTTCAATGGGCATACAACTTGAGAGCAAAGATGTGCCCATAAAGAATAAAAGAAAAGAAAAAGAGATGTTTCCTCAATACCCCTCACAATCTTGGTATGGTATGTTGATGACCAGGGGTATGCAGATGCATACATCGAAACTGAGAAAAGTGACATTTCACATAGCACTCAACACAATTTTGAAACACCAAATTCTGTATGCACAGGACGGCAAATATTCAAACACCCATTGGAAACCCACACCCATTAAGTTAGAAATATGAATGAAAAGCAATTTGCAAAACATCAATACAGATTTTATTTAAAAACAGGACATTTACAAAGATAAAAATCAACTGACTCTTTCAATATTTTTACAAATGCAACTTTCATTTCAGTCTTCAAAAGTTAAATTATTTGAGAAAACATAGATAGCTTTATGTTTCAAAATATTAATAATTTCATACAGACAAAGTGGAGGAATGGTATGAAAAATGTTTACTAATTAATGTACAAAATGTTCATGTATCAGTCCACTGTGAGTTGAAATGAATGATATTTAATGAAAACACAACATACAGTAGACTCTCAATCACCTGGGATGCTTCTTAAAAAGTTTCCATCAACTTTGAAAAAGTACAAAAAGAATAATTTGGAGAATTTAATTCTGAAAAACTACCAATATAAAATGGTAATTCATAGTTTTTTCTACCCTATGTGCCATAGCTATGCATCGCATATTACATGTGAATTATGGATTCAAGCATGAAGGGAGTGTTACTCTCTCAACTAATTTCAAGTCAGCTGAAGCCATCCCCATCTAAATGTAACAAATTTGAAATTAAATGGCAAACATGGAAAACTCGGCTTCAAAAGGCAGTTAACTATGTACATAATTTGCCTACCATGCACAACTAAATATTACATATTTCACCATGTGCGTAATTACGTATATACGTCTCTCACAGATGTCTTGTTAATAATTTTAAGTAGGAGAAATTGGTTAATCGAAAATGATACAAGAAAACAAACTGTACGCTATATCCCCTAGTCAGTTAGGGATGGGCGTAGATATTAGATAGCACTTCTTAAGTACCTCAATGACAAAAACATTGTAGAGACAGAACAAAAAAATTTTTAATTGGCAAAGTTGGGCACTGAAAAATAGAATTTGTTGTCTCTGGCATAACTTTATCAAATTTGCACAACATATTGAAATAAAATAAGTAACTTTGTAATTTCACACACAGTTGAAGTGTGTGTGGGATCACAAAGTCACTTATTTCATTTCAACTGAAAAATAATATGGAAGAGCCATTAGGGCTTACTTAAAGCTGTACATACATAATAAAAAAATGAACTATGCAGGTTTTTTTCCTGGCATAAGTTTTCCTTGCCATCCTGAAAATTTGAGAGTCTTCTGTATTTTCATGAGGTGGGCTCAATTTTGCATGACACCCGGTAGCTACTAATCCACCTAGCATTATCTTTGTAAAAGGTATCATCTTTTCAATCAACTGCAGTGGTTATATTTAGTAATGTCTTAGTATAGTTCTGACAACATTTTGGTATTGTTGGCAATATGAAGAGCAGTAAGTGCGGGAACTGTGAATTTGGGTCACAATGCATGAAATAATTGTTACCATTACAACAGCCAATTAACAGCCATAGTTAACAGTTTTTAAATGTGAAAAAATGATATACTTTTGTTCATAACATATACAAATGTATGCTTTGATATTTTATGCCCAAATACATTAAGAATTATGGATTTTTTTTGACTAAACATCACAATTGTTTACTGTTGATTTCAGATTGGTATAATTTGAAATCAGGCAAAATATTTCTCTCTAAAAATGCACTAACCATTGTAACAGAGAACATTTAGGCCACTTTATAATTTCTTTTACAAGTAAATCTCCTCCAGCTGAGTGATATGGCTTGTTAATGCTGTAAAGCACTGTCAAATTTTAATTAATATATTTGGTTTTTATGTACAATTGTATCTACAAATTCATTGTAAAAATATATGTCATATTTAATCACTGCATGAGCTCTAAAGGCTGATTATAATTCATTGTACTCCACTAAATGGGTGAGACTAGTTACTTGTCTCTATCAATAACAACTCTGTTGCTAGTATCCTATAAGCATGCCTAATGACAGTCTTGTCAATGTATAAATATAATTCCTCATAAATTTATGTATAAATTTCACATATAAGGTTTCATGAAATGTAATCTTAAGCCATTCCATTTCCAATGTACTTGACACTAAAATATATTAAACATATATTACTCCATAATTATTTTCAAGAAAACTTCAAACCACTGTTCACCATTGCGAGGAATTGAGAGTTTCTCTAAAAAAAGAGAAATTTGTCTCAAAATTCAATGCGATGCTTTTTTTCAATATAATAAATATTAAAACATCAAATACGATTACATAATGATTTTAAAGCACCAATATGTTAAGTTTCTGTAAAATCCATATCTTATTTTTGCTCTCCATCAAATCTGTCTTACTTTTGAACATGCTTTGACTCGTAAAATATGAGATGAATGAGATACACAGGCAACATGAAGAAGTGTATGATTAATGAAAGAAGTAGCATTAAATTCATGGATGCATTAAGTTTACAAAATAGGAACTGCATTAGACATGTTATGCCCTCTTATATCTTTTGTTGAGCAAAGAGGGTTAAGAGATGACCTCACTCGGAGAGAAGGTTCCATCTAAAAATTCATATTTGACACTCATTTTTTTAAAAGAATAGGGTGGTTGTTAAAAAGTATTTCATACATAGACAGTGGTATCAACTAGAAAAATAGCAATGTTACTAAGTAAGGGCATTGTTTGCAGCTATTTTGCAAAATTGGTTACTCATACCACAGAATAGCTTTACAGTTCATCAGAATGAACTATTGCTTCTTTGAATTAAAAAAGGATATTCCATCACAGTTGCTCATAATTCTTCTAGAATAAATTAAAAATCTGATTATCAAGGATAAAATACCCTTGCTCTTATTTTCACACCTAATATATTTAAGTAGGCAATTTTCTAATAGAAAAGCAAGTACTTGTAGTCTGTAATTACCATGATGCAAAACGGGTCAAATAGCATGTGATATATAAATATGGATTACGCAAAATATTTTGCCAAGGTAATAAATGCATGCCAATATTTTATCAAAAAATCAGATTCAGAAGAGGAGAGTCACCATTCTGGAACAATAGTTTTTGAAAAATGAGCTAGATTGCCATTACAAGTGAAAAGCAATGCTTTGTAATCTTACATGAACAGTGATTGGAAAATCTTCCGTCAGGGCAAATGACCCATATTTTCTGTTTACTTTCTTGCACCAAAATTTTGATGTAACTTTATTTATATCTTGCAAATAAATCAAGAATATAACTATTTACTAGTGCCCAAATAAAAATATGACTGTAAAAATAATTAATATTTGGTTTTTTCAATGGCTTAGTAAATGAACTTTTCAGATGATGCTACCAGAAACTATTTACAATATGGACAACAAGGTATATTTTACAATGGTATCTTTAAAAATGTAAAATTTACCAAAATAAGGACAGCAAATAATTAGGTTTTGACCCCTCATAATGGTGGCTTAAAGCTAAGAAAAATGACATTTTTATGAAAAAATGAAAGATGGCTGTGATATAATGTAAAACAAATGTCCATGCCCACAATATTTCTAACCCGTAATCTTTAGCTCCAAGAGTAGCTATGCAAATTATGTTGGCCTGGATAATGACAGATGTATTTTCCTATTTCTGTTGAGCTGTAAGGTGAGATAGTTGCGAGGGAGAAAAAACTGAAATTATAGTACCTACTCATCCAAGAGATGGAGTGAGCGATGCTTTGGCACAGCATGAGTATCAAGCAAAGATTTGTGGCATCATCAGATGTGTGCTGTTCAGAGAAACAAAACAAATAGTTTCTGCAAGACCTCCCATGTAACACAATATCCAACTGCCACACTGCCATATTAGTCAGGACATCTCTCACAGAATAAATAAAGTCTCATTCACCTATTTTGTTAATTTTATGAAAAAGTTAGTTTTTTTGCACTTAAAATAGTTCCCCCCTCCCCTATACTCTTCTGTAACACATTTTCTCTGAAAGAGGAGGACTACACTCAGATCATTAGGACACTCTTTTCCCATAGTTGCCACATTTTATTTGTAGCAGTCTCTGAACAAAGGTAAACCCATCACTGAACTTAAATCGAAATTTATAAAATTTAGATGCATGAACAACTTCGTACTGAACAAAGACATGCCTTAAAAAATCCAACAAAGATAGAAATGAAATCAATAATTTAAAACGGTTGATGCCCATACAATGATAATCTATTCAATTGTCACTATGCAGCCAGAACGAGGGACTAAAGTTACAGGGATAGCTACAGATTCTCAATTCCTAGGACAGCAGAATAGAAGGCATATATATCTATATATATTTCCTCTAACTGAAAATTCTGACAGGTACCATCACCTTGTATCTGAGCTACCTGAAGTGCACCTCCTTGTAGTTAAGCTAAGCTCAGGTTCATTTTGCTAAGTTTTGCCTGGTATATGTTTTTCTGGTAAACAGTAATTATATAATTTGTTTGGAAATACATGCATTTTGTCTTTGATTTTATTTCTGTCAGGGTTTTATCCAGACTGGTTGTCTTGTTACATATCTAGATATTTATGGCAATTAGAAGTTAAGCCTGAGGTATGGTGAAGTTTAAAATGTACGTCTATAAGTTACCAAATCATGAGCAATTCTCATTGACGGTGGCAACAGGAGAGCCTATCATACCATAGTGAATCTCTAAAATAAAAGTAGAGATGGAACAGTAAGTCAATATTAATGTGTGGTATTTGAAAAATATACCTTAAAGTTATGATGAGATGAATATTGATGCCATAAAGAATAATCAATTATGCTTATAAATGGTAAATCGGTCAGTCATTTGAAAATTAATAATTTCATCTGTTGCAATTTTCAAATAAATTTTCAACCGAGCTATATGTGTATGCATATAAAGGAGATACATACGAATGAATTAATAAGATTTTAAATTTATTGCCTCAGTATGGCTATTAAAAGTATGTCATTCTGAGCATAAATGCACATGAAATTTAAAAAATATTAGTTAATGTCTGATTCTTTCAATAGATTCAAATTGATTTCATTAAAGCGAAGAAATTCACAAATGACAGTGCTTTCTAAAAATATTACAACAATATTTCAGGGAGACATATCAAAGTAATGTGATGGGTTTTGAAATACTCAGGAAAAATAGCCATTGTTCCATAACTACTATAAGTAATGCAGAGCAACGATTGATTTAACATCTCTGTACAGAAAATATTTTGATTAAGTAATCAACCTGAGGGAACTTCAGTCATAATTGCTCTTATTAGCCAAGCAATGGAAGCAATTAGTTGCATAAGCCAAATGCATACACAATAAAACTCCTTAAGAGTGAATTATATTTATAACAAAATATAATGAACTATTCAATCGGCATGGGCTCTTACATAATTTTTAATTTTTCCAACAGCATATTGGAGAATTAATGCTGTTACTACAGTCATATTTCATAACTTCAACCAAAATTCTCAGATTTTAAAAGCAAAACCTTGCAGCGTTGACGCAAGAAAAAATGTGAATGTATGTCTGTGCACACATAAATTGTTGTCTATATTTTTTCTCATGCCAATAATTCCAAAATGCAGCTGTTTTACTTAAAAAAGTTTGAGAATTTCACGTGAAGCTGTAAAACATAACCGTAGGAACATCAGGAAGTGGCTCCATATTAGGTTTCCCACTACTATGTAAGAGTCATTTTTCAGTGATTTACTCATCAAAACACTAAAAATTTCACTGTAAATAATATGGTCTTTACAGTAAATGCCCTTTTTTGTACAAATCATAAAAAAATTTGGTCCATTCGATTCACTACTTAGAGGTTTTACTGCAATGAGGAAATATATACCAGTATCCTGGGATGGCTGGAGTGAACAATCTAATTACCACTGCCATAACTTGTCAATAGAAATATGTAGGTACTATTAATTTTTGACTTTCCTCCTTGTCTTTTACACAATAAGGAATATAGGTAGCTCCTAAAGTTGAGTGTCATCAGTAAATATCTGAGAATTAAGTTGCGGGTATTCCTTAAAATGGATACATTACCACCTTCCATTGGGAGCAGGTGTAATTTCTATTTAATGAGCCATACTTAAAAATGTCTCACAAATTTGAGATCTCAGGTCAAATCTACGAGGACAGCAACCACAATTATCTGCACTGAACTATTTCGGTGCATGCTAGTGATAGGAGACTGGTTTGAAATGAGATATGCCT
Source organism: Hetaerina americana (assembly GCF_022747635.1). Taxonomy (NCBI): domain Eukaryota; kingdom Metazoa; phylum Arthropoda; class Insecta; order Odonata; family Calopterygidae; genus Hetaerina; species Hetaerina americana. Next base: position 1,792,671 of record NW_027286763.1, read on the forward strand.
TACTGGGCAGCATGATTCAAAATCAAGAGCTCATTAAAAGGAGAAGCTAGGTAGCTTACGTACCATTATCACTTTATACACCACCCATTAGTCAAATTTTTCGATAAAGTATCCTCACCAAGATAATAATATATAGCTAGAGGGCCTAATCAACTTTAGGATACAACATAAGAAGGCATGGGGAATATGGACATTATTTTTCTCCGCCAGACTATGTAGAAAATCAAGAGACTAACTTCGTGTGTGTCCAATGCAATTCAGAGAAGCACATTTTCTTGGGGTTGGCTATAACATCATAAATGCCAACACAGTTTAAGAGACATATCACTGATTAATATTATCTCCTTCATACTCATATAATGAAATATTTAACTATTGGCAGAATTCACCCTTGAGCTCATAAATGGTTTTCCAGTTTGTATGTCCCGTGAGTAGTACTATATGGCACAGCACCTTGGGATGGGATGAATACTTATCCTTGAGAACTAAATGAATGTGCGCCACTCAAATCTGCAAGGAATGGTTCAAGTTCTTTGGCTGATGAGATGATAAGAGCACTCCGGCAGCTTATCTTAGGAAGCAGATTGAAAGCTGACCGGCACAACCACTGTCTACGTCTTTTCAATCTTTAAGATTGGTAGTCAACACTTGGATTAAGTTTGGATCCCAGCACTTACACTCTGGATGAATCCTAGATCTTTTCTTGACCTCCGATGGCCACAACAACCATTTATTATCACACACAGGAGTCCGATGGTGCTTTCTTTTGTAACACATCAGGTGCAGCATCCGCTGCAGCTATTGGACTAAGTTCCTCCTCTTCATGTGGAGGAGGTAAGTTCTCATCAGCAAATGTGATGCTCCCAGCTTTGTACCACACTACGAGATCAACAAAAAAGGCACAAAGAAGAATTGCCCCTGTAGTGCCTGCAAGGAAATATCGACATGTCAATTATTTTCCTCCTCTCTCCTGGTTTTTAAATATGATTTACCAATGAAATGTATGTTTGCTGAACATTCATAAAAATTACAACAATCAAATAAGGGTTTCTTGATTAGCCTTGGGCATTAATTAATTCATTAATGCCCAGGAATCATCAATAATTGCAAGGTAAATGTACCATAATTACTATTTTACTTTCCACCAAAGGAAAATTACCATCTATCCTGGACCATGAAATGCACTTTTTTTAAACTCCCAAATGTACTCTAAAATCAACCTATCTTTTCTACAATGCCAGGGGTATTAAGGTTTAACTTCAACCTATCATACCCAAGCCGATTCAAAGCAGAAATACTTACTGTTACGTGTGTTTCACTGCATCGGACAGGGAAATTTGTTGCCTTCATTACATATTTTGAAAATATCACTGCTTTGAGTCAGCAGTAAGCAATGGAGTTCTAATATTTCTTGAAAGTACCTCCTAAAACATCTCAAATAAATCGTAAATATATACAATGTAGCACATTTACTTACATCTCACATGTGGTGCTGCTGTGAAACTTAATATGCATTGGGCTGACAAGGATATCCCCCTCTAATAAGGCATTCATGCATTGTCTCTCTGCCGAGTCCAAACTCTTTGAGTCTACAGGCATTCAACCTTAAGAAGTTGGAGAGTGTCGTAAAGGCATAGAAAATGGTTGTTTCTAATTAAAATTTCGAAATTATCAAAATACAAGGTCTGCACAAAAAATTATATGACTGGTCTTTCTGCATAGGAACTACTTGACAGATCACAATTGGTCAGAAGTGGCCTTTTAGCGTTGTCTGTGAGAAGTAAAAAACCACGTTCCTCGAGGTCCTGTTTTGACTTGTCTCTGCTCAACAGTGATTCTTGTCTGAGCTTGCACACGCTTGCTGTACAAAACAGTATTTCTTGCTCTGTCTTTTCTCTTCCATCCCTTGTTTTTCTCCATGAGGGGGCCCACTCGCTACCTGCAGTGTCGGGTCACATTCCCTACCTTTGCCCTTGGGGAGGAGGGCTTTGTATGTGGCATTGCAATGTGGTAGTGGAATCACACCTTATTTTTCAAATTCTATTTTGCACATTATTGGATAAATATCTTACCACATCCTACGAGGGAACTTGTTTGTCAGTTGATTATATATCCCTCCCTGGACTACAACCTTGCAAGGGAAAATCAGCAGCAGCAGGACAGAAGGTGCAGGAGAAGAAGACCACATTAGTTAGAATAGGAACGTGGAATATTAGGACAATGATGAGGACAGGGAAATTGGAGAATGTTAAGCGAGAGATGGACAGGGGAAATATAGATATTTTAGGTCTATGCGAGGTGAGATGGAAGGATAGCGGGGATTACTGGAGTCATAAGTATAGAATAATATACAGTGGTGGGGATGAGAGCCAACGAGGGGTTGCCATAGTATTAAATGAAGAGGTAGGAAGAAGCGTAGCCAACATAGAGCAGGTAACGGATAGAATACTACTAGTAGAAATAAAAGCAGAACCGACGAACTTGGTTATTATTCAGGCATACATGCCACCGAGCAACCATAAGGAAGAAGAGGTCGATAGGCTATACGATCAGTTAGAGGACATGATCGCGTGTGTTCCTGCAGGGAAACATTGGATAGTGATGGGGGATTGGAATGCGACGGTAGGCGAAGGAAGAGATGGTGACGAGGTCGGGGACTACGGCTTAGGCACGAGGAATGACCGCGGGGAGAAAGCAGTTGATTTCTGCAGGAGACAGGGGTTAGTCATCACCAACACTTGGTTTAGACACCACAAAAGACGCAGGTATACATATATGGACAATGCCAGGTGACTCAGAAAGATATCAGCTAGATTTTATTCTGGGTAGACAAAGGTTTAAAAACAGTGTGATATATTCGCACAGCTTCCCGGGAGCGAATGCGGACTCTGACCACAATTTAGTTGTTATGAAATGTAGCGTCCGTTTCAAAAAGATAAGGCAGGGGCGGCGAGTTAGAAAATGGAATTTAGAAGCATTAAATTGTTTGAAAAGGAAGGAATACAAACAGGCGGTAGAGGAAATCATGGAGGATGGTAAAGAGCTAAGTACTATCGAAGAAAAATGGGAAAGTTTCAAGGAGGATTGTCTAAAGCCGCAAAAGACACTATTGGAACCGTTAACGCTAAAAGGACTAGGAAAACATGGATCACGGATGAGATGATTACAAAGATGGATGAGCGGCGAAAATGGAAGAATATAAATACAGAATTAGGCAAAATGAAGTACAAAGAATTAAACAATAAATTGAGGCGGGCAACAAATAAAGCAAAAGAAGCATGGTGGAAGACGCAGTATGAGGATATGGAAAGTCTGCAGAGGAAGGGAGAAATTGGTACGCTGTACAGCAAAGTTAAATCTTTATCAGGAAGTAAGAAAGGAAGATCAACGATAGTAGTTAGAGATAAGGCGGGTAAAGTAATAGTTGACGCAGGAAAGATCCAAGAGAGATGGAAGGAATATATAGAAGAACTGTATGGTAAAGAGCTTAGACCAACAAAGTTAGACATTGAAAAGGAATATGACGTAGAGGAAGATAGCTTAGGTCCAGGCATACTAGACAATGAGATAGGAGGGGCATTAAGGGAGATGAAACTATATTAGGCTGTGGGGGTGGATAACATTCCCGTGGAACTTTTACAATGCTTAGAAAAATGTGGGAGGAAGAGGCTATATGGGCTGATCCGTAGTATTTATGAGGAGGGAATCTGGCCGGAAGACTTTGTGAGGGAAAGGTGGCTAATACGCAACCTGTACATATCTCAGACTGCTCAGGTGCGAGTGGGGAGTCTAGTTGGGCAGTGTTAGGAAGGGGTGTAAGGCAGGGTTGCCCATTATCACCGTTGCTGTTCAACCTGTATGCAGCGGAAATGATTAAAGAGGCATGGGAAGAACTGGAGGTAGGAATGAAAGTGGGCGGGGAATTCGTAAAATCAGCTAGGTTTGCTGATGACCAAGCTTAAGTTTGTCAGTCAGCCAAGGGGCTGCAAGCATTGCTGAGTGAATTGGAAATTCAGTGCGACAGGTATGGGATGAGAATCAATATTAATAAAACAAAGGTTATGCGATTTTCTAGAAAGAAAAAGGCTAAGCTAAACATTAAAATAGGAGGGCAAAAACTAGAGCAGGTAGAACAGTTTACCTATCTCGGTAGTGTTTTGGACCAACAGGGTCAAAGTAGTAGGGATGTAAGGAGAAGAAATGCGCGAGGCAAGTAGGCTTTCACAAGGAGGAGGGAGTTGATGACAGGGACGTTGAGTAAGGATGTTAAGAAAAGACTCGTAAAAACTTTGATATGGAGCGTAGCTACAGGTATGTACGGCGCGGTGGTCATTGAAGCAGGAGGATAGACGTAGACTGGAGGCTTTTGAAACGTGGGTGTGAAGAAGAATGGAGAAGGTGAAATGGACAGAGAAGAAAACAAACGAGGAAGTACTTGGTATGGTGGGCAAGAGAGGGGTTTGTTGGAAGCAATCCTATATATATATATATATATATATATATATATATATATATATATATATATATATATATATATATATATATATATATATATATATATATATATATATATATATATATATATATATATATATATATATATATATATATAAAACCATAAACACAGTAATCAACCTGAAGGTCGGTTTAGTAGGTGATGGTAGAGATCACCCAGTACTAAGCCCTATACGGCTTGTGAAAATTCACACATCAGGGTAGGGGGGCCAGTTCCTTTCCCTGTGCCGGTTATGGTTTCCCAGAAAGACCTGGTACCCGAAAAATCACTTTAGCTTGGGTGAAGCTGCAGGTGCCCAGAGTGCCTTGCCCGGGAATCGAACCCGGGACCCTCCGGTCAGCAGTCCAACGCTCTACCTACTGGACTACCGCGACCCACATATATATATATATATATATATATATATATATATATATATATATATATATATATATATATACACACACACACATATATATATTTACATGCAAGTAAGTTGAAATGATTTTTGCATGAATGTACTCGTAACTGCGGGTATAGGTTTGCAAGTATTAGTTGATTAGGCATGTGGTTTTGTTCCTTTTTACAGGTATTATGTAAATATTAGACCTAACATCTCCCACCACACGCCCTTGCGGTGGCTTGCGGGGTATTATGTAGACGTGGATGTAGAAAAATGCAACTGAAACTTATGGAATGATTCAAGAGGCATTCAGCAATTAACCTATGAGTCAGGCCAAGTGTTTTCATTGGTACAACCGCTTCCAGCCTGGACAAACGTCGGCAGATGAAGAGCCAAGAATTGGATGATCATAGACGTCAACAAACGATGCCCAGGTCAACAGTTTGAATGATTTAGTGATTGTAAACCATAGGTTACTATCAGGGGAACATTGGTATTGGATCTTGTCCCACCATTTGGACAGAAATTTTGGGCATGCAGCATGTGGAATCCAAATATGTGCCACTAGTGTTAATGGATAAACATAGGCAAAACATCTTGACATCAGCCAGGAACTGTTCGATTGTTCAAACCATGACTGATCTTAAAAACAATCATCACAGGCGACAAAACCTGGGTTTATGGTTATGATATAGAAACCAGAGCCCAGTCTTCACAATGGAAGGGGCCATATTCCCCATGACCCAAAAAAGCTCGGTTGCCATGATTGAATGTGAAAGTGACGTTGATGGGGTCCTTTGATTAGGAAGGGATTCTTCATTATGAATATGTCCCCAAAGGACAAAGAGTGAATGGGCAGCGCCGTATAGAGGTCACGAGAAGGTTAAGACACGCAATTTTGCGGAAGTGACCACAAGTGTGGAAATACAAGTCTTGGTGCTTTCATCTCTACAATGCACCAGTGCACACATTATTGATTGTCACTGGGTTTTTGGCCAAAAACAGCACATCAGTGATCCTCCAGCCACTCTACTCTCCGGATCTAGCTCCAGTGAACTTTTTCCTATTTTTCCTAAGTTGAAATCCACATTGAAAGGATGCTGATTTGAAACAATTGAAGACATTCACCAAAATTGTACTGCACACTTAAAGGCTTTCCTTAGAGAGGTGTTCCAGGCGGCATTGGAAAGATGGGAAAACATTAGGAGCATTTTATTGGCAGATGAGGGCTGTTTTTGAAGGCGATGAGTATGATTAAAGGGTAACTAATAAAATGAAGTATATATTCAAACAGTCACATTTTTAGCAGACCTTGTAATAACAGAAAATGTGTGTTGCATAAAAAGTTAAAATGATATTAGTGTCTCCGGATCTAAAGAGGGAAGATTGTCATGTAGGACAGCATTCAAACTTGAAGTCATGAATTGTGCTTCAGAACACAGAAGCAGGGTAGCTGGAAGGTATTTTGGCCAATCTCCGACTGAGAAGATGATACAAGAATAGAGGGTGCAGGTGGATTGAGTAAATGCAGATATGAGTAAAAAATAATTTAAGTTCATGAACTCCTAAATGACCAAAGCTTGACGGACAAGTTAAGAAGAGGATAATAAGTCACAGGAAAAATGGGATTACTCTTTCAAAAAAACGATTTTAAATTATGTGAGAAAATAAGCCAATCAGTACATTGCTGATTTTTCTGGCACAACGTCATGGTGCAAGTGATTCATGAAGAGAGGTGGTCTGTGCTTATGTACCAGATCTACAACAACTCATCAACTCCCACTTGAAGAGGAAAGAAAGATTACAAGGCAAAAATTCATGTCATGTCACACCGACAGGAGAAATGTAATGGGAATCAGTTTCTAGTGTTTGTGATTGAAAAAGTCCTGATGGAAAGTTGTAAGTGAGACTATCATAGTATTCTTTTTATAAATATGAAATTAGCAATGCACTTCATCAAAGTAAAGACTGTTCAAATTGTGTAAGAGGGAAGTGACAACCCTAGAGAGAATAACTGCGGAAATGATTTAGCAGCAGTGATGACGAATTTCTGAGATAATCCACTGATGAATAAACATTGATATATACTTATATGGCCATCTGATGGGTAGATTAACATTGGAACTCAGCAAGAGACTTTCCCATCACTCTAACATGCCTTCCCCTCCTCCTCCTTACCACAATTCCTTCCTCTCTTGGGTTAATTGCAGCAAATTCCACTTAATCCATTAGAAAAGTTTGCCCTGCTATACCTAAATAATTTACTCGCTTAACTCATTAATGAACAACTGCACTACGATATCATCATGTGCAGATGATGTCAAGTCATATCAAGTCATTCACTCTTTCCATTTCTCATTTCTTTATTTACTGCACCAGATAATAATACTAATAAACACATAGACAGACTTACAAAGATCAATTGCATGAAACACAAAACAACAAGCATAATGTATGAAGTATAAAAAGTCTAACGGAAATGGTGCTTACATGAAATAGAATTTCTTATGGCTGAAATAATAAAAGATAAATGAAAATATTACCTACCATGGTAAAACATCCGAAAAACATCAACATCGTATAGCCAGCAGGCCCCTTGTTCTCCGCATGCCATTTCCCATACCACGCAAGCAGAGTCCACCACAGCACCATACACAATTGGGCAAGGGACATTCCCTATTGGAGGAGAAAAAACGATTATCAATCACTAAATGCATCACAGAGAATGAAAACCTGTAAATGAAAAACTTAAAATAACATAGCTCCAAATAGGGAAGAGCAACAATGTTTATCTCAAAAGGACAGAAAATATTGATTATATAATTTAAACAAACTTCAGAAATGAAAGATAAGCATGCATCTCAAATTTTCAGTTTTGTAGAACATACAAAATTTCCTAGAGAAAATTAATAGCTAGCCGAAAACACGCATACTTGATTTCATATTTTCCTTAAGATATATGCACCCTGCTAATGTGATATTTCAAATCATTAATACAGTTAAACTTAGTACAGGATATTGATGTAATGCACACGTTTCTTTTGTAAGTTGACTGTGGACTGAGTTGGCAGTAGAAAATAAAACTCAATTTCATGGAGAGGGATGGCATTTAACTATACAACATCTCATTTTTTGCACAGTTTGATTTCAGATTTTTGTTATACGTATTGCACTAAATTATAACAATGAACTGCAACATATAGTTTTAAAGAAGATTTTTATAAGAGTTTAAAGCATTACAGCCTTGAAAAATCTCAATGGTCACAGCTTAGTCAAGAAAGTTAACTTATTAAACTAGTGTGGAATTCTTTCATGACAAAAAAACACAAGTTTTCAGTGACAACCATTATAATGACTCAAATTTTTAGCGACAAAAATTGTAACTGCACATGCACAAAAACATAGCAGCAGATAGCATAGATGCTATTGCTACTATGATTGAAGGTGAGCCATATTACCATACCATTATACTATATATCATAAACAGAGTCACGGGTAGTAAGGCTGGATAACTGCATGCAAAATGTATGAAAAAGCAGCCATGAGTGGAAGATTCACTGGTATTCATTGGATCAGGGTGAAGGGATGCAATATATTGGGAACTTAATTACATGTAATTATAGATTTTTGAGGGTGTGGCAGTCTAGTAGTTAGAGCACTGGGCTACTAACTGAAGGGTCCAGGTTCAATTCTGGGTAATGCCTCCGGGCACCCTCAGCTTCTCCCAAGCTGTGTGATTTAACAGGTACCAGATATTCCTGGTAAACTATTAGCAGTACAGGGAAATAAACCCCTGTGCTCTGGTGGATGAATTTCACGCACCATTAGATTTAGTATTAGGTGAGCTTTACCCTCAATCATCATATGAAAATAAAGAAGAAAATAACAAACAGGTTGATAACTGTTGTTGGTTGGATTTTGAGCCTCAAATGAGAAAATCTTAGCACTCACCAAATAGACCGATGGCAAACTGGATGAGACCCAATGCCATTGCCTTGTCCTGAGGATCTACACAGCGAAGTATGAGTAGCATTGAACCAACTTCAGAAGTGGAATGAATGAATACAAATACTGAGAAAAGCAGCATGTACCACACAAAATTGGAGCACTCTAAATCACAATATCCTTGAATGGCAGTCAGCATTTCCCTTGGAGTTCCATTCAAGCCTCCTCCTCCATTTGATTGATCCATGCAGAAACAGTCAGAATACTGGGAAGAAAATGAAATTAGTCAAAAGACTATTTTTCTTAGTAGCTATAAAACAGAATTAGTTTCAATCTTGCTCAGTAACTCTCATTAAATAATTAAGAAAGTATTTGGTTAATTTCCCATCCATTAATTACACTTGCTTTCACTCACAGATGAAAATATTATTACCTATATGCCTGTATTTAAAACTGCAATCTATGTGCGGCTAGTAAATGGGAGAGAGAACAGAAAAGAGCAGTAAACACCCAGAAGATGAGTACAAAATGTACATATTCTGTTTGTATAAAATTGCAGGTACATATTTGAAATGTGTGGGTTGTGGTAGTCAAGGGGGTAGAGCGTTGGACTACTGACCAGAGGGTGCAGGGTTCGATTCCCGGGCAAGGCACTCTGGGCACCTGCAGCTCCACGCAAGCTATGTGATTTATCGAGGACCAGATCTTCCTGGGAAACCATAACCGACACAGTGTATTAAGGAACTGGCCCCCCTTAATACCCTGATGTGTGAATTTTCACACGCCGTATAGGGCTTAGTACTGGGTGAACTCTACCATCACCTACCAAACCGACCTTCTGGTTGATTACTGTGTATATGGTTTTTTTATTTGAAAAGTATATTTCAACAGTCAATTAAAAACCACATATATTAACTTAAAATTGCTACAAATCATCAATTAAATAAAAGTAAAATTTCAGAGTAGCCAAGTATTGATTCATAACTAGATAGTTGCCTGTGATGGGTCATAATGTCATTTGAGGGATTTGCTTACTTTACATTATAGTTAAAATGAAACAAGGAATGCCATCAAATGAATATTGGGGGATTTTGAATTGACATAAGATTGAATGGCCATTCAGTGAGACATGTCTGTATATTCCTTACCTTAACTGCCTGTCATAGGAACTATATTGATAGATAAAGCCTCTCTCTCTCAATGTGAAACAAAAAATTTTGGCTCAGTGATCAAGGCTGAAATTCCATTCTTAACTTCAATGCCCTGACGACAAAAGAAGAGGCATAAGAGCTGAACCGTGATCACTGTGATCCAGGAAACTGCCACAAGAAGAGAGGCTTTGTCTGACAGGAAAAGAAATTAGGAATTTATTTTCATAAAAAATATTAGAAATCTATTAAAGAATTATGAAAAATACATATTAACGTACCTCAATGTACTTCCCATCTACAAACGTATGGTTCCTGCAGCCAGCATGGCAAGATGAGTAATAAGTTTTTCCGTCATAACCACAGATGGGACTGAATGGGACCATATCACAGTGGCAAGTGTTGTTACACAGTTGTTCAAATTTTACATTTGACCTGTAAAAAAACACTTAAGATCAATGACCAGTCAAAAAATGTATATTGAACATCAATTAAATCATCCTTTACTTTTGCAACGGTCCCATTAGAGACAATTGAATTTGTAGGTAGTAGCGTTTTTTCTTCCTTCTGTCTTTTCTGTCCAAAAATAAGTCTATGTATATAACCACATAATATGTTGATAAATGTATATGTGTGTGTGTATATATATATATATATATATATATATATATATATATATATATATATATATATATATATATATATATATATAAAACATATAGCATATATATATATATGTGTATATATATATATACACACGAGGGTCATCCGGAAAGTAGTACCCGTTCGTGCCGCATGAAGTGCTGACGACGCGAGTAGCCGCTGGACGAGGTCAGATAGCTTCAGTGGCTTGTCTGCCTTCTCTGAGCCAAGTTGCGTGACGCTAGCATTGCCTGTGTTGTTTCTGTGATTGTTTACAATGTTTAAAAAAATTGAGAACGCCGCCAGTTGTGAAGTGAGGGCAGTGATTAAATTCCTCAATGCAAGAAACGTTCGCCCATGTGATATTCATCGCCAATTAAAGGAGGTGTATGGAGACAATGTAATGGACGAGTCGTCTGTTCGGCGGTGGTGTCGCAACTTCAACATGGGGAGGGGGAACACACACGACGATGAGCGTTCGGGGAGACCGTCTGTCATTACAGACCAACTGGTGAGCTCAGTTGACGAATTCGTGAGGAACGATCGGCGCGTCACAATTGATGACATCTGTGAGCATTTTCCCAATGTTTCTCGAACAATTGTTCATGAAATTGTTAAACACCATCTGCATTATGCAAAAATTTGTGCAAGATGGGTCCCTCGCGTATCTCAATGAGCTGGCGGCGAAGGACTATGCAGCAGGAATACAGAAACTTGTCACACGTTATGACAAATGCCTTAATTTGCTTGGAGATTATGTTGAGAAGTAGTTTAAAGTATCCTCTTTCAAATAAAATTTTTTATGTTTGTTAATATTTACTTTTGTGTCTTTATTTCACGAACGGGTACTACTTTCCGGATGACCCTCGTGTGTGTGTGTGTGTGTGTATATATATATATATATATATATATATATATATATATATATATATATATATATATATATATATATATATATATATATATATATATATATATATATATATATATATATATATATATATGTATAACATATTTATATATATATAACATATATATGTTTTATATATACACATATAACATATAGCATATATATATAGCATATATATATATATATATATATATATATATATATATATATATATATATATATATATATATATATATATATGCTATACGTTATATGTATATATATAAAACATATATATGTTATATATATATAAATATGTTATACATATATATATACATATATATATATATATATATATATATATATATATATATATATATATATATATGCTATATATATATGCTATATATATATGCTATATGCTATATACTTCACCCCTTACTCTGGATGCATATTGAAAAATATAATCCAGGATAATGTAAACTGAGGATTTACTGTATACTTTTTTGAATGAATTTGCATTATTTGCTTAATATTCACTCTGTGTGTAATGCAGAACTCTTGGTTGTTGTTACATGTTAATGCAAAACTGAAAACACTTATCATGAGGATACATAACTTACCCACTTTCAAGCTTTAACCCAGCGAAGTCATTCATGGGGCAGCCGATCAACATCAGAACACCCATTCCTGGAAATCAGAGGAAGTGAGCCTTTAATTGAAATGTAAAACATTTGAATGACTACTAAATGAATTGCATCCTCATTGCTCAATCCAACAAACTGTACGGGCAAATAACTTGAAAATGGAATTTAAAACAGGCCAGCACATTTTTACTAGCATGTCTTATGGCACTTATCTTATTTATTTCATCATATATACACGTACACGGTGTGTTCCAAAAATAATGCAATTATTTTTTAAAAAGAAATTGATTGAACAGATTGGCACTAACACTTAAAGTTCATCAAAGTACTGTCCTTGGGCCTCTATTGATTTTTTTCACTTTCCTCTATTGATTGGTGCGTGCCCTGGGAGGTGTCCTTGGGGACCTCTCGCAAGGTCTTCGTAACGGCTGATTGGGGGTCTCTTCTATGGATTTAAAACGGGTTCCGTTCAGGGCAGCCTTAATCCATAGGGAACAAAAAGAAGTCTGCTGGGGCGACGACATGGCTATAGGAGGTGGGGGGGGTGCATTGGCACCTAGTGTTTGGCCAGCCACTCGCAGACTCGTAGCGCGTTGTGGCTAACACCTTGGGCACGAGCTTGGCGCACACTTCCCTCGTCGCTAAATCTTCAGTAACAATGCGAAACACAACAGTAGACAACAATTTCAGTTCATTGGCAACAATCTTGATACTCAATCAACCGTCAGAGTCCAACAATTGTCGAACACGGGCCACATCGTTGTCGGTTTTGCTGGTTGATTGCCGCCCGGAGCGCTGTTCGTCGTGGCCCTCTTCCCTCTGCCCTCCTTCAAGGCCTTTTAACCGCCTCGATACTTGGTGAGTACGACAGAGCAGAGTCCCCCCATTGAGCCTCATTAATCATTTTATTAGTCTCCCCAAGAGATTTTTCAGTTTAGCACACAAAACTTAGTAAACGTGTTTCACGTTGCTTGATCGATCGTTGATTCAATTTTTTCCGTGCCATGGTCGGCGCGCAGAGGTTTGCAATAACTGACGTCCTGCCGCTTTTACCGCTTGGAGAGCACTAAGACCGGTTTTTCAGCAAATTTTAGCGTCCCACTAATTACTCCAAGTGGTTCTATCCCACTCTGACCAACAGGAGCGGAGCAGGAAATTCAATTGCATTACTTTCGGAATGCACACTGTATACAAATATAATAAATAAATAAGACCTTGGGCAGTTTCCAATCATGGACTAAAATGCACTGCTTGCATCACGTCCCAATCGCATCTTGTCAGCACAAATTGACTCCAAGTGTTCTAATTGTCCACACATACTATTTTAAATAGAACTGGTCTTCATGCATAGAAAATTATTTTAAAGGACGATCGAGTCCTCATGGATTAAAAAATGACTTCTATACTGCAAAGCCGCCCTGCTAATTCAAGAGCTATTACATTTTCGACTTTTCTAACAAGCACAACAAAAGATCTTAAGAATTTCTTTGCAATAAAATTCGCAGCATTCTCTCTTGTTAAGTCTCTCTTTGAACATGCTGGGAATGCTTAACATTGTTGGTCACACATTATCAAGTTCATGCTTAAATGAACAAACAAGAACCAAAGAAATTTCTAAGATACACCAATTTAAATTAGAGATTTAATTGGAGAACACATATTGCAGTGATTTGAAGTACGCAGTTATTAAATTACTCTAATTTCATTCTCAAGAAACACAATGTCAGCCAAATAGTACCTTTTTAAACTAGTGAATAATTTAGTTGACTCATTGGAGCTTTAAGACAAAATTTTTTTCCCATATCATCAAGGTCAACTAGATTACAATTTCCACTCTGAGAACTATAGAATCTTTAATACAATAGCTAGAATGAATGTAATGGGCAATATTTAAGATTTTACTCAATGTGTAAGTTAATTAGAAAAATAAAGGCCATTAAACAAAATTACTATCACAATAAATCATTTTTTTAGAAATAGATTCTTTACAATTTAGGTTGTCTTTCTAAGTACCGAGGTAGGAACATGTGTCATAAATTGTTAAGGTATTTTGATATTGTGGATTAGTTACCCCATATTTATTATTTTATCCCATGTTATTTAGGCAGATTTTATATTCAAACATTGAATAACTATAATTGTATTTATGTGCCCATTAAAAGAATGTGAATTTCCATGTGAAAATAAAAAATCATTTAAATATATAGTTTTAAATTTTAATAATCATTTAAATATAAATAAATATAGCCTGTTTTGTAGATTTTATGGACACCATTTTACTACAAGGCAAAAATCTGCAAATACCGTTTACATCAGTGAATTAATTTAAAATCATTGATCGTCAAACTTCTGGTAGTTCCCCCTATTAATTTATTAGTTATGTGAATGTGCTTTTGTTCATACTGGTATTGTTATAATTCCAATTAAAGAATATTGCTTAGCAAAAAGGCAATTCCAACAGGATATGAAGTACAAATGAATTCCAGGTACTTTCATTTCTCAAATGTGTCAGAGGGAAAAATGCATGTTCCTGTCCCTTAATAAAGTGTGAACATGCATTTAGATATCCTATCTGAAGGCGAAAAAAAAAGCTTTCTTGAATTCTCATATTTCACCATTAATGTAACAAAATACAAATCCTTGTATTACTTCAAGCCTTTATCTTTCCTCTACCTTGCAAGCATTTCAACTCAGATTGTTCCAATCATCACCACACACAAATGTGACTCAAAAGAGTTAAGGTGAGCAGAAATCTGCACAGGCTGATTGGAAAGCGCCTTCAAATGAGAATGGGATTCACCCATTATGATTCAGAGGGATTACAAAGGCCTCCATCCTGGCTTTTTAGGTTTGCCCTTCACTCAATGCTGCTGTTCAATATGGCCATCACTCCATTGCCTCCCTACCCACTCAGTTCTTTCCTTCCTGCCCCCAAAGAAGGGGGTGGTGCCTTTGAAAGGTATGTACTCATACGTACAACCAACCAACACATGAAAATTTCTCATTTTTTGTTCATTATATGCCTAATCTTTTTGGCCTTAGCATTAGTAACTATTAAGAAGGCTTATATTTGTGATATGGTATTAAATGTACATTCATGAAAACAGGCATTATTAAAAGAAGAAAAATAACCCCATCTTTATTTCAGAAATGGACTTCATATTTTCAGAACAGAGGTATACTTTTCCATATACTTCCATTTTAAGGGTGAACATCAACCAATGCCGGATTTGGGAGTCAATAGCAAATACATTTCAAGAATTACAAAACATTTAAAGGCAAATGCCTGGAGAAGGAACAATTAATAAAATAATGCATTTCAAAAAGAGCCAGAGGTGTCTTACCTAATGCATAAATCACAGCTGTCAGGGCAATCCATGCTGCAATGAACCTCGCATTGGGTTTCACCTTGAGGATGAACACACCACTGATGATGATGCCCACACCCATGACGAGAATCCCACCAATGCCTGGAAATTCAAGTGCAAATTGTACTGGGAAATGGGTACACATCAATTGCATACAATTTCCAAAAATAAAAACTATTTCATTATTTCTTACTAACTAAAGGGCAGAAATATTAATAAATACAGATAAGTTAAAACTACATTTTTTTTATGTATGATCAATAAAAAATTTAACCAAGGAGGAATTGTATCGTACATTAAGTGAAGTACAATGAGAATAGATAATCATAGCTGATTAATTGAAGTGCTAGCAAGTGTGCAGAATATATGATTAACTAAACGCTTTCAAAGGAAAATCATTGTGATTTTTCAACCATAAATTTTTTCTGTGGAAAAAAGAAATACTCTCACTCACTTGCACAATAGTTATCAAAAATTTTCGTGAAAAAAGGAGATTTATTCATATTTTATTTGGATGATTGGCCAAATCAAGACACCAATCAAAATGGGCTTATCGGATGATATCAAATCAACAAGGAAGCATAAAGTAAAATTTGTACTTGGGATGGGTGCCTTTAAGATGACTTACCATTGAACATATGCCAAATTGAGTGAAAAAAATCTCCATTACCCTTTTTCCACACCTTTGAGTCTCTTTATCGTGATGTTCACTACAGATAGCAATGCTTTGAAGAGTTCTATGGTTGATCAATATTTATCTATTTAATTTAACCTTTGTTGCACAGTTTTCAATTCAGGTGCAGATGTCAGAGGCATAGCTTAAGAGGGGGCATTCTCCGCTAGAAGCCTGATGATTCCCTGAATTTTTTCAATACATCAGAGCCAGATAAAGGAAGATCCAAACAGTTCTTGACTCCGCAAAGGTAAGCATGGCCTTCAACTCCCCACCCTGACTAATCCCTGGCTAAGCTCTCCAATGGCAGTAGTGCCAATCACCAAAAGGTGTTGGTTTATCCCCCAAGTAACCCTAAATATATATGGTGACTGAATTTCATTATGCTCAACTTGGATATTGATGGTCTTGGTTAGGTTCAGGCTTGGATGGTCCATATTTTATCTTATTCTTCCCTTTCGGATGCTGCATGAAGCTTCTTCCAAGTTTGACCCAAGGGGTGAGGAGACAAGATGGTGAAACTCCTCGGTGCCTTTTGAAGAATAGACTAGCAGGTTACCCGCGCTTCTCTCCTTCCTTGTACTCCTATATCGATTACCTCCACTGATTCTCCAGGAAGGACTATTCTCCCTTCCGTATTTGATCCGGGAAGAATGCGGTTACGTGAAATTCGTCGAAAAGAGTCTGCATCTTCTTGGGAGATTAATGCGGCAGTAGCTCAATGCCTTCCAACAGGTATCGTGGAATTCACTCTCGTCCACTGCTAGGGATTTGATCCGGACTTGTACTTTCTATCGGCGCCACCCACGTCTTCTGGTGGATCTTCTCCTCTGAAAATTATTTTTTCAAACACTGAATAAGTATTTTGCATAATCGAAAATAGGTTCGAGGATCTTCTGCTTTATATTCGGACAGACGACCGAACGTCTATCGTAACGCTCCAATCCTTAATTGTCCATCTGCTCATAAACGCATAACGTACCCCAGGTCTGGAGCGCCTCTTTGCCATTAACACACGACAATTACTTTTTACAATAATATCTGCAAGTAGTGGAGAATCGGAACGTTCTTTCTGTTCCATGAAAGGACCGGCAATCCCTCGTGACTTTCCGGTGGGGATGAATTGCGATGTTACAGGCGTGATTTGATGGAATTGGAAAGTACATATTCATCACCAAATAGCAGCACTTTTCCGATTCAGGGACCTGGAGATGACGTGATGCATCGAAACCTGGTCCGCAATGAAATAATAACTGGTGGGAAAAATGCTGCTGTTTGGTCATTAATTCTGATGGGAGTTTCGTATTTGATTCGGAGTCGTCGTCGGATAACAGGCGACTTCTTCTTCAAGCGCACCTATCACACTCTCTCCATGAGGGCACAAAGAACAGCCATTGCATGGGTTGCGATCTTTTCTCCGCCTCGTCTGGCACCGCCTTCCTCCCTTGGCTCTCTCTCCCATCTTGCCCCGAGCTGCGCTCCATGTTGTTTCAAATTCGACCGCCCCTGGCGATCAGCGCGACAGGTGCAGACCAAGACGTCTTCATTCTTCATAAATTTCACCAGTTGTCGGTGTCGGACTTCCTTGGGACGAGGGAGTTTAACTCTGCAATTCCCCCGAACAAACGGCCGCTCCTTGTTTTCGTTCGCTCTCTCATCCGAGCATGGGTCAAATCTCTATGGTGACACAAGTGCATGTACACACAAAGGGAAGAGTCACATCTTTTCATTGAAAAATTGACGGATGAAACGCCTGCGGAAGCGATAAACCCAACGCAAACAAGAAACGAGGAAATATGGTGGATACAGAAGATTTCACTCGCCACTAAGTAAAAGCAATGGATATCAATCTTAAAAACTTGGTATTTTTCACAGATTTTCTAAAGTAAGATTAATCGTTCACGCGAAAAAGGCTGCATCCGTGAAAAAAAAGAAATTAAGATTTTCGTTTGAAATGGATAGCACTTCAAATTGGATCGATAACATTTCAAAAACAGAATTTTTTCCCTTGATTAACTTCTCCCGTTACCTCTTTTATCCCGAATCACACGCGTGCGTATATAAAAATCACTCAATCGAATGGAAAACATAATTGATTATTTTCGTGAGCATCGCTTGATGAGTAAGCATTCGATATCTACGACTATGAAACATTCGCCGCTTCGGGGGGATGTCGCCGAAAACACTTCGCGATACACTGGGATGTAACTTAAATAAAGAAGACGTGCCATCGATGTTTTTTTATAGATTTCGTTAAGGATATCATATACCCACCCACCATATGGAATTGAGTCACGCATATAATTTAACCATTAGTGAATATAAGATGCTAAATGAATGCCAGAAAAATTCTGTACTTATTCTAGGTCAAAATCATTATAAACGTTATCGCTTCGGTTTAAGTTTCGTTCAATTATGGCCATGGAGTGGGACAACTTTTTTTCATTTTGGAGATAATATTTCCGAAAAAACATATATAATTATAAGGATTAGAGGAATCAGTGTTTAACTTTTGAAACACGCTTCACATTATTCGTATTAGTTCAAATTGTTATGTAATTCGGTAGCTCTGGCTTCAGAATTTTCGGATTAACGATACTTTTATGTGCCTAGGACTGAACTTGTGCGGTTGGTTTCCCTGGTCACCCAACCGGAAATCGCCAATCCAAACCCGGAATTAGACGTCATTTGGCGCCGCTTTTACCACCCCAATATTGCTCAACATCGTTTGAATTGGACCGAACTTCGGGTAAAAACTTACTCGACTTATCTTCATTATCTTACCCTCTTCTTATCCGGTTATCTTAATTTTTTTACAAGTTATTATTTCTCATTTCATACATATTTTGAATTGCTTCGTCGATATTATATCGACGACACTCTGATGACATTCTACCACACATGAACTTTCGTGAATTACTTCAAACTTAGATTGAAATGTTGTGGTTACACGTTTTTAACATTGCAATTTCACATCGTTAAAAAAAACTCTTAAAGAATATCGAAAATTAATTTCCCAAATATTTTAAATTCGAATATAATTTCATGATTTTTGTAATTCACGAGAATGCAATTGACGCGCCATTACTTATTCGCTGCACCCTCACGATTCACGCTTTTTCAAATTGATCTATTTATTGCCAAACTATGGATTTGCTCTGGAATTTGTTAAATTGTATTCCCTGTGGTGGCGCACTGCTGTACACACATTTCAAAGAATGTAACCCATAAAATTTCTCATGAATGCATCTTCCAGAAGAGCCAGTCGAACTCTTGAGAAAACAAAGCGGCCCTGAAAAATCCCAAACGATCTCGTTTAAGTAGAGCGACCACTGTTCTTACCACGACCCCCAGGGTAGCAACCTCAGAAATCAGAGACAAAGAATTTAATAATGATCTTTTAATTTAATCAAATGCCACGCAGCATTCTAAGCTTCATTTGATGCAGACTATCCAAATTTTATCTCGATCGCCGGCTTCGCGTTTCATTGCGACATTAAGCTCTAAATTTCATGGATCGGAATCTTGAGTTGATTTCGGCAAGTTTGATCAGCGAGATTTCGAATGAATTTGGAATAAAAGCCATAAGGCACTATCAAGAGGAACAGGATCCCAAATGAAATTTGTCGTCTCCGGCATAAATTTATGGAATAAGCATAAAATATTGAAATGAAATGAAGTAATTGACTTTGTAATTCCACACACTTTATTTAAAAACACGACCCAGGTTTCTACGTTCAACGTCGAAACCTGGGTCGTGTTTTCAAATTAAGTGTGGGGAATTACAAAGTCAATTACTTCATTTCATTTCAATAAGCATCACAAACGGCAACAGCGACCAACGCCGCTATTACAATCCATAACAAAATTGAGTCGTAGTAAAGCAACCAAACCTGAAGTAGAATTGGAAGACTTTAGAGAAGCCGTGCACTGTCCGTTTCACTAGTCAAGTCAATAACTGTCAATCAATTCAATTCAATGTTACAAACTCTCCATCAACCAGTTTTAAAGGCATCGATTGAAGATCTTTTTTTCCATTTTTACGTAGAGTTTAAATTATAGACAAATGTTTCTTTTCGCTCATAGTTTAACCATACATATGCGCACAATTGAATACCCACATCATATTAGGTTGGGATAGGACTCATAGATGACACTGGAGGGTCCAGAATAACAATTAATCATATTCATGGGTTGCTTAAACACTTCTTTCTCGCCAAAAATATCACTTCTCGAAAGTCACCGATGTACACTCCACTTCTCTTTCCTTTATCACAGACCAGGTTGCGGAACCATACAGCGCAACACTCCATATCGCAAAATCTCCATCAATCCCTTCTCCGCGCCCTTTGAGTTCCAGTGATTAATTTATACGACTCTCTATCTCCGTGAACACTTCTTTTGTTGACGCAATTCTTTACCTAATCTCCCTGCTGCAGCAATTTAACTCAACAAAAACAGACCCAAGTGGTGAACTGTTCCTCCTTCTCTGATTTATTCCCAGCTACTTTATGCTGAATTTAGACTTCTTATATAAGGAATCTTATTACTCCTTTTCCACGATTGATATTCAACCCACATCTCATGCACAGATATTTCACCCAAGAAATACAGGAACACCTTTTACTATGGCTCACTCAATCAAAGTTAATTTCAACACAATGAAATCACATGAACGATGGCAGTTAAGCATAAAACGCCACATGTCGGTCGAACCCTTCCGGGAACGGGGGATGAAGCAACTACGTACGGCGATCACTCTTCCCGAATGACCCAGGGATGATTATTTTGCTTCGGGATGCAATTAGGCATAAAATATACTTTACAAATGGACATTGCAATAGTAGCCCTTTCGACGCTGAAATTACGTAGTCCGTCCAATTAATAACTGATGCCATAAAAACTTTATTTTGCAAAATTTGGTCTATACATCGATTTTGTCCCCTTCTTCAAAGTACTCTCCATTCGTTGACTATGCACTTATTCCATCTTCTTCTTTTCATACACTGTTAATAAAGCACCCTTTAAGGAAGTCCCCTTGGCAGTTAGGCTTTTTAGTTTCCTCGTCGTTTCTTGCTTTATTGTGTCCACATCTTCTCAGTGATGTCCCCTCATCACATTTTTGCATTTTGGGAGCATGAAAAAGTCGCAGGGGACGAGATATGGCGAATGAGGAGGATGATCAAGGATCAAGGCGATTGAATTATTCGCCGGAAACTGGCGAACAATCAATGCTGAATGTGCATTGGTGCATTGTCATAGTGTGGAGGATCCGTCCATCACCTCGAGTCAAATTTGGTCGCGCGCATTCTCTCAAACGCTTGAGAACTGTAATGTAGGACTCAGCACTTACGATAAGGACAAGGGACCGCACACGATCAATGTTGTCGTCAACACAGGTGGTTGAATGTCGTCCCGGCCTTTCGCCATCATCCGTCTTGGTGTCTTGTCGGCCATCTTTAAAACGCTCTATCCACTTGAAAACGGGGGTTTTCTTAATAGCATCATCCACATAAACAGCCGTCAACATTTCAGTAATTTCTTGATAACTTTTACCACACTTCACCAAAAAACTTGATGTTGATTCGTTGCTCTATGATTTCGTCAATTTCCAATTTCGACAAACAGTAAAATCAAGGACCACAGAAACTAGCATAACTGGCACCATACGCACAGCTCGACGATCCGCCAAGCACAGACGGCTCATTGGGTCTCAGGCAACTAGCGCCGCTAGTGGGCGGGGTTGTAGTCAGTCGCGTCATGGCCGCCAGATGGCACCAGTTCGCGCATTTATTGGGAGGAGTAGTATGTGACAAAGTCGTTCATAAAATACCTGATATCATGTTCGCTGAATGAGCGGCGAGACGGAACTGGCTCTCGAGGTACTTGGGAAGAAATGTGTAGAGGCCCGCGATGGGGAGTATGTGCAGAACACTACTAGCCGTCCGGAACATTAATATTTCGTTGCGTAGCAACCTCTTCACCGCCTTGGGGAAGTCTGGAACGAGGAAAAACCTCATTAGCGCCAAATTTCAACCACATATTTTTATAATACATCATTAGGTAAAATAAATTGCAAACAATTTCTTGAAAACAACAGTCATCCATGAAACGTCCAAAATTCAGGATAAGCGAGATTGCATTGGAAATAAAAGCCTTGAAATAAGTTTTTTGCTGGACCTCCAGTCCAGTCTTTTTCGGAACAGACTTTGGTGGCTCGGTTTAGGTTTTCGCTGGAGTTGAGCCCGATTATTATTGTTGGCGTCTTCAACCTTGGCGTCGTTAAGAATTAGTTATTCATTGAAAGAGTTCAGTCCTTCAGGAATGTATCTAGTTCTGGGATATCATTTGCACACCAAGGAGATATTATCATTTATCTGAATTTTTTTGTAGTTTTTTTAGGGGAGGCGACCGACAGCTAAGGTCATGAGCACCATAAGGAATGGATGGGAAAGAAAGGGCTGAGAAAAACCCGGCGTCGGCATTGGCCTACTCTCAACGAAAGGCAGCAAGGGGTCCGCAGTCTAACGTCCCATCCGACGGACGTCTTACTCACTCAAATTACCCTCCACAAAGCACCTCAAGCCTGTACGATAACCACCACACCATGCCGATCCACTCATTCATCGGTAATGAAGGACGAATGTTGATTATCTACTCCGATAAAAAAATTAAAAATTTCCACCCACTGATCAATAGAAGGGATATTTGAATAAATTATTTTATCCATTGATTATCATGCGGGATGAGAAGATTTCATAAAAAGTAAACATTTAAACATTTTCTATTTGGCCCAAGTTTACTGGTCTAAATTACTTGAACAGCTTTTTTGAATAATTAAATGCCAATTATTAGTAGTTTTGAGGGGAGGCGACCGACAGCTAAGGTCATTTGCGCCATAGGGGATGGACAGGAAAGGATGAAGGGTGGAGAGAAACCCGGCGTCGGCATTAGCCTACTCTTTACGAAAGGCGCCAAGAGGTCCGCAGTTTAACGTCCCATCCGACGGACGGCGTACTCACTCAAAGTACCCTCCACAAAGCACCTCAAGTAGGGATCGAGATACCTCTGAAATATATTCAACACCGCCGGGATTTGAACCCGCGCCCTCAGGGTGGGAAGCCAGTACGTTAGCCCCCGCACCATCTCGATCCCCGCCAATTATTAAAAAATATAAATGCTCACTTGAACTAAAAAATAAAAAAATAAAAGTAAGTTAAAGGTAATGACATGCAATCAAAAAAATGCCTCCTTCAAGTACCTCTTAGGCTGGGATTCTTCTGTTTGGCAGTTTGCGGAGGTGGGGCTAGTTTTGGTGACATATGAGACGTCAGTTTTCTCGGAAAAGAAAACATGGCAAGAGACGCTAGCATAAGAAGCGCCGAGACGAGAATCAGTCCTGTGGAGATAAAGGAGAAATATTAATTACCATCTGGGAAGAGGAGTACTTTTTATCGTAATTTTAGTTTGATTGTGTGTGTGTGTGGTAAAAGCGAGTTTCATAGTCCGCAAATGGAAATTTTGCAATAATCAATCAAAGTGTAGCATTTAAAACCAAAACCACAATGTATTTTTCACATGAAATTAAATTACGTTTTTATCGTGAATTTTATTAATACTAAACTTATTCCGACAAATTAACGTATTTTTGATGCTTACCAAAAATAATTATGGTTACACACCGAATATGATACAATACCCGGAAATATGAACGTTTGCATAATTACGCATCTTAGTCCGACACAATTTCAACTTGGACTGTAATCCATTTTTATATTTTTAATTTTATTTACGAATTTATTCATATAATTTCATATTATATACAAAGTTTCAACCCATAATCCAAATTCGAAAGTACATAATATGCTTATACGCATCAATTTATATCCCATAATTCGTTTGGTGACAATTATAATGATAATTACTGAGGCGTGAAGGTAATGCCTAAGCATTTGGAACAACATGGAATCCCTTTATCTCTCGAAAGAATCTGCACACTCAAGAGCAATCCATCAGCCTCCTTACTCGAAAGTAGCTCGGCGATGTAAAGGAAGTTTCAATGGATTCAAATCAGTAACCCATTACCCATTTGAAAGAATTTCATGCATGCTGATTTTTGGTAGGTTTAAGTAGGTTAGAATTAGCAAGAGAGCGGGAGCAAAGAAGGGCACTCACCCAACCACCAGGCTCCGACCCAGCGGGGGTCCGTGGGAGGGATGAGGGGGTCCACGGTGGGATGCGTGTAGAGGCGGGTGCAGAGCGATCCCAGCATGAAGCCCAGCGCGGGACCCAGTATCCGGACGCCTATCGTGATGGCTGCAAAGCGAACACATTCAAAGTATCACATGGCGAAACAATCAAAAGGGAGAGATGGAATCCATTCCACTGAAATAAAATCCCGAGCACAGAAACTGCGATCGCACGAATACACGAGGGTAGGCTGAAAAGTAATGAAAGTTTAATTTTAAAAGTATCAATTATATATAGGGTACGGCAGTTCGATCCGGACAAGTGAAACTTTTGTTTGAAAAAAAATATATTTAAAAAAAATACAAATGAAAATCCTTTCACGAACAAGTAGTGGTATCGGTCAAGAGTAACAATATTCAATGTAATCCCGTTCAGCTACAATGACCGCCTCCGATCTTGTCCTGATCGATCGCACAAACTCAACTAAAACAGCGCTGTCCATATACGCGAATGCTTCTACGTTAGCGGCGCATAGATATGCGACGTTATGGTGCCTCGTCTTATTGGTAGCTCTTTGGACTACGCTCCAAAAATAAGAGTCGAGGGGAGTTCAAGTCCGGGCTATTCGGGGGCCGGAACCCCTTTTCAACGGAACATATCAATGTCACCATAGAGCCAGTTTTGGACTATATGACTCGTATGAACTGGTGCAATGTCCTGTTGACAGGCATATTGTCTCCCCAAGGATACATTTACCATCCACGGTTTAACGACATTCTTCAAAATTTGCAAATCCGCAAAATTTTGAAAAATTCCTCAGAAATCAGCGCCTAAGCGTTTCCTCGCCGGGTTAGCAAAACCTTCCCCAGACTTCTCCGAAGCATTATACGCAGCCACAATATCATAAACAGGTGATTTGGGGTACGCGAAGAATTGAACTATTTCACTGGGCGAACGCCCAGCGCGAACTATTTCGATAACAGCGCCTCTTCGATTGTACTCCGCACTTGTACGTAACATCTCGGCCATTTGAGGTGACAACTGTTTACTAGATGCCTATAGCTTTCAAGAACGCCAATCGTGACCTCCAGTGGAACTATGATATGGCGGGAATTGCAAATTGAAATTTGTCTGGATTTAAGCGTCGCACCCTGCATATAATCGCTTGTTGGAGAAATGGCAGGGAGAGAAAGAGAGAGAGAGAGAGATTGAGGGGTCCTCTTTTTTTAGATTTTCACCGGATTCATTAAATGAAGAATGCTTCTTGGCTTCTAGGGGTCAGTTTCTCAAAACTGCAAGTCAATTATGATCACCAGGGACAACCGTCATTTGCGAAAGTAGTCGTATACGAGGGGAGCCCAAAAAGTAACAGGAGTGTAGTTATAGATTCTTTAGTTCTCAATATATATTTACATTAAATCTTGTTCACCTTCAAAGTATTCCCCATCGACCACAATGCGCTTCCCCAAACGATACTTCCAATGTTCGAAACATTTCTGAAATTCATTCATCGGGATGTCCTTTAGGCCTTGTGGCGATTTTTGTTTTACTTCCTCCACAGTATTAAAACGCTTCCCTTTCATGTCCCTTTTGAGTCTGGGGGACAAAAAGAAGTCACGGGGACCTAAATCCGGTGAGTAGGGGTGGACAATCTATTTCATGCCGTTTTTTGTCAAAAACTGCACCACGGAGAGGGCGGTATGAGCCGGCGCGTTGCCATGATGGAAGAACCAGTCAGTCGCCTGTGTGCCAAAGATCTGCTCTTTTCTCCCGGATACTCTCCCTCGATCTCTTCAAAACCTCCAGGTAAAACTTCTGGTTGAAAGTTTGACCCGGGGGAACGAACTCCAAGTGCACAATACCTCTGCAATTGAAGAAACAAATGAGCATTGTCTTAATTTTTGATTTCACTTGGCGAGCTTTTTTTGGACGAGGAGAGCCAACTGTTTTCCATTGGCTTGATTGCTGCTTCGTTTCAGGATCGTATCCATAGCACCATGATTCATCAGCAGTAGTCACGTTGGAAAATAATCAGGGTCCTCTTCGAGCTGATCTTGAAGCTCAAAACATGCCTGAACTCGATGCTCCCTTTGCTCGTTAGGGAGATGGCAGGGGACAAATTTGGCTGAAACCCTTTTCATATACAAATCTTCAGATAGAATCCTCTGAATTGAACTCCATGACACTCCAGACATCTCAAAGAGTTGATCAATGGTTCTGTAACGGTCTTCACGAATGAGGGTATTGATTTTGTTGACGTTTTCGTCAGTTCTTGAAGTTGAAGGGCGGCCTGAATGTTGTTGGTCTTCAATTGGCATTTCACCATTTTTAAAACGTGTAAACCACTCATAGACTCCGGTTTTGCTTAGGGTAGCTTCCCCATAAGCATTACAATAGTTTCCGCGGCCTATTTACCCAACAGGAAACAAAATTTCACTGTAGCGCGTTGCTCTTGATAATCCGCCATCACGTTTTTCGCCGAAATGAAACGAGTAATTTCACTGAAACAGCTCCCACGAACGGACCGATCCACTTACAGCGACGGCGCTGCGCATACTGACGCAGGTGGCGTAAACCTGACGTACGACCGGCCGAACAAAGGCTTCCCCCACTCTCGCTCCCCACCGCAGCCCAATTCCCGTTACTTTTGGATCCACCTCCAATAAGAAGCCATTTAAATAATATAGATGTACATATTTAAAAACATGAGGAAAAAAAGGTAAATTTAGCCGAGTAATCAAAATATTGTAGTGCATCAAAGTTTTGAGCACATTATCTTTTACAAAAAATAGACACCCATATTCTGGAAAGTACGTGGAGGGTTGAAGTCCTGTTTACTCGGTAATTAGAATGCACGGAAAATCAAAACGGAATGAAGGGAAAAATTGAAGTGAAAAGGGAAAAACGAAAAATGGATGTGAATGGAACAATTGGCGTAGTGGTGTAACTTGATGAATGCGGGCGGCCAGATAGATGCTGGAGAAGTCCTTCGATCCTTTCAAATTATCTTCTTCCTTAACTTCTACAATTTCACATTTAATAAATAAAATTAATAATGATAATCCAGTTACATAATTAGACTTGATAATTGGAACTAATTCTAAAATAACTTTGGTTTTGTAATAACTGAAGTGATACCTTTGTAGTTTATCTTCAAAACTATCGCATTTTTATATTATTGATGTTGCAGAGGTCCGAGGTTTAATCTTTCCCTTTAATTATACCTCGCATTGATTTTCGTGCATCCCTGCAAGTGATGGGAGCGCAAAGAAATACTGTCCGCGTTCACATTATCATATCTCAAACGCAAGTGTCAACATTTTTTGATCTTGATGCAATATTTTCTTAAAGATTTCTCTTCAATCCGAAAGAACTGATGTTTTCAGAGTTGAATTGAGTCGCTCAATCATCAAATAATCCCAGAAAAATTGGTACGTCTATGACGATTGGTAATGATTATTGGGTCCGTCGATGAAGGTGGAAAACAAGCGAATTGTTTGCAAACCATTTTAAGTTCACCTGATATTTCTCAGAATTTTTGCGGGCTCAAAAACCCCGGAATGGCACCACCGTGAAAAACTTGCATTCGCGTCTCAATTCGGAAATATTTCCTCGGGGTGGGAATCTCCATCAGCCGCCTGTATTTTTACGTGATTTCCTTTATTCCACTCGGAATTTCAACGCGTGAAATTCTCTCCCAAACGGCCAATCACGTACCACCCCCATAAATACAAATATCACCATTTGGCTTCGTTGCGGCGAGGCCAAGCTCCAGCAGGGACTTTCACAAACGAATGCGACTTAGAGACTGTCAAAAAATAAATAAATCATCGCAGAGCACGCAGGTCGGCGAACGAGATTGGATGGGCAATATAATTTGTTTCAGGTGTCGAGCGAAAAAAAATTAAAAAAATCCTCATCTCGGAGTCTGGCCGACGAACGACTCATCGAAGCCACAAAGCGAGTGCGTGAGAGTACCGGTCAATCACTCGAGTGCCATCTACGAACGCGAGAGCGCCACAATGCCCGTCATTTATACCTATATGCTTTTAGATACACAGGGCATACTGCCATCAAATATAATTTTCGAGTGAAATATTGAGAAAATTGCCACTCCCTCTGTACATTTCTGAATGCAACTGAAGATGTTACGAGAGTAGGCTGAAAACGAATGCTTGTAGACCAAAAACAAAATGACCTTCAGAAGCAATCCTGATGCCATGTGGAAGTAACATTCCACTTAAACACGCATGCGCAAGTTTGAGGTCGTTACATTCATTCAGTGTATTTTGAGAAGCGTAAGTATGGAGACGTGTTCTAGTGCTACGTCAACGCAAGTTAAATAGCGTACTGTTATCGAATTTTTAACTGCTAAAAAAGTGACTCCTACTGAGATCGATCGTCGTCGTTTAAAGGCTGTTTATGGTGATGATGTTGTTAATAGCTCTACTGTAAATCGATGGGTGGTAAAATTTCGTGGTTGCAAGCCTAAAAAAAGGCATAATTGTAGATGAAGCATACAGCGAACGTCCGATCACTGCCACAGACAATAAACATAAAACACTAGTCGAATATTTGCTTCAAAATGACCGGCGAATCACTCAAAAGCGTATCGCAAACCAAATTGGAATATCCAAGGAACAAGTCGGTTTCAATATTGACCAATTGGCATACCGTAAAATCTGTGGACCATGGGTACCACGCCGTCTTACAGGCGAGAACAAACAGCGTCGATTGGATGCTGCGAGCAACCCTCCTTATTCCCCCAATCCTACGCTTTGCGATTTTTATTTTTTTCTTCAAATCAAGAGACACCTCAAGGGTAATCATTACACCTCGGACGATGAGGTGAAGGCAGCTGTCGATAACAACACGCTGTTTAACCCGCGTTGACATGGCACCAGAACACGTCTCCGCACTTCCGATTCTCAAAATACACTGTATGAATGTAACAAACTCAAATCTGCGCATACGTGTTAAGGGAGAATATTAATTCCACATGCCATCGAGAGAACTTTTGAAGGTGATTTTTTTGTGGTCTACAAGGATGTGTGCATTAGTTTTCAGTCTACCTCGTATTTTCAACTTGAATGATTTCACCTAACGGTAAACAATCGAATGCTGCTAAACGTTATGAAGTTACAAAATCTGATAAATGCACCTTAATAAATAATTGCCCTCCCCCCAATAATTTTGTTAAAAGCCAATTTTTCTGGAATGATTTGATGATTGAGCGACTTTATTCAACTCTGAAAACGTAAGTTCTTCCGGATTGAAGAGAAATCTTTAAGAAAATATTACATGAAGATTTAAAAATGTTAAATTTTGCGTTTGGGATATGATAATGTGAACGCGGACAGCATTTATTGTAATCTCATCACTGGCAGAGATGCACGAGAATCAATGCGAAATATAATTAAAGGGAAAGATTAACCCTCGGACCTCTGAAACATCAAGAATCTAAAAATACGATAGCATTGAAGATAAACTACAAAAATATCACTTCAATGATTACAAAACCAACGTTATTTTAGAATTAGTTCCAATTATTAAGTCTAATTATGTAATTGGATTATTATTATTAATTTTATTTACTGCCATCTTTTTATTACTACCTTAAATGCACATTATGGAGAATTTTTAAGGAATTGTAAAAAGTCTAAAAAATTATCAAATTACAAATTTAGGGAAAATGTGATATCAATATTTTTAAATGTAGTCCCTCAGTAATAATGAGATTTATTTCGAAATAACTAGGAGTTTGGTGGAATTATGAGGAATAATAAAGGTAAATTTATGAATATTTGTCAGCCTCCTTTTAGCTCGAAGAGAAACACAACGAAAATCTCATCTCAACGATCACTGCGAGGCAAGTTCATAGATCGGATAGAGCGATCTCTAAATCCAGCCAATAACCATTGGAACTCTCTTTTTATTCCTAGGATGCTCCCTTCTTGCCCAGACATGCTCAAATGCGTAGCTGGCGTAATTGTCTCCATTTGACCAGGAAAAATTGTGACAATTAGCTGAAAAACTAAAACGTTGACCGAAAAATAAAATGAAGTTTTAGAGATGGGGAGATAGAGCATTAAAGGAAATGTTACACTGTAAAAAGGAAAGAATATTCCATCTCTTCCAATGCTACTCCGCTCTTGATTTTTTTTGTTTCTCCCTCCTTAATCGAAATAATTGCACTTATTAATCGTAAAGAGAGAGAAAGTCGAGGTGCACGTGATATTTATTTGACTGCAATGGTGGTGTGAACCCCATTCATTCGCGCTATCCTCGAAATATGTTAATCATCACACAATAAACGTTTTTCCCCGGGCGAGCTGAGTATTGCCCGAGAACATCACGGCCATCGCGGGAGGACTGACGCACGCCACTCGGGGATAAATAATGAGGAGTCCAGTTCGGAGCAACAATGAGACGGCTTGGGGTGCGGGAGGGGACGTCGGGAGGTGGGAGGGAGGGGCAAGCGCACTAAGATGCCGAGGGACACGGTGAAAGTCGCCCGAGTCCCGAAAAATCGATATTCATTTGAGGCGCCTCCTTGCGGAGTGCGCGCCGGGGGACTATGGCGGAAGATGCGAGAACCCACGACAATCTGGAGGGACACTTTAGCATTCGCGGCGGCCGGCGTTCCGGGGCGTCCCCGGAGCGCCTGGCGCCGCCCCGGAAGCACCACCCTTCCATGGCACAAGTGCAACGCTGTTGCATATCCTCAAACACCGACATCTTATGCGTCACGTCTGTGTTGCGGGTGGAGGCAGCGACAAGGCGCCCGTCCGTCCGCTGCACGTACGTACGCCGCTGACTCGCTCGCTCCCTGCGTGCGTGGTGGCCGTCGTCCCAATGAGCGAGCGAGCGACTCGGGTCACTCGCGAAGGGCGGCGGCGATCCCCGCCCGAGATTGAAGTGAACGGGCGCCAAATGGAGCAAGGAGTTCCGAGGAGGGATTTGAGATTTCGTGCCAACGCATTCGTAGAATCTGCGGTAGACGTTTGCCTGCGTTTCTGACGAACCGAAGTCAAGCGCACGCGTCCTAACTTTTAAAATTCCCATCCATCTGCTTTCAAGGAGCCAAATAATAAAAAAGGTCAATTTCATATTATTATTGAATAAAAATTTCTTGAACTTGAAGTGAAAAATCAAACAGGAACTGTGAAATGCATTATGTTTTCGTAGATTTTTTGCAATAACATTCCATCTCATCCTAATTTAAAACAGGAATGTAAAAATTTAATTTCCCAAAATATTCATCAATATCAACAGTGTTTTAATTTTTACAAATTTTACTATCGCCACGAACTACCGTGGAAACAGTATGGACCATGACAATGTTTTGCCAAATATATAACGTAAAAGCTGATTTGTACCAAATAAAATATATTCTGAATACAAGAAATGCCAAAGCACATAAGAATTAAAATTATTTTGCTTTATCATACATAGGTCCATTTATAAGAATATCACAAATAATGAATGGGCTTAGAATTCCTGAATGAGAACGCTTAACAGATTTTATCAAAAGATTAATGAAGAAGTGATTCGGAATTCTTTAGCAATACAGTGTCCGCATTACATTCAATTCTGAGTATAACTTATGCTAACAGTGTCGTCTAAGTTTTGAACTCATGATTCAATATTATAAATAAAAATTATTGGAAAAGGTACTTAAATTGATAAAGACATTGCATATGATTTTTGCATCTTGCCAACTTGCCCATTTTTATGGACACAGTGCGCCTTGACGCATTACGTCAAATGTGCCAGTCGTTGAAAAGTAACTTCCATTAAGAAATAGCAGTGGACTTCAGAATTGCCTTGGAATTAGATTAGTAGATTTAGCATTAGTTGTTCCTTAGTTTTAGCTTACAATCTGCTCGCTGATCTCTTCTCAACGTACTATCTGACTAACTCTTCGCACGAGGATATAATGACAGAAACGCGTGAAATAAATGTTTTCAAACTACATGCTTGAAAAAATAAAAAGTCCCGGCAGATGAGAAACTGCTTAACACTAATGCAAGAAAATCCAAGGACAGGGAGTAGCTTATCTTTAAATCACAGTTCGTCGACCTTCTTAAGGAAGGATACCTTGAAATTAATTGGGAACTGACTGATAGCTCGCAAAAAAATCTTCCTTAAGGGGCAAAAATATACTTCTAAGAACAAAGGCTTCTTATCAACAAGCCGAAAGGCATCATTACTAGCCTAATTTGTACGCTGGATGCTTACACTCCGAACAACCCAAAAAGATCGAACGATGTTGTTCTGCTTCGTGGCCAATGGGTCCGATTTTCAGACGAGATTTCATTGTGAATTGCATTTATTTCGTCCACGAGCATCCTGTGTAATAAACTAGATATCACTAATTCAATCAAAACTCAAAGCTTTCAAATCAAAAATTTGTTTCGAATGACGATATGAGGTATGGATCGCCTAACCAGCGAAAGATATTATTTCTCTTTGACCTTTTCATCACATTTACCTAGCACTCTTCTCATAAATCCTAGCTTTTTGTTAGCATGTTCAAATATTCCCCTTATGTGTTCCACCTAGGAGAGATCGTGAGTGAGGGTAATACCTAGGTATTTAATTGAGTCTACACATTCCATTTCGGTGTTCCCAATGCAGGAGGCGTTCGGGAGGGAATTGGTCTATTTCCAAACATTTATAACTACGCACTTTTTTAAGTTTAATTCTAATTGCCAAGAGTCGCACCAACGTTGTGTAGCATTGAGGTCATCTGACAAAGCTGCTATGTCCTCAGGATCACGGATATCACGGTATAACACTGCATAATCGACAAATAAACGTATATTACTAGAGACTACTGAGTCAATGTCATTAACGTTAAGAAGGAATAAAAGAAGTACGATAACACTTGAGGAACACTTGAGGTAACTTCTACTGCATTTGAGCTAACTCCGTCCATTACTACTCCTTGTACCCGATCATTCAAAAAGCCTTTAATCCAATCCCGGATATATTTATCAATGCCACATGCTCCTAGCTTTGAGAGTATTTTTTAGTGTAGAACAGATAGATTTAAGATGTCCTATTTTCCGCGAACGATAAAAGATTGGAATAATATTGTCCGACCGCGGTTGGGTCATATTCAGGTCAAATTTAGTCTGGTGTGTATTCACCCCCTGCCACACACCCTAGCGGTTGCTTGCAGGGTACTAAAATAACTAATACAACTGACTAACAACCTCAGTTAAATTTTGTATCCAGAGCCATCACTTGGCAGTTTCCGGTCAATTGCAGAGCACTGTGCATTTCCTATTTAGGCTACATGGTGTCACCATTTTACACAATCTGTCCATCCGAGGTAACTTCGGGAGGGTCCAATACGCATCGCTTTCGACCTATAAAAAATTGTGCAGAACCTAAACTTACTTATTTTTCCCGAAGAACAATTTATTTCTTCATATTTTCATACTTTCCACCCACCATCATTAAGAATTCAATTCTCCCCCCTTTCCCCTCCTATGTCCTTCCACCATAGCCTTCAATCGTCCCTCAAAATCTCTTCCACCCAACACCTTCTTCCCAATTCCCACTATCTCCCCCGTAAATAGGCAACACCTCCCCTTCCCGCACATCCAACCTTCAAAACTAGGATTCTTAAAGTCTCCAAACGACCTTCCCCTAACCTTGCACAGACCTAGTTACTGAACAATATAAAATTCACTCCATATATAAGTCTTTAATAAACTTTAATTCATATCATCACTGAAAATCTCTCTCCCTTATCCCTCTTTGTGAATACTTCTTTTGCCACTGGATTTTTCTGAATAGCTTAATCGCGTATTTTCAACTCAAACTCAATTAACATGCGCAAAATTTATTAGCTGCTCTAAATCTATATCCTTTCCGTGTATAGGGTGCCATAGCATCGTTATTATTAGCCGTAGCTAGTGCGTCAAGGGAATATAAGAGAATGTAAGATTAAAAAATTTACCCTGATATTTTCAAATTTTATGTTGAAGTGAAAATATTGCACTTCGGAAAAAATAATATTTTGATGGTAAATAAAAATGCCTACTAATGGGTGAGTAAATGTACTTTTGTTGCGTTTGCGAAGTTTATGTCCCTTTTTATTCATTTTATTTATTTACGTTTACCCTGCAAGCCACCGCTAGGGTATGTGGCAGGGGGTGAATACTCACAAGAATAATTTTACCCGAACATGACCCTACCGCGGTCGAACAATGTTATTATGATACCCTATCCACAAGTTCGTGGAAAAAATGACATCTTGAATCTATCTCTTCGAGACTTAGTCTCTCTTATTTTATTCACATGATCTCTCCCACCGTAGGACGATGGAGGTAATAACACATTTTCAACATCACTGCTAAAGAGACATCCTTCCAAATAAATGTAAGAGTAATTCCCTTTAAAGTTTACTTTTTTCGAACACTTTTTTCCTAATGCATTCTTTCTAATTTTATTTTTCTAATACATACATTTTTCTAAAACCTAAATTATTTATGATGGAAACTAAATTTGTTGCATAAATGTGTGTAATACACTGTATATAATGAGTAATTTTATTTTCCCAATAAATAAATAAATGAAATTTTTCTATACTACAATTTCTAATAATGTATTTTCCTTAAGGGTAGCATATGCAATAAGGGTATAACACGCATGGATCCGAAACCCAAAGTTGTTGGAAAACAATTATTTCTAAATGTAGGGTTTGTTTACAACAAGGTAGTAAGCGTTTTAAAAGGTCGCCGTTCGCTGGCAATGTTCTTAAGTTGGAGAATGTAACACAAGAGTTGTGCTGGGTTGGATTGGGTTCTACTGTTTCTGAATATGATATTCATAAGGATGGAAAGCTAACTGTAGAATATTTAACCCTACTCGCCAAAACCATTACTTTGAATTAATTGTACGCATAATATAAATAAAAAAAAAATTGGAAAATTTTCCTATTTAATAATATTAGAAAAAATCCATTTAGAAATTTCCGTGCAGAAATAATTTTATTAGGAAAAGTATTTCACAAAATTACATTATTATAAAAACTGCATTAGAAATTTTTATTTCACTGAAGCACTCTTAATACAATATTTTCATCTGCACTCCGGATGCCTCCTCGAGATGAATTTATCAAGCTGAGATATCCTATGCACGTTACATTCCTTTCATCCCCTCTTCCGGTACGGTACCAAATATTCCCCAACTAAACCAAAAAAGTGAATTCGCTGCAGTAAAAGTGCAGGGTGCGCCAACATAACTCCATTTTTCAAAGAAGTTTTGCTTCATAAAAAAGGAAGTTGCGTTGCCACACCCTGTAGCCCGTTTCCTTTTCTCCAGACTTCTATCTCTACTTCTTAGTATATCCCTTGCCGCGAGAGAAATTAAGCTGAACGCTCTTATAACCCTTATTAACTTTCTCAAATTCGGCATTGATAAATCAGAATTGATCTAAAGATTTCTCCTAGTAAAACTCTTTCCACGCCATACCGGAAATAACTTCGTGAATTCCATGACTGTTCACGTGGAAATGTCGAACTTTTGTCGGAAATCGATGGAAATTGATAAAATTTTCAACAGAATTCCTCAGAAAAATTAAATCTCTAGAAGCTAAGGTATAAATACGCAAGAAACTCGCTCGCACTCATATTTTCCCCTTAAGCCTTGGGAAATATGGTCATGTGCATAAAAAAAATTAAATGTTTATGGAAAATATTAGCATTAACGTAAGAGTATTTAGACCTCTGATGCGATACTCGTCCTTCGACTATCACGGAATAACACCGCAAGAGTAATGCCTACGGTTCGTTACGTATAAACTTTTGTGAGTTTTCCATAGTTGGTATTAATGCAGAATGACTCACTCCATTCCATGACAAAAACAATGATTTCAAATAAAGTGAGACATCCTCAAAGTTCACTCAAACTAGTAAATATTTTGCAAATTTTGCAGCCGGGAAAATATAATAACTCTTAAAGGCGAACGAACAAAGACATGCGATAAACGCTCGTCGTAATTACTCTATGAAAAAGTTATAACTCAAAAGAAAAATTAATTTCAGTGTAAAGTTAATGAAGGAATTGAATAAATTTAACAGTATTAAAAAATAAACGGAAAAGACAACGGGTTTGTAAGTTTGTGAGGGGAATTTTGATGGACGAATCCCATTGCCACAAAAACATTTTTTCAGAGGAGCGTAATCGTAAAATTTTAACAATTAAGGAGCACTTTTAGAGACTTTATTCCACAAGCATATGCGCTAAATAGTATTATAGATGCTGTTCAAATCAAATGACAAGAGATTTATTTTACTACTTGAAAATGTCTGATTGAACAATACAAAGTACCAAGCAATCCTATAAAATGTCGCAGAATTTTGGATTTTCGGCTTTGAATTTAATATTTTCTTTTTTTATTACTTAATGCCTCCCACAAGACAGTATCAAGTACGAATTATAACACGTTTTCAGGTCGTAGAGACATTTTATTTCTGGTCTTGGATGAATGAATACTCACTAGTCTGACATTGATAGATAAACAATGGTTTTCCTTTTAAATTGCGTCTCTGTTCAATTGAATATCTTCACAATTGCTCGAGTAATAATGCATTGGGGTCATTTTATGCATTTTTTCATCAGCGTCGCCATTCGTGTTTGCGCGACAGCGTAAGGTAGGCACAAAAGTGCAGCCGGGCATAAACAAAGCGAATGATTCCTGACTCAACGAAGAAAACTCGGTGCGAATGGTTCGTTGAATATCACAGGTAATAAAGGGGAAAGAGATTCAAACAATAAATATGGGACTATGGGATTGAATGTAATTTGTAAAGAAGCCAACACGCGAAAACCCAACACTCAAGGCAAGTTCCAACAGCACATTCCAGACCCTTGCTCCCACAACATAAAATCCAGCGTAGAGGAGCTATATTTGCATAACGTTGTTATGATAAACTTAGTAGCGTATCCAAAGTATTAGAGTGGCTAGGCTGGGAATCACTCATGGAGCGAAAGTTAAATTACAGTTTGAATCTCTTACATTTATTTGGAAGGATGTCTCTTTAGCAGTGATGTTGAAAATGTGTTATTACCTCCCTCGTCCTACGGTGGGAGAGATCATGTGAATAAATTAAGAGAGATTAAGTCTCGAAGAGATAGATTCAAGATGTCATTTTTTCCACGAACTTGTGGATAGGGTATCATAATAACATTGTTCGACCGCGGTAGGGTCATGTTCGGGTAAAATTATTCTTTTGTGTATTCACCCCCTGCCACATACCCTAGCGGTGGCTTGCAGGGTAAACGTAAATAAATAAAGTGAATAAATAAAAAGGGACATAAACTTCGCAAAATCAACAAAAGTACATTTACTCACCCATTAGTAGGCATTTTTATTTACCATCAAAATATTATTTTTTCAGAAGTGCAATATTTTCACTTCAACATAAAATTTGAAAATAGCAGGGTAAATTTTTTAATCTTACATTATCTTATATTCCCTTGACGCACTAGGGCATAGTCGTGGGCTATCAGATCGAGATATCAAGGATACATCATCTTATCGACTCTGACGACCTCAAGCGTTTACGTTGAATAAGTGTGTCTGGTTTCATTTAAATTGTTAACGGAAATCTCTTCTTAAATGATTGATGACGATCACATATGGCCAGCATTTAGTTTAAGGGAAGCACGTCGTAAGTACTTTTAGACATTTACTTCCGGCGCATTAGTGCCGTCTGCGTCATAAAACATTCGGTCACTAATAAACGTAAGCCTATGGA
Source organism: Hetaerina americana (assembly GCF_022747635.1). Taxonomy (NCBI): domain Eukaryota; kingdom Metazoa; phylum Arthropoda; class Insecta; order Odonata; family Calopterygidae; genus Hetaerina; species Hetaerina americana. Next base: position 1,830,849 of record NW_027286763.1, read on the forward strand.
TTCATTCATAAAATTTAACAACCTTGGGGCCATCGAGTATAGTGCCACTCAATTCAAACTCACGATTATATTCGGCCCGGAAAGCTCGGAATAATCGTTGAAGCAATCCCTCACTTTTTACCCTCATACGTCACAAATTAGTATCCCAGACTTGACTTTGAGTGACTGGGTAGCCGGGAAACGCGATAAGTCTTACCAGATGTGATCAACAAAGTGTTCTCGAGTTCGGAAACACTAAGGTGCGCTTGAGGAAATTCAAAATCCCACCGAAGGATTGGAAAAGCTAGCTCATTGAACCATTACCATATTACCAACCAGTCCCTAAATATAATTTAGGTGAACACCAAGTTAAAGTTACTGAAATATTTTACTGAGGATTGTTTGCTAGGGGCATAACTGATTACACTATTACATATCTATCGCCCTAATACCATTACAACAATCTCAGTTTATCCATCGCCGTTTCATTTCTCTTTCATATAATGAATACATCTTTTTTAAGTTCTACTATTAATAAACAGACACGCTGGAATTATATTACAATTTCATCTTTTGCGTTCCATGCTCTCCATTCAACTAAATTTGCCAAAGGATAATATTTATTCACATGGTTGCACTGGGAAATTTACACATTCTTCCCCAATGGCCAAATACAAACTAAACAGCTGAATGTTTCAAGACACAACAATAAACCTTCACTATCGCAACTATTCAGAATCGACAATAAAATTCTTCAGGAAAAATAAAAGAACCTGGAGTTCTTCGTCTGGGTGTGTTCAACAACCGTTCTTCGAAAGTGTAAAAAAAGAAAAGCAGCGCTCCGTTTTGCCTGACATTTTGGAATTCTCTTGCATAATTCATGCAGTTAATATGATACATATCCTTCGAGTCACCGCAAGAAGGTGAAGGCTAGTGAATTAGGGCACAACAGCAATTACGGCCAGGAATATTAGCGGGAAGCACGAGATCCTTTGGTCATTGCCCTTCGTCAATGCGAAAGGAAACGGAAAAAATGAGAGGCCGTTTCCCCTACACCACATTCATTCCTCCCTTGTGAGTAGCAGGCTCGATGTTTTCGATCGCTTCCCCGAGAATTATTCCGAGAAATCCGCCCGCACCGAGTTCTTACGTCTCTTTCTCCGGCTCGCGGGTGGAATGAAACACAGCAGAGGGTTGAGGGTGGGGTGGGGGGGGAGGAGAGGTGACTCACCGAAGTAGAGGGGAGACTCCCGGCTGGCCACGTTGTCGTCTATGTAGGGGATGCCGAGGGTGTTGACGGCCGTCTGGCCCATGCCCACCCCGAGGAGGCTCACGAAGAACATGGCCAGGACCACCGTCGTGATCCGCGACTGGATCCGACTCTCCCTTTGCCCCTCCTGGCAATCATCCCCGCCGCCCCCCGGCGACCCGCCCCTGGACTTGTTGCTCCCCCAGCCGGGGGCCTCCTCCACGCACAGGTCGACGCCCAAGGGGGCGAGGAAGAGTACATCCTGGGGCGGCGGGGGTGGCGCCGACGACGAGTTCCACGCCTCCAGCCCCGCCGAGTACTGGATGCTAAGCGCCACTCCGGCGCCGCCAGCACCGAAGCCGCCGGCCGGAAAGCCCTGCGGCGGCCGGAAGAAGCCCGCGTTGGCGTAGAGGAGCTGGTCGCCGAAGATGAAGTGGGGGAGGGCGCAGGTGAAGGAGGAGAGGGCGAATAGGACCATCCCCCACGCGATCCACCGGGGCCTGTGCCCCTGGCCCCCGTAGTATGTGAGCAGGAGGGAAGAGCCGATCTGCCCCACCTCCGTGGCGCTCATGATGATGCCAGTCGTCTTCGATTGGATCTGGAAGAGCTTCTCGATGGTCGTGATGACGCTCACGAAGTAAGTGTAGTACATTCCCTGCAGGACCCACGTGATGCAGAAGATGACGAGGAAGGCTTGCTTCGTGGCGAAAATCTGCAGCCACGACGGGGCGCACAGGCCGATGCCGCACGTCCCTACCGGAGAGGAGGAAGGGCATTGAGAACATAACCCCCTCCCGGCACCAGAAGCGAAGAGGCGCTCAGGAAGCACCACCGCCCGACTCAATCGAAAAAAAACACACACAAAACCTTATTTGCTCCATGCCAACGAGCCACGCTCTCTAATTTGCAGTGCAACCATTATGTCAACTCTATATTTTATTCCCTTGGATTCGTATATTTAATCTCGAAAATTAAGACGAAGGCTTTGTGGAACTTGTTTGCGTCGGGTCGAATAAATTCGGAAAAGATATTCTAGGACCAATTGAAAGTTTTCGTCGCACCACGAAGTGAAAGACTACGGAAAATATTTGATGTGCCGTGTTTTTTTCAGACTAATTATTACAATAACTCACCAATTATAACAATCTATCTTGGTGATTTCAGCAAGTCTGATAATTTAGGTGCAATATTTAAAGAATAATAGAGCTTTATATTAGATTATATATATATATATATATATATATATATATATATATATATATATATATATATATAGTGCAATTCTTAAAGTAAATATTTGTATTTTTTTGGTACACACCTGATATATCACCTTATATTTGCAAAATTTAGCACTCGTGAAATTTGCCACTGCAAGTTTCTCAGCACCGCGGCCACGTAATATGAAATTAACTACGTCATGTAAAGTTCACCTAATTTTTCAAGTGGAAAAACAACGGAAAAAATAAAATTTATGAAAAATGAGTGCCTCATGTGAGCAATTCCTTCAAATGAATCGAATAAACTTTTTAAAAGGTGCATGTTAATCCTGTGAGGCCAGTGTCATCTAAGACTAAGAAGCAAAATTCTTATCACAGACTTTAGATATAATGTTCTAAATAGCTAAAGTTAAATGTGATGGTAAAAATTTTTACAGATACAGATGCCTTAGTTATCAATAGAAAACTCGATAAGTAATCTTTTCGTGGATTCGTAAATCGTACAGAAAATCCTACTAAACCCTGAATAAGAGCTGTCGAAGCGTAAGACTTGAGTTCATGTCTGCCGCCTCGGCTCCCAAAAAACGCAGAAATATCAGTTAATAGGTGCATTTCCTCTTTTTACCGGCAGACCGATTTTCAGTTAGAAAAATAGACTATATTTCAAAATAGGTAGTAAGTAATATCTTTGAGATATAGTACATGATTCCCATTATTACAAAATAATATTTACTAATATAGATAAAAGGATATAAAAGTAATTCAAAAAGTGGCTAGAAGTGGTGGGAGAGAATATAAAAGGCAAAATCAATAAAATATTCAGAGTCGGAAAATATTGCGCCATCACTTATTTAATTTCATGGGTCATTTAGCACTGACAATTTCCGCTGCCTTTTTTAATCGTTATAACTTGAGTAAGTAAATAAATAAATGTGTGTGTGTGTATATATATATATATATATATATATATATATATATATATGATTACTTAGCGGGTGATCAGTTAGGATTTAGGAAGGGGAGAGGTAGGCGTGATACCATTGCAGTATTGAGATCATTAATCGAGAGGAATATAGAATACAACCAGGAGGTATTTGCCTGTTTTGTAGATTTAAAAAAAGCGTTTGATAGAGTGAATTGGGAAAAACTAATGAGCATATTGAAGAAAATAAGATTGGATTGGAGGGAAAGGAGGCTAATCTGCAACCTGTACATGTCTCAGACTGCTCAGGTGCGGGTGGGAAACGGGGAGTCAGGATGGGCAGTGTTAGGAAGGGGTGTAAGGCAGGGTTGCCCATTATCACCGTTGCTGTTCAACCTGTATGCTGAGGAAATGATCAAAGAGGCATGGGAAGAACTGGAGGTAGGAATGAAAGTGGGCGGGGAATTCGTAAAACCAGCTAGGTTTGCTGATGATCAAGCTTTAGTTTGTCAGTCAGCCAAGGGGTTGCAAGCATTGCTGAGTGAATTGGAAATTCAGTGCGACAGGTATGGGATGAGAATCAATATTAATAAAACAAACGTTATGCGATTTTCTAGAAAGAAAAAGGCTAAGCTTAACATTAAAATTGGAGGGCAAAAACTAGAGCACGTAGAACAGTTTTCGTATCTCGGAAGTGTTTTGGACCAACACGTTCAAAGTAGTAGGGACGTAAGGAGAAGAATTGCGCTAGGCAAAGAGGCTTTCTTAAGGAGGAGGGAGTTGAT